>NC_136059.1:1004188058-1004788058 GCF_964261635.1 Lissotriton helveticus | reverse complement strand
CTAACGTGCTGCTCACGGCTATTACCTTCTTCACTTAAGTGTGCGTCAAGATCGTACTAACGACCATGAACCACAGACCTTGTGTCAATACGCGGCTCACCCCTTAAGGCTGTACCGCGACCCTGCAGCTGAGTCCGGATGGTGACTCGAAAAATGGAAAAAGTAAAAAAGTCTCTTGATCTGACAAGGTGTAATTCACTACATAAAAAAAAAAAAATCTTTATTTGTCCATTTAGGTGTCTTTTTTCGATCTCAGATTGTAGCGCTCTTTGCCAGGCACAGTTTGATCCTGAAAAAGTGTTTCTGGATTTGTTGTGTCAAGTTTCAAATGCGAAGGCACAGCAGCTTGCAGAACGTCATCATCCTCGCGTTCTGACCGAGTCCATGTTAAATGTGCATCACTAAAAGGTACAAATCTAGGAATCCTTTCACATTCGGAATTAGCTATTCCATCCCTCACCCACCTATCATACGGTAGGGGCAAAGGTAACCTTTTGCAATGGGTGGCATGCACCCAGTTTTTTTTACCAGCTACCCTAACAGCAGTTCTAGTGGTCAAGAGGACCAAATGTGGTCCAGTCCATCTCGGCTCCAAATTTTTGGATCGTTGAAAATTCTTGGTCAGGATGTACTCTCCAGGTTGGATCGTATGGCCTGGATCTGCAGTAGCTGCCGGCAAACTGTCATAGACCTGTTGGTGGAGAACACGTAATTTAGCAGTCAAGTCATGTAAGTAATCCACCAACATAGGGTACTCAATCTCACTATATTGTTTAGGACGAGGCACACCCCAAACATTCGCTGGATGACCAAAAACTATTTCGTATGGGCTAAGTCCCATACGAGAATGCACTGTCGTCCTTGTTGACAAAAGAGCCAACGGCAAGGCATCCGGCCATGTAAGACCAGTGCTCGCTTGTATCTTAGCTAATTTCAGCTTCAACGTGCCGTTATAGCACTCAACCAGACCTGCTGACTGGGGGTGATTCGCAGCATGGAATTTCTGATTGATACCCAAACCAGCACACACTTTCTTCATAATTTGACCCACAAATTCACTCCCATTGTCGCTCCATACAATTCTCGGCAAACCATACCTAGTGAAATATTCTTTGAGCAAAACCTTGGCTGTAGACAAGGCAGTATTATCCTTTAGGGGGTAGGCCTCTATCCATCTGGAAAAGGCACAAACATCCACAAGGACATACTTCAAATTATTGCATCTCTCCATATGTATGTAATCTAACTTTATCACTTCAAACGGATACGTTGGAGGAGCAAAATGACCAGCTGGAGTTGGAGTTCCCTTGCCAGGATTGTACTTCAAACAAATCATACAATGCTTCACCACATTCTCAGCAGATTTCGGAATTCCAGCATTCTGCCATACTGGAGCCAACAACTTGCATATCCCTTTTGAACTGATATGAGCCATTCCATGAGCCATAGTAACCACTGGGAACACATACGCATCAGGCAACAACCATCGCTGGTGTTCTGACAACTCAACCCAACAACCCGTCGAATCCAACATACTCGTAGTTTCTCTCCACACACTCATCTAGCAGGGCCTGCAACATACATACGGCTCATCATATCTTTCGCAACTTCATCCGCAAACGCATTTCCTCGGCCCACATCATCCACAACTTTCTTATGCGCACTACACTTCACAATTGCAATCTGCTTTGGGAGAGCAAGGGATTCCAAAAGTTAATTCACTAACTGCCCATGCTGAATTTTGTGCCATGGTAAGTAAGAAATCCTCTTTCTCTCCACAAATGCCTAAAACTATGGGCAACACCAAACGCATACTGGCTATCAGTATAAACATTCACTCGCTTTCCCTCTGACAGCACACACGCTCTAGTCAATGCAATCAACTCTGCTGCTTGCGCAGAATTCTGTGCTATGCGTGCTGTTTCAACAACTGTATGTAAAGTTGTGACGGCATATGCCGCAGTCGTCTCACCATTCGGAAGCTTGACACATGAACCATCCACCCATAAGGTACCATCAACATTCGTAGGAGGAGTATCTTTTAAATCAACTCTAGCCTTCGTTTCTTCCTCTGTTCGAAGAAAGCAATCATGCTGTTCTTGAGCATCTGACTCTACAGAAATCGGCAACAAGGTAGCTGGATTCAGCACATTACATCTTTTGATGTGCACATGGCTAGCTAAAAGAGTCAACTCATAACCTGACAGACGTGCACTAGTAAGGTGCTGTGTCTTGGTCCTGTTCAATAAGGTATCCACTGCATGTGGGACCATCACAATCAACGTATTATCCAATACCATACCAGCAGACTGTTGGATAGAAACAGCCGCTGCCGCTGTAGCTCTCAAACAGCTCGGCAACGCTTTAGCTACCGGATCTAACGTCGCTGAAAAATACGCACATGGGCGTTGCTTGTCTCCAAATCGTTACGTCAAAACTGACAATGCACACCCTTCTCTCTCGTGCACATACAATGTGAAAGACTTACTGTAGTCCGGAGTACCCAATACCGGAGCCGAACACAATGCATCACGTAATTCAGAAAAACTTTTCTGACACTCATCAGACCAAGGGAGAGGATGCGGAGTATCTTTAAGAGTCAATGCTAACAGAGGGTTCGCTAGCTGGGAAAAATTTGGGATCCATTGTCTATAATACGAAGAGATACCTAAGAAGGCGCTCACTTCTCTCTGTGTGGATGGTGCAGTCATTTGAGCAATCGCTTGAATTCGTTCGGGGGTCAACCTTATTCCCTCCTTCGACAAGAGATGACCTAAGTAGGTTACTTCTTGTCGGCAATACTGTAACTTTGAAGGTGACACTTTATGATGAAGGTCAGACAAATGTCGCAACAAAGAAAGAGTAGCCTCTTTACAAATTATTTCGTCATCAGCAGTAACCAACAGATCATCAACGTATTGAATAAGAGTAGCACCAGTAGGCAATACAAAACCATCAAGCTGAGTTTTCAAAGCCTGACTATAGATGGAGGGACTTTCACAATAACCTTGGGGAGCTCTCTTAAACCGGAAGCTTCGACCTCCTAAAGAGAAGCCGAAAATATCTCTTCTCTCCTCAGCAATTGGGATGTTAAAGAAAGCCTTCTTTAAGTCGATAACAGAGAACCAGGCTGCCGAAGCAGGAATCAGAGTCAACAAAGCAGTGATATCAGGGACAACAGGAAACTGTGGCACCACAATCTTATTCACTTCTCGAAGATCGATCACAAACCGATACACAGTTGGCTGAGAAGCATCAGTACGCTTAAGGACAGGCAAAACGGGACTGTTACACACATTACCTCTCGTTTCTTCGACTACACCCTTCTCAACCAGATCATAAATATTCGCCAAAAGAGCTCTCTCACCATCACTAGATATCGTATATTGTGGAATACGAGGTAGCCTAGCATTCGATTTGAGGGTGACAACATAGGGTGGAATCTGCAAGAGACCAACATCATTCGGGCCTGTAGCGCAAAGTGTATCAGGAAGAGAACGCAATTCCAGTGGAAGACAATCCTTAGACAAATACATCGGAGAAATAACTTTCTTACCCAAGGTAAGATGTACTCCCGCAGGAGAGCAATGTAATGTCGCATACAATCTTTTCAGCAAGTCCAAACCCAAATCTCATTACAACCAGTCGTCAGAATAAGGGGAGCTTCCAATTCACAAGGGCCAATAGAAAGGGGCAAAGGATTAGAAATCGGGTTACAAACTGGGGCGCCTGAAAATCCTACTGAAACATTGGTCAAGCCAGACAAAGGTGCGCCAGGAAGTTTAGAGTGCATAATAGAACTCTTCGTCGCACCAGTATCCAAAAGAAAAGGTTCTGTCACACCTGATGTGATCACTTCAACATAAGGTCCACTCTGGTCTTCTGGAACTGACACTACTCCCTCTCTTTGCCCATGGCTGTCCTAACTATCATTATAACCAGCACTCTCACTCTCGACATAGTAATCATCAACATAGTACTGTGCAGACTGACCACTCGGAACATTCTGTCTGTCAAAATAATTCGCAGAATTCTGAAGGGAAGAGGAACGCTCATTCTGGGGTAACACACCACGTCCACTACCCCTAGGAACTTGCTGGAAACCACCACGACCTCTCTGACCAGATACACCATTCGCACGCTGTAACAAAGCCGGGCAATTATTCTTGAAATGACCTTCCTCTCTGCAATAAGCACAGTGATTAGGTCCAGGAAAGAATCGCGGAGCATAAGGCTCAGGCTTCTGTAACAATCTCTGAAACTGTGGAGGTTGCTGAAACTGAGGCTGATTCTGACGAGGCGGATAAGCTTGCTGCAAAAGAACTTTCGTCTTTAGATCTTTAGTTTTCTTCTCCGCTTTATACTTCTCATCTTTAACCCTATTCTCGTAATATTGGGCAGTAGCCAATATCTGGGCCGACGGAGAAACAGACCATGAACTCTCAGAGTCCTTTAACTTATTAGAAAGTTCGGGAAGCAAATTAAAGACAAATTTGTCCACAAACAACCTTTGACCACCTTCCGTACTCATGTCCTGACCACTATGATCGATAAACGTTTCTTCAAACCTCGTGAAGAAATCAGACACACTCTCGTCTTTCTTTTGTTTGCATGCTGCCAACTTGTCAAAATTCACTCGCAAAGGAGGCATCATAGATTTCATTAAATTAATAATTCTACCAGGTAATTCTGCAACTAAGGGCTCAGGTTTGGCACCTCCAACCTGTCGACCATCTGCAGCAACAATATTAGCCCATGTATCGCCCAATTCTGCCGCATGATTCTCATGACGAATCTTCGCCCACAAAGGTTGCAGAACTACGTTACCCATCAACATATCTATGTCAACTAAATTCATAATACACGCATCAACTGTCTGGGACAACTCTTTGTAATAACCAGCAGGATTTTTACGGGGATCAGGCAAGGTCTGCGTAAGAGCCAAGACCTCTGCTCTCTTCCAAGAAACATGTACCCATACTCGCTGAAAATGTGCCGGTACGGCATCAATGTTATGAGCGGCATCAGCCTGAACAGCATCTCTCCATACAGGAGGAACCTCTCTCATAGGATACTGCTTCACTTTCCTCCTAACAGAAGAATCAGGTTCGTGCAATGTCTGAGACGGTAGTCTAGACCTGAAAGCAAGTATCGTCTCTACAGCATCTATAACATCAGATTCCACTATCATCCCTTTAGCAAATTCGGACTGAACATCAAGCACTTCCTGCGGAATCGGACCCAACTCATTATCTTCCCATTCCTGACGCAGAAAAGTACACGTTACATCAAAAACATACCTTTGCTTAGGCGGCTCCCTCTGAAAGAAAACATCCATAACTGCTGGTAAATTATACCTGGAAGCATTTAAAATCCATCTACGAGCCAATAAATCCAACACTGCCTGCTCTTCGGGACCAGCAAACTGACTACAACTCTGCTTTTGTTCCGAAACAGGGGTCATATTCAGTGCCCCAAAAAGTGGAGACAACAAATTAGCAACGGTCTCAGTCATTCGTTTTCGAGCAGAAGGAGAAGAAGTAGGCGTAAAAACAGGAAAATGAATATCTTGAGGCAAAGTAGGAACAAGAGCAGTAGGAGTCTGAGATGCAGAAGTAGAAGGCAAAGGAGTTTGAGGCAAAGCTGGTAACAAAGCTTGTGACCCTAGAGTGGGTTGCGCAGTAGGAGGCAAAACCATCTGTGGAGCACCGGGTGGCTGAATAACAGCAGGAGGTTGAACAATAAAGGGTGGAACAACCGGGGGTAATAGAGGCGCAGTAGCACCCTACACATAAGGGGGTGGCAATCTCAGTAAATGAGAGATCAAAGGATCTTTTTCAGGGTCTTCCATCACTTGCGAAGGAGGAGACGGCAAGGCCGGATAACATTTATCTATGGCCATGCAACGCTGTCTATCTGAAACTTCACTCGCACGGTCTTCTCCATCTTCCCTAAACTGCCTAGCAGCTTGTAGTACTGACATATTCTTATCTTTCCTATCTCTTCTTGCTTGCTTAATTTCTCGCTGTTTGGCTTCCTTACGCCAGAGGCGGAAAGAGTCAAACATTGCCGGCCGGGCTTTCTTCTTAAATAGCGCAACTTCCAGATTATCTAAAATATTTAATTCGAAACTACCATATTGGGGCCATCGTAAAACACCATCATTCTTCGTATAGCAGACCCACACTTCATTATAAGTAATAGGACCCACTTCGTGTTTTGAATAGAGCTCATAAGTCGGAGTTCCAACCGGAGGTATCGGACACGAATCCTCCAATCGGGAATCCCTGTTGCAACCACAACTAAACCATTTTCTAATTTTGCTAAGACCAGGCATCTTATAGCTCACTAATCTAGCTTCAAACTTCGAGGGGTTATCAACTATCGATACACTCGTAAATATACGAGCCCCTCGGCTTAGATTTTTGCAAGAACCGAATCAAAACCAAGAACCAAAACAAAGTCGTGGGAGCGACCCACTTATACTTAACCAAGGTATCTGTCACGCCACCAGAAGACCGTCTATCGTCTCGCTTTACAAAGGATCAATCAAGGGTCCAAGACAGGGCGACAGTCAGGGCAGCAGTCCTTCGTAGCCATCGGAAAGCGGGGAGGCCTCGCAGTAAAGACTTTCGGTCCACGTCGACATACAGGGGTCGATGAAGTGGCGGCCTTCCTCCAGAATTTCCTCACTGGGCTCCTCATGAGCCTCGGGCTTGGACCGGTACCCCTGAAGTCGCCCCACGTGGGCGCCAACTGAAGAACCGGGTTTTTAGAACCCAGCGGTGCCAGGGACACACCCGAAGTCTTCGGATTCCCCTGTCTTGGTATACAGAGACACTGAATACTTCTAGGTGGCGTCAGAGATCAAATTTATTAGCTGCAGCTAGTAACAGTAAACCAAGCAATACAACACGGTGTACAACTCAGGAGACTGCTCAACTTTCGTAGAGCAAGACATCACTTTTTATGCTGTTTTCGATTCATTACAAATGCACACCCATTGCGGCAAATTCTGACCAATAGAACACATTTTCACACACAATATTACATTCCAAAAAGCTCACTCTACATCGTACCAACCCACAAGTTAATTATAAGAACTGTCCCAAATTCGATTACCACAAGCCGGACAAACCCATAATTAAAAGCACTACCCATGTAATGAAAAGTTGTAAGGAAAGAAACAATTCAGATGTTGAGTAGGATAAGATATGTGCAAGAAACTAAAAGTTAACGATATCCTGAACATTGATTGGTAATTTCAGACAACGATCAGCTAGAGAAAACTGGCTTCGCAAAGGGTCAGTTTCAGGTGACGGGGTCAGCTTCTTTGCAATTCACTCGCAAATCGAAAAGGGCCTGTTAATGCTTACATGAACAACGAGGCCCATGCAACTTCGTTCGTTCGTTTACCACCTAGGCCTACGTGAGGGCAACACAAAATGGCGTCTCGAACAACGCAAACAAAATGGAGTCCGGTCCCGAAAACCACGGAACCTCACCTCTTGACTTTCCACTATAATATTTGTGCAACTTAAGGCAATGATACTCACACATTTTTTCACTTTGTAGAACATGTCATTTTTAGGCCCCCGTAAAAAAAGGCCACTGTAAAAAAAGACAGCCGTTTAGCTATTTGAGAAAGACCTCTTGTGGACCACCCCAAAAACGTTCAATATGCTTTGAACCCACCCATTATTTACCATTGGTTGGCTTTATTTTCACTCTCATTTGCCTAAATCTTATTCATTGGGTTACCTTGATTGTCATATGTTTGTCTTTCCCCTGGAGCATAGCTTCTTTACCTTCATTTTGCTTGTCTGACGTGTATACTTCTCTGCTCACTTTTAGTGATCTGCTTTATTCTTTTTAATCACGAGAGCGCATGTGTTTTCTTTCTCTTGATAGTAGATTCCCTTCTTCAAATAACTGCCCCCAGCGTTCACATTACCTGCCCCATACCTTCTCCTTCTTGCTCCACTACCGCTCTTGGTCCGTGAAATAAATGCTTTAATTCAATCCTTCTTTTTTGAAGGGCGCATTCCAAAAAGTACTTTCACACATCTTCATTGCTCCCTTACCTCGCCACTCCCTATTGCCTTTGCTCTCCCACTCACTCTTCCATTGCTTCGTTGTCCCCTTCAGGCATTACATTTTTTTTTATTTTGTTGGGGGGAGGGAATGAATGGCAGCTGCCATTTCCTCCACTATCTGAAAAGCGAAAATAAAATGATTTTTTAAATGTACTGATCTGTGGTGGCACCAGTCATTTTACATTGATACATAAAAAAAGAAAATAATGTCACATCATTCCATAGGTGCTACATGTGTGGTGACACCTGCATACACATACAGCCCCATACATTTGCTTGCCTAAAGACTGACAAGGGGCTTTTTACATGTTGCTCGGAACTGCCCGAGGTTTGAAAAATACTGGCTCGATGTACTTCATATAATTTACCAAATAATTGGGCAGGCAGGAGAGCCTAATCCTATACAGGGACTGGTAGGGTATGTTAAAGACACTCCTGCCAAGCTTCGGAAGCTACACTCTTTGTTGCTCCTTTTTGCTAAAAGTCGAGTTGGCATGCACTGCGGAAGTAAGCAGGTCCCATCCAAAACTGACTTCATAGCAGATATTACGTTTGGCCACTCACAATTGACCACCTTCTGGGAGCTGATGCCCTCCACGTCCAGACCCAAAGATATATGGGAACCATTTGTGGGGTGGGCTCGTGAACATCAAGAGACTACTGCTACCCAGGTACCTTAGGAATAATCATATAAGAGTTCAGGGGGGACTGCGGCATATAGGTTGGGGATATAGCAAATGTGTATGCTTATCGTATACGCCCTTCAAATGTTCTGGTTGTCTAATTCTGAATACGATTTGTCCTGCTCTGATTTATTATATTGATGATATTCCTGCATTCTCTCTAAGGGTACTGTTTATTGTGTTGTTGGAACTATATGTAGGAGTGATCAGGTATACATATGTAGTAGATACTCACATGACTGTTACGGAACGAGAATTCTGTATAATGTAAGCAAATGACTGGCTGTGTCAACAACTGGTTGTCTTGTTGTATTCTTGAAACTCAATAAAAAAAAAGACTGACAAGGCATTACAGTGATAATTAGTTTCATATCAAAAAGAAAAGACATGTAGGCTTTGCCAATGGTTGTCAAAACCTTCCAGAGAATCATAGTCATATTTCCAACTCTCATGTTCATTGTCATTTTTATATGCGGTAAAAGGGTAATTCACTGCTGCACTGTTGCGCCTAACAAGATGAAAGATAGGTGCATTACAGACCTTCAAAATAATGAAAATCAGCAGGAGAGCAATGAAAACAATAATATGTGAAGAATCTTCATTCCACATCCCGTAAAAACATTCTTCAACCAAGGTCAAGTACTTTTGAAGACAGTTGTATCATCATAGTCATGTTAGTTCATTTACGCTTTCTCTAATCTGGTCAGTCTGCTCTTTTATGCGTTTGGAAAAGTTTGGCATATCATTGCAACATTCTGACCTTGCAATTGCACACATCCCACCCTTGGCATCTAGGAAAAAATCTAGAGCCATTCTATAATGTAGTATCAAAGTTTGCTGAATGTCCAATTGGCTAGAAATTAAGCCAACGCAATAGTAGTGGAATCTGCATGGTTCGGGTAACTTGGCGTATTTTGTAAAGAGACAGTCTCAATCTGTCGTTAGGAAACATGGCAGGTAAACTTCGACCAGTTTTTGAAAGATGCCCTAGGTGTCTCTTAAGTGAAGGTAGGATCCTTGTTGCAGAATGGCTGATGGAACGTACAGCTTAAGCAGGATAGCATGATCCAGACCAGTCTTTGGGTAGCCAGGTGAAGAGATATCTTCTGCACACAAAGAAAGTGGCAGGTCCATCACGTGCTGCTGACGATAAACAGTACTCTATAAGAGAGCTTATAATGAAAAGCAGCAGGATCAGTTATAGCTGGGAGGGAGAGAACACATTCACTGAACCCAATAAAAATATGGCTGCACCATATTTTACTAGAAAGTTCATAGGCAAGGAGAACTGCAGCTGGCACAATCTGTTGTTGGTCACGCAATGGTCATTTTTGGCTTGAGAGTGGGACTTGGGAGGTGACATTGTTATATCTGTTTGTATGCCAAGGTCCAAGCAGTTCACAATATTGCCCTTCTCTAGTAAAGAAGATTGGGACCATGGGCATGTGAGAGTCGTATTTTCTTTCTTACATTAAGTACATTACAAATCGCGCTTATCCTAACATAAGGGGTGTTTACCTTGGCCATCATCTTGCATTGATATCTCTACACATCACGTGACAACTGCTGCTGTTTTTCATGTTCTAAGTAAATAATTGCAATATTCACACTACTAAACAGAGAGCGTTCCCAGAGACATTCCCTTACTGTACCTAACATGGGACATCCAATCTGTCCCAGGCTACTGTTATACAATGTATCAATTAGCAAGAAATGAATAATCTGTGAGAATGACTAAAATCTAATGCAGAACTACCATAAAAGAATCTCCGAAAGTATTCTGTAATGACATGTTTCTTCTTGCTTGTTCCTTATTGGTGTATAACCTGAGAACCCTGTATTTGTGTAGAATGTATGAAAGTCTGAAGCCCTATAAACGGTTGTGTAATTTTTTGTACCCCAGTAAACCAAACCCCAATTCCCCTCCTTTAGAAGGCAAATGTATGGCACATTTCATATAGAACCTGCCTTAGTTCTTTGCACTTCTGAGTTGTGTGCATTGCTGATAAACGTATTGGTGGCATATTTCATGTATTTGCTTGTTAATTTCTTACATAAAAGTTCAAACGACAACTGTTGTCTGTCGTTCTTAAAAGAATGTTTCAGATACTGAACTTGATCCAAAGGGTATTAGTGACTGGTCCAATCGGGGAGCACCAAAGTCCATATAGGAACTACACCTCGCTTGTCCTAGTCATTGGTGTGCCTCTTGTGTAAGATAATCTAGGAAAGGTTGGCACACCGACAGCCACATCCCTATTAGAATCAATAGGCAAATGGGTACAGATCCAATATGAAGAATAATCGAAATTCAGCATGTATTGCTCCAAAATTGTAGGAAAGTGTTATCAGCATAGATGGAGCATTTGCCCTGGAGGTGTGCCGCAGGCTCACCATAGTTGACTTCTTCACATCTGCCATCACCCCGTCCAGACAAAGTAACATGGTAGACATGCTCACATCAAGGAGGGCCAACCAAACCCATTGAGAGATGAGGTAGCTGGGAGGCTTACCACCACTGGCATCGCAGGCAGTAGCTGTAAGCAGCAGCAGAGGATGCATCACAATGAGCTTCAGCAGGATCAGGTGCCAGAGCAGCAGTACAGTGACCAGTTGAGGTGGCAATGTTTGTACAGAAGGTACAGAGCCTTGTCAATGCTTAGAAACTGAAACAGCAGGCACTTGGTTGGCAGGACCTGAGCCTTTCTGTTCGGTGGTCCACTTCCAGTGCAATGTGTGAATGCAGGCAGTAGTCTTTGACACTTTACACTTTACAGCTGTATTTGTGGTGAGAAGCACTTCAAAAATACCTCACTATCCTAGTTTTACCAGTCCAATCGACCAGAGTGTCAAACATGAACTGTCTCATCACTTTAGTCCTGTTTCACTCCAGATCTTAGATATTTTGTTTTCATAGAGCAGTTAAGTCGTTCTAACTTCCAAGAAGAGGGTGATAAGTGCAGAGGAAGTACAGATGACAGGAAGTGGATACATTTGTTACTCCCTACGTGAAGGGGTATACCAAACCTTGGTATGAATACTCAAAGCAACTTTATTGCAATAGTAATAGCTGTAGCTTAAGCCCATGGATATGATTCACATAGGTCCAGATGTAGGTGGCCCAATACCGGTCGGTAATGGCCCGAAATTCGGTAATTTCGGCCATTACCGACCGGTATTGGACATTCAGGATGTAGGGGACCAAAAAGTAGCTGAATCGGTAAAGTCTCCGAATCAGTAAAGTTACCGAATCGGTAACGTTACCGAATCGGTAAATTTACAGAATTGGTAAAGTTACCGAATCGGAAACTTTACAGATTCTGTATATTTACCGAATCGGTAAAGTTTCCGAATCGTAAAATTTACCGATTCGGAAAATTTACTGATTCGGTAAATAAGAAATGGTAAAAATGAATTTCGAGATGTAGGTCCCCTTTTAAATACAGAATTTGCATGAAATTCGGTATTTAAGAGTCGGTATTTACCATGGATTGAAAGCAGGTGGTAACCAGGTGCAGGCTATATAAAAGGACCCAAAATGCACCACTTACACCAGAATGGCGGCATTCTATGTCATTGCGAGGCGGCTACGGCTCCAGGCAGAAGGAGAGAGGGTCTGGAGGAGGGAGTAGCAGGTGTATAGGCAGAGGATCACAATATTCCAGCTCACTGAGCCTGAGATCCTACAGAGGTACAGGCCGGCCCCACAAACAATCCTGGACCTCATCAGGGACCTACACCCACTTTTGGACCATCCTACCCCAATGGCGCATGCCATCCCACCCCATGTGCAGGTGCTGTGCAGCCTACACCTGCTTGCATCTGGAAGCTACCAGAGTGTGGTTGCTGCGGTAGGTGGGGTGTCCCAGAGCTGTCTGTCCCGTTTCTTTAAAAAATTCCTTGATGCCATATTGCAGAGAATGCAGCACTACATTAGCTTCCCTGCTACGCATTCAGAACTGCTAAGGACAAAGACAGACTTCTATCAGATGGCGCAGTTCCCTAACATCATTGGCTGCATTGATGGTACCCACATACCAATATGCCCACCTGCTGCCACAGAGTACATTTATCGGAACCGTAAATCCACCCACACCATAAATGTACAGGTGATCTGTGATGCAAAATACGTGATAACTGACATAGCAGCCAAATTCCCAGGGAGTACCCACGACTCCTACATCTTCCAAAACAGTGGGATCTACGCACGCCTGACTGCGGGGGAATTCGGCGAAGGATACTTGCTAGGTGAGACACTGTGTGGAAATCACTTGATTCGTATTACAGGTGGATGTGTGTGAGCATGTGATTAATGTCAATTCCTTATTACTAATAGGGGACAGTGCATATGCCCTCCGGTCCTTCATCCTCACACCCTACCTCAACCCAACAACACCAAGTCAGAGGAGATACAACAGGGCACACAAAACAACTAGAAACATTGTGGAGCGCACCTTTGGCATGTGGAAGAGCAGGTTTTGCTGCCTCCATAAAAGTGGAGGGGCCCGCCAGTACACACCAATCACCTGCTGCAAAATGATTGCAGCCTGTGCAATGCTGCACAACCTGGCAGTCAAGAAGGGCACAGAAGTGGAAATGTCAGATTATGAGGACCATGACGACGAGGAAGCAGTCCCTGAACCACACACATCTGGAGGAGCAACATCAACGGATGGCAGACACAGACAAGAAGAGGTCACACGCAACAACTTTTAAGTAAGTAAGGAGACAAAGACAGGCGTAGTATGCTACCACACTAGTTTAATTTTGGAATGACGTTGGGTATTTAAGGCACAAAAGTGCAACAAAAAGCATTTAACTGCAATGCTCTCAGTTCTGGTTAACTTCACCATGAACTATGAAAGTTATTTCCTTGCTCGCTTCCCGGTAACACTAGTAGGTTGTTCAACCTGCTCACTGTCTTGCTGGCCTGTGGCCTCAGCATGGCACCTGCTCCTCCTAGTTTCAGTTACAGGGGTGCTTCCAATGCTGCTCCTGCTCGTGCTCTCCTCACTTATAGGCACATCCAGAGCAGCTGTGTGTGCAGTTTGTGCATTCAACAGCGCCTCAAGAGCACTGGTCATCCTGCCCATGCCCCTAGTGACCTCATTTGTGTTTTGTGTCATGGCCTCCTGCATGTTGGAGCTTCTCCTGCATAACAGGGATGTGGCAGTGGCCAGACGGTTGATGGCTGTACTTTGGACATGTGCACGACGCCTATCCCTGTGCCTTGCAGCAAAATCATTGTCTAGTTTGGTGCATAGTAGCTGCACCGAGTTGTTGATTCCCCGCATCCCTGCTGCCATCTCCTTGTTGACCTGTACCATCTCCTTGTTGACCTGTACCATCTCACTGATGCCCTTTACTATCTCCCCAATGTTACTATTCAGGGACCTCAGCTGTCGTTGGCATGCCTGGATGGCTCTTCCCTGCATCCTTTGTATCCGCACCATGCTTCCCTCCAGACCAAGGAACACACTTCGACCCTCAACTGGTGCATCTACTGGCCTTTCTTGCACTCTGCGGCGTCTTGCAGTACTATGGCCCATCCCTGCACTGGAGTGTGTTGTGCCAGGGCTCACTACTACAGGCAAGTTCTGTTGGCTGTCACCCTCCATGTCAGCTGCTACGGACTCCAAATCAGGGAGTGGAGCCACGACATGCCTCCTGCCTGGTTGTGATGGGGGTATCACATCATGCTGTGATGCTGGCATGTCTGGTGATGACAGCAGGAGGGGGGACTGAGATCTACTAGGGGACGCCAGCAACTCTTGGGCCATTTCTGTGTCTTGGGCAGGTGGATGGCTACTTGATGCAGATTTCTCCTGTCGTACGTTGGGGGTACTTTGTCCTGCATCCTGGCTCTCCTCCCTCTCAGGTGGTGTCCCTTCAGCCTCCTGCGAGCGCCTGACACCTACCCAGGACTGACATATACCTGATAACATTCATGGGTGCCATGTGTCTAGCTGGGTGCACATCCTAGGCGACAAATATTTTCGTGAGTCCCAACACCACGAGGTCGCTTTTCAGACTGGACTACCTCTTGGTCCGGCATCATCAAAATGGTTGACGGTGAGACACCCAGTACCTGCCCAAGTGCATTTGAGACCACTCCCTCATGCTCACGATATGCCAGGTGCCCGGTAGGAATCAGACAATGGGTTGGGGCATTGACCCGTAGGGGCTCACAGATTAGGACACTAAAGAGTACTTGACAGCTGTGACCACCAGCTTTTGAGGAAAATAAGGGGTCAGTGGAATCAGGGTTGGTCTTATGAGAGGCCTATAAGACTGTGATCCGGGGGCAATTAATTTCCCACTCAGTAGGGAAAAAAGGGTGAGGGAAAGGGAATGCATAGACCTTTAAACAAAACTGGTGAGAGGATAGGCAGAGTTTGTCTTTTCGCCCACTCACTTCCCCATTATCTTGCATCATTGCTGTAAACCGTCTGAGCATACATCGACCTGCTGATGCTCTGAAATGTTCACAAATGCCAGGAAGGGCTCCCGTCCTCTGTGCTACTGTCCTTTGGCCCTCGGCTACTTCCTCAGTGGCATCTGGAGCCCTAGTCTGCCCGCAAGAAGCCAGCTTACTCATAGTAGGTTGTATTCCATGCTGTTGGTTACCCACTCAGATATTACAACATAGTGTGGCCCCGTGTAATGCTCGCTTATTTCCTTTGTGCTTTGACACTGGAGACACATTATGCACCTTCTACTTATTATTTGTTCTTCCTATGACAATATTTGCCCTTAGGAGTTCTGGGTACAGTCCTATCCGGTAAACATCCTTTACAACGCAACTTTTACCACACAATGCCTTTACGACGCAACTTTTACAACGCAAACTATTACAACGCATAGCGCTGGGGGGCGCTCTAGGATAGGCAATAGGTTCAATGTACTATCCAACACCTTCCCTACTATCCACGGGGACTGGAGTTGGAATAGTAAATTAAACTATTCACTATCCAGCGCCTAAAAGCATTATGCGTTGTAAAGGTATGCGTTGTAAAACTTGCGATGTAAAGGTAGGCGTTGTAAAAGTATGCGTTGTAACGTCATACATCCCAGACCAGAGTCTAAAGTTCCATACTGCGACAAATCTGGTGGCCATTCAGGATACCAAGACTACTTTGGAGCACAAAATAGAGTTGATGTCTGAAGAGGTGGGGCTGTTATGGATGGACCATGGGAAACTATATCCAGTACCGCCTCAAGAAATTAGAGGTGGGAAACGCGCCCATGTTGGCAAAGCTGGATGATTTGAAGGGCTGCTCCTGCTGCAGCAATATCCGGATTCTAGGAGTCCTAACGCGGTCTCCTTCACTCAAACTCTTTTTGGAGGGCTGGCTGGGCCCAGGAGTGCTGGACTGGTGACCCTCAAAGCTGTTTACAGTGGCACGAGCCCACCAGGTGCTGGAGCCCCCTCCCGCCAGGGGTGCCTCAAAGGGCCATTGTGACTAGGCTCCTAAATTTTCAACATAGAGACCATATCCTACAGGTAGGGAATTGGCTACAAGAGCAACCTATAAACCCATGGGAACCTGTGTATACAGCAATCTTATGCTACAATAAGAACACCAGCCAGGCCCAAATTGGTTCTGGCACATTGATTTAACACAAATAAAACAAAAACACAATGAACACCACTGTAAAGCAAAAAGAAAATCTATTAATACTCATATATGCGGTAGTGCAATCACAACCATCTGGTCATGAGGATAGGACGGATGTATGACGTTACAACGCATACTTTTACAACGCCTACCTTTACATCGCAAGTTTTACAACGCATACCTTTACAACGCATAATGCTTTTAGGCGCTGGATAGTGAATAGTTTAATTTACTATTCCAACTCCAGTCCCCGTGGATAGTAGGGAAGGTGTTGGATAGTACATTAAACCTATTCCCTATCCTAGAGCGCCCCCCAGCGCTATGCGTTGTAATAGTTTGCGTTGTAAAAGTTGCGTCGTAAAGGCACTGCGTGGTAAAAGTTGCGTTGTAAAGGATGTTTACCGGATAGGACTGTACCCAGAACTCCTAAGGGCAAATATTGTCATAGGAAGAACAAATAATAAGTAGAAGGTGCATAATGTGTCTCCAGTGTCAAAGCACAAAAGAAATAAGCGAGCATTACACGGGGCCACACTATGTTGTAATATCTGAGTGGGTAACCAACAGCATGGAATACAACATACTATGAGTAAGCTGGCTTCTTGCGGGCAGACTAGGGCTCCAGATGCCACTGAGGAAGTAGCCGAGGGCCAAAGGACAGTAGCACAGAGGACGGGAGCCCTTCCTGGCATTTGTGAACATGTCAGAGCATCAGCAGATTGATGTATGCTCAGACGGTTTACAGCAATGATGCAAGAAATGGGGAAGTGAGAATTATCCCTCACGTAGGCGCAGGTACGTCTCACATGCACTCACAGGGTTGGCGGGTGATTACATAGAAACTGAATAGGGATGAGGGTGGAGCCTTGGGCTAAAACAAGACTTGGACAATGGAGCTTTCCAACCCTCGTTAATTTTGCAATATAGCGTGGCCCATGTAATGCTCACTCATTTCTTCTCACAGTCTTGCAGAGAGTAAGGTGTTTTTTCAATTACTCAATGTGCACAAGGTTGTGGGGAGGGGGTGGACACTGTTGGGGGGAGTTTGTTATACCAGACAGCTGCTTTTGAGGAGGCTTTTGGAACAGACAGGTGCTAAATGGGCACAAGCAGGAGGTAGAAGCCTTAGGGTCCTTTGGTGGAATGTCAGTGGCCTAGGTTTTTAGTCTATTGAGAGAAGTAGACAAAAAATGTATATTCCAACACGACCTGGACATACTCCTGCTCCAAGAGTCCCACCTGGTGGACAATAGATGTGGATTCTTCCATTAGAGGAAATACCAGTTGGTGGTGCATGCAGTGTTCTCACCAGGCTCCAGAGCGGTTGGGATCTTGGTACATAAAACTGTCCTATTCCACATTAAGCAGACAAGGGCAACCCTGAATGGTTGGCGTGCAGCTGCCTCCGGCACCTGGAATGGGTTGCCCTTGACAGTTGTATCATGGTATATCCCACCAGGGCTGCAGATGGATGGGTTGGATAGCATGGAGAACTGGCTGTTGACCATATCAGATGCTCTCACACTCCTGGGGCGGATCTCAATGTGATGGCAGAGGGTGATCAAGCTATGATAGCGCAGTTGGGACACCTACCCAGGACTGACATATACCTGACAACATTCATGGGTGCCATGTGTCTAGCTGGGTGCACATCCTAGGCGACAAATATTTTCATGAGTCCCAACACCACGAGGTCGCTTTTCAGACTGGACTACCTCTTGGTCCGGCATCATCAAAATGGTTGACGGTGAGACACCCAGTACCTGCCCAAGTGCATTTGAGACCACTCCCTCATGCTCACGATATGCCAGGTGCCCGGTAGGAATCAGACAATGGGTTGGGGCATTGACCCGTAGAGGCTCACAGATTGGGACACTAGAGAGTACTTGACAGCTGTGACCACCAGCTTTTGAGGAAAATAAGGGGTCAGTGGAATCAGGGTTGGTCTTATGAGAGGCCTATAAGACTGTGATCCGGGGGCAATTAATTTCCCACTCAGTAGGGAAAAAAGGGTGAGGGAAAGGGAATGCATAGACCTTTAAACAAAACTGGTGAGAGGATAGGCAGAGTTTGTCTTTTCGCCCACGCCCGCCCTAGCGATCAGAATTGAAAAGAACAGAGAGGCATATAGACAACTGATGCAACAAGAGACCAGGGCGAGTTTCTGGGCTAAACAAGGGCAGATATATGAATTTGGCGTAAAAGCTGAGAAGCTCCTGGCCTGGCAGGCTAGGAGGGAGGAAGGGCAGAAGTGGATACACAGACTCAGGGGAGAGATGGAGCTCTGGTAGAGACATCAGAGGGTACAGCCCAAGAGCTGGCACCCTACTTCCCGGATGTGTATAGTCCGTGCACCACCGACAATGAGGAGAGGTTATTCGATTTTGTTCAAGATGTCCTGACCCCCACTTTTGGAAATGAGGCAGAAGAAACTTTTGAGGCTGAGATAGAGATATCAGATTCTGAGATTGCGGAGGCCTTGACTCATCTAAAGGATGGGAGGGAGCCAGGACCCAACTGTCTCCCTCCTGAGTTATCACAATGCAGGTTGTGCCTCACCTAGGGGAGCTGTTATATAGTGCAAGGAGGGAAGGCACACTGCCATAAGATCTGTGTCGGACCCTGATAATTCCCATATGAAAGGAAGGGAAACCACAGGAGCACTGCCCATCCTGCCCATCCTACCGCCTATCTTGTTACTCAATGTGGAGGTAAAGGTGCTGGTGCAGGTCCTCACAACTTGCAGAATCCAAATGGTGGAGTCTCTAGTGGTTGCTGACCAATCAGGCTTCATGCCACATAGAGCAACACATCATAATCTCAGGCGCTTATTTGGCTGCTTGGCGCGCAGTGGGAGAATCGGGGGTTCGGTGATGCACTCAGAATTGGACACCGAAAAAAAGGCGTTTGACTCTCTGGAACAGCCATACTTGTGGGTGGTCCTGAGGAAGAAGGCTTTCACCGGTCATTCATGAGGTCGGTCAAACAGCAATATTGAAACCCCGTGCCCGGGGTGCGAGTGAATGGTACCTTGTCTGCGGAAATACTAGTGGTCAGGGCACTAGACAGGGCTGCCAACTGTCCCTGCTACTGGTGACTGTAGCACACAAGCTGCTCACAAACTGAATACATAGCAATGCCCAAATCTGGGCCCTGAAGTGGGACCTGGACTGGGAAGATGCAATATCCCTATATGCAGATGGCATCATTTTATGTCTTACAATCCCTGGACGGTCTCTTTCACGCATATTTGATGTTTTGCATGTCATCGTGGCATATTCAAGGCTACACATCAATTGGAGCAAATCCCCTGTTGGATTGGTGCCACCCCGACCATTCCTAGTTTGCTAGGAGCCCAATGGTTTTGAGTACCTGGGCATATATGTTTCATCTAACAGCAGCTGTTTTTTTGTGAGCAACCAAGGAAGATTTTGGAGGTATATAAGAGGAATTATTTCATATGCGGATGACACCCAGTTACTCTCTTTCCTGGATTAGGGAGCAAACATTACCTGGCGAAAAAATCGGAACTTGTTTGTCGGAAGTTTTTCCTTGACTATCTACCCACCAGCTTGAGCGTAAAGCAGGCAAAACAAAGCTACTTTTTTGGGGTATAAGATCAGACGAGCCATGGCAGTCCTTTTGGCCGTAGGATGCTCCCCCCCCCCCCCATTAAGCCATAATAGTTCTTAAAAATCTTGGTATTAAGTTCGATGGTGGGCGCTACTTTCTGTCACTGGTTTATTCAGTAGTAGGGACGTGTTTTGGTCCGCAGTGAGTGCTCGGGAAGGTTCTACATGTTCATTCTCTGTCTACTAGGAATCTCGTAGTAGAACCTTTAATAACATCCAGACTTGACTATGGCAATGCACTGTATCTGGGCCTACCTGATTACTTGATCAGTAAGTTTCTGGTGGTCTAAAAGTCAGAAACCTGAATGCTTCTCGGCTTGCCTCTGAGAACTCAGCTATCCCCCTGTCTTAGAGACCTGCATTGGCTCCTATTAGGATGAAACAAATAAGTCCCTATTGTATTAATAATAATTCCTTTCTAATGTAGGTTCTCTTGAATACCAGCACTCTCTAATAGTCTGTCTTATATTGTGACACACCGTCACTGGTGTTAGGGACTTATTTGTTTCTTGTACGTTCCCCTGTCCCCGGATTGCATATTTAGGGGAACTCCCTTCTTTTCTTTACTTCCTATAAGGAAGGACATTCTTTTCAAGACATGTCTATTGATCCACAGAGCTCTTCGTCAGTCTGGCGCAGGGTACCTGAGAGCAAGAATTTGTTTTTATGCTCCCTCCAGGTGTCTGCCAAACTTTTTCTGGCCAAAATCCCCAGGATTTGTAGGTCCAGAATGAGGACAGGTCCTTTTCATTTTTGGGACACCCTCTCAGTGGAATAAACTCCCTTTGGAGATAAGATGCAGTTCATCTACCCTTCAGTACCAGAAGTATATGAAAACAGGGAATTGTTTTGCATGATTAAAGTTGCTTCTCTCATTTTCTCCTCACTGGAAGTGCAGAAATCCAGCACACACCCATAGTGCTCTATATAAACACCTCTTACATTACATTACAATCCATAAGGGTCAATGGCCATACTTTCCATTGTCGTGATTGGGTAGGTAAGTGCTTTATGAAATGATTTATCTACCCAAATTCCTTTACGTCCTGTATGGGACATACTGGTTATTTCCGTAGTGGTGGATGTCTGGAAGGAAGAGAGGATGATACCGTTCCTAGAGCGGCAGGCCGAAAATTATATGTCAGTTACCTAATACTTTAGATACCATCAGATGTAGCACATCCTTGGGAAACACGAGGCTCTCCTCATGGACCTGCCAGAGGAATCGCCCCTGGAGTTCAGGGTGCTGGCCTCCCGACTGCATGCCATATCATTAATATACACCACAGCATTGGCCCATGGTCTCCCCATGCCACACTTAGGGAAGGTTGGGAGTGGTATATGGGTAGAGGGAGGATGATGCATGGTGCTACTCATGGAAGGTGGCAATCCAGACAGGCTTTTGCTTGGTGCACCTAAAATTGCTGCACAGAGCACACTACGCAAGGGAGAAACTCAACAAAATAGAATGTAGTGGGTCTGACCTATGCCTGAGGGGATGTGTCCATAGTGGTACCTTATTACATACTATTTGGGGATGCCCACCTATGCGGAGATACTGGGAGAGAGTTGGATCGTGTATATCTGAGGTAACAGAGCTGCACATACAACTCGCGCCTCAATTGATTACTCTGTGATTTTGGGGGTAATAAACCTTGGAGAGATACATGCTAATCTTTTGCAGTGTCGCTATAGCTGCAGCACAGCGAGATATAGCCAGATGATAGGAAAGCCCGACCACACCCACAGTGCGGGAATGAGAAATGGATCTTGGCAGGTGTATGAGAGCGTTAGAATCGATGTACAAAGTCTGAAGTTGTCCTCACAAATTTGAGAAAATATGGATCCCCAGGAGGACGGAGGAGGATGATCACTAAAGGCAGTTAACACATGAATAAGGCTGAAAGGCGAAACCAGTACACCTCACACATGTGGGGGGAGGGAGACCAACTGTGGGGATAGAAGCAATCTGGCCACGGGAGGATGAGCCCAGGCTAGAAGTTTGGGACCTCGGCTGGGCTAGGCCTATAGACTATAGACAACCACCTGTGTTTTGCACAACTGCCAAATCTGAGCAGAGGGGATAGGTATTGGGGACTTACACAGGTGCATAATGATTGACGGTGTTTGTCTGGACAATGTTCAAGTTGGTGGGGGTTCTTTGCTTGTTTGGAATTGTCCGGGATAGTTCTGTGCTGTCATACAGATGAGAAGCACTATTTTCCGCAGTCGTGTGATTGGCATTGAAACTGCCAATCAAAAGTTTTTTTTTAAAGAGCGTGATGAAGTCTGCCTCTAACCGCAAATCCTTTAGGAGCGTCCATATAGCAATGAGCGAGACTTTGTTGGAGATTTGACTTTATTCTGGCCCCTCTCTTAGAATAGAACTTCCTCTGAGGGGTATGTGCTTGCTGTTGACACCTAGCAGGCTGGTGAAAAGAGGACCTCTTAAGTTGAGACCAAGGTTTTCTGCTTTGAATCCATGCACCAATCCTTTAGAACTAGATTATGCCATGGCGCAAACTACATCAAAGACAATGTCAGACACGTATTCCACTTGCAGTTCAATATGTTCTAAAAGAGGAGAACAATCTGAGGATTCATCCACAGCAGTGAGCAACTTCTTGATATCGGAAATCAAAGACTGGGGAACATGCAAGCCATAATTCCCTGTTTGAAGTGCTATATGAGTACCAGAATAACCTTTTTTTAAATCAGAGTCCTCCTTTTTGTCATAGCATCCTTTATAACAGCAGCCTCAGTCAAAGGGGTTCTGTCCACGAGGCTGCCAACAAAAGGCTCAAATGTAATAAAGTCAGGCAGATTCATCTGCATATCCTTAAAAGGATACAACTTTGCCATAAAACTAGGTAATACGATTTTGTCTGGGTCCTTCCATTCCCTCTTTAGGACCTCCAAATTGAAAGGATGCACAAATAAATAAAGCTCTGTTGCACTCTAAAAAGGGTAGTAACCCAGAAGCTGAAGTATCTGAAGCTTCCTCCCATTTAAACCCCATATTTTTCTACCCATGGCCCAATAACTCAGGCAATATCTCTTTCCCGATGCATTTGCCTCTATGCTCTCAGCCACCTGAACCTCCTTTTCTGAATGTGAGGAGACAGAAGAGTGAGACCTTTGTGAATACTTCCTTATCTCTTTTCCAGATTTCAGTTCTAATAATTCTCCTTAATAAGGTGCCTTAAATGCTCCTCCTTACTCTCAGAGTGGTGTTTCACAGGGGTAGAGGAAGACAAGGAGTCAGAGGATGAGGAAGTCACATGCTTCTGCTTATGGGAATGCCTTCAATTCAGCACACAGACCCCCCCCTTTCACCAGCCACAGGGAAGAAGACACAACCTGGTATGCAGATGTACCTGCTGCGGGCGCCATTTAACTCTCCTTCTTTTGGTAGAGAAACAGCCTCTTAAAGTGTATGCACGCTCCCTAGATCTCCACACATGGTCAGCTCCCCAGACCTCCATGCATTAACTTGAAGCAACATGGAAGACAGGATTTCTTAGGACATTTGCAGATGCACACACACTCACAGGCTCCCTACTCCTTTCGCTCGCTGAAAGATAAGGGAGAAACTAAGCTCGTCAGCTGATCAAACCCCGCAGGGGCGGCCATCACCGCCTTCTCCCTGTCATCATTTTAGACATAAAAAAGAATAGGAGGAATGCTGGGTATGTATTGCCTATTTAAGCACCAGCCTTATGGGAGGGGTACATACTTTTCACATCATTCTTGTTCTTTTTTCTGTCTTGTGTGGTGGATCCACCTCATTAGTGATGAATGGGACAAGTACAAAGGGGGACCTAGGGGTAATATAAAGAACAGTTCCTTCATGTCCCTAATCACTGTGAAAGAGGGACAACATGCTTTATTTTCTGTCCCCATGCTTCAGGGAACTAGTGCTAAAATACTTGAATAAAGTCTACTTCTTCAATGAGTAAAATGTCACACAGTTAACCCCGACAGTACTGCACTTATCAAATCCAGACAAGCTTAAACAAAGACCGAAAAGTGGATCTGCTGTTAAATAAACTGAGCATGAAGCCTCATAAGAACTAAACTCATTCATGTGTTACCTCTGTGCTCTGAAGCTGGAATGGGTGCAGCTGCATTTGTAATCTACCAGATCGCAAAGGACAAGCCAGTGTGAGTCTTAGAAGTGCTCAAGAAAGATATAGTGGGAGGCAGATGGGATTTGTTAGATTGGGCATTTTTGGTGTCGTTTTTCCTTTAACTTTTTGCCTTAAACTCTCCTATTTTGCTGACTTTGTTTTTGCTGGCTTTAGGACTCTGTGCACTTTACTACTACTAACAGGTGCTAATGTGCTTGTGCTCTCTCTTTAAAACATGGCAAGATTTACTAATACCCAATTGGCATATTTAATTAACTTGTAAGTCTCTACCAAGGTGGCACTACCTGTGCCCAGGGTCTATAAATTAAATATTACTAGTGGGCCTGCAGCACTGAGTGTGCTACCCACGTAAGTAGCACTTTAAACATGTCTCTGGCGTGCCCATGCAGTCTGTTTGGGCTGATTTAAACTGCCATTTCGACCTAGCAAAAGGTCTACCTTGCAAAAGAAACCTGTTTCCAGGCCCAAACCTTCATTTTGTAATGTATATAAGTCACTCAATAGGGTAGGCCCTGGTAAACCCAAAGGGCACGGTGCAATGTATTTAACAAGTAGGACATGTCCTTTTAAGCTTTATGTGTCCTGGTAGTGGAAAACTCTTACATTTTGTTTTGCACTACTGCATGGCCCAAATCTCTCATAGGATAACATTAGTGCTACTAATAAGCTGTAATTTTTAATTGGGAGGAGCTAAGCAGTTCAGATTTAGTGGCTTTTGAATTTTAATGAAAAATCCTAACTCATGGTGAAGATGGATTTTAAAAAATAATTTTGAAAATGCCACTTTTGGAAAGATCGCATTTTGCTGACAGCCATTTGGTGTCTACAGTCTGTCTCTGGGTCACATGACTTGGTGTAGTTGACAGTTGGGCTTTTGTATTCCTCCTGGATAGCCACACACAATAGGAAGCTTGGATGTGCCTGAATGAGCCAATACTGGCAGGGTGGGAGGGAGGAGCTGGCCACAGCCCCACTCACAATTGAATAGACTGTGTCCTCCCTCCACACAAAGAGCTGCATACCCATGTAGGTGGACAGGAGCAAGGGCAAGGAAGACAGGGCACCTGTGCACTTCAAATGCATGCCACTATAAGCTTCTCCCCACTTCAAAGACACAACTGACTATGAATGCTGGACCTTAGACACCAACCATGCAATACACTTCTGGACCTGTGTATAATCTGACAGGAAGTCAAGGACTGAAAGGACTGACACTTTGCTGCTCTGAAGGACTGCTGCCCTGCTGACCTGCTGCCCTCTTGTGTAGGAGAGAACCCAGGACCCTAGAGTGATTCAAAGGGCTGGTTGGCATGACTCTTGATGTGAGCCTCAGGGATAGAAGGCTCCAACAACCCCAGCACCCGGACTCTGCCATCTGTGAGCCTACCTTGCCAAGTGGTGCCACCCTGGTCCTGGACCCTTGGAAGTGGGCCTAAGGTGCTGCTCCAGCCTCTGTGGACCAAGCAGAACGGACACGTCTCTACTGCATGGTGCAAACTTGAGCAGAATAAATGCATCAACGCCGATGCATGAATCTCAACCTTAATCCTGAGATACCTGCAACCTAAGAAGAAAAGGAAGACACCTTGCAGCCAAGCCTGGAAGACCACTACTGATTTCGTTTTAGTTCCACCGTGCTGTCTCATGCTCAAAGACCATGCGAAAGAAGAACAGCGCCTGTCCTGTGGCCAGAAAATTCCAGAACCCGAGGAAGACTTCCCACACTTCAACAAAGACCATATCTCCAGAGGACAGCAGCCCTGACCCGAAAACCTCAACTCTCGATCCAGGCAGATCCGTCACCCCTGCCTACTCAGCACCCGATGCCCACAGCCCAAGTATGAGTGACTCACCTTTCGAGCGACATCTCCCCAGCCATTCTGACCTCGAATTCAGCATTGGCTAACCTCTCCTGGACTACACGAAGACGCCTGAAGCCTTGACTTGAAGGGTCCCCCTGACCACGACTGGCTCCGGTAAAAAGAAATGAAACACAAAAGGGCACCTCTGCACCCTCAGCCCCCGACTTTGGGGATCCCAGACGGCAGCCCCCAGCCTTCCTTTGGCATCTCAACTTACCTGCCCAGCCATTGGTTACCTTCATCCAGTCTCCTGGACTGAGCCTGCAGCCTCTTTGTGCGCCTGAGATTCCCCATTGAAGAGCATTGGGTGCCAGGTGTTGATTTACACCCTGCACCCGTCTGCCCTTGTGCCGCTGTTGGTGTAGCCTTGGTTTCTGCCTTGTGGGCACCCTGTGTTTGTTTTACCCCTAGGGCCTGTGCCCTGAAACCACGAGTCCCTACCTGCTAACTGCACCTCTTGTGGGTGCCGCTAGTCTCCCATGACTAACAGTGAGCTCAGTGACCCCTGCACCCGTCTGCCTCCGTGCCGCTGGTGGTGCAGTACCTACCTTAAACTGAACCTGGTCCAGCGTTGGTCTCCTATTGCATTTAACTGTCTATCTTTTACAACTGCTAAGTTTGCTACTGTTTTTGATTGACAACACAAAAGTGTTTCTCATACTGAAAAGTATTCCTACTGTATTTTGAAAAGTATTACTACTTTTAAAACTGTTACTTACCTACAACTGAGGTCCACTTGATTCTAAAATAAAATAACAAAGTCATAAATAACCTTATATACAAAACGATTAGTCTTGGATTCAGTCTTTGAACGTGTGTAATCATTTCTTGCCTGTGTGTGTACAACAAATGCTTAACACAACCCTCTGATAAGCCTAACTGTGCAATCACACTACCACAGATAGTTTTTAATATTGAAAAAAAGGTTACATCTAGATTTCTTCATTATGATGGAACCACATTTATAATTATTTGTGCCATACACTACAAACATACAAACTTGTTAACAAATCCTAAATGGAGGTGAGGAATCTACAGAAGACAGTCAGGCATTACTGATGTTGACGATCCTCAAGCCCGTCTTCCGTGCTTTTCTCACCATCCCGATTCACATAAGAAGTTTCATTTCCGCCCCTTCCAACATGGCGGACGAGGTTTCCGCTCCACTCATTACACACCTGCATGCCCGAGCATAGTCATGAAGCGTACGTAATGATATAGACTTTCCGCCCCCGGGCACATGTCTCCGTGAGGAAGCAGAGCTGGGGTATGTCTCAAGGTAGACATTGCTTCACGTCTGAGTAAATACAAACAGAAAATTAAGGCACCCCCAACTAAACCAGGGTAAGAGGATTCCATTCTTACGAATGTGTTCTGCTTGTTCCCCACAAGACACTAATAGGTGTTTCACTCTGTCATATCCTCCGGTGTCTGATTTGGCCCTAATGAGGATGAGTGGTTTTCTTCGCAGTACAAATTGTTCCTAGACACTAATTTTCCATGGCACAGTTTTCTTGATTGGTGATGAGTGCACACGTTGTTTTTAGTCGTTTTGAACCACTTGGGGCATGCAGTTAAAACCGAAGCACATGCAAATGGATTACCACAGAGAATGTGGAAACTTAAAAATCAATATATATATATGTTTCATGTAACGTTTGCCTCTTCGTGTTCCAGGTTATCATCTTTCCAGGGCAAGGTACAAGTGGACTTTTCTACCTGATGTGTGATTGATTACTTTACCACTTAGCACAAACTACTTAATCAAGTCACTGAGTAGTGTAGGTTAATATTAGGTCCTGAAGAATTGGCATTTGATCCGTTGTGGACAGGCAAAGGCAAGAAACATGCTGACCACATTATAACTAATCACTCACCTTGCTCATTAGGACCATTGTATCCCAATTGAGCATCACATCTTTTAACTGGGGTAGTGAGCTTTATTAATAAAATATTCTTATATTAAGCATCACTATGCCTATTGTAATCCACTTTTGGTCACCACACTACATACACAACACAACCCACACTTCACCATATGGCATTTAAGAGATCTCCGGCACAGAGCCCCCTAGTGGGTGCCCTTTGGGCATTGCAGCACCAGCCCGACGAGGAGCATGCCCAGGTGATGAAGCATGACACCTCTTTGGATGTGGGAGAGCACATGCTCCTATAGGAGCTTTTTCCTTTTTTACCTGGAACAGTACAAACTTCCCCCCCTTCTTTCTAGAAGAACTGCGCACCCCTGTCTATGATTAGATTATTGTTACCAGGAGCAATGGTGCTGGACCTTCTCAAGTTCTGGGTTCCACGTTTTGAAGAGTATGATATTAAGGTCCCGTGATATTTCCTACTCGATATAGAGGAGGTACACCATGATCTGAGCACACTCTACCTCAAACTGTCACTCTACCAGTGCCATGAAACCGAAATGTGTACGTGCGCTTTATAAGTGATGCTAACATAACATAAGACTCATGTTGATTTGGGCAGTGCCCTCTAGGAGTCCTGCACAACTACTATACCAGAGTGAAACATTCACTGGCTCTCAGTGGGAAGAGTGCTCCGTTTTTAAGGCAACGCACCTAAAAAAATCAATTCTTAAATATTGTCTTCAAAATATGTTGTTTTTATAAAAGGTTGCTGCAGGTTCTCCCCACCCTACTGCCAAGCGACGCTACACCTTTCTCTTCGTATGTAGGTATTGCTTGGTTTTCGGAATAACAGCATTCTCTAATGTTTGCTTTATAATTTGTCACTTTCCTTTAGTTAAAGCCAGTTAAAGAAAATCAGATACCCTTTCTTTGTCCCGAGCGGATCCACACATGGGTCTAAAATTCAATTTACTGATGATGACAAAAGCCCACATCATTCTGTCATAATAACAGCAAAGTAACTGGAGCGGGGATAGCTAGCACAACTGTAAAACACATAAGTTTAACAGTGCATTTTTACACATGCCTCTTTTTGCCTTCCTTTAATGGGCATCACACCAGACTCACTACCTGTGTGTGCTTTCTAAACAGTCAGATCATATGACTGCATGAGAACATCAAAAACCCTCCAAGCAGAACATAAACAGTTCTTAAGAGCTGTGCCTGAGATTACATACTGGCATTCGGTTTCTCAAATGTTTCTTAAACTATGTACTTTTTGCAGTGTCTTATTACTTTACAAACTGCTGAAGTTTTGCAAATCTTAATCCAGCCACAGCAGGGGTCGTGACTGCTAAAAAAACAGAGAGATGCAATATATGAAGGCTCAGAAACGCTGTCAGCAAAATACTTGGAGAAGCAAATCGAACAAATACCAAATTACAATATTTTGTGGTTCCCAAATAGAGACTCATTCTCTGTGAATCGCATTTGAAGCATGCAATGCACAGACAAATTCCACAGCGCCGCAAAACTTACTCTTTCCAGTTGCCAATTACTTCGAAGTGAAAGCTACAGTCACCGCCGGTTTTTGGCAAGGAAGAGGTGGGCCCAGGTCCAGGGCGAAATTCTTGAGAGGGGCGCACGGAGCTGTCTGTATTAAAAGCCCTGCATGCAGCAGCGTCCTTCTTGACCCCAATGATGCAGACAAAACTGTTGTAAAACCTTTTTAATTGCCTTTGGTCACTTTTCAAGTCACATCAGCCCCCTACCAGTACCTACGCCTCCTATCTCCGTCTCACCATACCCCGCCCCTCCCCAACCTGCCAACACACACCAATACCGCCATTCCCGACAACTTGGCACTAGCCTGATCAGCTACAGCTGTCATTGACCCGGAATATTTGGGTGAGCTGCTGTGAAGTCAATTCTCAGAAGCCAGTATCTGCTTTGATGTGTCATGTGTGACTGAACTGTGTACACAAAATGGGCCCAATGCTGCCTCATTTTGTTTACCAGTTGCAACCATGGCGCCAAATGTATTTCTGCCCAGGGCGCTATCTGAGAAAGAGCCGGATTGAACCATGATCAAACTATACAATGAGGTGCTACTGTGTGTTTTTGCTTCATAATAGCTGCAGCTGCACTTTATGGTGGCAACGAGGATGAGGCTGTTGGCACTGAGCACAGGAGGAGAGAAGCAGGAGAGAATATTTGAGGTCAGGATAACAGTATTGGACAAAGCTACGGAGGAGATTTATATTAAGTGCAGGCTGGGCTGGCAGGTGATATAGGACTTGATTGCTATTTTGCACTTAGTATTACATAGAAACGCTCAAAACAGTGTGGCTTTTCTCACAATCATGTCCTTTTGATTATTGCGCTTACTTGCTTCCGGAAGTTTTCAAAACATTGTAGGAGCAGTGAGAGATATTTCCCAGAATGCATCTTTTTTAGAGATTTTCTTGATTTCATTTTCCATGATTTACAACCTCATTTCTTTTCCTAATACACAACAAGAATTTAAAAAAAATACCAAGCTTGATTTTTATTCAGTTGCACATTTTCACACCACAACTGACTGTGTAGATTGGCACACTTGTACTCATTTGTCCTCCCTCTGCCACAGAATTTCGTTATAGGAATGGTAAACATCACTCATGCTTGAACATTCAGATTATTTGTAATGCTGTAACCTTGTCACTGACCTTGGCTAGATCTCCTGGAGGTCCACACGATTCCACCGTCTTGCCAGATGAGAATTGGATGACAGTTGCAGATTAGGTCTGCCAATAATTACCCCACATGGGCCACCCTAACCATGCATTAAAAAAATATATATACACAAGCCAGATTTCAGCTCTTTATTTTCAAACGTTGAGATTTACTCACCAGCGCGAGCTTCTGCTTTTTTAGTTTCTTTTGAGCTATCTTTTTCTTTATAGCAACTTCCTCTTCTGATTTAATTTAGTTTGGAACAATCTACTCTTTTTCAGCGAGAATCATCTCAAAATGGCAGGGAGAGCTCATGTAGGGGTTGACTCGGCCATGGCTCGGTAGGTACATCTGCGTATTTTGGGTGCCTTATTCACTTGGATGTGCTCGATGACCAGTGAATCAACATCCAGCCTCTTCAGTTCAGGATTACTTTCTGCGTTTTTCAGAGTATGAAGCAAGAAGTCTTCACTCTATTTAGACCAGCACCCCTGGCCACAACCCCACTGCTTGCACTGAGCACATCTCTGAACCCCACCATTATAACAACGAAAAGGAACACACTGCTTCTTGTTGCCAGATTAAACCCTGTGGAGGCCCCTAGGTAGTCAAAAGTTTGGGGACCCGCTCACCAGCGGTGGCCGGCACATGTAAACACGGTAGGAGGGGGGGGTGGAAGTCGACAGATGACGGAATAGGTATTATTAAGTAAATGAATAATACCTTGATCTAGTTTCATATATACATATTCATCATGCCATGGTTTAATTACTAGCTCTGGTTGGACAATTAAAAATATTAGATAGGGCCTTTTTGCTCTCAGATGCTGCCAAAGGCGCGGAGATACTCCCCAGGGAGTCGATTCCCAGCGCGGTACAAGTGTGCAAATGGTCGCAGGCATTTAAATCCAGGTTTCTGTTGTCTCCTGTTTTTTTCAGTTATACTGTGACGGACCCCTGAAGAAGGCTCTGCCGGAACGTGTGTAGTGTGTCAACATACCACCAGTTGTTTGATAACATCTAGCCACTCACAGTGTGCATTGTATACAGAGCAATGATGTACTATCAATTGATGTGATTCCAATGTCAAAAAAAGTGAACAAAACGATATTTTGTCTAGGTTAATGTATAATGTATGTCATTTTTCTTGTATTCACTGTATACTTGTGACAACAGATAAACAGCTGGATTCATGAAAGGAAAATCGGCTCGCAAAGGGCCAGATTCTCAGAATAAGGGGTAGCATAGGTTGCAATCTATTGGCTATCAACTTAGCTAGAATTTTGACATCCACGTTAATTAACGACAGAAGTCGATACAAATCTATCACCGTGTCAGGTTCCTCAGGTTTTAACAAGGTGTTAATGATCGCCTCTCACATTGTTTGGGGCAATATGCCCAACTCTTGGGCTTATTGCCCGTCTGGACCAGTCGGGGTTTATCCCTGGTAGATCTACATCTCACAATCTCCGGACAATTTTCTCTGTATAACACTACCTACACCAGAATGTGCTAGCTGCAGCGGTGTTCCTAGAGCTACCAAAGCTTTTGATACACTGGAATGGCCATATCTCTTTGCGATATTAGGCTGCATGGGGTTCAGTCCCCTTTTTATTAATCTGATCCAAATATTATACACTAACTCTACTGCTCAGATAAGGGTCAACGGTTTCCTCTCAGAACCCTTTCCAATCTCATGAGATACACGGCAGGGGTGCCCCTTGTCCCCCTTGCTCTTCGCAATAGCGATGGAACCTCTAGTGGCACGTATAAGACAACATCATACAGCCATGAGGATAGGATTCAACACCAGAAGCCTTCTCATCTCGCTTTACGCAGATGATATCACTTTGTATCTTATAGACCCTGAAATAAATCTGGACCCCATTCTCAGAGATTGTATTAAATTTGGAGGGCTAGCTGGAATATGCATCAATTGGGCCAAATCAGTAATATTTCCCCTGACAGATAACACTAAATCTATCACTTCTGAATTTCCGCTAAAATGGGAGGCCGAAAAGATTAAATATTTGGGGATCTGGATCAGTCGTGACTTGCAGGAGGTCTGGAGGTTAAATTATGGCCGTGCTGTAAATTGGCTTGAAGATAAGGATGCAATATGGTCAAAGTTACCTCTATCGCTGGCAGGGAAGATTGCCCTGGCTAAAATGGTAATTCTACCCAAATTCCTATATCTTTTTGTTAATCTGCCAATCATACTCACAAATGCCTTTTTTAAAACATTGCGCTCCCCACTGATATCCCTGGTTTGGGCCGGCGGGCAGGCTAGAGTGACATGGGAATTGCTGACCCTCCCGTTAAAACAGGGGGTATGGGCGCTCCAAATATGAAATTGTACACACTCTGTGCACAAGCACAGTTTTTGCATTACTGGGTTCACCCAACACCATTTCAACTGCATGTGGCAATAGAGACTGACGCGGTAGCACCTATTCCACTTCAAGTGGTGCTGTATCAGCCTTATAGGTGCCCTGGAGAATACATTGACACCACAGAAACGCTCCGCTGGGCCTGGTATTGGTTACCTGAACCGGCTGGTGCCCGGATACTGTATGCCCCCTCTATTCCTTTAGCGCACAGCCCAATGTTACCAAACGTTAAGGAAGGGATAAGTAAGAGCATGGGCGTCCACAGAAATGTTTCCGAGGGGGGGGGGGGGGGGGATTACATTTTAACTTCATCACCATCCTCCGAAATGATTCAGCACAAGTATTAAATACATTTAAAAAAAATCTAATTTGACAAAGGGCTAACATAAATAAAGAAACCCATAGGGGGAAGAGAAAAACCTTGTGAGACACCACAGCAGACGACCTGGCAACTACAATAAAACAGAGAGAAAAACTAAAAATGGCAGGATTTTTTTTTTTCTAAATCAGGTTGATGTGGTTCTAGAGCTCACAAACTTTCTCCCGGGGGCCAAATGGGTTGTGGCCGAGGGCCACACCGGTGGGGGCGGGGTAAGTGGGGGAGGGGGGTGGGACTAGAGCAACAAAATATGACCATGAGGTTGAAGACATGCCCCTGCAGCGGACGCCTTCGTCCACTGAGCCACCAGACCCGGCATACCACATCTTTCTTTCTCTCTCTCTTTCTCTCTCTCTCTCTTTGTCTCTCTGTCTCCCTCTCTACCTCTCTCTCTCTCTGTCTCCCTCTGTCTCACTCACTCTGTCTGTCTCTCTCTCCCTCTCTCTCTCTCTCTCCCTCCCTTTCGCTCCCTCTTTCCCTCCCTCTCGCTCCCTGTCTCCCTCCCTCTCGCTCCCTCTGTCTCCCTCCCTCTCGCTCCCTCTGTCTCCCTCCCTCTCTCTCCCTCTGTCTCCCTCCCTCAGTCACCCTTCTCCCTCTGTCTGTCTCCCTCTGTCTCCCTCTGTCTGTCTTCCTCCCTATCTGTCTCCCTATGTCTGTTGCCCTCTGTCTGTCTTCCTCTGCCTGTCTCTCTCCCTCTCTCTGTCTCCCTCTCTCTGTCTCACTCTCTCTGTGTCTCCCTCTCTCTCTGTCTCCCTCCCTCTGTCTCCCTCCCTCTGTCTCCCTCTCTCTCTGTCTCCCTCTCTGTCTCCCTCCCTCTGTCTCCCTCCCTCTGTCTCCCTCTGTCTGTCGCCCTCTGTCTGTTGCCCTTTGTCTGTCACCCTCTGTCTGTCTCCCTCTGTCTGTCCCTGTTCCCTCCCTCTGGCTCCCTCCCTCTGGCTCCCTCCCTCTGTCTCTCCTTCCCTCTGTCTCCCTCTACCTCCCTCTGTCTCCCTCTCTCTGTCTCCCTCTCCCTTTGTCTCCCTCTCTCTCTATCTCTGTCTGTCTCCCTCTGTCTCCCTCCCTCTCCCTCCCTCTGTCACCCTCTGTATCCCTCCCTCCCTCTCTCTCTCACTCTGGCTCTCTCTCAGTTTCCCTCTCTGTCTCTCTGTCTGTCTTAGTCTCTGCCTCTGTCTGTCCCTGCCTCTGCCTCTATCTGTCTGTCCCTGTTCCCCCCCACTGAGCCACCAGACCCGGCATACACACATCTTTCTTTCTTTCTCTCTTTCTTTCTCTCTCTCTCTCTCTGTCTCTCTGTCTCCCTCTCTACCTCTCTCTCTCTCTGTCTCCCTCTGTCTCACTCACTCTGTCTGTCTCTCTCTCCCTCTCTCTCTCTCTCCCTCCCTCTCGCTCCCTGTCTCCCTCCCTCTCGCTCCCTGTCTCCCTCCCTCTCGCTCCCTCTGTCTCCCTCCCTCTGTCTCCCTCTGTCTCCCTCCCTCAGTCACCCTTCTCCCTCTGTCTGTCTCCCTCTGTCTCCCTCTGTCTGTCTTCCTCCCTGTCTGTCTCCCTATGTCTGTTGCCCTCTGTCTGTCTTCCTCTGCCTGTCTCTCTCCCTCTCTCTGTCTCCCTCTCTCTGTCTCACTCTCTCTCTGTCTCCCTCTCTCTCTGTCTCCCTCCCTCTGTCTCCCTCCCTCTGTCTCCCTCTCTCTCTGTCTCCCTCTCTGTCCCCCTCCCTCTGTCTCCCTCCCTCTGTCTCCCTCTGTCTGTCGCCCTCTGTCTGTTGCCCTTTGTCTGTCACCCTCTGTCTGTCTCCCTCTGTCTGTCCCTGTTCCCTCCCTCTGGCTCCCTCCCTCTGGCTCCCTCCCTCTGTCTCCTTCCCTCTGTCTCCCTCTACCTCCCTCTGTCTCCCTCTCTCTGTCTCCCTCTCCCTCTGTCTCCCTCTCTCTCTATCTCTGTCTGTCTCCCTCTGTCTCCCTCCCTCTCCCTCCCTCTGTCACCCTCTGTATCCCTCCCTCCCTCTCTCTCTCACTCTGGCTCTCTCTCAGTTTCCCTCTCTGTCTCTCTGTCTGTCTTAGTCTCTGCCTCTGTCTGTCCCTGCCTCTGCCTCTATCTGTCTGTCCCTGTCCCCCCCTCTGTCTCCCTCTCCATCTCTCTGTCTGTCTCTGCCTGTCTGCCCCTGTCCGTGTCTCTGCCTCCATCTGTCTCTCTCTCTCTCTCTCTCTCTCCCTCTGTCTCCCTCCCTCCTTCTCTTTCTCCCTCCCTCTCTGTCTCCCTCTCTCTCTCTCTCCCTCTGTCTCACTCACTCTGTCCAGCTCCCTCTCTCTCTCTCTGTCCCCCTTCCTCTCTCTCCCTCGGTCTCTCTCCCTCTTTCTCCCTCTGTCTCCCTCCCCCCTCTGTCTTCGTCCCTCTGACTCCCTCCCTCTGCTTCCCTCCCTCTGTCTCCCTCCCTACCAGTCTCTCTCTGTCTCCCTGTCTCCCTCCCTCTCTCTCTCCCTCCCTCCCTCTGTCTCCCTCTGTCTACCTCCCCCTGTCTCCCTCTCTCTCTGTCTCCCTCTCTCTCTGTCTCCCTCTCTCGCTGTCTGTATCTGCTTGTCTTCCTCCCTCTGTCTTCTCTATCTGTCTCCCTGTCTGTCTGTCTCCCTCCCTCTGTCTCCCTCCCTCTCTCTCTCCCGCCCTATCTGTCACCCTCTCTCTCTGTCTCCCTCTGTCTCCCTCTATCTCCCTCCCTCGGTCTCCCTCCCTCGGTTTCCCTCCCTCTGTCTTCCTCCCTCTGTCTCCCTCTCTCTCGGTCTCTCTTTCTCTGTCTCCCTCCCTCTGTCTGTCTCTGTCTGTCTCCCTCTCTCGATCTCCCTCTATCGGTCTCCCTGTCTGTCTGTCTCCCTCCCCCTGTTGCCACTTCTCTCTGTCTGTCTCTCTCTGTCTGTCGACCTCTGTCTCTCTCTGTCTGTCTCTATCTCCCTCCCTCGGTCTCCCTCCCTCGGTTTCCCTCCCTCTGTCTCCCTCCCTCTGTCTCCCTCCCTCTGTCTCCCTCTCTCTCTGTCTCCCTCTGCCTCCCTCTGTCTCCCTCCTTCTGTCTCCCTCTCTCTCTGGCTCCCTCTCTCTGTCTCCCTCTCTCTCTGTCTCCCTCCCTCTGTCTGTCTCTGTCTGTCTCCCTCCCTCTATCTCCCTCTATCTGTCTCCCTGTCTGTCTTTCTCCCTCCCTCTGTCACCCCTTCCCTCTGTCTGTCTCCCACTGTCTGTCGCTCTCTGTCTCCCTATGTCTCCCTTCCTCTGTCTCCCTCCCTCTGTCTCCCTCCCCCTGTCTCCCTCCCTCTCTGTCTCCCTCTGTCTCCCTCTGTCTCCGACCCTATCTGTCTCCCTCTCTTGCTGTCTCCCTCTCTCTTTGTCTCCTTCTGTCTGTCTCTATCTCCCTCCCTCGGTCTCCCTCCCTCTGTCTCCCCCTCTGTCTGTCACCCACGTTTTGCCATTTAGCAGCACTCTGAACCCATCTCCACAGTTTTTGCTACTTCGACCATAGAAAAGTAAGCGTGCCCTGCGAGGATTGAAGCGTGTAACCTGCAGAAATACACTCATCTTTGCAGTGAGTGTTTAGCTCACTGAGCTATTTCAATAGCATTTCGCTAAAGTGTTCTCACTAAGATGTATTTAGGAATGTGCTCTCATATCAATTTGTGATTCTTTTTTTTCAAAGTATTACATATTAATACATAATTGATGTGATGGCCCTGGAAGCAGTAGTTTTCCTAATCCTCAAACATACTCTGCTCCAATGAATTCACTTCATAAAGGTACTTCAGTGTGGAGGAGCAAACCAATGTCTTACTGGCGCAGATCTAAACCTTTTTGATCCTAAAAGCAGCACCCTACACTGCAGGGCTTCTCTGCCTCAGTAAAGCTCTCTGGCCCGGATTACGACTTGCTCATTAAATTCTGGCCTATGTACAGGGCCGGCTTTAACACTGGTGGCGCCCTGTGCGACAATGTTTGTTGGTGCCCCCCTCCCAATGACCACCTCTGGGTGTGAGAGGCCCCAAGTGAGAGAACGTTTAAATTCTTGGGGCTTCTCGCAGGGGGACAGCACAGCCTGCTGTAACTGTAAAGATTAAGAGCACCAAAGGCGTCCTTAAAGGAATGTTGACGGCCTCCCTGTTCAGAACACATGGGCGTCCCCTACAGCAACGTGCGCTGCCTGAGTGATAATACCACATTGTCACTGGACCAGCACCGGACGGAACGGCAATCTGACAAGCCCCCTCATGCCCCCCCCCCCCACCCCTCCTGTGGACACCCATGAGTAAGAAAATAGTGCAGAAGCTGTCACTAAACATATTTGCTGACCTTTAGCCAGATAACACTTTAAAGCCCCCCCCCCCCCGCTAATGTCAAGGGACAGGGAGTGCCTTTTGCTGAATTATTTATTTATCATAAGTTGCGTGCAGCCTGTCGTGCTCTACATGATGACTTCCCGTCTCCTCCACCTACCCTCTCCGCCCTGGGAAATTTGCTGCATTCCCCATTGCCACGTAAACTTGACACCCGCCTCTATACGCGCATGCAAAACACTGCTCCAGTGCTATGACCCAGGGCATTACAGGGGTGGAACGATGAGCTTCCTATCCCATTAACCAAGGAAACAATGGTCGTTTTGTTGCTGTCAACTCACTGAACTATCCCCTAACTATAGGCTCCGTTTGATACATTTTAAATTTCTTCATAGGTATTACAGAATCCCTGTAGGACTGGGCCCTATGGGGTTAAGGGAAGATGAGAGCTGTTGGCGTTGTGGGTTTGCCCCGGCCTCTTTCTACACATGGCCTGGGACTGCCCAACTCTTGCCTCATTCTGGTCCACCATCTTCACATCCATCAACCAGATTGTTGGTGTGTCTCTGCCAACATCCCCCCTACTTGGGCTGCTGGGCTATGTCAAAGATACACATGTTAAGAAACGCAAACTGCATGCACTGCTTCTGCTATTTGCAAAACGCCAAATAGCCGAGCAGCACTGGGGGAGGGTGCCCTCAATTAAGGAATGGATCAAAGATGTAAACTACGGACACTCACAGTTAAGCACATTCTGGGATTTAATGCACGCCAGTCACTTCAAGGCCACAAGACATATGGGAGCCCTTGATTGCCTGGGCCCGAGAGCTGGGAGGTGTGGATGGTGTCACGTTTGAAAATAATGTCCCAAATGCGCAAATAGCATGATCAGATGTGGAGTTCCGATCTCTTCTTTGCAGGGGTCGTGTTGGAGGGGATATGGGCTTCATTCCCTTTTTCCTACAACTGTAAACCTCATGTACACTGATGTATAAATAACTCTGCATGGTGTTGCTGAGGAATAAGGTTTCAAAGGGCGCACACTACACTACACTTATAATGAATAATATGTGCTATCGGCTGATTCGAGTCATGTACAACTGGTACGCTGGTCTGTTGTTTTGAATGTATGTTGTTTTTTTTTTTTAAATGTCAATAAATATATATATATATTTTTTAAACCCTGAATAATATTGGTGATCCATGCTATCTGGCCTTGCTTGACCCGGACAATTCAAAAGTTCAGTCCGACTGCGATTGAGCGTGGGCCAGATACAGGAGATACGCAGACCCGCAGATAGCACCTTGGAGGACTTCATGCTAGAGCACAATGTGTTCAAATATGCAGGTGATTCATTGCTGTCGCAGGCGATGCGTCAATTCCAAAGTTGGGCAAAGTTGTTGATGCGCCAATACCTGGAGCGCAGTGGGTCGGTTCTGAGGCGTCGATGTTGAACTACTGGGCTGAAGGCCGTGAGCCGATTAGAAGCCACGTTGGGATGGGAATGCTTCGGAGTCAGGGACAGGGCATTGCAGTTGACAGCAAAGCATTGTCCAAGACTAAGGCTGCAGCAGTGATTCAGAGGTGCTGTATCGGCAATGGGGCTGTGTTGTAAGTCGAGGTCATTTTGTTGCGCACCGAGCGACCGGTGTCCATGGCTTCGGTGCAGGCAATGCGTCAGTTTAGCAGGAATGCACTGGTTTGGAACAGTGCTTTGGTGTTGATGTGTGGGTTTCTTACATATAGCATCAAACACACACATCCAATTGCCCTGGACTGGATTTGTCACCACTTGTCAGAGCAGGACTCATGGTTTGAAGAATCTGAACAAAACGTTTCAAACCATTTTATTTCCAAAGCTTTGGCAAGGCAAAGTTGTGCAGATCCATCGGAGGGGGGTCCAAAAAGTTGTGTTTTCATTATTTACTACCATAGAAAATTTAGCTCTCTGGTGTAGCAAAAAATGCTGAATAAAATGACACCAAAGTTGGCAAGAAAGTAGGAGCTGTCTTACAGGTGCGCCTTTGCTTAGCTTGGAGAAAAGATGTATGTTGAGATAACAATCACAATTTGTATGTTGATATAAAAATCACAGTTTGAGTTTGCAAACTGAGTTAGATGGAGTTCAGGTTTGTAAACCTAAACTGGACACACAAAAGTAACCAATAAAGTGACAGGCCCTGTGGCCATCCATCACTGTGCTATGCGAAAGGCTCTGTTCAGTGCCTCTGGAGTGTTGGTCTTAGCCCTTTATACTTTGAAAAAACTTAAATAGAAAGCGTTCTATTAATGTATATTAAAAAACTTAAATTCCCTTCAAAAATACTGTTAATGTTAAATAATTTAAATGAACTACTGCCAAAAAACAATGAAGTTGGTGAGTTATGCATGTAGCACCCACAAACTGAAAATCAGTACTCACCCACCAACTGTACAGCTAATGAACTCACAATAGGTATACCAATGAAAAAGAGAAATGAACAAATCAAGAACTTTAATTAACAGCACATTGTGAAAGAAAGGATACTTTATCCATAGTAATGTCATTCATAATAACAACGGTAAGGTGATATGCAATGTCATTAGTGATGCAATCAAAGTAATTTGTAATATGATTTGTTTAATCCTGAGCGAGGTCTTAACCAAGTGCATTTGCTGGGCAAGTTTTCAATTTCATGTTGAGGCCATTGCCTATGGGTTGCTCAGCTAGCCATAATTATCTTCACTAGCGAATTGCAGGTGTTTTTTTTTATTTCATTACCCTAAATTCACTGTAAGAACTTTATAAAGTTAATTTTTAGTTTTTTTAATGTACTTTAATATGGTCCAAAATGAAGGAAACGTATCTTCACTCGAATCGTGCGAATCATGTTTTTTAGCATATCTCCACCCGCCAACTGCAGACATAGTTGCCCCGGTAAGTTAGAGACTGTCCCAGGTATTATTGTTGCGAAAACGGTACCTCCTTATTACACACAGGTACGCAAACAAGAACTTTCTATCTGCCGCAGTCCTGTGCTGCAAAATGTCCCTTGGAAAGTGTTTTCAAATTTTGCAACTATGTGCAAGAATGCAGGAAATATGCATTCATTGGGTTAGGAATGTGTCCTCATCCACCATCTAGTCCTATGCCGGATCAGGGGTATCCAAATGGATTAAATGACAGCTATTACATCTTGCACGTGGACCGGGCCCCAGGGAAAGCAGGAGGGGGAGTAGCGGCCATCATTAACAAAAACCATGTCTTCACCAACATGTCGACATTCGACCTCCCTGCAGCAGATAATCTTATCATCAAACTCGAATCAAAAGCTGGACCACTAATATGTATATTAATATACAGACCCCCACAACACATGCCCCTTTTTCCTCTCTCATTGTGCGACCAACTGGCCGCCATGGTCACAGACTACACAAAAATCCTATTAATTGGCGACTTCAATTACTGGTGTAACAGTGATCTCGGTGGCCCTCAGGCCAGCGAACTAATGGAGCTTCTCTCGGGCCTCAACTTCAGCCATCACATTACCTCCGCCACCCACGTCAAGGGACATATATTGGACCAGGTGTGGAGCACCAACCTTACTATCTCCTCGCCCATTATATCCCCCTGCATATGGTCCAATCACTTTTTGATTAATTTTAGCATCTCCATCCCAATCCATAGTAAGCCTAGGGGGGTCTCATTAGAAAATGGGGCACCCTTGACAAACAAGCATTCCTGGAAAGTCTTGAGAACTCTATACCAGCCTGTAATGCAGACCTCGACCAGGCCGAGTCTAACATCTCAAACTGGCTCTTAGCAGCAAGTAATACACATGCCCCACTAAAAAAACTCAAAACCGTCCGTCACTCGGACGCTCAAAAATGGTTTTCTCACGACCTTAGGGCCCAAAAACTAGACGTCCGCCAAAAGGAACGGAAATGGAGGAGGGCTTACGACCCTCATGAAAAAACCCGCTATCTGTCCGCCCGAGCAGACTATATGAAAGCCATCACCCAAGCCAAAGCCTCTTACTTCTCGGGCATAATAGAACACTCAAAAAAACAAATCCAAGGACATTTTTGCTATTGTCAATAAGCTCTCCAACTCTGAAAGAATTCTGCCTAAGCCTTTGGTCACCCAGGACCTACGCAACTCTCTCAATAAAGTCTTTCTCGACAAAACCCCCACCATCAAATCCAGCATCCCTGTCATGGACCCTTCACCTCTCTCCCCCGCTTGTGCCCCCAGCACCTGCTCCCTCTATCACTTTTCACCCCTCGACGCACTCTCCTTACAAGCCCTCCTGACCAGGGTAAAATCTGGCTCTCCTCAGGACTGTTGCCCTCCCCACATCCTAAAAAACGTATTCTTGGTGCTATCCCCTCCGATCCTGACATTTTTCAATGCGTCATTATCCCAAGCCATGGTCCCTAAAATCTTCAAAGAAGCAGTTGTCGTACCCCTCTTAAAAAAACCAGGAGCCGACCCCTCTATTCTCTCCAAATACAGGCCAATCTCCCTCCTCCCCTACCTGGCTATGGTATTGGAGGCTCACGTTACCACCCACCTTTCGAACTTCATTTAGCATTCCAACTTCCGGGATCCCTTTCAAGCTGGATTCCGACCCGCCCATTCCACCGAGACAGTCATCACTGCCGTCTTGGACTCTCTTCGCCACAATGCAGATAGAGGAATCCCCCAGGCCCTGGTCCTATTGGACCTCTCGGCAGCGTTTGACACGGTCAATCATAACATTTTTCTCGACCGTGTCAGGCCGGCATCTGCAATTCAGCCTACAGTTGGATCAGGTCCTTCCTCAGTGACCGTACCCGAGCTGTCTGCCTGGCCCCATTTTCAGCCCCTAAACTTCACACTTCCTGATGGGTCCCCCAAGGGTCCTCGCTGTCTCCCCTTTTGTTCAACCTCTATATGGTCCCCCTGATTCAGTCCCTTAAAGCATTCAAAGTCGTCACATTCAACTATGCTGATGATCTTCAACTCATCTTCACTATTGACAACTCCCCTGAATCCATCCAGGAGTTCCAGAGTACCATGCTACACATCCGCCAATGGATGCACTCCAATCAGCTGAAATTAAACCCCGGCAAGACCGAACTAGTCCTCAATGGCAAAAGTCAACTATTCTGGGGCCCACACTATTGGCCACCAGAACTCGGCTCCCCTCCCATTCCCTCCACCTTGGGCAAAAGCCTGGGGGTGTCCATTGACAAAGATCTGTCATTAAAACCCAAGTGAGCACGGTAGTGTCCACATGCTTCTTCCAGCTTCGTAAGATCAGGAAGATTAGTCGGATGCTAACCCAGCCAGCCCTGATCCAGGTGGTGATAGCTCTCGTACTGTCACACCTGGATTACGCTAACTCTATCTATCTGGGTCTCCCTCTCGCTCTCAGTAAGCGTCTCTAGATGGCTCAAAACCAGGCCGCCAGATTGATTTATCGACTGCCCCGCTGGCAGTCAGCAAGGCCTCTGTTAAAACAACTTCACTGGCTCCCCATTACCCAACGAGTCACATTCAAAACGGCATGTATCATCTTCAAATCCCTCCACGCCCACAGTCCCCAATTCATCAACAACCTTCTGCCTAGATACACTCCCTCCCGTAACCTCCGGTCTGCCAATCAAAATCTCCTGATCACTCCCCCTTACAAGCTCCAACGCCAGGGAGGTCGCAGGTTTGCCACCCTTGCTTCCAAACTATGGAACTCACTCCCCTTGGAAATCCGTTCCTGCACCAATCTTCTGATATTCAGAAGACAGCTTAAAACCTGGTTGTTCACTCAGACTCATGCATAACTTTCCGACCACCAAAGCATCTGTCAGTCAGCGCCATGAAACCTCTGGGTGTACGAGCGCTATATAAAACCTTGTTAACATAACATAACATCATCTCTCAGGCTAACTCACACATATAGCTGTAGCGCTGTACATGTGCTACAAACACTACATATGCACATCCACTCAGCCTCTACACAGAATGCCAGTGCAAGGTTCTGGGCATACACATAACAGCAGAACTAGACAGAATAGGAGCTGGTAGGCCTCACTTTCAGTGACACTGGTAAAAAGGTCTGGTCACATTATTAATATTTCAAAACATGGTAACCTGCCACCACAGCTCACGCGCTATACCCAGGACAGTGACAGTAGTCGTTAGTCGAAATGAAGGCATGCTTGATGCACCCCTCCAGGTAATTAGACAGGTCGAGAGCCTCAAACCGCGAACTGTCAGTGAAACGCATATTGCCTTCCAGCACCTAAATCTATCTTCCGGTGCACAGTGCCACCGCATGGGGTTCACACCTCTATTTCCTAGAAAAAGAGAATAATGAAGTCTCTATAGAGAAACACGCAACTTAATATTGTGTGACAATTTAAACATAGAGTGTGACTGTGTAGTTCTTAGGACACAGTGCCCAGGCAAGAAGATAAACATTTTATGTTTAATGATGGAACACACACCTATAGACTGCGTTTTAATCTGATCTTGCAGTAACATTCACATTCATTATCACAACAATCTATTAGATTATTTTCTTCAGGTTATGGCCCATGCAGGACTCTTCATCCATGCAATGACACACTCACCAATATAGATGTGGACTAATAAATATTCCATTCCCTCTGACATTTGTTTGATTCAAGATAATGTCATGCACACCATTCAAAATGTGTTATATCTTGGTCTTTTTCATCCCGTTATAAGCTTAGTCTCAATGTCATCATCACTCATTTACGAAGATACCTATTTAGTTATTTTTAGTCAGGTATATATGCTCAGTTTGCTATGTAGAATTGGCATTCTGATTAGACTTGTATTGAAAACCATCCCCATTTGTGGTGCTCCATTTACTAGCTACCTTACCATGCATTCAGTGAACCAACGATCTCCGTTTTGAGTGGTGCGACTGTTTCAAAACTGATTTTATAGCATATGTGTATCCAGATTGTCAGGTCCCTGATGGTGATCGTAATGAATAAGAAGGACACTGGTGTGTGCAACATGTTTTCTTGTTTATATAAGGCAGTTTCTTGTCCGCAACTCGTACAACCACTTCTGTCCACTTTGTATCCCTTTTCTTTTCTCTGTACGACTCCTCCCCACTTTCATCTTCACCATCCTGCCCCTTCCTGCTTGGTCTGACACCAGGGTCCTAGCATCTTGGTGTTAGAATAAAGTTACTAGAATACAGCTATGCCATTACATCTCCCCCACTTAAACATTGAATCCTGTGAGTAGAAGTTTTTAGATTTCTTCAATGAGACGAGTTGGTCTGCGACATCCTCAGCGGCTCCTCCACTAATGCAGAGGAGCATCGCCCCACACGAAAAATAAAATGATAATAGTATAATGTTATTATAATTTAATTTTTACGGTACTTGCCCAGTTTTGTTTAAGGGGCGGTACGGGGCTTGGCTGTCAGCCTGCAGGGTGAGGAGTGGTATGTACACTTATCTGCGCATGATGATTTGGCTGGCCGTCTCGGGCTGGCCAAGCCGTCATGCATACTTTGCATGTTCTGCATCCAGGCTGTATTACAGCCTGAGTGGAGAGCATGCCCAGGCTCCCATTCCCTGTCTGAGTGATGAACCGTGGCGCTCAGACCAATCACGACGCTGCTATCAGCAGAGACATGATTAGCAAGGAGAGACTGGGAGCCTGGATGCATCCTGTTCCGGCATCGTCGACGGAGGAAGAACGGAGGAGAGGCGGCATCCAGTCAAGTTCAATTTTCTTTCTTGTTTTTTAATCCCCCCACTCACTTCTGCATCACACCCCCACCCCACAACCATGGCCCCATAGCAGCTGCTACTGTGCGACATGCTCGCTGTGTCTGGCAAGGGAGGCTCGATTTCATAGGTTTCGGGTAAGCAGAAGGGACATTGAGTCTTTGACTGCTGACTGTCTCCTGATTGGTGTCACAAACATCATATTCTGATATGTCTGCTTACATATGTGGTCTGGAAATCACACTTCTTGAAATGAGAAATGTTCTGCTTCACTCTTTTGTTATCAGAAATTGCAGTAACTATGGTACCCTTCATATTTGTAACTTGCAGTGGGTGATTGTAGTATGGGCAGTCTGACTTCTTCCTTTGTTCTTGTCTTACAAATATCCAGCCTCCTTCCTGGATGGTAGGTATTCTTGCCTTTCATCGAGCTTCTGCGTATTCCTTCATTTTTACTTTCTTGTTTTGGTCTATCTCCGCCAGTTCTTTGTGTCCTGGAGTTCGGTGTGCACAGTCAGATGAGATTTCCCAGGTGGGGATTCTCGTGCGCATTATTCAACCCAACATTAGATTAGCTGGGCATTTTCCAGTGGTGTTGTGTGGTTTGATCCGATAGGCCCACAGCACCTCATTGAGAGCCATCTGGACATCTCACCTTGTTAGTTCTGCATGTTGGATAGTTTTCTTTAGTGTTGCCATGAATCTCTCGGCCACTGTATTGGATTGAGGCCACATGGGAGTGATCTTTCTGTGTTTGAAGTTGAGGTGTTTGGCAGATTCAACCAATTCATGTCCTTTAAATAAAGGACCAATATCAGTCCTGACTATTTTAGGAATTACCCATGCTGCAAAAGTTTCATCCAGTATTGGAATGACACTGGCTCCCTTGGTGGATGATACTTGCTGAGCAATTGGGGATCTTTAATACTCCTCCACTATGACGATGATGTATTTTCCAGACTGCAGAGGGCCAAAGAAATCAATTGTTACATGATGCCAAACCCCTTCAGGCAGTTCTGATATTTGCATTGGGAAGGGTGGCTCATCTCAACCAAACAGTCAACATTGATAGCAGTCATGAAGTGTTGTTTTAACCATGAGATCAAGGGAAGGGAACCAGACTCTTCCCCGTAGCGCCTTTTTCATAGCCACTATGCCTCTGTGCCCTCCTTGTGCCAGGTTGACAACTCCTTGATGGAGTTTCCTAGGTATGACAACTTTTATCTCTGAGCAACAAACCATTGTTGGCTATCGTCAACTCGTCTTTGACATGGAGGGAGCGATCGGTTCTCGTATATCGACCTTGGGAGCACCTTGATGGTCGTCTAGGTGCCTCAACTAATTTGTTCGGAGGAGATGGGCTACATCTTGGAGAGTGACATTCTCTGCAGTGGCATTGATTATGAATTCCAGTAAAAAAACGGTTGGTCTTGCTTGATCAATGATGTAGTTGATGTATTCTTCACCCTGTGAGTGCTTTATCCTTGAGAGCATTCTGGTGTTTCTGGACATGTAGTCTGCTGGATTCGCTGCTTTACCTGGCTTGTGTACAATGATATATGTGAATTTTTGAAGCTGGATGCCCCATAGCTCAATTCTGGGTGGCATTTTCACTCGAGGTTTTCGAAATATGGTGATGGTAGCTTGATGGTCCGTAATAAGTGTGAACTGCTTCCCGTAGATGAAAATGTGAAATTGCTCACAGGCCCAGATGACTGACTGACATTCTTTTTCTGGCTGTGAGATGCTTTTTCGGTGTCAGTCAGGCAGCGACTAGCATATACTACTACATGTTGTTGATCCCCGTCCATGTTATGCTGCGCTAGGATAGCTCCTAATCTGACAGGACTGGTATCCACAGTGAACTCTGTCTTCTTGTGAGGATTGAAATAAGCGATATTGCTGGAAGACCCTGGGGAGTCTTTGACTTCTTTGAATGATTGAGTGCACCTCTCGGACCACTGGAAAGATGGACCTTGCTTAGTAAGAACACACAATGGATAACTTATTGTGGCATAGGCCTTGATATACTGGGCACAATGGCAGTCCATTCCCAGGAATGAGTGGACGTCATTGACATCACATGGTCAAGGGGTGTCATTTAGCACGGAGACCTTGTCAGGATCAAGTCTCATGCCTTCACTGGAGAAGATGTGTCCATAAGACTTTTAGTGTGGATTTATTACATTTACATTTGTCCCTGGTAAGTGTTAAGTTGGCGTCCAGAAGCCCGGGCCACACTCAATCTAGTGCTTTATCATGATCCTTGATGGTGGCACCAAATGACAAGAATATCACCACTGTAGCTAAGTGCTTTGGGAATGTTGCAAATCACCCTGGGCACAGCCTTTTGGAAAATTTCTCCTGCGGACAAGACACCCAATCTAAGTCATTTTGACCGGAAGAGACGTTGATGAGTCGAAAATATAGTAATATAGCGAGAAGTCACTCAAGCTGGTGATAGCCTTTGTTGAGAATGTTGAGAAAAACGTTGCCCTATTCAGTAACGTGATCATATCACAGATGTGAGACCTTAGGTGTCTTTTATGTTCAATTGCAGTATTTGATGCTCTCATGTCAACACACAAGCACACCTTGCTTTCTGATCCACATTTGGGGACTACAACTACTGAAGACACCCAAGGGTTGGCCCTGATGTCCTCTCAATGATGTCCGCTCTGAGAAGGTCCTGTAGTTCATCCTCTACTACTTTTTATAGGTGGAATGGCACTTTGCAGTGCTGTGGCATTATTGGTTAATTGATACGTAAATAAACCTGAAATTGGGCTGTTTTTCCAAGTCCCTTGAACAATTTTGAGAGTTTGCTTGTAATATCCTATCTATCGTCCACTCGATAGAGTATTTCTATAAGCTTTAGGTGTTCTGCAGTGGGTAGACTGAGAAGACAGTCTGCTGCTTCAGGTCCCCTAATGACATGGATTTGACCTTGGACTGATCTGTCTTTGTAGTTGAGGGATGTGCAAAATTGTCCCAGACACGGCAGTGATTCTTTGGACATCCAGGTGTATACTCAAACACCCGCTTTAGTAGTTTGTGTTTTGGGTTCATTTAGTTATATTCCAAGACACAGATATAGTTTAGTGATGCCTCACTGTCCAGTTCAAATGTTGTTGGATGATTTCCCTTTTGATTAGGAATTCCAGATGTTTCTTTAGTCTATCAGGATCAGCTCCTGTGCAAACGTATTCATCGCTATCTTTGGAAATTGGAGAAAGATTTAGACTCCCGAGACATGTAATGGTGAGATCGGGAAGTGGCATCCGACTGTATGCTTTATCAAGATGAGCTAGTGAATCATTCACATCTATCATGGACTGCCTTTGGGTGATGTTGTGTTTGTGATTCTCTGACAGATTTTGAAAAGTCTTTTTGAGCTGCTCTGCACATTTTTTAAAATGATTGTCTTTTCCACAACACCGACATTGTTGACCCATAGCTGGACACAAACCTACATGTGAATATCCTTCTCCACATCAATAGCATTCCAGCTGTTGTGCTCACCTATTTCCACCATGTTTTGGGCTACAGTGACGGTCCTCAACTCTGAGAGACTGCCAATGTTCAGGCGAGCTGCGTTCCTTGCTACAACTTTGGAGTCTGAAAGCCTGTTCTCTTTTTTTAGCTTTCCCTGCTTCCATTTTCTTTGCCTGCTCTTCAGCTTGATCATTGACTGGAGTCAAATCTTCTATTTCCTCAACCTGAGAGTAACTCTTCTTTAGGATACTTTGACGTAGAGAATCTGAGTGATATCCTTCTACTATTCTCAAGCGAAGGCCGTCTTCAGTCATGAAATTGTCAAATTTGCAGTAACGCACTAGATGCTTGTGATGTGTGATAAACTCTCCCATAGAGTTATCTTTTTCTTGAGAGGCTAAGTTGAAAGTATAACATTCATAGTCAATGTTGCGTTTGTAATGGAACTTTCTATTGAGGGCTTCGCGCTCATCTTGATATGACGCTGACACATCTGGTCGTAATTCCTTGATGATCTGTCCTCCCTCTTTGTCTATGAGGTTGCGAAGGGCAACTAGTTGTTGGTTTGGTTCCACAACCTGCGACACTGTCATGAAGTTTTCAAAGTCAGATAGCCATTCTTGTCAATGAGGCCCCATTCAACTTCCAGAAATGAGAGGCAGCGGTTCCAGTGGGTGCAGGAATAACACACTAAGTATGGTTTGTCGTGGCTGTGTGTTTTGCGTGGTGTCTGGAGATTTTGACATAGGTTATGTTGAGATAAGAAAAACCGTAGCAGAAGTAAGACATAGAAATTTGTGTGGAAAGGTAGTCTTGTGAAATGAAAATACTGAAGTAAATGAATCTGTGTATTTATCTTTTTTTTTTTGCATATATGAGTTGTCGGTAAGCTGTGGGCACTGTGCACAGGAGATTAGTAAACAATAGTAAGGATGCCTGACTTCAAGTTGACCGCCGCTGGTTCTTCGCAGCTCATTGGTCGAGCGGCCTGACTTTAAGATGGCCCCCAATGAGGAAGGACGAAATGCAGTATAATGCAGGGTTACAGCAGTCGAGTCACAACATAAATCTGGCTCACCCCAACAGCTATGGGGACTTTGTTTGGCTCAGGCTTCAAGCACAGCTGTCTCAGCATTCGATTGGGTGGGGCTCCCGGGGCAGGAGACACTTTGCTTAGCGTCAAATGAGGTAAATGCCCGGAGTCTCACGGCGCTCTCTGATGGTGCAAGACACTCATTGAGGTCAGAGCTAGGTGAGCACTGGCAGTCTCACATTTTAGTAATTTGTATGGGAGAGCAGGGGAATTTTTGGTGCAGTCACGTGGCCGCGTGAGAACACCTGGTGGATGAGGTTCTGAAGTGGGATGGGCTAACGCCATTGCGTTTCTTCTGACACAGTAGCAGTGGGTGCCTGGATCCCATGCTCGTCACCAGTTGTCAGGTTGCCGATGGTGGTTGTAATGAATGACATGGACACTGGTGTGTGCAACATGTTGTCTTGTTTATTTAAGGCAGTGTCTTGCCTGAAACTTGTCCAACCACTTCTGTCCTCTTCGTATCCCTTTTACTTTCTCCCCTGTCTCTCCCACTACTCCCCACTTCCCATCTTCCCTATATTGGCCCTTCCTGTGTGTGTTGACACCAGGGTCCTAGCACCTTTGTGTACGAATACATTTACTATAATACAGCCACGAATTACACAGATTTAGTTTGAAAATGAAGAAATGTCTTCTTTTACAATCTTTGAGATTTGAGGAAAAAATGATTTTTAATCATCTGTCTCCCTTCATCACACACAATGCTAGGTTGACTGTCAAACTGTCTTTCCAGTTTCTTAATGGTATTGTTCTTGGACTTCACAAACACCTCAAGCGAAATGTGACACTTTTAAAGTCAAGTCTCATCACTATTGATACTAGCAACCATAGTGTTGGTGCTGGGTTTACTTAAGAGACAGATGAGAAGAAAATAACAGTGAGTTTTGCTTTGCGTATTGTAAGAGATATGCAAGCACATGCATCAAGCTTAAAAGAATTCGCAAAAATTGTGAATCGCAAAAATATACCATTTGCGATCGCAAAGTACCCTGCAGCAATGCATGATCGCAAATATAGCGAAAACAAATGTTATCACAAAATTAAAGAATCGCAATTTATTCTGAGAATACATTTGCGAATCTTTAATTGTGTCTACCAAATCGAGAATCGCAATTAAAGAATTGCAAATAAATGCATGAAAAATTGCAATTCGCGATTTCACTGAAAATCGGTAATTAGCAAGTGCAAAATAAGAAGGATCACAACCAGGTGGTAATAATTAGTGCAAATCAGATACAGCTGAAAGTCAACAGAAACTTACTTAAACACATACTGATTGAGCCTGAACACATCAAAATGGCAGGGATTCACCTGATGGCGAGAAGGATGAGGCTCCAGGCTGCAGCACACAGAAGGAGGAGAATACAGGAGTGCATCTTCAGAGTCCGCATTACTTTGCTAGGACAGACAGAAGATGAGATATACGACAAGTATAGTCTCAATGCAGCAATGATCCATGATTTAATAAATCAATTCGATCCCATTCTGCAGAGACAGACACATAGGACCAATGCCATACCCACCCATGTGCAGGTCCTATGTTGCCTGCACCTACTGGCATTAGGCAGTTTCCAGGGCGTCATAGCAGTAGCTGGAGGGGTGTCTCAAAGCGCACTTTCAAGAATCTTCAAAGCATTCCTTGAAGCCATGATGTCCCGGATCAACTCACACATAAGCTTCCCCACAACTGCACATGACCTTACCAAGACTATACAGGAATTTTACCAGATAGCCCGCTTCCCACAAGTCCTAGGTTGCATTGATTGCACTCATGTGGAAATATGTCCCCCTGCAGGAAATGAATACATATATAGAAACACTAAATTGTATAATTCCCTTAACATACAGGTAGTATGTAATGCCAAAAACATAATACCTGACATTGTGGTGCAATACCCAGGGAGTGCACATGATTCGTATATATTTCCCCAGAGTGGCATACACACTCGTCTTGTCAGGGGTGAATTTGGCGAGGGACATCTGCTTGGTAAACATGTGTTATTAATGCTCACAGACATTGTACGTTTGCAAATGTAATACTGCCACTGACCCTTTGCTTACTTCCATGTAGGTGACAGCTCATACGCCTTGCGTAATTACATAATGACGCCGTACCTCAATCCTACAACTGCCAATGAACAAAGGTATAATGCTGCGCATATATCGACCAGGAACATCATGAAGAGCACGTTTGGGCTGTTGAAGGGCCGTTTCAGGTTTCCATAAAACCGGTGGCGCCTTACAATACAACCCTGAACAATGCTGATAGATAGTAGCAGCATGTGCCATTCTCCACACTATAGCCACAAGGGTAGGCATGGCAATTGAGGTGTCTGAAAGCGACTTAGAGGACCACAACCAGCAAGGGCCACACCGCCGTGCAGCACATGGGGCAAGCGCAGCAGAAGGGCGCAGGAGACGCATGGAAAAAACACAAAATTATTTCTGAGGTGAGTAATGATGAGACAAAACACGGATATTGCAGTCAAAGTATGTTTATCTTAAAAAATAATGACTTGAGTGTTGAAGCACACGTCTTATGTGCCCAGTAGCACAGGAATTGCAGTAATGTACATAAATGTCTTTAAATCAAATCATGACTTTAAAGTCAGTCAAAACTCACCATATCTGTATGTCAGTGTACATGGCAGTCTAGCGCTTCCTCCCACGCAAACCCAGACGCCTTTCAGATGCAGCATCTTCATCCCTCATGTTGGCAGCGGAGGGGGTAGTGCTGCGTGTCTTGCGCCTTCCTGCAGTAGTAACAGGCATAGATAGACTGCTCATACTTGAAGCCTCCTCACTACCCTCTTCATGTGTGACAATGTTTGACTCAATAGTGGCAGCTTGCATCATTTCCACTGCATTCGTCACTTGGCCCAGTGCCTTTGCCACATCCCCACTCCAATGGAACATCTCAGTTTGCATGCTCACAGACCTACGTGCCAGCAGTGCAGTGGTTGTGGCCACCCTATTATTGGATTTTGCATACAAGTTCTTGCGCTGCATCAGTTGACGATGGTGTCTCGTCTGTGACACATGTCCCTCCTGCATCACCCTTGTCAGTTCTTTTACGCAATCCGTCAGTACTGCAATATTGGCTGCCATCTTTCCAATTTGTGCCTGCACTAAACGTGTGTTTTTCACCTGCAGGCGCTGCACCCAGAGCATCTGTATCTCACGATCTCCACAGGCATCATTAGGTTGGTCCACCAGCTGTGTGATTATTGACCTCGCTCTACGCCGCCGGCCTCGGACAGTGCTACTGTGCAGCTGTGTTTGAGGAGTCGACGTGGGAGTCTCTTGCCCCTGGCTGGCCACTGGTGTTACGTATGCCTCGTCCTCAGATTCCATTGTCACCAGTGGTGGGACAGTTACCCTGCGTGTGGTAGGGGCACGTGATGGATTTTGTGGCACCACAGGTGTGTCCGTCGCTTCTACTGCTCTATTTTCCTGTGTGTCAAGGATGTCACTGACCTCTGCATCTTCAGGTTCTGCATCTGTGAGGTTAAACAGTGCAAAACTGCATTAATTTCTGTTGGTGATGTTATGTTACAGAAATCATGATTTCCCTATAAATGAATATTTTGCTGTTACACTAATTTTAATTTGGTGTATTCCTATTTGCGTGTTTGCCATAGAACCTGCCTGCATCTCCCATAATGCACTTTGATTTTTAACCAAAATATGTACTGGATTTTCATTATGGACACTTGTGCTGTACTGAGCTGATGTAATACCTTTCAAAACTATGACATTTGGCCACATTCATGCATCTTACCTTCAGATGTTTTTGCCGCTCCAGAGGTGTCTAGCTGCATCACCCCAACAACAGCGTTTGGCTGGAGTGTCGACTCCACCATGTCCTCCATGGGTGTGTTGGCAGTCTGTGTCAGGGTTCCCCTCCTGTCTTCCTGAATTCCTTAAGCCGTTTGGCAATGCATTCCTTTGCACGACTGCGCAAGTCGTACCATCTTTTTTTTAAATCGTTGATGGTACGGTGTAGGACCCCAACAGCATTTACTTTATTTGGGATCCGGATCCATATTTTCAGTTTTTCCTGCTCTGCCACTTTCAGTGACAATTTTCCAAACAGCTTGTCATGGCTGTTTACCACACCCTCAATTAGTGTGTCTATTTCCTTGTCAGAAAACGTATTTTTCCTCTTCCTGGCACTTTGGCTGTTCTCTACTGTTGCTGTATTCATTTTGTGAAAGGTCCAGGTGTTGTTCCAAATGTAAATTTCACTCCTGTTCAGCTCCTGCAGTCAGCTCCCTCCTCTCACTATGACTGTGCACTGAGTGAGGCTTGGGCTGCTGACTTCCTGGTTGTTATGTCATCAAGATGCATCAAATGTGTGACTCTGCTATTCGCGATTTCGCTAATTGCGAAATCGCAAATAGCGAGGTCGCAATTTGAGATCTTGCAAATTGCGATTGCGATTTATTGCGAATCACTGTTATTTTGTCATTTTTGTGATGCATCAATTTTAGCGATTCCTTATTTCTCGCAAATAAGGAATCGCAAATTTTACCATTGATGCATGTGCCTGATGGAGGTACTTTATTCTGTAACTGGGAAGGAATTTGGTATGCTGCTTAGCTGGGAAAAAATGTTGCTTTTATGTATGGCATAGGAAGTGCATTTAGTGGATTGACCTTGAGCCGCTGATATATATATATATTTAGTGGTGGAAAAGTACATCATCTACTCTAAGAATTGCCCAATTATCTTACAAGGTATTGTAATATAGGTTGGAAGTTGTTCACATACCTCGTGTGAAAATGGCAGGGCAGACTACTTATCAAGATTTTCCCCTTGAGATGATTGTGTTGAAAATTAGGAATTGGAAGCTTCTCTAGTGGCTGTGAACCTTAAAAGTGTCACCACACACACCAAGCGGGAGTGGGGTGAGGCAGTAGAATGAGATGAAGTGCTAAAACAAGTGGTTGCTTTTGACAAAAAAGTGTGGCTTAAAGAGTCTGCATGTAAGCCTGCAATCCTATGTGAAAGTAGCTGATGGGCTTTCTGTTGAAAATGGCATTTTAATGCAGAACGACTGGCTGGTTCCTCTGGAGGTGTTATGGCTTATGATTATCACGTGTTTTTATGAGGGGAACCTGGGATGCACTATGACGAAACATTGTATCTGTGCAACATTTTGGTGGCCAGGGATAGAGAGGTAGATGAGTGTGTTTAGTTCCTCTAACGAGAAAAATCTTAAGGTGAGCACTCCACCTTTACATTAAAATCCCAGTGGGTCCATGGAACACAATTTATATTGATTTGAGTGATCTACTCATTTCATTACCTTCTCAGTATACCTTTTCTTTAGTCTTCGTCAGCTACTATAATGAGTGGCCTGAAGTTAAGTTTTTGGTTGACCGCACATCTGACAAGGCTGTAGAGTTTTTGAAGGATGTGTTTACAAAGGAATAGTTCACAGAGTTCCTGGTAGCAGACAAAGGGTGACAGATTGTTAACTCAGATATCTCTTCCTTTTTAAAATGACCTGGGGTTAAAATTCTTAAATGTTCCCCGTATTCTACACAGACTAATGGGCAAGTAGAACATGTGACGTGTTATGAGTGAATGCACTCAGTGGAATGGGTGTGATGTGATGAAGCTGCAGCATTCATACTTTGGTTCAACAGAACCACACCTCACACAGTCACTATTGTTTCTCATTTTGAACTATTGCATGCTCTAAAGTGTTTTTCACATTGATGGGAAAATAGACAAAACAAGAGCGTCCTTAATGAAGTTGGATGATATTGTCTATGGGTCTATTCAAGAAGCTGAGTCTAAGCAGAAGGAAATATTTGATGAGAAGAAAAGTCTAAAGAAGGCTTCTCTTGTAGTGGGTGACTTAGTCAAAATCAAGAAAGGAGACTGCAAGTTTGGTAGGCCTGTGGTTGTGGACAAGGTATGTGGAATTGGTGTGAAAGTTCTAGTAAATCAATGGGGAACTGGTGATGAAAGTGTTGAAGCTGAAATTTCCAAGGGTGGTTGCAGAAGAATCCAATGTGAGATCTGAACTGGATCATTCCCGCCAGTTTGCATTAAACATGAGCATTCACAGCCACGGGTTACCTGCCATATTTCCTTATTTATTCTTGGAAATTTTATTTGTTTACTTTTATATTATTTAAAGGAAAATTTTATATATGGTATTCTCATGGTAGGATTTAGTTTGTTAATTTCTGTAGGTGATCTGTGTTTTACCTCTCTAGGCTTCCAACTAGGAAAAATCTGTTTACTTTTGAACACCAGTACGATCAAACCCTACCAGACAGAAAGTTCGCCTGGATATAGAGCGCAGTTGTTGGACCTGGCCATTTTTGCACAATCGCACCCAAATTATTGGCTTCTGTTGCTGAACCCTATTTTTGTTGGCATTAGGACACTGTGCACATTTTCCCTGCTAACCAGTGGTAAAGTGTTTGTGCTCTCTTCCTGAAGCTTTGTACAAATAGCTTATACCTGATTGGTACATTTACTGTACTTGTAAGTCCCTAGTATATGGTGCCATCTGTACCCAGAGCCTGCCAATTAAATGCTACTAGTGGGCCTGCAGGGCTCATTGCTCCACCCACTAGAGTAGTACTTTACAACTTATCACAGGCCTGCCACTGCAACCTGTACTGCAGTTTTAAACTGCTATTTCAAATTGGCCTAGTACACCTTTTTCCAGGCATAAACCTTGCTTTTGATTAGGTCTCGCCTATGCAGCCCGCATGCGCTGCATAGGGAAGAGACCTGTAGCCATCGATTGCCCTTTTCAGGCTAAAACGTGCACGCGTTCCATTGCCTTCAATGGCGACCCGTGCACATGTGGCGATTCCCTTGCGGGAGCGAGCGGCGCCATGTGTTACTAATTATCGCAAACACATAGTGCCCCTGGCTCGCTCCAGCAAGGGAAACTCTTTGGTTGCTCTGGGCGTTTAACAGGATTGCTCATAATTGTTTCAGCCGCGGTGTGTCTGCCTTTTCATTGACACCACAGCTCTTTGATGTAGTACTAAATTTTTCTACAAGCTTGCCTTCTTGGGAAGAATATCGCATCTGCCGTTATTTCCGCTCTGCCCCATAGCGCGCTGTTCTTCCTAACTCTCCGAGTGTCCCAGACAAATTGAGCTGCAAGCCTTTGTTCCTCACAAAGGAGCCCCAGGTTTTTATCGGCCCATGCCTGCAAAGGGGGTGGGTGGTTGTGTGGTTCGATCGTTAATCAGGGCTCCCAGGTGAACACCGTAAAACGGCTGTGTACATGTCTTTCCTCCAATTTAAATGTGGTTGCGCAAGATGGTTTGTATAAAAGATGGAAGCAGACGAGCACTGTTATGTTATGTTATGTTATTTATTATTTATTAAGCGCACATACGCCCGGGGGCTTCTTGGCGCTGGTGAGAGAGTCAACATAACAGTACATAAAAGAAATACAATCACTGTTTACCATAAGCCTGAGAGAAAAGAAAAGTTTTAAATGCCTTCCTGAAAGCAAGAAGATCCTTACTATGTCGCAGAGTCAGAGGGAGGGAGTTCCACAATGAAGCGGCTAAAAATTGAAAACTGCTACCTCCCTGACGTTTCTTTTTGAAACGAGGGACCTCAAGAAGGTCTTTGTGGATGGATCTCAAACTGCGCAAGGGTTTGTATTTGCGCAGTAACAATCTAAGGAACATAGGACCCTTACCTTCCAGAGCCTTAAACACAATACAGCCCACCTTAAATGTGGCTCTCTGTTCCACAGGCAGCCAGTGCAAAATCTCTAGTCCGTGTCTAATTGATTCCCACTTAGGGACTTTGCAAATAAGTCTTGCAGCTTGATTTTGCAAGTATTGCAGTCTTTTGAGTTGGCCGATAGGCGCCCCCAGGTAGAGGCCATTTGAGAAATCAATATGAGACAGGACTAGGGCACTAACTGTTTGAATTAAGGCCAAACCTGTGAGGAGATGTGCGATTTTTTTAATCTTCCTCAGCTGAAAGAACCCCGAGGAAACCACAGTTCCGATTTGACTTGCCAAGGTGAGATCCTCGCTAAGAGTCACTCCCAAACTTTTTACCGTGCGGGATTTTTTTGGGGGAGAGCCCATATCCGACGGCCAAAAGCTGGGACTCCAACTGATCTCACTCTTCCCAGGTAAGATAAGCTCTGTTTTTCCCGGGTTTAACTTGAGGTGGTTTAGGGACATCCACCTCTGGATAAGAGACATAGTTGCTCGGAATTCCTCAGCAGCATTGTGAGAGTTTAGTACAAAAACCAACTGCAGGTCGTCTGCATAATTATATACATCAACCTTAAACTCTCGTAAAGAGAACAGCAAAGGCCGCATATACAAATTAAATAATAAGGGAGACAAGGAGGATCCTTGAGGAACCCCACAAAAAGAAATTTTTTTTGGGGCTGTAAAAGAACCCAGTCGAACCGATTGGGTACGTCCTGAAATAAAGGACTTGAGCCAGGCCAAGGCCAAGTCCCGAAGGCCGGCCTGTTCGACACGGTTGACCAAGATGTTGTAGTCAACCGTGTCGAACGCAGCAGACAGATCCAATAACACCAGTGCCTGGTGCAGGTCCCTGTCTGCGTTAGACCTTAAGGTGTTCTGAACAGCCAGTATCACTGCCTCAGTCGAGTGACCAGGCCGGAACCCTGCCTGGTTAGGTTGTAAATAGCCAGAGGCTTCCACAAAACTTGATAGGCAGTTGGTTACGTGCGCCTCCAATATTTTAGATAAATAGGGCAGTAACGATATTGGCCTGTAGTTAGAGAGGTCTGAGGAATCAATACCAGGTTTCTTTTTTAAAGGGATCAGTAAGGCCTGTTTAAAGCTATTAGGAACATTCCCTGACTTAAGGGAGTTATTAAGCAATGGAATCAGGCTACTTGGGAGTGCCCGACCTATTTCTCTCATTACTTGGGGAGGGCAGGCATCCTGAGGAGATCCTGATTTAACTCTCGTGAGCAAATCTTGAAAGGTTTGATCAGTGATTAAAGGAAAAGAATGCAAAGTAAGAGGGTTAAAAAAGGTGTCGTCTATCGGGACACAAACTGGCAGCTTGGATAGAGTATCCTTGATCAACACTATTTTATCATTAAAATAGTCGTTCAATGAGTTGCAGAGCAGTTGTGAGGGGACAACCGGGGGGGAAGTTCTCTCATCATTGCACAACTCATTCACAATCCTGAAAATTTCTTTCGACTTGTTAGTCGCATTAAGTATTTTAGAAGAGAAATAAGCAGTTTTGTGAGTGTGCAATGTCTTTTGGTAGGCTTTACGAGCTAGACAGTATGCTATCCTTGCTTCGGGACAGTAGTTGGTACGCCATGTTCTCTCTTGCTGCCTCACTTCAAGTTTTAATTTTCTCAACTCCGGTGTGAACCACTTATGCGCATCCGCGCTGCGTGAGTTGTCAAAGCGAGTGAGGGGAACACAGACATTAATGGCTGAGGTTAGCCAATCTTGAAGCCTACAATCGGCTATCTCCCCATCTAAACTCTGCTCTGGCAAAGTAGACTTTAACAAATTTAAAAAAACTAACATGTCCAACGAGGACCATTTCCGAGTCAGACTGGTAGCCTTCAGCTTAAATTGAGGAGCTTTCGCAACACAAAATGAGAAACTAATAAAAAAATGGTCAGACCAGCTGTTTGTCTTATAGTGTAACAGAAGTGATTCATGCCATCAGAGTAGCTAGCCCATGGCAGATTCGGCTATGTCTTTGTTTTGTAATTTCACATCTGCATCTAGTTGCAATCATTTAGAAAAAATTATCGGAACATAGACAATGTAGGAAGTATTCCCGCCACATAGCCTGTGCTTGGTATCTGCTTCAGCGTCAAACGTTCGAAACAATAACATGATAATATATTTGCACTATTCATAGCTGCAGGACTTGATTTGTATCCGGATTTATTACGTGAATGTTTTTCGCAGATTCATGTGATTCTCCCACTTGGAATGAACCGCCGAGAGTCAGGAACCTGCCTAGCTCATCCACGGAAGGGTTCCACTTAGGTGTGACATTCCCATGGTTTCAGCATGCTTAACTTGACATGCTTGTGTGTGTGACATTTAGAGAGGCGCAGTGTCGCTGGCTCTGCAAAGCACGTCTTATTATTAATTATATCTGAAATTATCCAGTTTCTACGTCCCGCATAAATCATAGCAGCGGTGCACTGCCATCAGCTGTAGGAGTGTTGTGCATGGCGCACCCTATAAACGTACAATTAAGCACATCTATATGCAAGTAAGCTGCAGTGACATGAATATTGGGCCCTTCTCCATGGAGGGGCCGCAGCCTGAGTTTCATTTTAGTTTTGCAAACCTTGCCTCTACTTCTGCCAAAATCCCGTCCTTTCATCAGCATGCAATCTTTTTTTAGCACGTATGTGTCAGGAGCTGACTTGTGGCGCCTACCGTACCGGCAGTGCCACCGGACTACACTTCCCAGAAGGCCTTCCTTCTGGCTGGAACGGAATGTATTAATGGTAGTCTTTGAAACATCCATTTTACTTCTGTGAACCAATTCCGCTAGGCTTATAAGTTTAGATTCTGCACAACAATAGAAAAACATGAAAAATGTTTGTGCCTTATATCTATGTCATAGTTTGACAAAAAGCCATAAAAAACACAAAAAACATAATCAAAATCAAAATCTGTCCTATTACCAGGTGAGCAAACAGACTAATAAATATTTCTGAGTATCTGCTTTTAGAAAACACTATTTTTTGTATTACGCTACCAACGCGGTCATTTACACTTATCATTTTCACAGTCACCTGGCGGCCATCTTGAATTGTGTCATGTGACTTCAGGGTGTTTTATAAATGTAAGTTTTATATGCAAATTAATAGTTCAAGAAGTACTGAAACCAAAAATGTATAGTTTCCCAACATTATAATCATAATTACACAAACTACAGCATGTTAAAGCAAAGCACTCCAAAAAGTCATTTAATGGCTTGGTACTGAAGGATTTTCAATGGGCACTAATAGGGTTAATACCAATGCCTTAATACCAATGCCTAACTGTAAATACCAATCGTGTAACGATTCTACTGAGCCTAATGATCCAGTTGTTGTTGCTGTGGTCGATAGTGATAGTGAGTGTTGTGAGCCAAACGCCCTGCCCCCAGCCTCCGAAGTTGCACTTGATGCCGCATGCCCTGCTGAAGTACTTCTTGTGGGTTGATCTAGCGGGCTTTTAATTAGCAGCCGTTAATTTTCCAACTTACTCACTGCCTCAGCTATCCAAGTTTTGTAGCGGGCAACATCCATCTCTGAAAAAGGAATTAATGTCTTCAGTGCCAATTTTGCCCTTGGATCAAGAATTGTGGCAGAAATGTAATGTTCTTGTGACAAAATCTTATTTTGCACCCTTGTTTTTTCAACTAAGCGACGGGCTAAGCTCTCCACCAAGACATAGACTTCTTTTTTTTCCTCTACACCTTCTTCAGCTGATGCTCTAGCATTTGCAATAACGGGATAGCTTGGCCCATTGTACAGTCCTCCTTGCTGACTTCACAAGTGAAGACCTCAAAAGGACGAAGCATGTCAGTCAGGCATTTAACTAGGCACCATTGGTCCATCTGAAGGGTCATGCCTTTCACAGTAGCATCCAGTCTTTGCATGACATATTCATTGAGTGGCCTGTACAGCTCAAATAGACGATCAAGCATGTAATACGTTGAGTTCTAACGTGTTGCCACTTCCTGGATGAGTGCTTTGACTGGCATGTTATATTCACGTTGAATGATCCTCAGCTGCCTCCGAGCTTTAAAAGAATGGCTGAAATGAGTGCATATTCTTCGGCAGATGGTCAGTAAGTTGCTGACTATGGGTTCTTTTTTCAGAAAGTCTTGAACTATAATGTTTATGCAGTGCGCCAAACACGGAACCCTGAAATAGGAACCAAGGTGCATGGCCTTAAGTACATTACTGCCATTATCTGTGGCAACAAAACCAATACTAAGCCCTCTTGGGCGCTGCCATTCGAAAACCTTGCTGCAAACCTCTCCCAAAATGTCCACAGCAGTATGAGATTTCTCCATGGCAAACATGGCTACAGTTGGATGTTTCTGAGTAGCTTTAAAAATCTCAGCTGTGTCAACAGCACCTCGTTCACCTAGCTTATCTCTAACCCCCACAAAAGAGACCCAGTGTGCAGTGATGCACATGTAATCTGTGGCTTGGCAACTGGTCTACATGTCTTTTGTCAGGTGGATATTGTGAACAGCACTTTGCTGCAAAGCTTGTCCAACCAATTCCAGCACATCATGATGTAGTGCCGGAACAGCAATTCTTGCGAAATAGGACCGGCTGGGAACCTTCCATTTAGGGCAGATGGCTGACACAAATTCAAGGAAACCCACCCCTTCCACAAATGAAAAGGGAGAAGGTCCAGTGCTAACATTTTAGCCAGCTTCGCATTGTACAACCGTGCCGTTGGGTGGTTGCGTTGGAACTGTCCCTCCAACCTAAGCATGCTCTCAATGGTAGGCTGGATTACTTTCCTTTGTGGTGCTGTTGTTTTCATTAACCCACTTAGGCTCAACGATGCAGTTTGTCTCATTGCAGTACTCGGTCGCCTTGGTGTCTCAGCCTGACTCTGAGTATGGCTACTACTGTGGTGCCACTCAGATGTTACTGAGGAGGATGTGGGCGCTACCACTACACTACTGGGGACAAGGCTAGAAATGCCTCCCTCTTCTTCACCTTCCATCGCAATAATATCGTCCCCTGATTCTTCATGCCCAACTTCAATGGGTTGAGTTTTTTTACTTTGTTTTAAGTGAAGTAGGTGATTCTCCCACACGATAGTGTGGTGTCTTCTGAGATGACTTGCTTGGCCTCCAGTACCATAGTTTGTACCAAGCTTACCCTGCCGAACACCTTGTCGACAAATTGAGCATATAGCAGCGTTCTCCTCCTTGGTGCTAACAGAAAAGAAGTCGCAAACTGGGGAGGAGAACTTTCTGGCACTTCTGAATGTGCCACGTTCAATACCAGATGAACTGGAGGGTGTGCTTGGAATGTGACTCTGTGCAGATACACTGTGACTTTTACTACCACTACCTACTGAGATGGTTGAGCTGGATGTAGGTCCCTGCCGGGCCTTTGAAAATATGGCAGCTGGAGGTTGTGGTGGTGTAACCTGTGTTGGTGGCATCCGTGCTACATCCCGCTCAGTAGCAGCCTTTCTGGATAGGGTGAGAATGTTGGTCTCCATCCCTGTTGGGGCGGGAGTGATGTGCGTGATGACTGGCTCGTCTTCATCAACATCATCCCCCTCTTCTACATCTACCTCCATAACTCTAAGTTTTTCTGGAACCTTCCTTTTCAGAAGCATTGTCTTGTGGCATGCATCACTCTCAGACTGAGCTAGTGGCTGCCAGGTGGCATCTCAATCATCAGAAGCGGGGCTTGAAGAAGAAGATGATGGACTAAGCCTCCTTTTCCTTGCTGGTGGTCTGAAGACAATAGATCTTCTGAAACAGTGGTTTGCTCCACTTTGTCTGCAGGAAGCTCGATTTCCTGAAATGCCCCTACTTCAGGAGCAACAAGTACTATTGTGGGCTGTTCTTGCGGCTGCTGCTGTTCTTGCGGCTGCTGCTGTTAATGCGGCTGCTGCTGTTGTTGTTGCGGCTGCTGCTGTTGTTGTTGCGGCTGCTGCTGTTGTTACGGCTGCACACTTATCTGCTGAGTTTCCGCCTGCGTTGATTGTGTACTACTTTGCGATAATGACATTTCAACATCGCTGCTTGTTAGTAGACTGGCTACCTCTTCAACACTCAAGGGCTTGGGCCTAGGTTGGTGGGATTGGACCGCTGGTGCGGAGGTGCTGCTCCCAACTTGGTTCCCGGACAACGCTGCTGCAGGCGTAATTTTTTTGGTCCCCAAAAAAACATTGTCCGGCACACCAGTCGTGGTTAATGGCACTTCCTTTTTCTGTTCCTTCTTCTCACCGGCAACTTTCTTGGTACTGGACCTGGTACCTTTCTTTGGGGCCATCTTCTTCAGATGTCAGGAAGGACGCAGAAGCACAAGTTGTGGTCACACGTGGACATGATGCACAGCAGGACGTCTGTGTGGCTGGCAGTACAACGGGTGATGATGATGACATCTCCTCCTCTGGCTTTTTGTGCACCTAAAAGCAAATAGGCCAGGAGAAGAACATCAGTGAAATGATGCATTTGTTTTTGTGGCTCAGTTACTACTGTACTAGTACAAACAAAAGATATACTCTAGCCATTTCTGAGACTTTGTCAACAAGGGCTATGTTATACTACTGTTTACACACTACACTCTCAGGAAGGATAGGAAAGAGAATAAGAACCACCAAAATAAAAATGTAATGGAAGTGGGTGGACCATATTTGCCATTAAATTATTTGAGCATCACATCATTCATGGAGCTGCTGCTGGCAAAGGGGGTGGATGGATGGAAGCAGTAGGAAAACCATGCAGGCCTATATGGCAAAAGCAGGACACTAATAACTCCCACCACAAAAAAAGGCCACCAGCCACATGGACACTCACAAATCACAAGCAACAACAGGGGGCCTGGGAAACACCAGGAGCTGACAAAAGGCCTATAACAGCCAGGAAAAGGATGCATGCTAAAGTACATTGCTCTGCCTTTAATGCAATAAAATGCAAAAACAAAAATTCACAGGCCCCAAAAAGGTCTGCAGGGTGCATGCATTGCACACCAACACACACCAGACACACACAACAAAGGCATGTCTTTAAGACACCCAACTTTAGAAAGCCCACCCCAAAAAAACACATTTCCCAACTCAATCCAATGCCATCCATGCCCTAAATGATGTCTAAATTCAACAGACAACACAGAAACACTTGTTTAATGCAGCTGTGGCTACCTGCTCTGAGCCTACTGGATGAAAGCAGGCCTGTTGGTAGACAAGGCCAGACAAGCTTGCAGGCATATGCTTCTAAATGGCCACCAGCCACAAAGCCAGGCCCAACAACAGAAAGCCCACCCCAAAAAAACACATTTCCCAACTCAATCCAATGCCATCCCGGCCCTAAATGATGCTCGAAAATGAAATACATTCAAAAACACCAAAGGAACAGTCGCTTCATCATGCACACACCCATGCGGCCATGACTAGCTCAGGGCCTACTGACTACTACTACCCACAACATTTAAAAACAAGCATTAGAAATGCAATCGGGCTCGGATTTATTTGAGTTTGAGCTAATGGCATTGTAAATGCCAATGTATTGTTGCTATGTGTTATGGAGTGTGTTCATGTGGTGTGTACTGCTAGGGATCTCCTTGTGAATGTGCCAATATTGCACCACTTGCCTGTGATGTCCTTCTTATGTGTGAGAAGCTTGCACCTCTGCTGCCTGTGGTCTCCTTGTGAGTGTAAGAAGCTTGCACTGCTGCTGCCTGTGATGTCGTTCTTGTGAGTGGGTGAAGATTGCACCTCAGCTGGCTGTGGTCTCCTTGTGAGTGTATGCACTGTCATTGCTAGCCTGTAGATATGCACTATCATCGCTAGCCTGTAGATATGCATTGGCTTCACTAGCCTGTAGGTATGCACCGTCATCGCTAGCCTGTAGATATGCACTGTCATCGCTAGCCTGTAGATATGCGCTGTCATTGCTATCCTGTAGATATGCGCTGTCGTAGCTAGCCTGTACATATGCATTATCATCGCTAGCCTGTAGATATGCACTGTCATCACTAGCCTGTAGATATGCATTGGCTTCACTAGCCTGTAGATATGCACCGTCATCGCTAGCCTGTAGATATGCACCGTCATCACTAGCCTGTAGATATGCACTGTCATCGCTAACCTGTAGATATGCATTGGCTTCACTAGGCTGTAGTTATGCTCTGTCATCGCTAGCCTGTAGATATGCTCTGTCATCGCTAGCCTGTAGATATGCACTGTCATCGCTAGCCTGTAGATATGCACTGTCGTCGCTAGCCTGTAGATATGCACTGTCGTCGCTAGCCTGTAGATATGCGCTGTCGTTGCTATCCTGTAGATATGCGCTGTCGTTGCTAGCCTGTAGATATGCATTGGATTCACTAGCCTGTAGATATGCACTTTCATCTGCACTCTGCACCGGCACTATGCACCGCCACTCTGCACCGCCACTCTGCACCGCCACTCTGCACCGCCACTCTGCACCGCCACTCTGCACCGCCACCCTGCACCGCCACTCTGCACCACCGCACTGCCACTCTGCACTGCCACTCTGCACTGCCACTCTACACGGCACTCTGCACCACCGCACTGCCACTCTGCACCGCCACTCTGCACCACCGCACTGCCACTCTGCACCACCGCACTGCCACTCTACACCGCCACTCTGCACCACTGCACCGCCACTCTGCACTGCACCGCCACTCTGCACCGCCACTCTGCACCGCCACTCTGCACCGCCACTCTGCACCGCCACTCTGCACCGCCACTCTGCACCGCCACACCGCCACTCTGCACCGCCACTCTGCACCGCCACTCTGCACCGCCACTCTGCACCGCCGCTCTGCACCACCGCACTGCCACTCTGCACCGCCACTCTGCACCTCTGCACCGCCACTCTGCACCTCTGCACCGCCACTCTGCACCACCGCACCGCCACTCTGCACTGCCACCCTGCACCACCGCACCGCCACTCTGCACCGCCACTCTGCACCGCCACTCTGCACCGCCACTCTGCACCGCCACTCTGCACCACCACTCTGCACCGCCACTCTGCACCGCCACTCTGCACCGCCACTCTGCACCACCACTCTGCACCGCCACTCTGCACCGCCTCTCTGCACCGCCACTCTGCACCGCCACTCTGCACCGCCACTCTGCACCGCCACTCTGCACCGCCACCCTGCACCGCCACTCTGCACCGCCACTCTGCACCACCGCACTGCCACTCTGCACCGCCACTCTGCACCGCCACTCTGCACCGCCACTCTGCACCACTGCACCGCCACTCTGCACTGCACCGCCACTCTGCACCGCCACTCTGCACTGCCACTCTGCACCGCCACTCTGCACCGCCACTCTGCACTCTGCACTGCCACTCTGCACCGCCACTCTGCACCGCCACTCTGCACCGCCACTCTGCACCGCCACTCTGCACCGCCACTCTGCATTGCCACTCTGCACCGCCACACCGCCACTCTGCACCGCCACTCTGCACTCTGCACCGCCACTCTGCACCGCCACTCTGCACTCTGCACCGCCACTCTGCACTCTGCACCGCCACTCTGCACCGCCACTCTGCACCGCCACTCTGCACCGCCACTCTGCACCGCCACTCTGCACCACTGCACCGCCACTCTGCACTGCCACTCTGCACTGCCACTCTGCACCGCCACTCTGCACCACCACTCTGCACCGCCACTCTGCACTCTGCACCGCCACTCTGCACCGCCACTCTGCACCGCCACTCTGCACCGCCACTCTGCACCGCCACTCTGCACCACCACACTGCCACTCTGCACCGCCACTCTGCACCGCCACTCTGCACCACCGCACTGCCACTCTGCACCGCCACTCTGCACCTCTGCACCGCCACTCTGCACCTCTGCACCGCCACTCTGCACCTCTGCACCGCCACTCTGCACCGCCACTCTGCACCGCCACTCTGCACTGCCACTCTGCACCGCCACTCTGCACCGCCACTCTGCACCGCCACCCTGCACGCCACCCTGCACCGCCACTCTGCACCGCCACTCTGCACCGCCACTCTGCACCGCCACTCTGCACCGCCACACCGCCACTCTGCACCGCCACTCTGCACCGCCACTCTGCACTGCCACTCTGCACTCTGCACCGCCACTCTGCACCGCCACTCTGCACCACCGCACCACCACTCTGCACCGCCACTCTGCACCGCCACCCTGCACTGCCACTCTGCACCACCGCACCGCCACTCTTCACCGCCACTCTGCACCGCCACTCTGCACCACCACTCTGCACCACCACTCTGCACCACCACTCTGCACCGCCACTCTGCACCGCCACTCTGCACCGCCACTCTGCACCGCCACTCTGCACCACCACACTGCCACTCTGCACCGCCACTCTGCACCACCGCACTGCCACTCTGCACCGCCACTCTGCACCACCGCACTGCCACTCTGCACCGCCACTCTGCACCTCTGCACCGCCACTCTGCACCGCCACTCTGCACCGCCACTCTGCACCTCTGCACCGCCACTCTGCACCGCCACTCTGCACCGCCACTCTGCACCGCCACTCTGCACCGCCACTCTGCACCGCCACTCTGCACCGCCACCCTGCACTGCCACCCTGCACCGCCACCCTGCACCGCCACTCTGCACCGCCACTCTGCACCGCCACCCTGCACCGCCACTCTGCACTGCCACTCTGCACCACCGCACCACCACTCTGCACCGCCACTCTGCACCGCCACCCTGCACTGCCACTCTGCACCACCGCACCGCCACTCTGCACCGCCACTCTGCACCGCCACTCTGCACCACCACTCTCCACCACCACTCTGCACCACCACTCTGCACCACCACTCTGCACCGCCACTCTGCACCACCACTCTGCACCACCACTCTGCACCGCCACTCTGCACCGCCACTCTGCACCGCCACTCTGCACTCTGCACCGCCACTATGCACCGCCACTCTGCACTCTGCACCGCCACTCTGCACCGCCACTCTGCACCGCCACTCTGCACCGCCACTCTGCACTGCACCGCCACTCTGCACCGCCACTCTGCACCGCCACTCTGCACCGCCACTCTGCACTCTGCACCGCCACTATGCACCGCCACTCTGCACTCTGCACCGCCACTCTGCACCGCCACTCTGCACCGCCACTCTGCACTGCCACTCTGCACCGCCACTCTGCACTGCACCGCCACTCTGCACCGCCACTCTGCACCGCCACTCTGCACCGCCACTCTGCACCGCCACTCTGCACCGCCACTCTGCACCGCCACTCTGCACTCTGCACCCCCACTCTGCACCCCCCACTCTGCACCCCCCACTCTGCACCGCCACTCTGCACCGCCACTCTGCACCGCCACTCTGCACCGCCACTCTGCACCGCCACTCTGCACCGCCACTCTGCACTCTGCACTGCCACTCTGCACCACTGCACCGCCACTCTGCACTGCACCGCCACTCTGCACCGCCACTCTGCACCGCCACTCTGCACCGCCACTCTGCACCGCCACTCTGCACTCTGCACCACCTCACTGCCACTCTGCACTGCCACTCTGCACCACCGCACTGTCACTCTGCACCACCACTCTGCACCACCACTCTGCACTCTGCACCGCCACTATGCACTAGATGGTATCGGATATTGCTTGTTTCACCTTTGGTCAGAAATCTATAATTTTTTTCCCTTCTGGCTCTTTTTTGTTGTTGTTTTTGTTTTGTTTTCAAACCAGTACTGTGGGAGTTTGAAATGCGCAAACTTTTCCCCATTGCCAGCTTACATGTGACAGTTTCCTGCAAGGTCCTACTATTCTCGTCTCACACATCGAATCCTTTTGTACCTGGTTTCCACTGTTGCATTCAAAACAAAATATTAGAGCGATTATCTTTGCTGTAAAATTGGTTTCTGTAATACTGCATATGATCATAAAGTTGTCCATGGAATCTCCAATTGACAGATGACCAAGTAGTTGAGGCACTTGGTGCCATCAAGTGTGATTTAAAGCGCGGGGCATGCCTTATGATCTATGTGCTCTCTTGAAAGCGTTTATATTGCTATTCAGGCTTGCAATGTAACTTAGAAAATCGATTTTAAAATGTGACTTTGAGAAAATGTAACACTGGTCTACGGCACCCGATTGATTAGTCTTTGCAGCATCTTAGGGTCTTCTATGCACTGCATGTATGTCATACTGAAAACATCACTCCATGCGAATAAATCTGACCTGAATTGTATGTTTACATCCGTTCTCTTATATGTGCTGGATTGCTTAGTGTGTTCTGCTGTTGAAGGAACACTTGTGCTTTTTTATGCTAATGTAGTGAGGGCGCGCGCAGTCCAGTGTCTGTCAGGAGCGGCTCTGGGAAACGAACATACACGGGAACTTAAATGTTAAAAGCGGCACCATCTGGATTGCATTACACGGCCACTCTGACAGCTCCTAATTAAGATTAATCACTCAGCCGTGCTCGTTCGCGCACACAATATGCCACATCGGCCACGCGTAAATTACTTATAGCCTATCAGGTCAACGCTACAAAAAAAACAGAACAGCGAAGACGAATCACTAGGCAGATGCCATAAAAATCTAAGGAATATGCCTGGCAAGAGCCCTTTCTGAATTCCTTCTTCTTTTGATAGCATAAGATCTCGGGAAGCTCCGCCTCCCCACTTCGTGGAGGCGGAGGCCCGAGCCCTAAAAAGGAATGATAGTTACCAAAATTAAATTGTAGTTGCAACAACTGCAATGCCCCAATCAAACAGACACAACAACCACTTACTTGTAAAATATCCAATTCAAAAATCCTCAAATCCAATGGCAATGATGCAGCAGACAAAAAGAGTGATCTTTCCAGCTCAAAATCCAAAGGCAGAATGAGCAGGAGATGGATAAAGCACTGGGAGGAGCCTGCTGGACAGGAACAGGAAGGTGGAGATTCTGTGGCACTTCCTCCCTCTCCCCCAATTTTAAAAAAGGACTCCTTGCACAAAAAAGGACAGCCAAATGTCAATCTGAGTTTTTTTCATCCAAATCATCATTTGCAGAAGGTTTTATGCTGCTAGAGCTGATATTCTTCTCCAAATTGAAAATGTTACATGTTCGAGTTCTCAAGCTTCACATTACTTCCGCCGGATGCCGATGGCGCGTCCAAAATGACGTGTTCGCTTCCTCTCGCGTTGATATGACCTGTTCGCGTCCTCACGCTTTCGCTTGCGGTGGGGAATGACGTGTTCGGGTTCTCTCGCTCCTTGTCGCGTTCGATATGACGTGTTCGCATCCTCACGCTCTCGCTCGTGGTGGAGAATGAAGTGTTTGAGATCTCATACTCTCGCGGTGCATGATCGCGAGATGAATTACGTGATCGAGGGCGTGAACTCTTGCGAGATAGTGCAAACAGCTACCAACATCTTGTGGAGCACGCAACCGGATTGGTAAAACTCGGCGACGAACGCGGGGATTCAGGTAAGGTGATCGTGTGCGTGAGAACGTATTTTTACAGCGCGAGCATGAAAAAAATTTCCAGTACGCTGCGGATCGCGGAAATTTGGGCATTTTCGTGCTCTCCGCGGAACGCGAAAATGTCAAATTATCGCAATTTCCGTGAGCGGAACGGAATTTGACGCCCACCCCTAGTCACAAAGAAGTACCACCAGTGATGAGGGATGGCCATCTGGAATACGAAGTACGGCGTATACTTGAATCTCGTTACCGGCAGGGTAGACTGTGGTACTTGGTGTCTTGGAAAAGGTATCAGTCGGAGGACGATTCCTGGGAGGCATGCTCAGGGGTCCATGCCCCCGTGCGGTGCATTTGTTCTATTCACGGAACCCTGGGAATCCTGGTGCTAGGTGGCGCTTGGGAGGAGGACGTACTGTCTGGAACTAACTTGTGGCTCCTACCGTACCGGCAGTGCCGCCGGACTACACTTCCCAGAAGCCCTTCCTTCTGGGAGGAGCGGAATGTATTTAATCACGCAAAGCGCTGGTAGCGCCGTACATGATTCCAACCTTGATGTTTTTTCCATGTTTTGGCATACAGAGCTGTCCGCTCTGTTTCTGAGTCTCTTTCCTTTTGGACTTCCGCGTTCTCGCCTGAGATTTTAAGCTTGCGGAGTTACCCTCGTGAGGAGAAGTATCCTTCAGTGTCTCGCTCCATGACCCTGCTCGGCTGAGCAGGGATTCCTTGGTGTTCCCTTCCCGTTCTCGGCTGCGGCAGGGAAGGGTTCTTTGGATCTTTGAGTCCTTTGTGAATCATTCCTAACAGCTGTCTGGCTTCCGCTCGGCTGAGCGTGAACATTGGGAGCCCCCTCCTCTACGGAGTTCGTCGTGGAGGGAGTGAATGTTCTTTCTTTTCCTGGAATCGTTCTCCTTACTAGCGGCTGCAGTAGGGAACATTTCAGGCTTTCTTTACGAGACAGTCTTCTTTCTGAACCTTCCGATTACCGTGGAATCTGTGTTTGCCCCGGTGTGCCGGTAAGCCTTCTTTGAGGTTCAAACTTTTAGTTTTCTTTATTTTGGGGCTGATTCATACTGTCGCACTTCAACAAACTTTATTGCTGGACCCAGCTGGTTGTTCTGTGGAGTCTTTTATTTCTTTTTGGGACATTATTGTGAGCAGCAATTCTTCTCCGGTGAAGGATCTTGCCATCCTCCTTCTCCCTTTGGTCATATTACCCCAAGTGTTTCCTTTGGTACGGGAGCGGGTTATTCTTTGGATTATTGGTAGTGCAAGAGAGGGTAGGTATGTGGCAGGTTGAGTGCTTTACATTAAAACAATTAGGACAGTTGATGGTGATGTTAATATCTGCTTTGACTTCTAGGGATATTCTGATCCATGTGATAAGAGACGCATCTTACTACACCGAAACAGGAGAGGAAGGTTTCACCTCCAGAAGTCATCATTCTAGGTGTGTGTTCTTGAACTAGCGAGAATTATTGAGAGTAGCTTGTGATTCCATGTTGTTAATCCCTTCCGTCCTCTCGTTTCAGGTATCCCTTCCATTGCTGCTCCTTCCCTTCCCTATCCCTCGCTTGATTACCTCTATGTTCTGTGTATGCACATTTAGTCAGAGTGTGGGCAAATCAGGAGTTGGACCCCTTTAAGCATCGCCCTGATCCTGAGGAGTTCGACATCCGTGACAGCATGGTTTGCTTTCTAGAGTTGCAACTTCACCCTCTGACATGTGTCACTTTCAAAGCCCTAAGTTAGTGATCTAAATACAAACCCAAGATTGTTTCAAGTGGCATGCCTGGGGTCACTTGGTGGTTATTTTATTTTACAGAACTTCCTCAACTGGTGATGAGCCGCTTCCGACCTCCATCCTTTAACATCCAACCCGCCCATCATGCATCTATTTGCCCATTCATTCACCCGCCCATTCACACTTGCATCCATCCATGTGTGCTGCCACCCCTACTCACCCACCCACCGCTGCATGCAGGCATGCTCATCGAACCATATATTCATCCAAGTATACACCTATAAATGTATCCATGCATCCATTCGCCCACGCCCAACAATTTACACAACCATTCTTACTTACATCCCTCCATGTGTGCTGCCACCCCTACGCACCCTTTCACACTGGCACCCATCCATGTGTGCTGTCACCCCTACCCCTTCATCCACCTCTGCATGCAGACACGCCCATCCAACCATATATTCATCCAAGTATACACCTATCAACTATAAACGTATCCATTAATGCACCACATTAGTACTATGTGCATGTTCTCATACGTCTGTCGTTTGTCACCATATGTCTTAATGTGTGTGTGTGTGTGTCTAAAATATGCTCGTCCTATCGCCTTTTCTAATGATTGTTTTATATAAAACATTTTCCTTACAGCTCTCAGGAGGCCACAGATTCAGTTTAGAATGAGATACAGCCTCGTCGTTCCTATTCTTACCCTTCACAAATGTAATAAAACCTTCATGAACAATAGAAACACGAATACAGTAATAGTCATTCGTTTAAAGTTCTTTCAGGGTACACCATAAACCAAGGAGTAGAAAAAACACATCTCTAAACTCAAGGCCGGGCTAGAAAACACGAGCAGCCCTGGCAAGTGCTGCCTCATACAAGTCTGCATGCAGTACAATGGGAAGGACCAGTACGGAAGCCACTATATCTCAAACAAGCATTGGCATAGCCAATTCGTCTCGCCTTTGGGACCCATATAAGTGTTTACTTATCCAGCACAATATCCTTGGTGCAAGAACATCAACTGTTGCATGGCTAAACACTTATAAGGTCCCAACGGAGAGACCTATTGGCTATGCCAATGCTTGTTTCCTATAAGTCACCTCTAAGGCTAGTTGAAATGTCCACAGAGCAGTGTGTGTCTATTTGAAAAGTAGGACTTATTTGTTTAGGGTTTACATGTCTAATTGGTGAAAAACTCCTAAAGTAAATGTTCACTGTTGTAAGGCCTATCTCTCCCATTGACTAACAATGGGTTACCTTATTACATTTAATAAGTAATAACTTTGAATTGGGAGCAGATATACATATGCTGTTTACACACACATAAATTGTAATTTAAAACCCTCTTCAATGGTGAAGTTGGATTTTAGGTTATGAATCTAAAAATACCACATGAAGAAAGTTGGCTTTTTTTGTTCTAGTCATCTGTGCCTTCTGCCTGTGTCCTGGGTCACATGACTGTCAATGGCTCTCCCGCTGGTGTTGAGTATTCCTTTCAGACAGTGACGCAAAGGGAGCTTAGGTGTGGACAGGATGGGCCATCCTGACAGGATGACTGGGGAGGAGCTGCACACAGACCCACTTGTGCTTCAAAGGGCTATGCCACACACACAGACACATGCAAGCATGCACATACACACACAAAGAAATCTGACATCAGACCAGCCCTGTCCTTTGTTACCCCCAGACAGTTTGGAGACTTGACAATGGAAGGTAAATAACTTTCTAGTATGAGATGTGGGGGTGGGACAGGGACTCTGCCCATACAAAGGCTACCACCAGGTATAAATATGGAACCTTCAGACCAACTCTTCAGAACCAGCACTGTGGAACTTACCGAAGAAGGATGTTCTGCTACTTGGCGAACTGCCCTGCTGTCTGAGTAAGAAGACTGCACCTGCTTGCCTTCATCCCAGACTACCTAAATTAACTCCTAGGGTTTGGAGGACCTCCTGTGTGAGGTAAAAGGACAGAACAAGCTTCAGAAGCCTCTCTGCAACTACACAGTTGAGCTACAGCAACCTGACCTACCTGGATCTGCAACTGGACCTTCCTAAGCCCTAATGCTGGCCCTTGCTAGAGTGAGTCCTAATCCCCAAGAGGTGCCCCTTAGGTCCTGGACCCTTGGCTGGCATCAGAGAGAACTCCTCCTTGCCTGACTGAAGGTTCCTTCAAATCAGGTGTGAAGCAACGCAAAGCCCTGCAAAATCCCGCCACACAGCTGACAGCTTCATCAGCACTGATGCCGAGCAATGCTAAGTCTGGAAAGCCTTGCAGCACAGGTAAATGTCTCATTGGAACCTATTCTTAGCAACTAGAAATCTTGGAAAGCAATGTCATGCAGACCTTGCAGCAAGGATACAAGGTAAATGTCCTGTGCCTGGCCTGCACTCCATCGCGGTTGGCTTGCACTTGTGACTTTGTCCCGGTCGAGCATGACCAGAACCCACAGGTAGCGCTTTCTGCTTCTTTGCTGAGTTTTCATTTTGTTACTGTTTATGTGCTGCATCAAACTTTACACATTGCCTCTAAGTTAAGCATGACTGCTTCATGCCAAGCTACCAGATGTTTAAGCGCAGGTTACTTTAGTGACTTTTACGATTCACCCTGACAAGGACTGTTGTTGTTGCCTGGGTGGGCCTTCCACACCCCGAAACATTAACCTAATTTCTTACACAGATGATGAAGCATACCACAATTTTGTGGGTGAGGGTGTTTCTTTCAAAGGGAAATGTATACTACCTAAAAATGTTCATAAGCTTATTGCACTGTTTGTGTGATATAGCTTTCTAAGGGAGGGTGTAGTTGTAAGCTTTATCTCCCCTCTCCCTCCCTTTGTTTGGATGTAAAATTGGTGGATGCCATGGCTCTTATTTAAGGAGGCTTACACATTGCATTGAGAAGGACCAGTAGCTCTGTGAAGACATCAACCCTTTTTGGTTTGGGCCAAGACAGATTTCTGTATGGCTGGTCAGTATCTGTTGTGATATAGTGAGCCAAAAATGATGGACTGTAATGTTGCCAAGAGTAATTACCAGTGGCTGAGATTGATTCCAACAGATTGATTCCAACATTTCAACCAGCATCTTCTTGTTTTTCTAAGTGAAGGGGTTAGGCAGTTACTAGTGTGAATATTGAGTAGATCACCGATTCAGCCACAAGTATCTCTTTTGGCACTAGGCTGCCTAGGCAATGGCGTGCTATTGAGTTGCCTGAATTATTGAACAGTACCAGAAGGAGTACTTGCATTAGCATTTGTGAAGTATTCTCATTTGTGGAGTAAGTAAATGAAAGACTTTGGTCAAGAAACGATCAATTCTATCCCTTTAGCTGGTCTCCTGTGCATGCACTGAACATACATTTAGTTAATTGTACTCACATTCTAATGTTGATGATGGTTTTGTTTCTTATATGCTTAAGATGAATAATAATTACAATGTACCATTTGTGTACGTTTATGAATACAAGTGTGTTGATCCTCAGTCTGGATTTGAGATAGATGATTTCAGAAGCCTGGAGGAACAGGTATGACTGCTTTCCTACAACACCTCTGTAATTGTGGGCTCCTCAGCCTGGAAGACTGAGTGTAGAATTCACTTGTGCTGCTGACAGTAGGTTAATATGATGTGACTGTTAAGTCATACTGATAATGGTAAGAGATACAATAGTTGGGGAGGATGCCTCTTCACAATTGATGATGTGGGTATTCAAAAGGATACACAAAATATGGGAGCTGTCACACTAGCAGACCTGTTCTTATTAACAAAAGGTACGGCAATTCCCGGTCAGGTCCTAATGAAAATGATGATGGTTGGTTGTGTAAGATGCAGAAGGGCTCCCACAGATCAATGTTAAATAATTTCGAAAGTATAAAGGGGCTCTATCAAAAGTATGCACAACTGTTTGGTAGAAGAATATGCTTGTTTGCCCTGTCCTGGCACATTCTGAGGCACTGAATGCGCTTTAAATGGCAGTGGTCTCATGGAACGACAGGACCATGTTATTTTAGGACTGCTGAGTAACAAAGGACAAAATGGGGCCAGGATGTTTAAGGCAGACCAGAGAGACTGATAAAAATTGTTCTTCCTGGAAGCAGACATCAGGAGCCCTTGGTGGCAGGTGACAGTAACCAAGGAACTCCTGTTTATCAGGGAGGGTAAATAAAAGTATTTTCTTATTAAGTGCCCGTGACCACTTGCCAGTATAGCAGCATCCTGAAGGCTGCACTGGTCAAGTGTGTGTTGGGGCATAGGAATTGTAACATTATGTATTGTATAACTGGAGCAGCCCTAATTGGGTGCCCTGAAATTGCAAACTGAAATGTAATGATATATGCCTTAGGTTGTTCGAATGGCAATTTTTCTGGTCAGGACTGCCAGATCCAGTGTACCTCTGGCAAATTCATGTTGGTGAAATAAATTAGCTATTAAATAGGATATCTCAGGTCTAAATGAATTACTTAACCTTTATTTTGGCTGAACAATGTGAAGTTCAATGAGTGAGAGATTGACCACACAAAATGACAAAGACAGTTTCCATGTTGCCAAATGCCTATCAAAAGATTAGACATTGTACTCTCAGTGACTTTGCTATCCAACTGGAGACAACAGCAGTGAGTCTAATGTTTAATAAACTTACTGCTCTTTCTACATAATTTTTTGTATGTATTTAATTGTGAAAGTGCTTTCTTATGTTGATCCGATAGGGTCAGCAGTTACATTAGCTGAGTGTGTGGTAGAACTGTACAAAGTTATATAGGTCTTCAAAATTTAAATAGCAGCATTTTTAATTTTCCATTAGCATTCTTTTTTTCTAGTAATTGATGATTTTTAAATTGTATTTATCTGCATTTTGTTGTTTTTAATTTGTATTCATCTGTACTTTTATAGTCTTATATTATAAGTATCGAATAAAGTAATTGCCTGACTGACTATTTGCTGTTTGTTTTTTGTAGACTGACTGTAAATAGGTTTGCATTATTTATTTAAAAGTTTCAAATAGGTGTGTGCTGTATTGTACATAGGGATTAAAGCAAATGGATCAATTAGGAAATATATTTCTTATTCATTCAATAGAAATGACCACCTCCCAGTGAACACACTCTAAAGTTCCAAAAACGCTGCGCCAAAATCAACATAAATACATGCGAACAACCTCCACTCGAGGAGATACCGACTAGCTCAGAGAAACTGGATGCTTCCTAGAGGTAATAGGGAATACCAGGGAATCCCTAAAAAACAAATTAGACTCAGAGACCTAGGATCAGGGATTGCGCGGAGAACACCAAAAGAGACGAATGAAAGGAGTGACCCAAAATGAACAATCCCTTCAGAACCTGCCACTGCAGACGGTGGACCTGCTTCATCAGACGAAGGACCTGATGAATCAGCGCCAGTTCCTGGCAAGGAGAGCTGAGAATGCAGAGAGCCAAGCATGATACAGCAACATAAGAGTGGTGGCTGATGTACTGGAAGGTACAGAGCGCTGACATAAAGTAAAGCTTCTAGAAACATGAATAATATCCACAGAGGCACCACAAAGTCTCTCTACATTCTTTGCAATTAAAAGCGTGCAACATGTCCTGGCATGCCGTCCCCCTCAAGATGGAACCACGCAGGCCGATAGTGTGCACAATTATTACATTTCAAGTACCGGCAAGCAGCTCAGAAAAGGAACAGCTTCAAATAGAGAATAGCAAGGTGCATATTTTTACAGAAATATCCCAGCGGCCCAGCACCAAAGAGCAACTTTTATAGGAGTAAACACAAACTCTGTGACATGGGAGCAAAGGATGCAGTACTTTTCCCTGCCGAGTTAAAAATAATACAAGGCCAACGGTCAGCTTAGGACCGGGCAGAGCAGCAGGAAACTGTGAAGCAAAACGATCGATGAGTTGGAAAAACATTCATATTGGCTGATGTAAAAGAAAGAATTCTCAACTGCAACAACCTTGGCCTCCGCACCAGAATTGGTACAAAATGACAGGAAATCAGCCTGGGGGTGACTGCTTCCCTGCGTGACTCACCCAACTTAGCTTCCCCAGAGCACTCAGAATCATCCAGTGAAGAGCACGCCTCACCGCCTCACATGACTAGCAATGCGAAGGAGCAAGCTGCTGAGCATTACCCCACCAACATTCCATGCCTCATCAGGGGTAGTTAGCGCTATTTAAATACAACTTATACACAACTGCAGACGACTTGATATGAATGGGCTATATATTCAGTATCAGTTGGTAAGACAGACCGAGGGCAAAATAACAAAACACAGTTACCTGGGAGTATCAGTGGATCTAATCCATGTGACAATATAGACAGGGCACCTTGAGGGGGAATAGGGAAGTGGCTCACATTGCTCAGCATATCCCGCCACCCGTGATCAGTCCAAAAAGCCCAGAAGTATGACATTTATGTTCATGTTCCTTGTTGTATGTTGAGCAGGAAAAGTTATGCGTTCTGACTGGAGTTGGAATGGAGTTCAGTTGTAGTTTTTCAAATTTGGGGATTACCTTGATGTGGTACATTCAACACCCATAGAGTGAATTACAAGATATATGAATGAGGTGCATACAAGATGAAAAGATGAAGTTCACAAAGTAATTGTGTGAGGGGAATATATTGACATATGTCTATGCGACAACCATTACTAATATTATCGGAAGCTAATGCAGTATTAATGAAAATGAAGAGAATACACATATGGCGATGGAAGTTTTGCAAACTTTTTGTAAACATCCATCACAATTGTATTTAATTTCTATGCATTGTCTGCACTGTATCTTTTATGTGAAAACACCAATAAAAATTATTGTTACAGTTTTAGTTCTAAATGCATTATATGCCACGGCCCATCACCAGGGCAGAAAAGTAGTAGACTCTTTTCTGGTCTAGGTCAAGCAACAGTTAATCTATGATTGCTTCAATATACCATCTAATAGAGGCATGAACTAGGGGAATTGAAATCACCTCAAATGTACCTCCCTTTTACCTATATATATATGTCCCCTCTAGGGTAGGCCCTAAATAGCCATTGCATTTAAAATGTCCTGGTAGTGACACACTACTAAATCTGCATTTCACTAATGTAAGGCTTACCTCTCCTATAGGATAACATTGGATTTCTATTATTACATTTATTAAGTGATACCTTTGTTTGGAAATGGGTGGAAATGCCAAGTTCAGTCTCTAATGAATTTTAGTTTAAAATCCTCTTTAATGGCAAAGTTGGATTTTAAAGTCACAATTCAGAAAATGCCACTTTTACAAAGTTGGCATTTTTTTACCCTAACCATTTGATGCCTGCAGCCTGTGTATTGGGTTAGATGACTGTGATTAGCATAGCAGTTAGCCTTTTCTCTTCCTCCCAGACAGAGAGCCAAAGGAGGGCTAGAAGTTGTCAGGATGGGCCTTCCTACCAGGATGTTGTGTTCCCTTCCCCTCCTTTATTTCAAATAAGCTGCCTCAGCACACTCAAAAAGAATGATACACCAGGCCTTTGCCACCCCAGACGTCTTGGAGCCTGGGCAGGGAGGAAGGAAATTCCAGAACCAAGTGTGAGGTGAACAATCTAGTAGCTTCTTCCACTTCAAAGCTGACACAAGGTATAAAAATAGGACCCTCTGAACCACACTTCAGTACACCTCTGGACCTGCAGAGAATCCCCCAAATGACTGACTGCCCCAGTGCTTTAGGCCAACTTTGTACCTCAGAGAACTACCCTGCTTCTACCAGAGGACCATCCTGCTGCTTGAACCATGACTACAAGATTGACTCCAAGGCTATTTGGCAGGCCTCCTCTTCTGAGCTACAGGGGCATAAAAAGGTCCAAAACCTTGAATTTGCACCTAGACCCTACATGAAGTGAGCCCTGCCCTTAAAGTGTTGCCCTGGCCCTTGGTGTTGGCACCACCTTTGGTGCCCAACCAGCCAAAAATCAAAACATGGAACTTCAAAAATTTCAGCCCCAAAATGCCCTGAGAACTGAGAGGAGACCGGGACCTACATACTGGCCATCTGCCCAAGGTGCATTATCGGTCAGCCTGACTTTCCATTAGCTCCCACAACATTTTTCTCTGCAGCAGCAAATCTTGTTAAGCAGCTCCTCTCTGAAGGGGCACCTGGCCTTGTGGAAGTTTTGTCAGCTACAACCTGCAGCTTCGACCCGCTGAACATTTTTGACTTCCACAAAGGAGACTAACTCCAACCATACATGGAAATCTTCATCGCAACTTCGTCCCGGGACACGTCCGGCTGCCTTAGGCCACTGAACTTGATCTTCTCAGACATTTTTCTTCAAGCATTCTTCTTAGTCCGAAGGTAAGCCAAGAGCAAACCCAGGACACTTTGTGTATCTGAATTGTGCTCCATTGTTTTCAGCCATAATTTTTTACTTTGCCTCGTTCTCACGCAACTCGATGTTTGTGGTTAGTGCTTTGATATTTTAGGTGCTATTTTTCATTGAAAACCTGAAGAAAATCATAACTCATGTTATAATGATTGAATTTAATTTGCTTTGTTGTCAAATTATTCATTGAAGTTTTCTGTATTTTTCTGAAAATGAGTGTGGGATTTTTCTTGCGTTGTGTTTTCACTTTATTACTGTTTGAGTGCTGCATCATTACCTAACACAGTGCATCTAAGTTCAGGCTTTTGCACCAAGCTACCAGAGGGCGAAGCACAAGTTAATTTAGTGACTTTTGTCATTCACCCTGACAGAGCTTGTAGTTGTTGCTTGAGAAGGGTTCACAACCCCTTCCTCCAAAACATTGTTTACTTCTCTCCACTGCTTAAAATTTTCCAGTTTCGCCCCACAGGCCAGTGTAAATTAGCCTTCAAATTGAATATGCCATGGCTATATGAAAAGGATGAAACACTAGGCGGGAGTTAGGACAGCAAGTGGTGATCATTGTTGGAGGTGGCTTCCCATCTAATAATGGTATTCATTTGTCAGGTGGTCACATTGTTTAAAGGGTGTTCACAGCGTTTCTAATGTGTAGAGGGCTTCTCTTATGTTAACGTGGAGAAGTAGTAGCCGACATTAAACCATATGTCAAGAAGATGTTTAGTCACTATGATGATTGAGCATGTGTCTTCATTCAGGTCTTTGTAGGGCATTCAGGCAGCAGGAGGGCGAGGGTCAGAATCTCACGTTTCCTCATGCTACCAAAGAGGTTCCACTGACTTACTTCCACATTGAGCTTTGTCAAAGCAGAGTCACTTTAGACTTTGCACAGTCACACACCCTTTGATTCGCTCACAAGCAGTGCTAATGGTAAAGGGTCGAATTTCACTCCTTAATGTACATAAACTGCATTCCTTTAGTACTGATCAATTCAAGGTATTTTTAAAAAGTCTTTAAAGTGAATGGAAAAGACAACAGAAAAGAGCATTGTGCCCTTTCTATACACTTTTAAAGGTAAACAAGCGAGGGCTCGTTATCTACGTTAAGCAGTTTGCTGATATGTTGGTGGAATGACTCATCCTGATACAAGCTTTGAAAAAGTTCCAGTAGGTGATGCATATTCTAAGAATGGGGCTCTTGTGTTTCCTGGGAAGTCTGCAGACAATAGATCATTGAATTTGATGCGGTGGGCTACACAATAATTTTGAAACTACCCAGAAGGTGCAGTATGACGAACTTTTCTGGAGCATGACAGTGGTAAATGGCTAATGATAATTCTTTATAATGTTCTATTTCATATACAAGAAACACACATGGAAACCTACAAAAACTTCATACTAACTTGTCCATATGGTTCTTATTACATTCTGCTTTTGATATCACTCCTCGCTTCAATAACAAACTAATGATGTCACTACTTTAATAATTTATTGTTCAATTACCAGCCATTGGACCTTTTCCCAAGCTTGATTCGTTATGAGAGAAGTATCCCTCAGTAACTTTGTAAGAAAGGTACTCTCGAGTTTCTATCTATACGCTTGTTGTAGTGTAACCAAGACTATATTAACCCGTCATTTTCTTGTATGTCATTCACTTTGTACCCTTTGTAAACCTATCCGTCTTTACCAAGGATAAACAGTCTACAAACTTTATTTATTGCTCAAGTATGAGTGAAGAAAGCAAGGTGTGGTTATGCAATTATTTCGTAGGTTTATAGAACCTTTGCTTTGACAAAGCTGAAAGTCGACATGTAGTTAGTTCATCAGTGGAACTCCATGAGAGTTAATGACCAGCGCGTCCTTCGTAGACAAGTGCATTCATTTTAACCTGTTTGTGCATTTTCTAAAATATTTGCAAATGTGAATGAATTCAGAATGTGCTAATATTAATGTGTTTATTTTATTTTTAGGAAATTCGTAGCACTTCTACCACTGCAAGTGGTTCAATTCACATGTCTACGGAGGCTGTATGTCAGATTATGAAAGTCAGCAATGTGGTGTGACGTAAATTGTTCATCCTAAATATCGTCTACAAAAACATCGTCCCGTTGGTTGTATATTTTTTGTACCGTTGGTTGTAGGTTCTTTATTATTAACTCCAATGTAGTGATATTGTTGTAACAGATATGTTGGCCACACTATTTATGCCAGACGATCTTCAGATTAGGACATTCTGATACCACACCTTTTGTGAGCTGCTCATTCGGAATTGTCCATAGACGATTTTTACATCTACTTGTATTTTGTGTACAATGCGATAAGATATACCCACAATTTTGTCTTTTATCCTTGTTTCTATTGACACATTTTTTCTTTCCTTCAGTCCAACAGTCGTTTTTAATGAATCATCACATCGTAACCCAGCTGGACATGAAACAATTAATTTCTTTTATTTAGCTCAACCTGCAAGATGAATCAATTCTCAGCACTCCCATTCTCTGTCAAATATGGGAACTGGGCCTTAAAGAGTTTTATGCACTTTGCCCAGTGTCTCATACGCTGGTCTAATAGATAAACTGGAATTCAAATCAAGATATTCTTAGTCTGCAACTTAATGATTAGAATACAGCTCCTATGCTTGGTGGTCATGGATTATCTTTACAAGAAAAGGTGCTCAGCTGTCTCTCAAAGGTGTTATTCACAATTCGCAGTCATTCCAATCTTTTTGGTCTCCTATTGACTCTTATGTTCTGCAATGATATGATTAAGTCTTTTCTTATGTATTTTGATGATTAATTTCCCCTACTTCGCCATCCTTTTTTTTGTTTTCAATATGATTGTGACTCTATATTGTTTTATTTTATGATACTAAGATATGTACATCCCCCTGCCCTCCCCTCCCTTTTCCCTCCTTCCTATTCATTTTTGGCTTACTATATTTAATGCTAATATTTTCACTATTTACGCATGTATGATTCATTCTTTTTGTATTGTATTTGTCTATTTCTTCTGTTTACAAAATAATTTAATAAAATCATTTTGAACTTAGAATACAGCTCCTTTAGAAAACGTATTATTAAAGAGGGACCTATACAAGTAAATTGATGAGAGCAGCATTATTGACAACAATGGACAATAATTGTTTGCCATTGTAGAATTTGAAACTATAGCAGAATAACTTTGTAGGCATAACCAAACAATTCTGGATCATGTCTAAATACACTAAATATCTGCAGATGTATCCAGTGTAAGAAATAGCAATCCAGCTGCTACAGCACTACCACCTCGCACACAAAAAGCCCACACCCTCCTTTCACACATCAGAATTCTCTAACCCAAAAACTGACCAACCATCTCCAACACAAACCACAAGCAGACTAATGCCTATGTTGTTTAATAGCAGAGATGATGATTAACCACCTAAAGCACAACACCGCTAATAGCAAAAACACCACCCTAGCATCATGTGGTTCAAGGAATTTGATGTCCCTCTAACTACACCAAGAGAGTTAAAAAACCTAAGGGTAATCATAGATTCAGATCTACTCTTGACATCAAATATCAAAGGTCACAGATAGCACTTTCTACACAAAGAAAATCAATGCAACACATCTTCCCTTACCATGGATACTGTTAGAACTGTCAGCTTTACAGTGGTCTTACCCCAAACATTTTTCCTTTGCCCCCCCACTTTTTGCTGAAATCCAATTTTGTTGGCATTAGGACTCTGTGCACATTACCACTGCTAACCAGTGCTAAAGGTCGTGCGCTTTCTACCCTGAACATGGTGAAATTGGCTTACACCTGATAGGCATATTTAATTTACTGATAAGTCCCTTGTAGAGTGGTATACCACAAACCCAGGGCCTTTAAACTAAATGCTACTAGTGGGAAAGTAACACTTATTGTATCAACCACTTAAGTAGCCCCCTAAAACTGTTCCCAGGCCTGCCATTGTAGACTAAAGGCAGTTTTAAACTCCCAATTCGACTTGCCAATATAACCCCTTGCCAAGCCCTAATACCCCCTTTTATTGCATAAATGTCAGTCATAAAGTAGGCCCTAGGTAGCCCATAGGGCAGTGCACATTGTAATTAAAAGGATGGACATGTACTTTAAGCTTTACATGTCATGGTAGTAAAAAACCCCTAAATTCAGGTTTTGCTACTGTGAGGCCTACCTCTCCCATAGGATAGCATTGAGTCGCTTTATTGAGTGCTAAATTCTGATCGGGAACAGGTAAGCATTATGTAGTAATTCACACAAATAGCTTCATATAGGTTCTTAAAGTATCTTTAATGGAATACAGGTTTCATGCAGCAACCCTCAGCTGTACAACTCAATACTGGTTAACATTGGAACACTAACCATGATGCAATTCCACAGCATCATGGTTGCATCATGCAATTCTAAATATTACCACATATCTTCTCCCTATGGATTCTAAAAGAAAAGATAAGAAAATATGAGGAAATATTAGAGAAAACATTCAACTTAAAATACATGTATTACAGGAAAACAAAGTTGAGAATATTTACAAAAACAAAATACATATAAAAACATCACATTATAAATGAGATACTTTGCACAGATTACCAAAACTCCACTTTTTGCCATCATCCATTTCAGCCACAGAACCTCTGACAGAAATTACTTTATGCGGTTGAGAAAACTTACTCTCTCCTTTCTTCATAAATCCAAACTTCCTTACAACTACCTTCCTCAAACACCAACTCCTTAACACTTTTCCTACTGTCAAAATCCATCTTATTACGCCACTGACAATCTACAACTCTTGACCTCATCCTTTCTCTATCAACCCAAACCTGATTCTTCTCCTTCAACCACATCGGAGACTCCTTAGTATCTGGCTCTCTGCCCTTCAAAGCAACAAAAGGCGAGACTTCAGTCACCGAATGAGGCGTAATCCTCTGACCCCGCATCATTCTCCGTAATTCATCTATCCATGACAATCCATTAGCCAGAGAAAGTTGAATACAATCCATCACAATTCGTTTCACTCTTTTCATAAGTCCATTGGCTTGTGGACGGAACAAAGCTACTGACAGAAATTACTTTATGCGGTTGAGAAAACTTACTCTCTCCTTTCTTCATAAATCCAAACTTCCTTACAACTACCCAATCACCTTCCTCAAACACCAACTCCTTAACACTTTTCCTACTGTCAAAATCCATCTTATTACGCCACTGACAATCTACAACTCTTGACCTCATCCTTTCTCTATCAACCCAAACCTGATTCTTCTCCTTCAACCACATCGGAGACTCCTTAGTATCTGGCTCTCTGCCCTTCAAAGCAACAAAAGGAGAGACTTCAGTCACCGAATGAGGTGTAATCCTTTGACCCCGCATCATTCTCCGTAATTCATCTATCCATGACAATCCATTAGCCAGAGAAAGTTGAATACAATCCATCACAATTCGTTTCACCCTTTTCACAAGTCCATTGGCTTGTGGACGGAACAAAGCTACTCTATCATGACTGATTCCGGGACCACAAAGAAAACTAGTCATTTCAGAAGAAACCAATTGAACTCCATTATCTGTTACAAGAGTTTTTGGTACTCCTTCTTCCAAAAAAACTTCCTTTAGAAATGCTATCACATTTGCGGTAGTGACTTGCCCCATAGATTTACAAGTAAACCATTTGCTATGATAATCAACCAATACAACCAAAAACCAATTATTACTTCCCAATTTGTTAATTGGACCCAGCACATCCAGAGCTAATTTCTCCCATGGTTTCATAGGTAATTCCACACACCTCAAAGGAGGTTCTCTCGTAGCTTTTACCTTATCACTATTGCTACACGAATAACAATCCGGCACAAGATCATCCACACTCCTGTCCATTTCAGGCCACCAAAACGATTCCCTTAATCTCCGTTTAGTCAAACTTCTGCCTAAATGCCCTTCATGTATGATTCTCAAGAACCTTGTTCTCAACAAAACCGGAGGAACTATCCTATTTCTTCTCAAGATCTTATCTCCTTGCTAACTAAGCTCATCCTTCATGACAAGTATTGTTTATGTACATCCCCTTCACTAAATCCGTTCCATGAATTCATAATCAGTTCTCTCAACTTTTTATATTCCTCATCCTTCTCCATTTCTTCTTTCCACTCATCTTGTCTAATAGCAAATTCACAGTCCACACTTACAACAAAATCTCCAAAAATGTCAACACTAGAGTCATCATCCACTGGCATCCTAGAAAGGCAGTCGGCAATAACATTTCTATCGCCACGCGCATACTCAACCACAAAATTGTACTCTAAAACAGACAGTAACCACCTCGATATAAGGGGAGTTACACTTCCATCTCAACACCGCCCACCTTTAAAAATGTGGACTAAAGGTTTATGATCCGTCTTTACAACAAAAGGTAAGCCCAACAAATAGTCCCTAACATGCGCCATTCCCCAACAACATGCCAAGGCTTCTTTCTCTGTAGTTGAGTATGACTTCTCTGCTCCCTGTGATCTGTGTGAAGCAAACCCAATGATTGTTTCATCATTATCTGACACTTGCAACAAAACTGCTCCTAATCCAACATTACTAGCATCCGTAACCAATATGGATTTCTTCTTAGAGTCAAAATGTCCCAATGATGGAGCATTGGTGAGACACATTTTTACTTTACCAAATGCATCCTCACATTCAGAATTCCAATGAAACACAGCCCCTTTCTTCAAAACAAGTCTCATAGGTGCCACTAAATCAGCAAATTTCGGAACAAATTTTGAACAATACTCAGCAAGACCTAAGATGATTGATGTCTGGAAAATTGTGATTTAAAATTGGCTTTAATGATAAATTCTGATTTTAAGTTAGTTAAATTTCTGAAAATTTCACTTTTAAAAAGTTTTATATATCAATAACTTTTAGCAACCTAATATACCCTTGTGGGATTGTGTACTAAAGTTAAACAGGTAAAGATGCCTGCAAATGATTTATTTGAAATATACTTATTTAAAAAAACTCAATACATCCTCTATAGAATGGCAAAATATGACACCACAAATTAATTGAATCAAAACGTACAGTTGCTGGGTGTATCAATAATAATTTTATTTATATCCAAAATGTAGAAACATGTTTAAAAGCAAACAACTATCACATACATTGATAACAGAGATCACAAATAAATCAAGGATAGAGATATACTAGTCATCAATGTATAAATGCCAAACTCAGCAAATTCAGAAATTGAGTCTGTCCTTTCCGTAGGATTCAGAACTCAACACAATTTAATTTAACAATAACTAAAAAGAAGAATGGGTTATACGTCGACGTTTTGGTTTGCGCCGCAATGTGTCAATGAGACCATCTTTACGACATCAATGAATCTTATGAGATTCCGAAAGTCCTTGGTCAGCAGTTGTAAGGTCAAAACAGGTTGGAAGCCTTCCAACGTTTTGGGAATGCTGAGTGAGACTGTTTGACTAACGCCACGGCTACAGCTCTAACAACGTGTGTACACTAAAATTAAATTCCTTCATTCTAATTTCAGCCTACTTCTGTTTATCATTGAAGAAACACATTTGATATATATTGTTTCAACCATACAACTGCCACCCACTGTATTTTAGGGAAATGAAGCTGTCAGACGACTGATCGAGGTCTGTACACGTTTTGGGCTACTTAGGTAGCCTAAGGGACAGTGCTTAATTTGTGCCGGTGCTTTCCAGTGTTTAGTACCAGCACTTATTTTTTAGGGCCGGGTCTACAGAGTACAGTGTATACGATAAAGACGTATGCTTTGTAATGCGAGAGAACAGTCTCCTCCCTGAAATTGGACTACTAATTAATAGTTTAATACATGCAGCAATAAAGTAAATAGTAGCAGTAGTGCGCTACGGCCACTACCAATCAATTGCTGCTGTCCTACTAGATGATTAGTTATTAGCCCGGCCCCATGCCCATCGTCCCTCCATGGCGTTAAATCAAGTGCTTGTGTTTACTCCTGAGCCGGCCTTTTCATACTGCGCAGCTGCAGCTTTAGACATTTGACAAAGCAAGCAGCGTGTCTCGCGGCAGAAGACCTATAATTAAAAGAAACAAAAGACAGTAGGTAATTAGTAATTTTTTAATGTTTTGTTCAGAACATGCACTACTGACTTGTACTTAAATGGTTGAGATGCCCAGAAAAGTGCAACCACCGTGGTGTGGATTAGTTATAGGCCAGGGCTCGTTTACAAAATCCATTGTAGATGACGACCTGCGGCCGTACAACCCTGATTGCCAGGCTACCTGACCCGAGTCACGAGCAATAAATAATGTGTCTCTATTTATTACCACATTAAGTCAACTAGAAAGAGAAACTTTACTTATCCTGCATGGAAAATATATAGGTTTTAAAATGGCGCCATGAAAGAGACATTCGTATACTGCCGGCACAGTTCATGACAGGAGCCCTGCTGAGTGCAACTTCATGGAGATCTAATGTAAATAGCAAAATGTAAGTTTCAGGCTGACGTAGAAAAAATAGTGAAAACTAAACTAACTATATCAGTCTTCAAACAGTTAGAAAACGACTTGCACACAAAAGTTTCATCACCAGAGCAAAGAACAAATTCACAGTCCTGAAAGACTTGCGAAGAGCAAATACATTTAAAGAATCTTTTTTTCAAAGAAGGCTTCTGCGTATTTCCCTAAAAGCAATGTTACTATTAAATCTTGCAATATTTAAAAATACATTTTGACTAACAACATTATGCCTTTTTAATGCACAAATTGTGATCTACTCAACATACATCTGCTCCTTTAGGCTTACACTTAGTTCAGGGTAGATGACACATAATTTGTAATTCGACAAAGCATCCGAGAGCACTCCAGGGACAGTATGATGCCTGAAATGGTAAAGTGGGGATATTTACTATTCCAGAGTACCTTCTTGCTGCAGAGAAGTGCAGGTACTATCACTTGAAAATGAACAAAGTGCAGGTACGTGGTCCCTGAAATTCTAGCCCATTTAAAGCACCAATTATGACTACAGTAATTTTCCAGAAATACATACACATTTGTCAGTGTACATGGGGCACAGTTACACATTTGTTTTAATGCTTATAAAATGGGGGTTCACACATAACTTTTTCTTTCTTTCAGGGGGATTCTGATTTTCCCATAGACAATCCCCTTCTCCTACACCTCACACATTTTCGTATTATTCCTTCTACAGTGCATCCTTCAAAAAACAATTTAGTTTTCCATGGACAAGAATAAATCACGGTTTAAATATACCTTTGTAAATGCCTGCAAACTTGCAAGTTTGTGGGTCTTCACATAATTTGTAAGGCGCCCTTGCCATTGAAATTCCACTCTCCAGGCTTCTCCCTCAGATTAGGGTAGAGGTTGTGGCATAACAGCCAGTGCTGCATATTTTGGAACTAAGGAACCAGGTTTGAGTTTGGGCGTCGGCTCACCATCCTGTGATTCTGGACTAATCACTTAATCTTCTTGTGTCTACCAAAATTGAATGTGTCCTTGTTTAATGTAACTGGTGTTCATGTAAAGCGTTCCAATACATTTGGGTTGAGTTCACTCTATATAGAACTGCAGTAAAACAAATACGATATACTCACAAATCATATTATAGGAGCTACTAATATTAGTTATTGTTTGAAGAAATAATTTAGATTGTCTTTCCAGAAGTTATATTTTTGAAATATTGAGGTAATAATGTGAGGTAGGACTGTGTTATTGTTTGTCTGCAGGAGTTTTCTGTGCTACTGACGTTGAGACTTGTGTTGCTTATTTTGTCCATGAAGTACTGAGGTTTGTCAATTTATGTGTATAGTGAGAAATCTTGGCCATAAGGATCTTTAGGGATTACATGACAGCCGTGAGAAGAACCTTGCATTTGGCAGTAGGATTAGGTATTGAGTTTAGATTACGGTCTGACTTTGCCACTGTGATGTGAGTTTGCTGCTCTCTGGGCTACTTTGAGAATCACATGGTTTTGTGGTGCTAGGAGGGTCCTTCATGTTTTTTAAAGCTTAAGGATGAAAAATTGGGAGTATCTTTCTTTAGTGTTAAAGGTGCTTGATTTACAATAGGCCATCACCCCAACTTTTGTTCAGCCAGCATGGTGACATATAACACTATTAGACCAATTATGGGGTGTATGTTACTTTTTCTATCAGATGATGGATTACAGAGTCACTTATTGACATTAGATTAGTATGTATCATGTAAAAAAGAAGACAGGTGTCTTGGATGCATATAGGCCCAAAAATCCTCATGATATGTGTTAAAATGTACTACTCGTGGATGTTGGGCAAGGCCCAGAAACATATTGTTGAAAATGGAGTTCTTCAGTTTATTCAAGCTGGCTTTTGAGAAGGATTATGTACTAAATGAGAAGAGCAACAATATCTATATCTTTATGTAGCATTCCTAGAGCTTGCTCATGCTTTTGATTCTGTGATTCAGAACTGTTGTCAAAATATGGAAAAGTTGAAGATTGACAGGGGTTTGATATCTTTCATTGGTATTTTGTACATCGATACCTCAATAATTGTACCCATGGCCTGGGGAGGGGATTTAGTTATTCTCATTATGACACGGAGGGGGTGAGATAGGGCTGCGCATGGGCTTTTGTCCTATTTTGTCTCTACATCAATGAATTTTCCCATGGGGAGGATGACTGGGTTAAGGGTGTGCCCATGTAAAGTTAAAGCGATGCCCTCCTTCATACAGATAATACAGCCACTCTTCTATTCTGTACCGCCATGGACAATTAATTCTATGTGCAGAACGGGAAAGAAAAAGAAGAGGCACATTTCTACAGTGGGAAACATTGTAAAGTGCATGAGGTGCACACAGAGAGGATCTAAAGCGGTACTATATTACTATACATTATTCTGTTGTAATATTGCTTCTGAAAGTATCTTCCAGGGTTGGTGGGTCCCTCAATCTCTTTTCTACACCAGTTGAGGAAGTGCGTCGAGCCAGTGGAGGAAGTGTGTGGAGCCGGGAGAAGTGGGTGTAGCCTCCAATAAATTTTTTAGCACATGGACCTAATATTTTACAAATTAAGCACTGCCAAGGGATATATATATATATATATTCACTGAAAAAACCATAGGTTATAGACCATATATAGTTAGGAATTAGCATTTACAAAACCTTGAAAATTCACTGAAAAAACCATAGGTTATAGACCATATATAGTTAGGAATTAGCATTTAAAAAACCTTATTTTACTCACACAAAACCATTGAAATTCCATATATAGTTAGTTGCACTAACTATATATTGCGCACCCGCAATCCACTGCTGATGATGTCACATATTACATCATTCATGACATGGTCAGTGACATCACTGATGACATCACTGATGACATCTCAAATGACATCACTGATGACATCTCACTTGACATCAATGATCACATCACTGATGATATCATTCATGTGACAATACAATGCATCTCCTCACATTTTAATATAACCTCTGTTTCACCCAGTGTTAAAAACAGAGTATAATTTTTGAAACCATTGACACACCAATACTAGTTACTACATACGTACTCACTGATTCCTACGTCTACACACACATTCACTCATTCACCCATACAATCATTCATACATACAATCACTCATGTTTACAACACAATCATATGCACTCATACACCTATACAGACACTCACACTCTGCCACTCATCCATGGAGTTACTCACACACCTAGTCAGTCCTGTAAAGAATCAATCACACTTCCATTTTCTACTCTATACAGTTAAACATAGAGCACCTTACGTTTTCAACCATATACTAACACATACTTACTCTCTTATACAATCATTGATACAAGTACACATTGATCTGTACAGAGTCACACACCTCCCATCCAGCCACACACACACTCAGTCTCCCATGCAAATACTTGGGCAATCAATCAATAACCCATATAGTTACTCATATAGCTACTGATCAACACATGCAGCAGTTTACAGAACAACAGACATAATGATGCACAAATTAAGACAGTTTAGTCACTAACCCATGCACTCAGTGAGACACATTTAATCACTCACTCATACATTCAGTCATGCACCTACTAAATCCTTCGTCCAGACACTTATACATCCACTCATTCTTCAATATGTAAGACATATTTTAACTTTACAGAAACATAGTCACTGGATGTTGTCATCAGTGATGTCATCAGTGATGTCATTTGAGATGTCATCAGTGATGTCATCAGTGATGTCACTGACCATGTCATGAATGATGTAATATGTGACATCATCAGCAGTGGATTGCGGGTGCGCAATATATAGTTAGTGCAACTAACTATATATGGAATTTCAATGGTTTTGTGTGAGTAAAATAAGGTTTTTTAAATGCTAATTCCTAACTATATATGGTCTATAACCTATGGTTTTTTCAGTGAATTTTCAAGGTTTTGTAAATGCTAATTCCTAACTATATATGGTCTATAACCTATGGTTTTTTCAGTGAATTTCAATGGTTTTTTAATAGCAAATATCATAAGCTGTCGAATGTCAAGTACGTGGTAAGAATTTTTTTTTTCGTGTTTATGCACACTGATCTGCTTTGATTGCTGCCCCCCACCCCTCATTTCTATTAGGAGTACTCTCTCTTTGCAGATAGTGAAGGGTAGTTAACGCAGCCCTTTCCCCCTTTGTAATCCGTCGTGCCTGCTTCTCTCTCCATTTGATTGATTGTTCTCTTTGGTTCATTCTCTATTTACAAACAAGCACAGAGTCGCAATACTCTGTTTAGTCTTTGCAGATAGCGAAAAATCGTGTAAAAAAACAAAAGGAATCGAGCAAAATCAGTAGGCCACTAATGGGATCTCTTTTGACCTCGCTAAAATAGAAACATTAGGAACAACCTGTTGAAAATAGCAATGCGTATGTATATAAGCGGCGTTCATTTGTGTTCACAGTACCCCTTGTTGATTGTTTCAATCGAGCATTGAATTGTTCGAAGTTAATTCTCTTAACGATCTTCTCTACCTGCAAACGAGGAAGAATAGGAATATTCTATCTCCCTTTGCAGATAGTGAAGGGTAGGTAACGCAAGCCTTTAACACGTCGTACCTATTTCATTCCTCATTGATTGATTGATTGTCCGAACATTGACTGTTTGGGAATTAGTTCTTTTTGGAGGTATTCCCTGTTTGCAAATAAACGTAGGAAAATCTTTGCAAGTAGTGAAAGGGTACGTAATGCGGACCGTTCTCCCCCGTTGTAATCTGTCATGCCTATCTACTCCCCACTGATTGATGCACCTTTTTCACCCGGACCATTTACTAGAGATACGTCATCTGGCCCGACCAGAGAGCACCCCTAGTGAAAAGGACATATGCAATAATAACGAAGTGATCACTGTATCCTGTTAACAGAAACTTTACCATGAAACAACCTGGAAAGAAAAAAATAGGAAAACGAAAATCAGTAGGCCACTGATGAACATGAACTTTTATTAAACAACGAACAAAGAAACGATAACATAACGTAATGATAAAACCTATTAATGTCCTAGAAACAAGAAAACGTTAAAATATGCCAGTGGTGAGAGACCAGAAAAACAGTAAGAGAAACCAAATCACCCCTCGCTGTCCCACCGCCTGCCACGCCAAAAAAATCGATAGACTAGGGAAAATGCAAGTCAGTAGAACATCCACCCCCACTCTGGAAACTTCCAAGGTGGGGCAGGGTTCCGGCTACGCCCAGCCGGGAGCAGCCCATATAAGGCAGGTCCTGCTGCCACGCCTCGGCCAGGAGATCCTAACGTAGGGTGTAGCCGGAGGAGAGGCCGAGACCAGCGGGACCCGGCCAGGGGATTGCCTTTACAACGCTGAACAGTTGCAGGGGGGGGGAATGTCTCCTCGACCCTCCCCTCTCTCTCCCAGTCCGGCCGCGGTGGCCCTTGAGAGTTGCAGGTAGTCCCGCCACATGCTCTTCCGGTCCGACCACCAACGGTCGGGGGGCCGAGGCCGACGGGATCCGGCTGCAGCCGATAAACCAAGAAACCCGTTCATGGGGCCAGAGCCAGGGGCGTCCGGCCGACATCCACCGGAAGCCCGGCCCGAAGACGGACGGGACACTTCTTTCTTTTATAATGGCTGCGACAACACTGGAGGGGGATGTCTTGCACATGCCTCCGACCCCCCCCTCGTCCTCATCGCCTGGTCCGGCCATAACAAATCTCAAGCGAGACGCCGTGGGGTGCACTGGGAGGGAGAGACGGTGCGAACAGGCCTCTCCCGCCTCCCCAGGTGGAGGCTTCCCAGCTGCACCCTCAGCGCTCCAGGCGGTGGCATCCTAACAACTACAGTGCTGCACAGTTTCGGAACGACCTAGATAACGGTTCTTCCACTGTGGCCATGCTGCAACGTCTCGCCCGGCAGGGTGGAGCCCGTCCGCTCATGTGACCCCGCGATCGCCGGTAGCTGCCGAACTCTCAAAATGGCGGTCGACCTGGCAAGAGCGGGCCCAACATAAAGAAATGGCCCGGTCACTGGTTGACTCCACCACCGTAGTCCTCCACGACCTAGAAGATTCTAGAGGAGCCGCGGGAGTCTCCGACCCCCGATGGGGAATGACTGCCATGATCGCCCGTGGAGTGACGAAACTGTATCCGCGGGACGTCGGCGCTCCCATGCTGGCGCCAGCCTCACTTTGAATTACTACAATCCTGCAGACCTTACTTCCGGTGAAAGCACAGTGTGACCCGGTAGGAAAAATTATTGCACCCCCTCCCCTTTTTGACTGATAGTTCAAACCACCGATCCTTTCCTTTGCCCTTTTAACGGAACTTTGGACTGCCTCCCCCTCTTTTACATTTTCTAGAGAAAACAAAACATTAACCACTACATTAGCATAGCAGTTGACACCAGAACTGTTTTCAAATTGAAAACCAACAACATCTTCAACAGAATCCTTTTTGTTTCTGCTGTGACCCTGCTACAGCACAGGCATTGTCCCCAGCAGTAATTCTGCAATGCCGGTAAGAATAGCTGTGGTGCCTACTGGACTCACTCACCCCCGCGGCGCCCCACGCCGTTTTTTGCTGGGCGGCAACTTACTAGACATCACTTTCGTGCCATCTAGATTTCAGCGCGTTCTGCTGCCTTGGAACTATTCGCACAACAGACCGCTACTGACAAGAATATTTCATTATTGGTGCTGTCAATTTCAATAAATCTATTGGATAATTAAAAAGAAATTGCCACGGTCTCTTCGTTGTTTAAATGTTTTTACTGTTTTTGTTTTGTTGTATATATTTATATGTTATTAAAGTTTTATATTCCTACTACTTTGTTGGAGTGCTATATATTTTTAATGTGACACATAATTGTAAAAACTTTGATGTACAAAGAGTCATTCCTGGAATCTTCCGCTTCAGGCTCGGTCCCCTCCCCAATCACAATACAGGATGGTTTTCAGATAGTAGGAACGCGTGTGCTGTGACGGATCACATCGGGTGTGGGCCTTGATCTACTATAACTCCTTTGAAGAGGGGTGATTCTTTACAGCTGGGGCCATAAACTACATCTGCAGGGCTAGCTGATAGCCTAGGACCGGCCTGGACATTCGGACACAGAGGAAGAGGAGTGTCAGAGGGTGCGGTAGTGAATAGGGCGAAAGGGAGGTGTCGGGCGGGCACAGAGTGTGATTCTCAGGGAAGAGCAGCGCAGATGGGGGAAGGTTTATTGCCCATGCATAAGACAGAGAGCGGTGGTGACCAGTGCCTGGGGGAGATGCTTACGAGGGTGAGGAGCCATGCTACGAATCGACAGCGTGCAGAGAGTGGGTCTGGTCAAGACATCTAAAATGGCTGCCGTGCACGACAAAAGTGTGGCATTTCAAAAAAGGCAAGATGGCGCAGACAATGTTTTTCAACACTTCCTCATTTCCTTCGAATCGAACGTTAACAGACGTTGGGGCATATTACCAAAGTTAAGCGATATTTATCGCTAACGATGCTTACCAACCAATTTTTTACCACTAAGCATCGTCAGAAATTATCGAAGATAAACCTTACTATTATCAAGGTTTATCGCAAATGCGATAATAAACGGCCGCAATGCATGAATATCGCTAAAAAGTCAGCGATATTCATGCATTACCGAGCTAATACTCTTAGCCATGTTATCCACCTCCCATTGGATAACATGGCTAAGAACTGCTCAGGGCAGGTGTTACTTTTTGGAGATATTCGCGCTTAGCGCGAATATCTCCAAAAGTTGGTAATAGGAGATAGATATCTTGCATGTTGTAATGCAAGTTATTGTGGTATATGGAACTCATACCATAATCTCTCAGGAAAGCAGAAACTGATCCTTTTGGGACCGCCTAAAAAGGCCTAGGGGGTGAGGAGTACTCTACTTTGCCCCCTTTTCACGTTCCGAACTATTTTATTTTACTCTCTTCTGTAATTACACAAAATACCAGCGATAAGATGCATCGGAGACACACAGTGAGAGAAAGGAGGCCGGAGATGAAGAAGACATGTCAAATACACATTGGAGATAATATAGTGGCAGAAGGGAAGTAAATATGAGTAAACTTACCATGTAACATAAAAATGTTGCACTCTATACTATAAGTCTCATTTTATACTACAATCACTTCGCTACAACCTCATAAATTAAAAATAAAAATAAATAATGTCTCAAACAATTTTTGATTTCTAAATATAAATTTATTCTTCAGAATTTTCTAAATTTGAAACAACTAGTAACATGTCCTCATCAGTAATTTCCTCTTCAATCATCTCATCTGGAATCTCCTCATTAAAAGTCTGCAATGATGATTCTTGTAACTCTATGGTCTCCAAACACTCGATAAATTCGCCATCAAGAGATTGATCAAAAAAATCATTCAAGTCATCTCCTCCTTCTGACAATATTTCATTATTGGTGCTGTCCATTTCAATCAATGTAGTGGAATCATTCAAGTCATCTCCTCGTGACAATATTTCATTATTGGTGCTCTCAATTTCAATCAATGTAGTGGAATCATTCAAGTCATCTCCTCCTTGTGACAATATTTCATTATTGGTGCTGTCCATTTCAATCAATCTAATGGAATCATACAAGCCATCTCCTCCTTGTGACAATATTTCATTATTGGTGCTCTCAATTTCAATCAATGTAGTGGAATCATTCAAGTCATCTCCTTGTGACAATATTTCATTCTTGGTGCTGTCCATTTCAATCAATCTAATGGAATCATACAAGTCATGTCCTCCTTGTGACAATATTTCATTATTGGTGCTCTCAATTTCAATCAATGTAGTGGACAATTCAAAAGAAATTGCCACGGTCTCTTCATTGTGAGCCATTTTATTTTGAAATTGCTTGCTGTAAATTGCAGAAAAAAATAATCACTTTCATTTATCGTTTTTAGTAATACATAATATAAAACTAACTTCATCAAGTATTTAGTATAACAGAAGGACTGCAAATAAATAACAGAAAACATTTTTCAAATTATCTTCAAGTGTACAACATAGTTCCCCTTACAAATTAACAACTCACCTTTTTAAAAGTAGCAGAAGTGTTAGTACTGTGTAAATCAAACACCAGAAATTCACCACCAAAAATTCCTCACAAATGTACCTCAGACAGTAGTATCACAAAATGGCTGTGGTTTCCTCTCATTTGACATATATACATAACCAATTAACTTTCATCACACACAAATACAAAACCAAAGTAACATTTTAATTGGTTCTAAATTTCAACACTTTCAAATGTGTTTTCCCCATGCAATTTTCCATAGGACATTTACATACGTCTACAGCCTGAATGGCTGAACGGAATTACACCAAACTTGGCAAAATGGTACATCAAACCTAAGAGGTCAGGAAGGATCTACTATGCCCCCTTATGGTCATTTCCCCCTTCGCTTTGGCCTCCTCTTGTCTCTCAATCCTACCGAGGGACAAGATGGCGGCCGCTACGGACTGTTTGGAATGTTGACAGACGCCGGAGAACCAATCAGCTTCGCAAAGCTCCGTAACGCGAAAAGTACGCGAAGCGGAGCGCTGTTACAGATATATATCTTTTTTTCAACGTTAATTTCTCAAAATCCACTGGAGCACATATATTGAGACCTAGCAAAGGCACATCGGGCTACCAGTCCCTAATATTTTGCCAAGTTTCGTGCAAATCCATTCAGACGTTCGATTATTATTATTTTGTTTTTTTTTTGCCCCGCGGGGCCCTTTTAAAACCTCCACATCAAACCTAGGGGGTCAGCGAGGATCTACTATGCCCCCTTATAGTTATTTCCCCCTTTGTTTTGACCTCCTCTTGTCTCTCGATCCTACCGAGAGACAAGATGGCGGCCGCTACGGACTGTTTGGAATGTTGACAGACGCCGGAGAACCAATCAGCTTCGCTTCACAAAGCTCCGTTGCGCGAAAAGTCCGCGAACCAGAGCGCTAACCGGTCCGCTGTTACAGATATATATCTTTTTTTAAACGTTAATTTCTCAAAATCCACTGGAGCACATATATTGAGACCTACAAAAGGCACATCGGGCTACCAGTCCCTACAATTTTGCCAAGTTTCGTGCAAATCCATTCAGCCGTTCGGGCTAAAAGTGAGGCCAACCGCCCTATGGAAAACTCAATGTTAAAAACACGTTTTGGGACCCCCCTTTTTTCTCGGCCCCCACTGGACGAACCCCCCCCAAATTTTCAAGGGCTGCTCAGAAACAAAATGTGCCATTTTCCTGAAAATTTCAGCCGATTCCGTCCACAAACGCCAAAGTTATTAGACATAGAATTTTCAAAAAACCCATAGAGAAAAAATCCTAACTATATATACCTACTGGCGACCGCCAGTAGGTAATATATATATATATATATATATATATATATATATATATATATATGTACGCTCGCGTGTAAAGACACAGCCACACTCGCGGGGAGAAACTTGAACTCGCCTTTCTTGCCACAGCGTGCTTGAATAGCTGAGGAGCTCAAGAGAAAGTGATTCAATCCCATTTCGCCGTGGAATTCCTGACGCGTTTCGAAGGCTCCCGCCTTCTCTTCAGAGGATTTGGCGAACTGATGATGGGAATGCAGGTACCAGCCCTAATAATGACCATGGCACGCCCCTGGTGGGCAGTCCAAATGTCCCAGTGCCTGATGGGACTGGTAGTCCTGTTTAGTCTTGGCGCCCCATGTGTGGATCAAGGCGGACGAGTGGTCTCCCCTCGCCAACCAGGCGACCTCACGATAGCGGAGTAGCAGACGGATATATGCCCGTCAATATATATATATATATATACACACATACATTATGCGGCGCCAGCCACAGTTATATCTGGCGACGCGGTGGCTGGCACCTTGTAGTTAGCATTTTTGCCCCCCCCTCCCGTCACAGTTCTTAGGTATAGGTGCCAGCCCGTCTGTTTTTCTCTTATATCTCGGGCAGGCAAGCTTTTGTGTATTACATGTGTGCAGAGGGATTATGCTATTAAATGTGTCACTTGAAGCAGGTATATAGGCGGTTGGCCGAGAAGTTGCCATGATTACCGAAGTTTATTTTTGGTGTCAGAGACAGTTTAGGCCGGAAGGGTATGGGTAGGTAAGTTCATGCCTGGATGAGCCAGGTAGGTCTGTAGGAATTTTAATGGATTGAGTAGTTAATAGATGTAGGAAAGAAGCAAGGGATTTTAGAAGTCTCAGTTGCAGTTGACCAGCCATGGAGAATACCCAATATTGAAGTATTAAGTTGTTATGAAGGGGGATGGATATCCTAGCTTAACATAGGTGAGTAACTTTGTATAGTGAGGTTTTAGTTTTGTAAGGCGAAGGCCAAGTTTGTTTTATGTGATGTGCACCTGTTTTAATAAAGCAGCCTTTTCAACACAAATCTGTTGTCAGTGTTCTGTGCTACACCCATCTTTCCCAGTCTCTCACCGCTTGTTTCCCTTGACATAAAGGTCACATTTAATACTCCAGGCTGGACTCACAAAATTGATTATTACAAGTAAAACAAGTTTCTTTATGTTTCAGATAATACATACTCAGTCGTAGTTTCGTTTACCGGCAGGTAAAAATGTTAAAATCCAGTTCTTAATGTTATGCATTGGCTGCTGATAACATCTCACTGGCCTCATTTCGGCTCTAGCTGCATTCAGTGCACTTTAATATATACTGCCCTTTCAGGGTCTCAATGTGAATAATTTATAGCCCTTAAAACAAAAGTGGCAGCATGAAAATAGACAACGGAAAGCATGCTGCAGGCAACATGATCTCTTTTCAATAGCCCGCCGCACTTTCCACGTGAAACCCTATCATGTTGACAGAGTAGACCGAGTTCTTTAATTTTTAATTTTTAACTACGTGCAAGAAGGACTGTTTCTCCAAGGTTCCATTGGCACTCGGTTTCCGACGCCGCAGGCAGGACAGATTGCAGGTGTGTGATCTCCAGGTGATATGGAAGCAGGTAAATGCAAAGCGTGCGACAGAGTCGCGATATTTCCTCTTAAACTAGGGACTTGAAGCTTTCGAAGTTCGTTGTAGCCGTGTCAGGTGTCAGCTTTGTGTAGAACCGGTTTGACTGCGTGGCAGCATAAGAGTCAGAAAAGGGTATTTAACGCCCGTAGCAGCCTTTTGCATTTCTAAGAGTATTGTTTGCCCAAATAGATTTTAGTCTCACCTGCATTGTTTGAGGGTGCCTTATGTGTCTTCGTGTTTGGAGCATTCCCATCACAGCTGTAACACAGGCCCTGCAGTCTCTGCTTTATTCCCTGAACCTCAGGAGACCTCAGTTCGCCCAAAGCTTTTGTGTATATTCAGCCATCCTAAGCAAGATTACAAGAACCCTTTATCAAAATTCTTTTGGGGTGGAAAGGGGGTGAGGGACTTTGAGGCAGACCATAATTTATGTAGAAGCTATTGTTGGCATGACATATATATACAACTTTACAAGTCGCGTTTGTGTACTGCGGACCATTTCCTCAAATGCTCCACAAAGTTCTATTTATTTTAGTGTGTTTTGTAGGGTTTTTTTTGCAAGTGGAGTAAGGGTTACATGTAAAATAGTTACTGTAAACATGTAAGATTTTTTTCCAGCTCAGATGGTATTCCTGCAAGCACATTTATCACAAACACTAAAACGCTCTTAACAGATGTATTTTTTTTTATTCTGATGCGGATTACATCTTGATTCAAAATGAGCAGCTGGAGGGCAGGAGAGATTGCAGATTTTAACTAAAGGTGTTACTGTGGATTGTTCAAATAAACTGACTGTTGTGGATGCTCCAATTACTTTGGATTACTCGGAGTCCTATTCCCTCGCTTCCAATTATTACAAAATTGTCCACTCCACCTCACAAGACATCAATTATTACTTCATATCCAACATAAAAAACCCTCCTCGTCCACCCCACCTGTTCAAATACCAGCCACGACTTTCTCAACTTTGGTTGTCCTGGAGCCAATGGGAGGATGGGAAGGGATGTAATGATTGGAAGGGAGGGAACAGGACTCAGGATAATGCAATTACCGGTAAGTAATTAGAGCATTAACTCTTAGCCTTTAGTCTCGCTTCCCCAATGAGATATGCAAAGCTATACCAGGACAGCCAAAGGCTGCTGCAGAGACCCAAAATTTATTGATCGCATAAGACACAATAAAGAACACTACTATGACATCATAGTGAATAAAACTTTAGAACCAAAAAGTTAATTGAGCTCCAGGGCCGGACTGGCTGTAGGAGACATTTTTCCGGGGGGCTGAATGGTTGGGGGTGGTTTTTTGTTACTGGGGGCTGGTTTTGCACCCAGTAACAAAAGCAGCAGTGCCTCACAGTTGAACTCCCCACCCACTCCTCTCCTGGGGTTAGTGCAACAAAATTGCCAGGGGTACTTTGGGCTCCCAGTCCAGCTCTGCTGAGCTCTACCTCTTGCACAATTCTATAATGAGAAGAACAAGCAAATGGAGAAGCTCAGGTAGCTGCTCCAAAGATTTCAACTACGGAGGCCCCTTGAAGCTCGACATATGAGGTAGACATACACCTAGTAGACCTGCATTGTATCCATAAAGGAGAAGCCTGTCCAACAGACCATACGCCAAGGAGATCAAAGACCTAGTCTACCTACTCAGAGAAAAATTAGAAGGTTTATGTCCCTTTTTAAGTGTCTCTAAATTCACAAACAATTGCTCTAAAGGCAGGAAATTAGCTCTCTGTCTAAATAAATCAAAAGTGCTCTCTGGACACCAAGATGGTGTAGTCTGATCTCCTCTTCTGTAGAAGGAGAATTATAAAATCATGGCTAAACAAGCTCCTGCTCCCAATGAAGACTGTGATTAATTTTGCGAACAGAGGAAGAACAAGGACATCAAATATCTCTGTCCCCAAACACTGTGCAAAAGGGATGCTTGAAAGATAAAGCTCGCAAGTTCCCCAAATGCCCGGCTTAAGTTATTGCCACCAAAAAGGAAAGACTTAAGAGCAAAGGTAGAGATACCTGTACTCTCTAAAGGTTCAAAAGGAGGATCCATGGGAGCCTCCAAAACCAAATAAAGATCCCAGCTAGGGAACTGCTTGCACAGAGAATAATTTGTTTTACTCAGACCCTTAACCCCTTCCACGCTCATGACGAGCTGGGCTCGTCATGCAGTAGCCTCCTCGCACGCTCATGACGAGCCCAGCTCGTCATAAACCAATGAGGATCACGAAATCCCAGCACAGCAGGGGAATTCCCATAGCATCCAAGAGGTTAAGTAGATGAGAAATCAAGCCTTCCTGATCAAAGAGGTTTTTTTAAGGACTTCTGAAAGCTTAGTGCCACCATCTACAGTTTCAAGAAAAACACCTTCACCCCTAGGGAAGCTTCATCTTGAAGAAATGACATCAATAAAAATAGGCCTGAAGAAGTAGGATCTAATTCCTTAGAATGACACCCTTAGCTAAAAGAACAACAGTGCCCTAAATATGCCTTAATAGTTGAAGAACGCCTAGAAGCCTAAAGAGTATTGGTAATGGGCATACACTCCTAATCAGTAAACCTAGACTTTCATCCTCTAGGCCTCTTGATTCCACTCGGATATTGCCTCCTGTTGCAAGACTGGGAAAAGAAGCATTGAGGGATTCAGGGGTAGCCTCCAGTCCTCTGAATGCCTCATCGCTGTTAGTAAAGGAAACCAAGAGGAGCAGGGAATCAGAGGAAAGGGAAGAAATATTATCCCTCCTCACTCTGAGCATGAACCTGGGAATAGATGAAAGGGAAGAAATGTGTACAGATGTCACTGAGGCCATCTGCATGAAGGACGTTCACATCCCAGGCATCCTCATCCTTGGTCCTGAAACACAATGTCTTCACCTGTGCATTGTCCATCCTGCCAGAACCACTGTATCTTTCAAGAGGTGAGAAAAGGAATTTAAGGCTAGATGAACGGCATCTAGCTCTCTTCAATTGGATGAGCTTTTGCTGTGGGAGAGATACTAGAAATCTTTGGCTTGGCGGACTCCGAGCAATGCCCCCAACCCAAAAGGCTGGAGTCCTTTGTCACAATCCTTAGACCTGGAAGAACCAGAGAAATTTCCTTGAAACGTGGTCCTTCTGTAACCACCACATCAAGGCCTCTAAAACCTGATGGAAAAGAGGAATCTGAACAAACAGAGACTGGGGAACCCAATGAGCCGGCATGTGCCCAATCACACTGTGTAGATGGAACCAGGCCCAAGGAAGTTGAGACAATGTTGCGGCCAAATCCCCCTGCACTCACAGGCAAGCTGAGGCCACTAGAGCAGAAAGAGCTAGAAGATTCAGGATGAGTGCATGCATTTGTGTCACTCTTTCTTCTGGTAAGCGGACCATGTCCTGAGTCAGAGTGGATTTCTCCAATTGTTTAGAAGGCTGTGCTTTTGCAGAGTTGAGAGGGCTAAATGTGTGTGCTGGTATACCAATTCCCTGAAAGGATCACGAACCATCTGTACCAGTTTCCTGAAAGGATCATGAATCATCCAGTCATCTAGGTATGAATGGAGGAAGATCCACTGCCAATTAATTAATGCCACTAACAAAGCTAGAATGTTGATGAATATTTGTGGTAGACTTTAACCTGAGTGGCAATATTCTGAATTGAAAATCATGGTTGCCTATGGCGAACCAAAGATACTTCTGATGATCTTCTGCTATTGGGACATGTAAATAGGTATCTTGAAGATTTATGGATGTCATGTAGTCCTTAATGCCCACCAATGGAACTATGGACTGCAGAGTTACCCTCTTGAAGTGCACCATTCTGATCCAAGCGTTTACTCTTTTGAGGTTTAGAACTGGTCTGTATGATCCTGAAGCTTTTTTAACCAGAAGTAAGATGAAATAGGTACCTTTTTCATGTGCCTAGAAAGGAATTGGCACAATTACATTCTTTTCCAAGAGCACTTGAACTACCCTCCAAAGAGCAGCAACGTTACTGGAATCTCTGGGATGGGAGTATGAATGGTACCCCATTCGAGAGCCAACTTCACAAAGTCTTTGATAAAGCCATTCCTGACGATATTCAGTGCCCATAGATCCATCACATTGTCCTCCCATAGCTTTAGGAAATCCAAACGTCTGCTCCTACCAGATAGGTGTTTTCTGACCAGCAATTGTCAGGAGTTCCATTTAGAAATGCCTTGCTGAGCCTTAGCATCTATTTTGGAGGAAGATTTTTTGGGCTGAAACTTCATCTGACAATCAAAAAAATATTTTGAATCTTTTCTGGAAGTCCCAAAAGATGAATGTCCCCAATAGCTTTGAGAAGAAGATGATTTCCTTTTATAAAGGCATTGGATCTTTTCGATCTTTAAAAGCCTTTGTAGTGTCTAGCTGTTCTCCAAACAGATTATGTTCTTCAAATGGGGTCTTTAGCAGTGCTGATTTCTCAGAAGGTTCCGCCCTCCAGTTTCTCATCCACAGACTCTTTCATTCCAGGACCACCAGCCCTGTAGCCATATCAAAGGCTATCAGGACATCAGCGGAAATGTCTGCCAAGAACTTTGCTTCCTGCTCCATGTCCACCAACAGTCATGAACAATCAGTTTCTTCCTGAAAAACCGTATCACAATTCTCAAAATCTGAGAACAAAGATTGAGCAGTCTAGGCAGAATAAATTCCGGCCATGAGTGTACGTTTTCCACAGCACTGACTTCTTTCATGCTCCCTTCATCTTCCTGATGGTAGTATCCGAAGGGAAACCGTTTTCGGGATTAATAGAGTTCTACCCGTTGACCATGGGTACGATGACACCTACTTTGATATTGTGGGCAAGAGAGTCCTCTCCATCCTCCAAAGTATACAGCTGCTTCAAAAACCACAGCACTGAGGCACGGTCTAGCTCTTGCCATCCCCAGTGATCAAGGGCCCGATGTAGGTAATTTTATTTTACCACTTCTTAAATACCGAATCATACCGATTCTGTATTTAAGAAGTGGTAAATATGAAGGGGGGAGATGTAGGTATTTCCAGATGTGGAAATACCGAATCGTTAAGATTCGGTATTTACCGAATCTGGAAATACCGAATCGGTATTTCCTATTGATTCCTATGGGCTGTGAAGCCCATAGGAATCAATGGGCAATACCGATTCTGTAATTACAGAATCGGTAAATACCGATTTTAGCAAGGGTGCAGGGGGTGTCACTTTGACACCCTCTGGCACCCCAAAAATAGGCATGTGCACCATGTGGCACACAGACATGCCCTAAGGGCATGTCTGTCTGTCACATGGCTAGGTGTGCATGCACACATGTGCATGCACACCTGAATTCGGTATTTTAACACCCAATTGGATTGGGTGTTAAAATACCGAATTTGTAGGGCCTTTGGGACTCTGAAGAGTCCCACCTACATATGGATTTACAGAATCGGTATATTTACCGATTCGGTAAAATACCGAAGTGGTAAATTTACCGAATCGGTAAATATACAGATTCTGTAAATTCAGAACCACCTACATCTCAAAAGCCAAATACCGGTCGGTAACGGACGAATTCGGCCGTTACCGACCGGTATTTGGCTACCTACATCTGGCCCCAAGTCTCTTATACTTCCATGGAATGGCATGGCAAAAAGTGGAATCTTAACATATTGCTGAAAAAGAGTACTTGAAGATTCCTGAAAAGGAAAAGGAGGGAATCCCAAATGTTGTCTTATATGTTGGTGTATGTTGGGCACAACTTCTCTTTTCACATATTTGTCTGATGACGTAGAAGAAGTTTTACTCAGAGGAAATGGTGAATAAGTAGCAACCTTTTTACCCCTCTGCTTAGCTTTCACTTTGGATTTCTCTTCCAAAGCTTTAGATAGCCTGGAATTCTGCTGAAGACAGGAAGGTTGGAGTGCTCCCAGGCGAAGGAGAAGATACCACAGACCTGCCCTTATTGACTCGGACGGGGTCCTTCTCCTCATAAAAAGACACATTATGCCTTCTTATGGATGTTCTCTTACTCTCCATCATGACCATGGAATGAGAAGTGGCAAGGGAACTATCTTAAATAAACTATTCTAGGCAAGTGAAACAATCCAAATGAAGCATTCACTTGTACCCAAACATCTTATTCCCTAAAACAACCAATGGGAATTGAAACCAAGTATGTAAATAAACTTTAAATATAAAGAAAGTGTGAGTAATTTTTTCAAAGAGCAGTTACTTCTTTAATTGTATCAGCAACCCCGCAAGAGTGCCCCACTGCTCTTCACTGCATGAATCCGCTACCTTCGATGCTGCCTCCCCGTCCTGGTAGAACAGACCTACACACAATAAGCCAGCTGTACTCTCTACACCCCACTCATGCAGGCATGCCTTCCAGATTTCCTCATTGTGCCTTGGCCAAGAAAGGAGTGACAGGCCAGGCCACAGTACCCAACATTCTGACAAGAACCACACCAACTCCAAAACTCGAATGTTGCTCGTAGCCACAGCACCACACATGCTAGTGACGGTAAGATGTGCGAGACAAAAATGAACAGGAGGAGAGCTGGGTGGGTCTTTTTATGTTGGATATGACATGGTAATTGATGCTCTATTACTTACCTGTAATCTTCATTACTCCGGGTCCCGTTGTCCACGTCCCATTCATAAATACGTGGAGATAACCATCTCCCGACAGACAAAAAGATCAGAAGAATGCTGGGACACTAACCCCGCCCCTCCCACCGGGAGTACATAAGGCGTACTTACCCAGCATTCCACCTGAACAACCAAGCCCCCAACAGGAAGGCCGGCCGTCCGGGAGGGAGGGCGGGGCGTATGAATGGGACGAGGACAACGGGACCCGGAGTAATGAAGATTACCGGTAAGTAATAGAGCATTACCCCCTGGTCCCTTATGTCCTCGTCCCATTCATAAATACGTGGAGAATACCAAAGCAGAAAAAGCCGGCCTTCCCAAACCAAACAGAAGCCAACCCAGGAAACCATACCAAGGCAGCAACCGCAGGAAGCAAAAGGCAGAACCGGCGAAACCCCAGGCAGAGCCCCCGACAAGAGGGAACCCCACCAGACCAGCACACACCCAACAAAACCAAGGGAGCAAAGCCAGACGACCAGACCGGCAACCACAGAGGACAACCAGCACACCGCAGGAACACCCCACAGCCAACCAGCGAAGGGGAGAGCACAGACTCCAAAGCCAACATAGGCAAGAGGAAAACAAGAGAGAGGAGGCCAACCAAAGAGAAAGGCCAAGAGCCAACAGGCCAGCAAGCCAGCAAGCCTGAACCGGGCAAAAGGAGCCAAACCCAGGCACAGAAACCCTACGCCAGGATGTACCAGACCCCGGAAAGAAAGAAAAAAGACAGGGAACAAGAGGGCCAGAGGAACACAAAGTCCCAACCAAAGCCGTCCCCGGGAAACCAAAGGTCCGAGAAGCCCACCAAGGGCAGGACCAAACTCAAAGAGAAGGGAGGCAACGACCCGACCCCAGAGAGAGCCGAGGAAAAAACCCCAGGAACCGCACAAAGAGCAGCAGGCCACAAGAAAAAAAGGTCCAGCAGCTAGTGGAAGCCCACCAGCACCCATCCCGGAAGGCAAGACAGAGCCCACGGACAGGGAAAGAGGGAAAAACCCAGGCACCTGGGAACGAAGAGCAAACCCCAGGAAGCCAAGCCACCGGACTCCGAAAGACGAGGAAACAAGGCACTAAAGGGAACCAGCACCTCCAGGAAACCCGAGCAGCAAGAACCAACAAGGGCAACCAACCAGGACAAAGAGACCCGGAAAAAAAGAGGAAAAGGGAACCGAAGGAACCCCAGGAACCCCAAAACACAACTCCAGCCAAACTGGAGGAAAAGGGAGCAGGAAGCAACAGCCCAAAGAAGGCACACCCCGAACACCAAAGAAGGAGTGCAACCGGATGGAACAAGGACCCCGAGAACCCAAGACGACAGCAAGGGAACCCGAAGGAAGCCAGCAACAACCACAGCCAAGCCAAACCACAGACAGGGCCGGGCAGAAACGACCCCAACAGCCCAAGCAGAGGCCAAAGAGTCTGAGGCACAACAACCCCAGAGCCACAGAAGCAGCAGAAGTCAGGGAGGAAAGCACAAGCAAACCAAAGCCCACAGCCCGGCAGGACCCAAGGCAGGGCACGCACAGGGGACGAACCCCACAGGGCACAAGACTGCAACTGAGGACATAGACAGGAAGCCAAAGCCGAAGCCACAAGCAACCCGCAGACCAACCCAAACCGGGGGAAGGCCAAAGAAGGGAAGTCCTCAGCAGAGCACAGGCCGAAGAGCCAACAGTCCCGGCGTCGCCCCAACGAAACCCAAGAGGAGGCAAGCAGGGAAAACAAGAGGATGACAGCACCAAACAGGCCCGGCCAGAGCCAAGATGCAGACAGGAACACACCACATCCGCAATGAACCGGAACCCGACAGCAGAGGAACCAGCCACCACACAGGCAGACAGGACACCCGCAAAGAAGCGCCAGGCCAGCCAAGAAACCCCCAACAGAGACCCAATCAGGCAGCCCAGGACTGCAGAAAGAGCTCAACCAGGCAACCCAGAGCTGGACGTACCAAACAGAAACCAGCAGACCAGCCAAGCAGAGGAGCCAACAGGGAGGAAGCCCAAGGCAACAGGCAACCACAGAAAGCCACCGCCGAAGGACAAGCAGAAGCAACCGCAAGCCAGCAGACCAGGAGCGACCGAAAAACAGCCCCCCCGAACAACAGGAGAACAGGGAAAGCCGAGGCACAACCACAGCGCCAGAACCACCAGAAAGGGTGGGGCCAGCACCCCCCCCCTCAGGAAACCAGGGCAGAGAAGAACACCACAGGCCAGGAGAGGCAACAACAACGGCCACCCAGCACCGCCACCAAAACCAGAAGAGGCAGGGAGGAAAAACCGAAGGAAGAAGCAGAGCCAACCCCCCAGAGGCCAAACACAAGACACCAAAGGGAAAGCCAAACACCACCAAGGCATCCAGAGCAGACGAGGCGACCAGAACACCACGCAGCAGAGAGGAGCAGAGAGGCCCGACCAGAGCAACCTAAGCACACCGGCAAGGGCGACAGACCCAGAAAGGAGGCCAGACCAGGACCACAGCGCCAGCCAAGAACTAGGAGCCCAGGGAAATCAACCCTAAACCCCAAGAGGGCGACCTCACTCAAAACAGAAGCCAACCCCAGGGAGGAAAGAACACAGGCAAAAAGCCACGGAGGCCAGGACCGCAACAACCAGGCCCAGGACACAACCAAGGAGCGCCAACACCAAGCCCATATCCTGGCCAGCAGACCAACAGGGCAAAAGGCATATGCACCACAAGTGGGACAGAAAGAACCACAGAGAAGCGCAAGCAAAGGCAACACGGAAAGGGACCAAAACGAGGCAGAACAGCAGCAGGAAGACCGAGACCACAACCCGGCACCGCAGCCACAGGCTCACCATCCAGTAAAGCCACGGGCAGAGACCCACAGAGGCACCGAAGCCCAGAGCACCACCCCAGAGACACAGGAAAGGCCAAGGCCAGGCCCGGGCCGAGAAACCCAGAGAACGACCGCAGCACAAAGGAGGAGAGGGAGCCACAAACACACTCCCCCCCCACCAAAACAGGGTAAGAAACAGAGCACCCAAAGGAACCTTACCCGAAGGCCACAGACTCCGCAGACCAGGAGGAGAGCCAGGACACCACAGGGAACAAGGCCCCCCCACCCGACCGACAGCCCAAGGCAGCCACGAAGGCAACGCCAGAGCCGAGAAGAAAGAGCGCAGACCCCAGAACGGAGGGAGAACCCAGGACCCGAGCAGAGCTCAACAACAGGCCAAAGCCCAGCCAGGACGAGCCCGCCCAACGGGAGGAAAGGCAGCCCAAAGAACAGGAAGCAAAAAACAGCGCCCGGCCACAGCCACAGCGACAGAAAACCCCAACACCAAAGGAGCAGGAGAAGCAAAGCACGCCAAAAGCACGCAAACGTGCAAAGGCAGGAGTGCAGGCCCTCAGAATGCAGCCCAGAGCGCCCCAAGAGGACGAAACACACACCCAAAAGGAGCCAAGGAACCACAGCACACCAAACCGCACGGAACCGAACAGGAGGCTGCAAAGAAGGCAGAAGAGGAGAAGAAGCCCAGAGGCAAAGCCTACGCCACGCAGGCACGAGGACCCGAGACCAAATCCTGGCAACCCCAGAAGACTCCCCAGCGCAACCTGGCCGCAACCAGAAGGCTAGCCCGCCAACAGGCGGAAAGTAGAGGCGTAAAGCAAAAGAAAAACACACAGGAACCCCCGTAGGGGAGGGGAACATAGCGCCAAGCAGACCCGGAGGAATCAGAGCACAGCACAGGAGCACCAGGCACGGAGTACACGGAGCACCCCCGCCGCAGCAGGAACCCGGAACACCAGTCCCGAGGCCGACCCACAACTACCCCCGCCAGTACAGCAAGGACAGAAAAGGGCAACAGGAGCGGAAAACCCCAAAGGTGAAAAAGAAAGCCGCACAGTGAAACGTCCAGCGCACCAAGCCACACTCCACTAAGCACCGCACACGGCAGTCACCCAGTGGAACAGCAGCCACTCCAGCCCCCAGGGACCAGAAAACAGGGAACCCAACCGGGCGCCAATCCTCCCATCTGAAGAACTTATCATCGACCTGAGAAGGATGAAAGGCAGCGCGGACCCATAGGGATCCGAACAGGAGGACAACGCCGGCCAAAACAGGCGAGGCAATAGCCCATCAAGCCACCACTCAGAGCGCCCAAGCGGGCCAATCCCTAGCAACCCAAGGCCAGAACAAAGCCCCGAGCGCAGGCAGCACCAGCGCTAGACCAGCAAACAGCCAGCCAGCATGGCAGGAGGAGAGCGAGTCACAGGGGACAGAAACTGTGGCAGCGCCGGAGGAGCATTCTCGTAGGAGCAAGCGCAGGCAGCATGACGAAGGAACCTACAGCAAGCCACACATTGCCCAAGAGCGGCTCCAACACCAGCAACAGCGCAGAGAGCAACATCAGGGAGAGAAGAAAACACCGCTATGCGGGACTCACCCGGAGCGGAGGCCAGAACACCAAGAGGACCCAGGCCCCCACCCCAACACCCGGCTCCGGAAATCCACGGCAAACAGCAAGCGCAGGGCGCCTTCCAACCGGCCAGGCCACAGCAAGACGTCCACAGCGACCCAGAAGCAACCCGGAGGCGGCGCACCAGCCGCAAAGGGCCGGTAAAATGCAGGATTTCCAGCCAGGAAGGGCCGTGCCACCCAGCAAGCCCAGCAGGCCAGGAGGCAGACCAACACAAAACCCCCCCCTGCCCACGAAGCCAGGCAGCCGGGCAGGGGGAGAAGAGAAGAAGCGCACGCCACCCCAGCCCAGCAGGAGCAGGAGCAGCACCAGCATCCAAGACCACACTGTCGACAGACAGAAAAAAAGAACAGGTGGAATGCTGGGTAAGTACGCCTTATGTACTCCCGGTGGGAGGGGCGGGGTTAGTGTCCCAGCATTCTTCTGATCTTTTTTTCTGTCGGGAGATGGTTATCTCCACGTATTTATGAATGGGACGAGGACATAAGGGACCAGGGGGTAATGTCTGTTGAAGGAAAATTGCCTCATTTTGTAATGATGGGAATAGAGGGTAAGGGCGATACGTTAATTCTTATTAGTAGGTCTGAAAGGTAGGTATATGGAAGAACATTTGTTTCTTTTTGGACAGTACACACCATAAATATTGACACGTTCTTTACATATTTGCTTTCTGTATTAAAGCACTTCTGTTCTCTGTACTTACTCGGTTTATACAAGTGAAGCTCGGAGCAGGTAAAAACAATTTCTGCCTAATTTTTGGAGATTGTAACCACTGATTTCAAGCTGACCTATTCCCAGTCTGCCCATTCCTCTGGTAGTAGTTGTAAAGCTGCTAGTGGCGATATGGATGCTATTACATCTTTCCCGCCATTGCTCTCTTGGCTGTTATTTATTCGGGAGGTTTTGAAAAGAACATTTGCCTTATTTAATGTAACATTCATCTAACTCTTGATGTTTCTAGGGAGTTGGAGTCACACCAACTAGCTCCACAGATTGAGCCTCAATTCCCTGGTTATAGTGTTAGTGACGAAAGTGCTATTAGCCCTTCTTCGCATACTGTCAGGTCATGGCTTTCCTGGACTTGATATTAACAAAGATCTCCTAGTACCATATTCAGGCCTTCTGCATAACTTCACAACTTTCCATGTTAAGTCTGCTGCATCCTTGTTTTTATTTTCAAAATTATGGGGCCTCTCATCTTTGGTTGCAGTTCGATTTTTTGTATGAAACCACTAGTTGGTTTTGCAATGTAAACATCCTGCTTGCATATTACATATTTAATCTGCCTTTGAGCCGAAACTCGGAAACAAACCAGAGCACCAGGTCAGACATAATCGATTGTCTGCCACTTTGTTTTTAATCATTTTAAAACTTGCGCCGCTCACCTGCACTGTTGGGTCTCCCCTGGTCCGCCGCGGCTGGTGCTGTTTGTTGCGGAGGGGATAGACTTTGCCATTTTTCATGCACTACTTCAAACGCTAGGCCAGCGCTCCACACACTGCCGCAGTCCCGCCCACTTCCTGTAGACAAAAGGGAGTGCGCCGAGCAGATGCGCAGCTGAAACTCGGAAACTAACCAGAGCAACAGGTCAGACATAGTCGATTGTCTGCCACTTTGTTTTTAATCATTTTAAAACTTACGCCACTCACCTGCACTGTTGTGTCTCCCCTGGTCCTCCGCAGCTGGCGCTGTTTGTTACGGAGGCAATAGACTTCGCCATTTTTCCCTCACTACTTCAAACGCTAGGTCAGTGCTCCACACACTGCGGCAGTCCCGCTCACTTCCTGTAGCAAAAAGGGAGTGCGCCGAGGCGCGCCAAAGACAAGCCTGTCTGTGCCCGCCCGTGCCTGACCGTCACCAGGCGCCAGTCATTCTGCCCATTTTATACGCCATTTCTCCTTTATCTCCCATTAACTACCAGTGATGACTATCATTCAATACACTTGTCAGGAGCTTCACACCCTCAATAAAGCATGCTCCCTGGAAGCATGTATTATCCCTTTTCCAATCCCCAGGTTTTCCACTATCCAAGAGTGTCTCCTTATCAGAGGGCAAGCCAAATTAATTGATAGTAACATCAAACACTCACAGTCCAACCAGGAAAAACCAGAGTCTAATCACCGACCTAGCAATAGCTCTACCCCACGACTACCAGCTGATCAAACAGGACAGAAAAGATAAGAAAGGAGGAAGCATAGCAATTGCTTTTAAAACAGATACCAGAATACAAACTGTAGAGGCCATCCAGGCTGATTCGGGTGAAATCTGTATCTTTTCAATAGAAAGTTCAAGAAAGGAAACCTGGAAAGGTGCCCTTCTCTACAGACCCCCTGGAAATAAAGCCCACTTCTCTAGCAATTTAATAGAGACCATTGCGCCATACCTCCTTGCGGCAAATAATTTTGCACTACTAGGAGACTTTAACTATAATGCCGAGCACCTAACAGACCCCTACACACTTGACCATATCACCAGCCTTGACACACTGGGCTTAAAACAACTGGTAACGGATCCCACCCATATTGCTGGTCATACACTAGATCTACTATTTACCAACTCACCCCATGTAAATATCGACTAATTTCTCTCCATCCTATGGTCGGACCACCATGTAATAAGTTTCTATATGGGCCGGTTATCGACTCAACCATGTCCCACGAAAGAACAGAAATTAAGTAGGTCATGGACCAAGATAAATCCTGATTCATTCTCTACAACTTTTGTTCCCCTCTCTTCCTCGGAAATGACTAATGTTAACCAGGCAGCCAAAAGTTTTGAGACAGCTATTAGCACATCCTTGGACATATTGCTCCCAAGAAAAAAACTAAATGACCGCAAAAACTGTCCCCCTGGTTCACCCCAGACCTAAAAGGCGATAAACTCGCCATCAGGAAGGCGGAACGCAAATGGAGACTTACAAAAAACACAGCTTATAGGCATCAGTATAAAACATTACAAAGTTGCTATATGGATAATATAGCCTTGGCCAAAAAAGTCTACCTAGGAGATAGAATCAACGAAGCTTCCAACTCCTATAAAGAGCTATTCATGATCGTGAAGGAATTTACCAATCCCCCCTCCTCCATTACATCACATATTGCCTTGCAAGAATGGGTGGATTCCCTCTCAGCTTTCTTTGTAAACATGATAAATGATATCCACAAACTATTCCCCAATCAATAAATACCTCGCCTGAACAAAGACTTGCTGCCACTCTCCCTTGGAGCACCAACTCTCTCAGAGAATTTAGTAAAATAACAGAGGAAGATACCTCCGCCATACTAAAAAGGATGAAATCCGGCTCGCCAACTGACTCCGCATCTTCTCAGATCTTATCTGAAATTGGTCCAGCACTCATTCCTAATTTGACAAACATCCTGAATCTTTCACTATCACAATCCCCCGTACCCTCACACTGGAAGGAAGCTATTGTCAGACCTATCTTGAAAAAGCCATCAGATGACCCCAAACAACTCGCTAAGTACAGACTAATCTCTCTCCTATCCCTGTTTGTCAAAGTAATGGAATTTACGGTCAACAACCAACTGCCTAAATATTTAGAAAGTAGTAAACTGTTAGATTCATCTCAGTCGGGTTTCCGGTCTTACCATTGCACCAAAACGGCTCCGGTTAAGATAGTCGATAACATCAGGCTTTCTCTGAATGCCAGACAATCCACCATCCTGATTCTACTTGATTTGTCGGCTGCCTTCGACACAATCTCTCATGTCATCCTTTTGGAGTGACTATGGAAGTGTGGTGTCAACTGCCCGCACTAAAATGGTTTAAGAGCTACCTGACGGAACGGTCCTCCAAGGTGCAAATAGGTGGTTTCTGTTCCAAAAGCCAAACCATTGACAAGGGAGTTGCCCAGGGATCAATTTTAAGCCCCACACTTTTTAACCTATACATGTCACCTTTGGCTAAAATAATCAGAGCCTACGGCTTTGATACAGTGTACTACGCCAACGACACGCAATTGTTAATCACTCTCGATCCTGATCCCACCGATACACAACGCAGATTTAAACTGTGCATGTCATTGGCTAATGACTGGATGTTAAATAATCATCTACTGCTTAATGCGAGCAAGTCAGAAATCATGCTCTTTGGTGATGTGATAAAGATCAATTCAAAATGGTCAGGCGATTTCAGTAGATGTTTCCTAAGTTAAATTTGCCCGGCGTAAAACGCCTCTAATACCATACGAAGTTATTCAATAAAGAGGCAGGCGCTGGAGACAGGAAGACAGGAAACAAGTTTATTCCGTCGGAGTGGAACACATCAGATCAGACAACAAGGTATCGTCTCGAGGTGCTCTCTCAACCTCTCTGAGACCTGGTCTTTTATACACTGGTTTAAGACATGTGAACGTCCTTTATTACAACAGGGACATTGTGAAGTATGAGAACGACATCACCGGCACCCCCCCCAGTTCCGGCCCATTCCAACACATGACAACAGTAGAGGCCCTTTCCCCTCATATGATTGGGAGGGGCCATCACGCAGCTGAGTGTTCTGCCGATACCTTTGGAATGTGTGCGCCTGATCGAATCTCAGGGGATGGGGAGGTCGTGATCAATAGTGGCTCCTTTCAGGAGAGGCGAGTGAATACAGTGATGGGCAATAAACTGTATCCTCGGGCTAAGGCATGACCAGCGGTTCGTACAGGCAGTCGGGCTCAGAGGAAGGGGTCATCAAAGGAGGGGTATTCATGGACGGAAAGGAGGTGTTGGTCAGGCGCGGGGTGTGATTCCTTGAGACAGAGTCATGGGAGGGGAGGGTTCATGACTTGTGCATGTGAGTGCGGGGGCAGCCAGGGTGCGCGGGGAAGACTTGCAAGGTTCAGGGAAGTGTGCTGACGGGCGATCGTAAACAGGGAGACCGTGGTACCTAAAATGGCTGTCGTGTATGCTCGTACGTGAGTCTGCAAGATGGCGTAGATAATGTTTAGTACACGAACTAAAATTCCACAGTCCTCCCTTTAACATGTCTCGCCAGCTTGTCAGTTCGGATCGATTCCCATGAGACCACGTACCTCTATCTCGTATAGGGGACTCATGTGCTCAGTTTTAAAGTTCAAAGTCTTTGGGCACATACAGTTGGAAATGAGTGCACATAAAGATGGTAAACATTGAATACCTAAACAACACCCACACAGTATCATGATTGGTATCAATAAAAACGTGAACAATCTCCATCCCCAGTTCCTCAAAGTGTCCCAGAACCAGCCTCCAATCGACCATCCTTCCTGCTCCTGGTGAACCTCTGAGGACAGTCTGTGGAGGTGTTCGATTGCCTTGTAGACTGAAGGTGAGTTATCTGGCACGTAGGTGCAACAGCTGGAGCCGATGATGCGGCATGCACCTCCGCGGTCGGCCAGAACCACATCTAGAACAAGACGGTTTTGAAGAGCCACCAGGCGGACGGCCTGAAGCTCAGCCGTGTTGTTGGCGAGGATGCCAGCGGTGATGTTAATGGTTGTTTCTAATGCCTGAGTCAGGTGTCGGATAGCGCGGCTATTTGCCATTGGTCCCCACAGAGGAACAAGTCCCTTTGCTGCATCCAGGAACTGTGCTCCGGTGGAGTCGGCTTGTTCAACATCTCCGGCGCGCTTTTGCCGGTGGTGGTTGGCTGGAGCCACATACGTGGGAGGAAGAACGAAGGCGATGTAGCACGTACCCCTCCAGCCTCTTGGGAGCCAAGTGTAAGCTTTGGTGCCACAAACAAAGTACATATTCGGGGAAGCAACAAAGGAGGGGGGGTCAGCTGAGACCAATGTTTTGGTGATGCGACAAGAACTGTGACCCACCAGCTGCGTTCCTTGTCCTTCTAGGCATACAAGTCCTGTGACATTGATGACAGACAGGGCCACGGTCAGGGTGGCAGCCGTTTGTTTCCGCAGGTGGGAGAAGGTGGGTCTGGCTGGATTGTGGAGCACTTGCATTTCGACCCTTTCTTTGGCAGGGATGTTCGTAAGGAAGGTTGAACCCGAAATTGCAGGACAAAAGGGCTTTCCTGTCTTGTTCAGCCAGAACCCATAGTAGAAGTGAGACACCGTTTGACCAGAAGTGGCGTTGTCCTTGTGGCTTTCCTGCATGAGGATCAACCAGGCGAGGCAGGAGCCGTGAACTGAGAAAGGAGAGGGGATGAAGGGGATGGAGTGTCCGGTAGCATGTGGGAGCAACCCACAGATCCAGCAGTTCGTGGCATTTGCAGCAAGGTTGTGCTGGTGCAACAGTTGTACGAAGGAATTGTTCCAGAACTCCCTACGCCTTTCTCGGAGCTGAGGTGAAAGGGTGATCAGGTGGTGCTCTTTCGTGGTTGGCTGGACAGTGGTTGGCAACATCTGGTGAGCGGGTGTGCTTTCCTCCAAGATCCAGAAGGAAGTCATGAGGAGGAGGCAAAAGAGGAAGACAATGAAGAAAGCGATTGTCTTAGATTTGTGCAAATTGTCAGTCTTTGGGTTCCTGTAGTGGGTATTTCCTGTTGCTTCCGACGTCTTCTTATCTGGCGCTTCCATCATCTTCTTATCTGGCGCTTCCATCATCTTCATCTTCAAGGTGCTCGGTAGTGGGCAGAACCACAGACTTTGTTTAGCTTCTCTCCGGGTAACCCTTGGTTGCTTTGGGTCACCTTTCTGAGATTTTTAACTTAGTCAGTGGCCTACTTAGCCGAAGCTCCCTCCTTTCGACGCAGGAAATACCCTTCTCGAGATGGCACAGTGGGATCAGAGTGTTTTGCAAGTTCAAGTGCCTCGGTATCAGGATAGCAGTTCAGTGATGGTCGGTCTTTGTTCAGGAGCTCTTCTTGGGTGCTGACGTTGTCTGTCGTGGCCAGGGTCGAGGAAATCTTTTTGCAGTGGTGGGCGTGCAGCCAGTGCTTCTTCCCCTCCACTCGAAGAGCCGTCCGAGTGGTGATCAGTACTTGCCAGGGGCCCGTCCACCGGGGTTCCAGACTCTTCGCTCATTGAAAGTTCCGGATTAGGATGTAGTCCCCCGGTTGGATATCGTGACCGGGACCCCTGGAAGCATCGGGGATGGCCTGCTGCACCTGTTGATGAATAACAGACAACGTTTTAGTTAATTTGCATAAATAATCTGACAGCAGGACGTCGGGGACGTCGTGAATGGAGGTCGGTTTGGGGGCGGTCCAGAGGTTCATAGGCCGGCCAAACACAACTTCGTAGGGGGTCAAGTGGTGCTTAGTGGGAGTGGAGCGCATCGATAGTAATGCCAGTGGAAGGGCATCTGGCCACTTAAGTCCTGTGGTGGCCACTATTTTTGACAGTTTCAGTTTCAGTGTAGCGTTGTGTCGTTCAACCAGGCCAGCGGATTGGGGGTGGAAGACCGCATGGAACCTTTGTTTTACCCCCAACCCCTTCAGGATTAGTTGGATAACTTCAGCTATGAAGTGGGGCCATTGTCGCTCCATAAAATTCGACAAAGGCCGTAGCGAGGGAAAAACTCTTTCAGTAGTACTTTGGCAGTAGTCATGGCAGTGTTATCTCGGGTCGGATAGGCTTCCACCCATTTGCTGAAGGCACATACAATGACTAATACGTACTTCAAGCCTTGGCACCTCTCTAATTGGATGTAATCCATCTGAAGGACCTCAAAGGGGTGGTCGGGGATCCCAAACCCTCCCCGGGGTACCACAGTTCCTTTCCCGGAGTTGTGTTGTAAGCAGATAAGGCACTGCTGGACTAGGCGTTTGGCCGAGTCGGGGATCTTGTTGTTGTGCCAGACTTTGGAAATGAGTTCAATCATGGGGGCAGAACCTATGTGTGCAGGGGAGTGTGCCATGGTCAGTATGGGGATCAAGTATGCATCAGGCAGCAACCATTTGTTCGTGTCTTTTGTCCGCCAGCAGTCCTCATCGTCCCTTAGACCCACCCGTGCCCACTCAGTCAATTCGTGTGGTGTGCTGGCCGATTGGATGTCCCTGATCGTTTCCCTAGCGTCAGTCCATTTTTCTGCTTGTGACCTGGTCACATACATGCGTGTCGTTGTCCTATTCTCAGCTGTGGTTCGGGCAGTGCTGTCGGCTAGTGCGTTTCCCTGTCCAACTAAGTCTGTCACCTTCTTGTGTGCTTGGCATTTGATTACTGCTAATCGTTTGGGGAGAAGAACTGCTTCAATCAGGGCGGAGACTAAATCTCCGTGAAGGATGGGCGTACCGTGGGACGTCAGGAATCCCCTTTCCCTCCATAGGAGCCCAAAATGATGAACCACCCCGAAGGCGTACTGGCTGTCCGTGTAAATGTTTGCCGTGGTTCCTGCTGCTATGATACATGCTCGTGTGAGGGCAATTAGTTCTGCTGCCTGTGCGGATCGTTGTGTGATGCGAGCGGTTTCAACTACTGTTCGAGCTGTCGTCACCGCATAGGCAGCAGAAGTGGTGCCGTCTGGGAGTTTGATACAAGAGCCATCTACCCATAGTTCTCCATCAGGATCTGTAAAAGCAATGTCTCGGAGGTCAACTCTACTCCTTGTCTGTTCGTCCGTGAGGGTCACACAGTCGTGTATAGGGGGTACATCGGGGTCATTTTCGGGCAAGGGTAACAGTGTAGCAGGGTTCAATGTCGTGCATCTCTTCAGGGTGATGTGGGGTGCAAGTAGAGTCAATTCGTACCCTGTTAGTCGTGCGCTAGTCAGGTGTTGAGTCTTAGTCTGGTTCAAAAGGGTGTCAACTGCATGGGGCACTAATACCGTGAGGGAGTTTGAAAGCACAATTCCCTCACTCTGGCGGATAGAGACAGCAGCAGCGGCTACTGCTCGAAGGCAGGCAGGTAGAGCTCTGGCGACTGGATCAAGAGTGGCAGAGAAGTAGGCACAAGGGCGTTGTTTGGCGCCGATGGGCTGAGTTAGAACAGACAATGCGCATCCCTCCCTTTCGTGAGTGAAGAGGGAGAAGGGCTTCGAGTAATCTGGTGTTCCTAGAACGGGTGCCGAGCAAAGGGCATCCCGCAACTCCTTAAAGGATGCTTGGCATTCGGGAGTCCAAGGGAGTGGGAACGGAACATCTTTGGCCAACAGGGAAAGTAGGGGTTTTATAATGAGACTGAAATTTGGTAACCATTGTCGGAAGAAAGAAGTAAGGCCCACTAATGAACGGACTTGCTTCTGCGTTTTTGGAATGGGGGTGTCTAGGATGGTTTGGATTCGGTCGGGCGTAAGTTTTCTCCCTTCTTTGGACAGGAGGTGGCCTAGGTATGTTACTTGGGGCTGACAGAACTGCAGTTTCTTTTTGGAGACTTTGTGGCCATTCTCCGCAAGAAAGTGCAAGAGTTGGATAGTGGCTGTGATTGCAAGTGGAGTGGTGTCGGCCGCCAAAAGGATATCGTCAACATATTGGATCAACACCACTCCATCTGGTAGCTGGACGGTGTCCAGCTGTCTTTTGAGGGCCTGGCTGTAAATGCTGGGACTTTCAGTGTAGCCCTGGGGAGCTCTACAAAATCGGTACGAACGGTTTTTTAAAGTGAAGCCGAAGAGATAACGGCTGTCTGGATGGATGGGGATAGAGAAAAATGCATTTTTAAGATCAATAACGGTGAAGGTGGTGGCAGTGGACGGGATGAGAGTCAGGATGGTGGCGATGTCTGAGACTACGGGGTACTGTAGCACCACCACTTTGTTGATTTCTCGCAGGTCGATGATGAAGCGGTACGCTTTCTCATCTCCCTCACCTTGTTTCTTGACAATGGGTAGGATAGGGCTATTGCAGACATTACTAACCACTTCCTCTACCACTCCTGCGTCTACCAAGGACTGAATAATCGCTACCAATGCTTTCTCGCCTTCGGGCGATATCCGGTACTGTGGGAGTTTCGGGAGTATTGCATCTGGTCGAACAGTTATGTGTACAGGATCGATCATCATTCGTCCTACATCCGAGTCGTTTCTGGCCCATAGGTACAGGGGTAGGGTATCGAGCAAGGATAGGTCAGCATCTGTTATGGTGTACATATGTCGTGCGGGGTAGGGTCTGGACATGCTCGGGTTGTCGTACAGGATGACTCGGACTCCATCCGGGGAACACCTAATAGTAGCTCGGAAATGTTTCAGTAAATCAATACCCATAATGGCGTCAGGGGAGTTGGAGGAGAGCAGAAATGTTGTGTCAGTGGGATTGTTTCCTAGGTCAAAGGAGATAGGTACAGACAGGGGATTAGTGGAGGGCGTTCCATCGAAACCTATCGAGGTAATGTGTGAGCCAGACAAGGGTGCCCTTGGAATCAGTCGTTTTGATAATACACTACGTGTCGCTCCAGTGTCTACCAAAAATGAAGACTTTGTACCCAGGACCTTAGCAGTGACGTAAGGACCTTGCTGGTCAACACAGAGCTCGACTGGATCCCTCCCTTGCCCCTGGCAGTCCTATGCAGAGTCGTGAGCATTGTTGCAGTCGGACTGTTGGCACTGATTCTGTCGGGGGCGGTCAAATGTGTTTGGTCTGCCAGATCGGTCATTGGTGGTGTCGCGGGTCTGCCCTCGTCCCTGCCCTCCAGTTTTGGAGCCATTTGTCATGTCCCTTGTCTCTTTATTTTTAATCATTTCCCGAAGGGCCAGGCATTGAGACTTCCAATGCCCAAATTCTTTGCAAAATGCACACTGGTCCTCATCGAGGTCAGTTCGTGGAGCGCCAGGTGTGGGGTTGCGGTCTCTAGGGGCCGAATTCCTAGGGGCATTCGACTGGTAATTCCCTCTATACCGTTCCCTTCCTGTAGTCACTCCCTGCAATTGAGCAATCATTACTCGTTCCTTTAAGTCCTTTTTCTTTTTCTCAGTTGCCCTTTCGTTCTCGTTCTTTTGGTGTTCGTAATACTGAGCCATCTGAAGGATAGCTGCAGGTTTAGAGGCTCCCCAACTACTCTCGCTAGTCTGTAACTTTTGGGAGACCTCTTGCGATAGCCCTTTTACGTAGTTTTGCACGAATAGGTGTTGTCCGGTTGCGGTGGTCATATCTTGGCCACTGTAGTCGGAGAACACTGTTTCAAATCGGGAGAAATATTCTGATACATCTTCCTGAGGTTTCTGGCGACAAGCCGTGACTACCGACCAGTCTACCTTCTTTTCTGGGATCAACGCCTTTAGCTTCTGCACTATTTTGTCGGGGAGTTCCAGTATGTCCTTTACAGGTTTCTTTCCGGGCTCTCGCTGCCTATCTAGGTCATCGAGTTGTTTCCAGGTGTGTCCGAACAGGTCTGTGTGGTCGGCTTTCCGGATTTGCTTCCACACATCAGCCGGCAGACACAACCCGAAAAACAAATCAATGTCCGCTAGAGTCATTATGGTTGAGCCCAAGGCTGTGCCTAGTTCTGTATAAAATGCTGTAGTGTTTTTTCGTAAATCGGGCAGGGTTTGCCTAAAAGTTAAAATATCTTGCCGATCCCATGGTTGGTAAACCCAGTTGTACACAACCCTCCCTTTTGCATCTGCGTGGTTGATATCATCGTTTGTTCCCTGACCTCTTGGGGGAACCCAATAGGGGGCGGCTTCTCTGATAGGCATCATCGTGTTGGCTGCTTCTAATGAGGGCTCAATCGTCTCAGGGACTGTGATCTTGACCTCTGGTTTCTGTTCCTCAAGGTGGCGGAAGACCTCAAGCGTTTGCATGAAGAGGTCCGTCACATCGCTCTCAGTTCCATCTCCAACATCGACCCTTCGATATAGAGCCGTCAATTTAGCAGGACCTTTATTCTGGTATCTATCCTCATACGCGTTCAGGGTGTGGTAGCTGAACCGCAAAATGCAATGCCGTCTGTGGCTACCGGCATGTGAATTGTGCATATTCATCGTATATTCTTCGCTCTCCTTCCGTTCTACCAATGTTTTTGCTATCTTGTCGATTCCATCCCGCTCATCTTTGCTCAACCTATTTGGTCTGGCTGTTAGGTGCCTGCTAGTCTCATGTTCATCTGCTGTTGTTACCAATGCGGCTGGTGCGAAGGCCGTAAGAGCCGGGGCACTAGCTCTAGGGTCACCCATACCTGCACCTTGAACTGGTGAGTGTTGTGCTAGAGGCTGGCTGGGAGCATAAGGAGGAGGCATGTAGATAATTGGAGGACCGAGCAGTAACTCGTCATTTGCCCGCTGTTTGGAGGGTATCTCCGGGTAGAGAGCAGAGGTGGTCCTGACAGGGCATTGGCCTGCCAGTCCTGATTCTTGCGTTTGTCTAACTTCCTCTCTTCTTCTTATTTCTTCATCTAGTTCTTTTGCGGCCAGATGGGCGTTTTTTCGTAACTCTTTCACTATTTTCGCTTCCTCTCTTTTCCTGCGATGTTCTGCTTCTTTGCGCCACATGCCAATACTATCAAGCATAGTGGGCGTTGCCTTGTTTATTTTTACAGCTGCTTCTAGTGTTTTTATTTTATTTTTATCAAATGAACCTATCAGTGGCCATTGATTTTTAGGATCCTTTTTTGTATATTTATGCCATAACTTACTATAAGCTATAGCGACTAGTCCTTGCTTAGTAAACATGTCCTTATTAGGGGTGCCTTCCAGTGGAGCTGGATGGTTCATCTCTAATAAGCGGTCCGGGTTGACCCAACTATGAACCAATGGGGAGAAGATAGGCATGACGGATTACAATGGGGGGGCAAAAGCCTGCACTACCTATCTTTTCACTACTTGCAAAGACTGGACAGAATATTCTATTCTACGCTATTTGCAAATAGAGAATACCTCCAAAAAGAACCAATTCCCAAAACAGTCAATGTTCGGGCAAACAATCAATCAATGAGGAACGAAATAGGTACGACGTGTTAAAGGTTTGCGTTACCTACCCTTCACTATCGGCAAAGGGAGAGAGAATATTCCTATTCTTCCCTGTTTGCAGGCAGCGAAGATCCTTAAGAGAACCAACTTCGAACAATTCAATGCTCGATTCAATCAATCAATAAATGAGGAGAAAAAAATAGGCACGACGTGTTAAAGGCTTGCGTTGCCTACCCTTCACTATCTGCAAAGATTAAACAGAGTATGGCGATTCTGTGCTTGTTTGCAAATAGAGAATTCCTCAGAAACAGTCAATAAGTAATACTAGTATTTTCAAACAATCAATTAATCAATTTCGCAATTTGTCGTGTGTCACGACCTTACCCGGACCGCATGGACAGTTTCTCGTCTTCCGCCTCCAGCGCCCGATCGTCCTCTACTCTCTGTTGCTATCGCGGCACTCCTGGTGGTTCCCAGTCAGGACCGTAGATCACTCGGGAGAGGTCTGCTCGGAATCAGTGAAGTTCAGATGATCGGCTGTCAGACGAGGGTCTATTGGACAGGAGCTCTCCCGATCGTTGCAGTCGTTCACTCTGTCGTCGGGACCTCTCCCACTGGATCCACGTGTCGCCGATGGGCCCCGCGTTTGGGACGCCAATTGATAAAGATCAATTCAAAATGGTCAGGCGATTTCAGTAGATGTTTCCTAAGTTAAATTTGCCCGGCGTAAAACGCCTCTAATACCATACGAAGTTATTCAATAAAGAGGCAGGCGCTGGAGACAGGAAGACAGGAAACAAGTTTATTCCGTCGGAGTGGAACACATCAGATCAGACAACAAGGTATCGTCTCGAGGTGCTCTCTCAACCTCTCTGAGACCTGGTCTTTTATACACTGGTTTAAGACATGTGAACGTCCTTTATTACAACAGGGACATTGTGAAGTATGAGAACGACATCACCGGCACCCCCCCCAGTTCCGGCCCATTCCAACACATGACAACAGTAGAGGCCCTTTCCCCTCATATGATTGGGAGGGGCCATCACGCAGCTGAATGTTCTGCCGATTCCTTTGGAATGTGTGCGCCTGATCGAATCTCAGGGGATGGGGAGGTCGTGATCAATAGTGGCTCCTTTCAGGAGAGGCGAGTGAATACAGTGATGGGCAATAAACTGTATCCTCGGGCTAAGGGATGACCAGCGGTTCGTACAGGCAGTCGGGCTCAGAGGAAGGGGTCATCAAAGGAGGGGTATTCATGGACGGAAAGGAGGTGTTGGTCAGGCGCGGGGTGTGATTCCTTGAGACAGAGTCATGGGAGGGGAGGGTTCATGACTTGTGCATGTGAGTGCGGGGGCAGCCAGGGTGCGCGGGGAAGACTTGCAAGGTTCAGGGAAGTGTGCTGACGGGCGATCGTAAACAGGGAGACCGTGGTACCTAAAATGGCTGTCGTGTATGCTCGTACGTGAGTCTGCAAGATGGCGTAGATAATGTTTAGTACACAAACTAAAATTCCACAGTTGCACAACACATTTAGACCACTGACTGGTGGCCGCTCACGCTAGGGCTGTGCCCCCCGCCCAAGACAGCAGTCCGCAATCTGGGAGTTGTAATGGACAATAAACTTTCTATGGCCGACCACGTTAACTCCGTGGTACGCACCAGCTATGTCTTAATGCGTTCCCTTAGGAAAATCTTTAAATGGATTCCTCAGTGCTCTCCGATGCCCCTTGTGCAGGGACTAATCATCAATCGCTTGGACTATGGTAACCCGTTGTTCACATCCATAAACAAAAAGCTTTTGACAAAGCTCCCGGTTCTGCAAAACACAGCGGCAAGGCTGGTCTTAAATCTCCCCCCGATCTCCATTGGCTCCCAGTCTGAAGACCCTCCACTGGCTCCCTATAAGAAAGAGGGTTATCTTCAAATGATGCTGCTTGGTACACCAAACATTAAACAACAATGGACCAACCTACTTGGCAAAGAAACTGACAACACATCAGCCAGTTAGAACCCTCCGCTCCACCAGTAAACATCTTTTAACCATCCCGAAGGTCCGCACTGTAAAAAACAGCGGCCGGTCCTTTTCCAGAACTGCACCTGAGCTATGGAATTCACTGCCGGCACAGCTTTGCCTGGTAACCGACCACAAAAAATTCCGTAAAGCCCTCAAAACGTGGTTATTCTAACACTCTGTCCTGCCCTGTTTTTAGCTTTCTTTCTTTCGGCGTAGCGCTATGAGACCTAAGGGTGATATATGCGCTCAATAAATACCTAATACATACAATACATACATACATACATACATACATTTGACCTTCAACCCTGTAGCTTTCCGTACCAAGAGGTATGCATCCATATGTTGGCTTTCAACAAGATTTTATTATTATGATTTGGTGCTGTGGTTCCTCCTAAAGCTCTTTGGCGAAGGATCCAAAAGCTCCCAGTTTAAAAAGTGAGCTAATTCCGGATTGATATATTTCTCGAGAATTTTAGCCGGCAGTGCGGGCAGCAGGGAAATAGGTCAAAGATTTTTCAGGTTTACTGGATCCCCATTAAGTTTCTTTTTGAGGGGAATGATAATCACCACTTTCCAGCACTGGGGGTTCACTCCTGACACCAAAACCTGAGAATAAACTTTTTTCCAAGAAAGCAGCAATTACATCCAGTGCGAGATACACTGTTGGCAGACAAGGGTCATCTGGGGAGCCCAATGTAATTTGTACCAGAAGAGTTTTTGTTTTTGCCACCGGAATGGGGGAGAATGTAGGCAATTCACCATTAGTGGTCTGCCTGACAGAGTCATCTTCCAAAGATAAAACTGAGCCATCCCCAGATACCTGAAATTCCGGAAAGATCTTCAGAATCTTATCTTTAGAGAACAAGGCAACCCTAATGCAAAATCTTGCAAATTCTCGAACTCCTGTTGAGCTGGCAGAGATGTAAGAACTCTTTCCACCTTAAACAATTCCTTTGAAACATTAATATAGACCTTATTTTGTGGGAGTACAAAGATTTTGCCTCTATAATGGCACTTTTGTATTTTTGCATAGTCTCTTTATGTTTAATCTTTTATTCTGAGTTAAAAAAACATTCTCCACCTCCCTTTTGCCCACAGCATTGCTGTTGAAAGTCTTTCAGACTCTCAGAGAACCACGGAGCAGATGTTTTCCTCCTTTCCCTGGTTTTACTTATAATGGGAGCAACCCCATCAATAGCTGACATCACCCATTTATTAAAATCCTCTGCTTTCAATCCCTAAGTGCTAGGGCCCTTAGCCTGAGAAGAATTGACAAGGCATCTCTATCACAAATAAACAGTCTAACTGCGCCCCAACTATCAGTTCAGACATTTCTGTGCAGGGCTTAATCATGATCATGGAGTGAGGATTAACCAATGCGCAGTTTAGGGTGGTCTTCCCCTCCAATCCCCATGCATCCCTTTTTACACCACCTTTGTGACTCGGCTCTACATTCAACACCATGTCCCCAGAATCCCAATTGCAGCAAGTGCAGGCCCACTTCGAGGGATTCCAGAGGTCACAAGTATCACACCCTTCTCTACTCACCAAAGAGCGAAGTGTGAAGAGATCCGACCCGGTGTAATTTAGGCACTCATCATCTGAGCAAAAAAGAGCAGCATCCCTGGGGCCGTTCAGGCAGGGATGGGAGCTGGCAGGCTTGCCTTAGGCACACCAGCGGTGCGTCCGCGCTTCGGCCCACTTTAAAGACCCAGCAGTGCACACATGATCAGTGATGTAGCTCTGACCTCACCCAGACAGTGACAACCCCAAAATGGCCATCGGGCATGAGTATTCAGGTTCTGATAAGCCCATCCAGCAAAGTGCAGCGGCTGACCAAAATGCGTAAATTCCCCCCAACTGTCTCCAAACAATAACGCTCTATAATAAAAAAAACTGTTAAAAAGAAAGGAAACTGAAATACAGGAATACAAATTCAGCTTAAAAAACTGGCACCACCAGCAGCTTTTACGTATCACGCCCCGCAGCTTCTTACCCCTCAGATATTCAATCTTTTTATGCATTTAATAAAACTATGCACTCAGAGTTTTGAACAAATGGTGATGCGGTTTTATAACCATATTCATTTCCTGAACGATTTAGGAGCAAGTGTTATTGAGAGTTAATTTCATTACCAAACTTCTGGAGGCCAGCTCTGATAATCTCTAAGCATTCACGAGGGCCACTGAAGGCTCCATAGAACCTCCATGCAGATGTTTTCAGCAGGGGAAGTACCGGGGACTGTATTACTTAAGGTGCCAGTAGGCACTACAGACATGTGCCCTTACTTTCTATGCCCAAGGGGCATTTTGAAAAACAGAAGTGGCTGCAGATGGTTGAATAGCCCTCTGTAATACAGATGGAGCGGGTTCAAATGTAGCAACATCACTATCCTAAAGGGGCATTCGCTCATTTTTATGAGGACATGGCCCATGGAAGTGATGGAAATACTTTGCCTCTGCACCCCTGCTGTTTTATGAACTCTCATGCAGAGACAAAGAAGTCTTCAGGCTGTGCAATAACTGTACCATGCCCCATGGACCCCCCGGACATCCCCTTGCAGGTGGGTGCAGTCACTCACTGCACTTGTATGCAAGTAGATCGCGGTCCCACTTAAAAGTGCAGACTGGGGGCTGTATTATATACAGTGCCCTGGCGGTGTAAGAGGCATATGCACATGCTTTCTGCACCCCTGGGACACTGTAGTATTACAGAAGGACCCACACACACACACTTGTGTGACCCCTTCAGTAATCCAGATTGTGCTGGCACACATAGAGTACATGTGGTATTTTAGAAGGTATTTCCTTATTAAATGCAGGCAGCATTTTGCTTCTATGCTTCTTCCCACTGCATGGGCAATTAATAGACCGTTAGGAGGTACAGTGATAACTCCACAAAGAGATGGAGCACAGTCAGTGGGTCCTCCATCGAAGGTAGCCTTCTACAGGGGTAAAATGGCTCCCATGGACCCCACAGACATCCACCTGCATGTGGGTGCAGTCACTCACTGGCACACCTTCCCCCAGCGAATCAACGTAATTGTAGGTGGGGAAGTGAGGGGGCAAGACAGAGAGAAAAATGTAAATCATTCTTGACAGCTAAAAGCTATTCATACAGCTTTAGTGAAGACTGTGCTCGTGGTTATGAATCAAAGTAGAGAGTGGGCCCCTTGACCACTTCCTAATTGTAGCTCATATAGCACCTGTCAGAAGTTAATTTTTATCTAACCATCTCCTTCAGTAGACTTTCAAGAGTTAAACATTTTGGCTAGTGTTTGCTTCACAAGTAGGTCAAACGATAACGCATCTATGTAAAAGCTTTCTACATTGTCTGAAAAGAAACTTTTAAAAAAAGAGAGAGGAGCAGAAGTGTTAGATTCTGCCTTCCTTGACCCAGAGGAATGCAATGTATCTTGCAAACATATAATTTCTCGTCACAATTTACAAAGCATATTGTACAAACTACATTTTTGTGGCATTTTATAAAGTTACTGTGCAATGACAAGGGAACAGCCCAGGAGCCTGCCTAATTTCCATTTACAAATGAGGTCTGAGTCGGAAAGGAGTTCTTCTGGTTAGACATCCAGTCTGGAGGATAAAGCAGGTGTAGTAAAGAATTATGTTCTTAACATTGTCAGTAATGTGTTTAAGGAGTAGGTTGCCTGTTGCATGTTTGAAATAATGATATCTGAATGCTGAAAATGATCCATGCTAAAGATTGAGGGTGTGCTTGTTCTCGATTAGGGTAAAGAGCTCTATTTGAGATATGTGCTGTCATTTATAGAATGCAGTATTGGGAATAATGATGACGACTTGGTTCTAGATTTGTCAACAGAGTTCAAGGTTTGTGGTTACTGCAAGAATAACCAGAGTCTATTAAGTGTTCTTCTGGAAGGGGAGAAGGCAGGCATGAACTAGATGTGGACCTACTGAGCTTTGAGGTCCTAGAGAGGTTTTGCTTAAACTCAGTACCGGCTGGCATGGCTCGCGGGTGGTGAGTTGGGTGCAGGGTGTTGAAGGGGGGGGGAGCGGTTTTCGCATGGGGATCGGAAATTTAAAAAAACTTACCTCTAGGCCAGGTCCTGCGTCTTATCTGCTCCTGTTCTCCAGCTCAACTGCCTCCGACAGGAACAGGAAGCAGGCAGCCAGACTCCCTCCCCTAAGCCAATCACAACACTACAATGCAGCGTTGTTATTGGTCTGAGCACAGTGACAGGATGCTCAGCCAGGGCATAGAGGGGTGGGCATATTCTCCATGCAGGCTGTATTGCAGCCTGCATGGAGAACAAGGAAGTGCGCATGACTGCTTTGGGCGGCCTTAGAGGGCCGACCTAACAGTCATTGCACACTTTAGGAGTGGGCAAACCACTCCTTCCCTGCCCTGCCTGGAAAACAGAGTAGCCCCGCCACCTGCCTGCCCCAAAGGAGCAGGACACAAAATATAAAATGACAATAACTCTTAAGTTATTGTTATTTTATGTTTCTCACTGCTTAAAAGCAGTGGGGCCACGCCAGTGCTTAATTTGTAAAATATGAATTGCAGGTGCTCACATTTTTTGGGTAGGCCACACCCACTTTCCTCAGCTCCACCTGTGACTCTAACCACTTATTCTAGTTGCTCCAACCAGATCCCCAACTGGCACTGCCACAGTGTACATTACAAAGCATTCTCCTTTTTGGTCTCAAGCTCTTCCCAGCTTCTGACTCGATGTCCCCTAGCCCTTCCCAGGTGCACTCGTCTCTCTCCATCATATAAGAAGCTACTGAAATCCCGGGGCCGGACTATTCTGCAATTAGCACACCAGAAAGTGTTGTTAGGCCAAAACAATGGCACACCTGAATTCACAAATACCATACAATGTATCAGAACTGCACAACTAAAACTGAAGTGGGTGAAAAATGCCTCTCAGCCACTATTAGACATGGACGGGACACTGGTCCTTGCTGGCGTCCCACTATTAGACATAGACGGGACACTGGTCCTTGCTGGCGTCCCACTATTAGACATAGATGGGACACTGGTCCTTGCTGGCGTCCAGACAGTTAATTAGAGAAGCACTTGTGCAAATACAATGTCACAAACAAAACGTTCCTTACAGCTTGCCTAGTTTCATTTTGTCATTTTTTGTGTTTCCCATCATAACATTTATTGCTGTTTTTGTGGGCAAATTTTAGGCCAGTAAAGCATTGCAATCCTAAGGCCGATCCATGCGATAAAGCAGAGCCAACTTTTCGGGGTCATTAAAGATATTTTTGCTGCATGAGCTTCTGCAGAAAAAATCTGTACCACCTGACCTTGTCTGAAAAGTTGAAATAGTTTCTCAAGGCAGACACAATATTTTTTGGGGGAGCACAGTAACAACTATGCTGTTGGACATACTGGACTATCATCTAGACCTAAAACAGCTCTCTTGAGTTATGTCAGAGATATACCATCCAGGATCTGCTGACTCGCAGGCTTGGCACTACAGCTAGCCAGAAGGAACATAGCCATGCGTTGGGAAAATATTCACTCATCCCGTATGCAATACTAGCAAACAGACTTTGCCCTCTGCAATACGAGGTGTGCAGTATATGTCAAACTACAGCCCCTACTTCCTGCCCAAGGGACCTATGGGGCCCCACCCGCACCTACTTAGCAAAGACTGCAACGGAGATTGAGGATGGGGGAATTAGACCCTCTGACTCAGGTGCTCTTTTGGACTTAATGGACCAGTCACTGCGGTGATCTATAGACACTGTTTGGGGGTGTGCCCTCTGCATACTGACTGGACGACTGCTGCACCTAGTTAGCATTTCAATGATTGCAAACGATGTTATCACACTGCCAAAGTTTCGCAATGTGATATGTGCTTATTGAGATAAGCCTCCTGTCCTGCTGATTGCGTGTTCTGTTCTGCTAACGCACCTCTAAACCTTTGTCGCAATAGGAGACTGGTCCATAGTATGTTAAGTACTTCTGTCTGTTAAACTAATAAAACATTTTTTTTAACTATTTAGTGAAGAACTCAATGCCTTCTATTTCACTATGTTTTTGTCAACCACTGTTTAACTTTGTCTCTGCTTGTAATCACCAACCTAACATTATAAAGACCACCCTTGATGTATGAACCTCAAACTGCCTCTTCTGGACCACCTCAACTCTGTAAACACCCTTGCATGCACACCTAACACCCACATCAAGGTTATGATGAAGAGAGCTTTGTTGCCCTCTGGAATCAAGTCTGTAGGGTATAAATACCCACCCCCTTCAAAACAAAAATGAAATCAATGTTAACAGAAGATGCATTCCTTGTATGCTTAACTAAAGGCGACACAGATCTCTACTGCTAACACTAGCCTTCTCCTCGATGGTTGCGTCCAAAAAAAGTGCCACATTGGCTGCTGCATCTAGTTGGGTGTGTTCATTGGAGGACAATGCAAAATGAAGAAAACGTTAATCAGTGTAGCAAAACTGGTTAATGTATTAATATCTGAAACTATGTAGGTCAACGCTGTGCAGCAAATGTATTTCCATAAAATCAGTCTGAGGGAGGGCCTTGCTACTTTTAAGAGCAAGATATACCCTGGCCGGATTATGTAGTCATCCTTCCCAAGATAATAAGTCACAGAAACGCACTGGAATGTCTTAGTGGAATGAGATATGCATTTTGCTTTTGCCTGCTTCAAAATTGGCTAAACATCTTGATCTCACAGATAACTTAAGAAAATGTAGAGTCGGTTTGTCAAACCCATCGCTCCTGCTTCATAGTGCAGGCATGCTTTGCTTTCTGTCACCTCGCCGTGTGCCCTCCCTGCCCTGAAACCTCAGCACTCACCATCAGTAGGACCGTAGTTCTAAGATACCTCTGTAGTACAAAAATAATGCGCCTAAAATCAACAGGTGTTAAAAGTCAACACTCCCTGACACAAGCTTTGCCAGGAAAATATAAATCGCCCTTGTCCCTGAGCTCTTACTGGCTGCCTCCCAGCAGGCATTCAAACAGAGCTTACATAGCTGATGTTCAGTTCACTTGACACCTTCTCATCAGAGCGCAAACTGCACTATTTGAACCTCACTACTACTCTCCACTCCTCCTCCTAAATGTCATAAGCCCTGTATCCAAACTGAAACTACTCTAGTTGGCTTTCACTTCCAGTCTCCCTTTCTTCCTTAAGCTTGTCCTCTCCACCCACACAGTTACTGCCCAGGATCCCCTTTACAACAATGTGCTGGATATCAAAATGTTAACCCTTACTTGCTGTTACCCCTCAATGGCCTCCAGCGAGAAGCTGATTTTCGTACCACAGGCCGCAGAGTAGGGAAGCTGTACCGTGGGAATGTTCAGCTTGGGGGCCGACCAGTGCCAGGAAGTCCGGCCCCGGGATTTCCGTAGCTTCTTATATGATGGAGAGAGACTAGTGCACCTGAGAAGGGCTAGGGGACATCCAGTCAGAAGCTGGGAAGAGCTTGAGACCAAAAAGGAGAATGCTTTGTAATATACACTGTGGTAGTGCTGGGGACAGAAAGGAGCATTGCTGATTTCATGTCAAGGGTAGAGGATGTGACATAATGGTCAGAGCTGCCTACTTTGGAATAGAGGAACCAGGTCCAGCTTCGACCATCGTGTCCACGCTTGTCTAACAAACAAATGAATGTGGCCCAGTGTAACGTAACTGGTGCTCATGTAAAGTGTTATATTAATCTATAGAAAAAAGGTTGAAGACGAGATGGAGAGTAAAAGTGCATTGAATAGTCTGGGCCTCCCAGACCCTAATCCAGGGAAGAAAATTACCTCCCAAGTAGTCAGCAGTGCCAGTTGGAGATGTGGTTGGAGCAACTAGAGTAAGTGGTTAGAGTCACAGGTGGAGCCGAGGAAACTGGGTGCGGCCTACCCAAAAAATTTGAGCACCTGCACTTCATATTTTACAAATTAAGCACTGGATAACATCCTGGGAAAACAATATATTTTCGATCATCAGCCTTAGGCAGGCACTGCTCAGCTGTTTCCTCCCAGAGTAGCGGAATGTGCCTCATAATAAAGCATGCGTCCATGTAGCATCGAATTTTAAATATTTTTCGGCGTTAACCGGGAAGACCCTTGTGAACTTAAGAGAGGCAATATGGAGTGTAGACCCTGCCCTAAGAAATAAGTGCCGGTATTAAGCACCGGAAAGCACCGGCACAAATTAAGCACTGGGCGACGCTCCTCCGCCATAGTGGGGAGCCGCCCCTGCTCATATTATCTGGCTTCTCTAGATAAGGTGTTCCGACAGACTGAGTTGTCTTGCGGTTAGGGCTGGGGAAATGAGACTGTGGCAAGGAGGACATTTTGGGAGGGAAGAAATCATGTTTTGTATTCACCATTCATGTAAATTACCAGTTCAAATACGATTGTCTATTGGAAATATTAAAAGGATAATGTAGATGGCTGATTTACAAGGTACTCACCTGCTTAGGAAGGAAGTGACACTTTAAATGAATCGAGTGTAGCACCGTTTGCATAATTGTATAAGGGTTTAATACTTTAAAATGCAAAATTGGCAATAACAGATTCTCTTGAGCAGTGTAGGAGTAGGTGTATATTTTTGACAACCCGCTGCAAAATACATTTTGTAAAACCGCACAGACTTTGTCAATTCTTGCATACAAGTTTCCAAGGAAGTGTCCCTTATGTACACAAGAACATATTTTATACAGTGGTTCTGTAGATACGTTTTATGTGTTGGTGAATTAAGTTCATTAAACATCACTAAAACGTATAAGTCGATCCTATTTGAGGAGAACATATTGAAGGGTAGAGTGTCAAATAAAACGTGACTAAAAAAAAATGTTTCTCGGCCCTATTCAGGGCACACACCTTGAATACCTTGTTACTCACTGCCTAAGAATTTTAAGATGCAGATCCTTTCCCCTAAACAATGATTTGACTTTTGAGCTTCCGGAGCCGCGGAGGTACTACTACTTTACCATGTCTGAACTATGAAGCTAGTTAGTGACGTGGCCTGACAAGGAGGTCGACTGTTTTTTAAGAGTTGTGGAATGTGGTACAGAGAAATGTATGCATCTGAAGTTATCAAAACAGAACTGATGAAAAAATGTTGCAATATAAACAGAAACCAGAATGCATCTCAGACAAGAAAGACACTTTTTGTAGAGTTAAATCGTTTGCGTTCTGGCTCCTTCGGCTTTTACAAACTTTTGTCAGCACTTTCAAGACCTATTCAGGAACATATTATTGTCCATTCTTCCCAAGATTTGCAGTGAACGTTTCGAGTATCACTAGGGTTAAAGGTCAGGTATCTGAATCAGTTTCCAGTTCAGCACAAGGAGTGTTTGTACTTACAACACAGATGAGTGTCAAGGTACTTCTACTCTGGGGGTGTATAAACATACAAAAAGAAACAATACAAAGGAAAATAGAGAAACACACCTGGTTACATTTCAATACACACACCTGCCGTAAAGAAATCTTTAAACATTGTCTTGGTTGAATATCCTATGCCGTTTGTGTTTTTTTAATGTGAAATGTTTCTTTCTTTAGACACTTAGTCTTGACAGCCCAGTGCATTAGCTATCGTCATTCACGCTGGAATGTTTGCTCAGGTGTTCTGGCTTCGTCTGCAAACCAAATATAGGCCACGGTGTTTCTGCTTTGTAATCCTCTCTTTAATGCTATATAACTTTCACGTGATTTCTCCCCACATTACATTTTAGCCTTTGTGAACATCTTCTGACATAACTTTTTACATTTTACGAGGTGGAGGCAATGACATTCTTTTTCTAAGGTGACGCCAGATGATTCGGGGTGAAGTGATATGTGATAAAGAAATAGATTTTTGGCGGTGCTTGCAGTCTGTTGGTGTATTTGACCATGCACTTATTGTGAATTATTTACCATAAATTATCCAAAAAGAAGCTGAGTCAAGAGCTCTAGCTAATTATATCTGACAATGGAAATTTGTTCTCCCACTTCCCCCCATAACTCACTCTCACTTATGTGGAGTATCAAAATCCCTTTGGACTAACAAACACGCACCTCTCTCACCTAGCACTCACCACATATGCTCATGTCCAGCCGGGCTTGCAATGGACAATGCCTGACCGCTACAAGGCCATGGTAGAAAAAGCAGCCTCCTATACAAATGAAAAATAACGCAAACAGTTCAAACGAACAATGTTGTTGTAATACCTGACACCCTTGAAGTGGTCTTCCCTCACACATTTTGCCTTCTCCCCTCCTGTTTTCTGAAAATATTTTTTCTTGGCGCTAGAACTCTGTCCACTTTACCACTGCCAATCAGTGCTAAAGGGTAAACAGCGCTTACTTCGCATGCCAAACAACGCATGCCATAACAACGTAGTCATTACAATGACCGCATTGTTATTTCGCTTACTGTTACAACGCAAGTCAAAACCACGACTTGCGTTAGGGGGCAGAAGGTGTTGGATTTAAAATCCAGCACCTTCCCTAGTGTACACACAGACTGGAGTTGGAATAGTAAATTATACTATTCCAACATCCAGCGCCCCTAACGCAAGTCGTGGTTTCGACTTGCGTTCTAACAGTATGCGAAATAACAACGCGGTTGTTGTAACAACTGTGTTGTGATGGCATGCGATATAAACGCATGCGAAAAAAAGGTCTATATTCATGCTAAAGTGCTTGTATTCACTCCTTTAAACGTGGTGACATTGTCTTACATCCAATTGCTACATTTAATTTGCTTGTACTTGTAAGTCCCTTATAAAATGGTTCTACACGTGCCCAGGGCCTGTAAATTAAATGCTACTAGTGAGCCTGCAACACTCATTGTGCCACCCAATAAGGCAGCACTTCGCTGACCTCCTAATCGGAGCTACCAGGACCCACAAGCTCCAGAGTCCTCTCTCCAACAGCACAGCTGACCACCTGCAACCTGAGCTGCAACTGAACCTGTGTGAGCCCTGTTGGTCTCTGGTATTGTGAGTCCCTGATCCCTAAGAGGTGCCTGTCCAGGTCCTGGACACTTGGCTGGCATCAGAATGCATTCCTCTGCAAGAAAAAGAAACCTTAAAGCTTTGGGCTCTTCTTGACCGCAAAGGTATCTGCTCAGACAGAGACTGTCGCCTATAGCGACCACCAACTCGGCAAGTGAATACGAGTCTTCCCACTACAGCAACCGCCAGCGACAACCAGCAACAACCCGCAATGTGAGATCTGCACTTCGCCCTACTGTATTGAGCATCCATGACACCTGACAGGGTCTTTGTGCTACAGCGAAGATCATCAGAGATGCAAGGCCTGCTCTTCGCAGCCTCATCCACCGTGAACTGAGGTCTTCGCCTGGACGTTGAGAAGGTATCTTTTTAAGCTGGACTAAACTGGCCCCTGTGTCTGGCCAAGGCCCAATTGTAATCAGCCTGAAATTGTGACTAGGTAAGCTACCATGAAAGCCATTCTGCTCACTCAGTTTGGTCTCACTCCAGAGAAATACCGCATAGGATTCAGGGCTAGCCAGAAGTTGCCAAAACAGTCTTGGGTGGATTTCTTGGATTACTCCAGTAAGGCACTAAGTGGCTGGGTGAGGGACAGTAAATTAGGTGATTTCAATGGGCTGTATTACCTGAATTTGAGAGAGCACATGCTCAAAAGTTTCTTCACAGAGTTGCGACAACACCTAATTGACAGCAAGCTTACCTCACCTATGAAGTCTACCGAGTAGTCAGACATCTGGGTCAGCATTAGAATGCCAAAAAGATGTCAGGGGAACCCAAAAAGGGTGGACAGGGCCCCCTAAAGAAGAAAGAGGGGGGAGACAAAAATAAAATTAAGAAGCTCTGTAATGGCTCCCAAAATACTTCTCAGGGAGTAAGGATTTTCAGTCCCACCTGAACAGAAGAGTGGAATCCCTGAAGAGAAGTCATGGATGTTCAACCCCAAATGTTATGAGTACTATAGATATGGACACAAGAAGAGAGATGCCAAATGCCCTTTCTGGGAACAAGTGCGCACCGCACGGCTCAGGGGACCCTAGACGCGAACGTGCCCGACCTCCTGGAGCCCTGGCTGGGATCCAGGAGGCGAATGGCACCTCATCGGGACTTCCAGGGAAGCCCGGCCAACTGGTCGCCCTATAGGAAAGCATTGCGGGCGACCAGATGCCCGAGGGGAGAGGGGCGACCAGATGGCCGGGACCGAAATGACGCCAATCTGCCTGCCCCGAGCCTCCGCGGGAGGGCTCCAGGGCCCTGAGGCTCCAGGGCTCCAGGACTCCAGGGTTCCAGGGCTCCAGGGCTCTGGAGCTGCAGGGCTCCAGGGGCTGCAGGGCTCCGGGGTTGCAGGGCCCGGGACCCATGGAGCCCGTCCCAGGTACTTTGCACGCCACGGGCCGGAGGAGGGAGCCCCGGTCGCCTGGGAGGTGTTGCCCGGGAACACAGCCCATCTGGTCCCTGGCAGGGAACCGCCAACCCGGGAGGGGTCCCAGAGTAGCTTGTCCCTAGTAATCCGGAGGAAGGCTACCCCTCTTTCTGGGAACAAGTGCGCACCGCACGGCTCAGGGGACCCTAGGTGCGAACGTGCCCGACCTCCTGGAGTCCTGGCTGGGATCCAGGAGGCGAATGGCACCTCATCGGGACTTCCAGGGAAGCCCGGCCATCTGGTCGCCCCATAGGAAAGCATTGGGGGTGACCAGATGCCCGAGGGGAGAGGGGCAACCAGATGGTCAGGACCGAAATGACGCCAATCTGCCTGCCCCGAGCCTCCGCGGGAGGGCTCCAGGGATCCAAGGCTCCAGAGCTCCAGGGCTCCAGGGCTCCAGGGCTCCAGGGCTGCAGGGCTCTGGGGTTGCAGGGCCCGGTACCCATGGAGTCCGTCCCGGGTACTTTGCACGCCACGGGCCGGAGGAGGGAGCCCCGGACGCCTGGGAGGTGTTGCCCGGGAACACAGCCCATCTGGTCCCCGGCAGGGAACTGCCAACCCGGGAGGGGTCCCAGAGTACCTTGTCCCTAGTAATCCGGAGGAAGGCTACCCCTCTTTCTGGGAACAAGTGCGCACCGCACGGCTCAGGGGACCCTAGGCTGGAACGTGCCCGACCTCCTGGAGCCCTGGCTGGGATCCAGGAGGCGAATGGCACCTCATCGGGACTTCCAGGGAAGCCCGGCCATCTGGTCGCCCCGTAGGAAAGCATTGCGGGCGACCAGATGCCCGAGGGGAGAGGGGCGACCAGATGGCCGGGACCGAAATGACGCCGATCTGCCTGCCTCGAGCCTCCGCGGGAGGGCTCCAGGGCTCCGAGGCTCCAGGGCTCAAGGGCTCAAGGGCTCAAGGGCTCCAGGGCTCTGGGGCTGCAGGGCTCCAGGGGCTGCAGGGGCTGCGGGGTTGCAGGGCCCGGGACCCATGGAGCTCGTCCCGGGTACTTTGCATGCCACGGGCCGGAGGAGGGAGCCCCGGACGCCTGGGAGGTGTTGCCCGGGAACACAGCCCATCTGGTCCCCGGCAGGGAACCGCCAACCCGGGAGGGGTCCCAGAGTACCTTGTCCCTAGTAATCCGAAGGAAGGCTACCCCTCTTTCTGGGAACAAGTGCGCACAGCACGGCTCAGGGGACCCTAGGCGCAAACGTGCCCAACCTCCTGGAGCCCTGGCTGGGATCCAGGAGGCGAATGGCACCTCATCGGGACTTCCAGGGAAGCCCGGCCATCTGGTCGCCCCGTAGGAAAGCATTGCGGGCGACCAGATGCCCGAGGGGAGAGGGGCGACCAGATGGCCGGGACCGAAATGACGCCAATCTGCCTGCCCCGAGCCTCGGTGGGAGGGCTCTGGAGCTGCAGGGCTCTGAGGCTCCAGGGCTCTGAGGCTCTAGGGCTCCAGGGCTCCAGGGCTCCGAGGCTCCAGGGCTCCAGGGCTCCAGGGCTCCAGGGCTCCAGGGCTCCGAGGATCCAGGGCTTGGGGGCTGCAGGGCTCCGAGGCTCCAGGGCTCCAGGGCTCCAGGACTCCAGGGCTCAGGGGCTGCAGGGCTGCGGGGCTCCAGGGTTGCAGGGCCCAGGACCCATGGAGCCCTTCCCGTGTACTTTCCCATGCCGCGGGCCGGAGGAGGGAGCCCCGGACGCCTGGGAGGTGTTGCCCGGGAACACAGCCCATCTGGTCTCCGGCAGGGAACCGCCCTCCTGGGAGGGTGTCCGGGCATACCCTTGCCCCTAGTAATCCGGAGGAAAATGACCCCCTTTTCTTGTAATCCGTGCACTCAACGTGACAGAGGGGACCCAGGGCGCAAACGTGTCTGACCTCCTGGAGCCCTGCCTGGCATCCGGGAGGCGAATAGCACCTCATCGGGACTTCCAGGGAAGCCCGGCCATCTGGTCGCCCTATAGGAAAGCATTGGTTGCAACCAGATGGCCGAGGCGAGAGGGGCGACCAGATGGCCGGGACTGAAATGACGCCAATCTGACTGCCCCGAGCCTCAGCGGGAGGGCTCCAGCCTGCCCGTGCAGGGCTTCGGGCCTGCAGGGCTCGGGGGCTCCAGGGCTCGGGGACTGCAGGGCTCCGGGGCTGCAGGGCTCCGGGACACGGGGACTGCAGGGCTACGGGGGCTGCAGGGCTCCGGGGACTGCAGGGCTCCAGGGACTGCAGGGCTCCGGGGCTGCAGGCTTCCAGGGCTCAGGAGCTCAGGTTCCCAGGGGCTGCAGGGCTCCGGAGCTCCAACCAGGCCGGGGGGGTCAGGGAGTCTGCCCAGGCCTGAGGGACCCCTGTCCCGGGCACACGGACCCTGAGGACGCGCCCCCGTTGAAAAAAAAAAAATCCAAAATTTTGCGTGGTGTGCGTAGTGGCACTACGCAAACTACGCCCAGCCCTAGTTGGTTACAGGGTATCTCTTAGCTCACCAACTGCTTGTGGCCAGCCATGGCTGCACATGGCCGAAGCCCTTGCACAACAAGGCTTGGCAAAGCACCACATTATATTATTTTATTTTTCAGGACTAGCAAATCCTGTGCCAGGTTTCTTAATCCTGAGATCCTGTGAAGCTCTGTGAGACCCAGGAAGTGTCTGAGATTCGCTAATCTGGCCAAGCAGTTGTAAAACCCAGGATACAAAATTATTATTTTAATAATATTTTTAATGCCAGTGAAGGGTTTCTATGGGCTTACCATGTCCCCTTATTGTTTTTTATTTTTCCCACCATGGTGCTCGGAGTGATGGCAGCTGCAACTAAAAATGTTTGGGGACAGCCAGCCTATTAGAGGGAAGTTGATTTGGAAATCAGCAGCCGGATTTGCAAATTTGCAATGGTCTAAGAGAGAAAAAGCTCCCTAGTGCCTTTAGTTTTTCTAATTGGACTCATAATTCTGTGGAGGAACCACAGATAAACAATCAAGCAGGGGCGGACGGCACAGGTATGCACAGTGGGCGGGACAGGGTGCAGCAGGGGGGAAGCCGACGGAATAGGTATTATTTATTTATTTAATTATACCTATCCCATTGTCTGTCGACTTCACCCCTCCCACCCTGCCCCCACCCTGCCCTACTGCCCTACTATGTTTACCTGTGCCGGCCGCCACTGCAATCAAGCTGAGCTCATAATTAACACTTTTCATCCGTAGACTGGAATACTGCTTAAACGCTGATTCCTCAAATAACTACTGAATGGATTTGCACTAAACAAAGCAAAGGTGCTGTTAGACCTGTAGGGTGGTCTTCCCCCAAACATTTTGCCTTGTTTGCTCCACTTTTTGCTGATTGTTTTTGTTGGCCTTAGGACTCTGGGCACATTACCACTACTAACCAGCGCTAAAGGGCATGTACTCACTCCCCTAAAACATGGTAACATTGGTTAAACCACAACTGGCATATTTAAATTCCTTATAGTAAAGGCCACTAAATGTGCACAGGTCCTGTAAATTAAATGATACTAATGTGCCTGCAGCACTGATTGTGCCAACCACTTAAGTAGCTCTTTAAACATGTCTGAGGCCTGTTACTGCAGAGTCTGTATATGCAGTTTTACTGCTCTTTCGACTTGACTTTTAAAACGGTCTGCCAAGCCTTAAACTTCCCATTTATTACACATAAGTCACCATTAAGATAGGGGGGCATGGATATCGACATTAAGATAGAGGTCGTGGCCTAAGGAGCATTTCTGGGTAAACCCCTATTATCCGGAGTAATCCTGCTTCCAGCTGTCTTCTGGACACTTGCGTCACCTTGAGTGCGTGCCTGCCAACGTCCACCGACTGATGGTGCTTGCCATTTGTGAGGCAGCCACCTGTAGCTCCCCGGTGACTGCTACTGGTTCGCTGCTGGCGGTTCTAGCCTGCTGGTGAGCTGGGACACAGCAGCTGTGGTGCTGACCCCGCTGAGACAACTGCACGAGGTGGCTGAGGCCTCCACTGAGGTCTTGCGGCTGCCAATGGAGCATCGGGTCTGCCAGTGAGTACATTGAGGGGCATGGAGGACCTGGTTGGGGCCTGCCACTGCCGGCGAGCCGCCGGCCTAGGTGCAACCGAGGGCTTTGCTGTTGCCTGATGGGCCATGCTAGTCCGGGGCCCCCCTCCCTCTGGAATTAAGTGAGGAACTCAGCTCTCTTGATGCCTCTGCCCAGATGCTGCTTCATCAGGCACCCAGAGGATAGGAGGGGAGCACTGCTGGCCTAGCAGTTGGAGCTGCAGCCTGCTCCTTACTGCTACATGCATGATGGCCCTACCCGATTGGCCTATTGCATTGGCAACCATTGAGGGTTCCCGGAGTTCGGCGCTGCAGAGCGGTCAGTGGCCCTGAATTGCACCCTTTAGGCCGATGCAGATGCCCCCTGTGGCATGCTGGGCCCTGAACGTTGGGGAAACACTGATGCAACATAATCCTCCTGCTCTAGCTGGGAGCCTCACCTATATGCCCTAACCAAGGGATAGTTGCTGCAGGCACAGACTTCGCTGCGGTGTGGGGACAATCTAATAAGTTTGTGATGCTGAAGTGGCGGATCTGATTTGTCCATCAACCCACTACGCTACACGCCAATTTGCAGTGGCACTGGCACCAGACCCATGCAGGTGACTGCAGCACTTTTCAGGGGGACCCCAGTGTGTTGGGGGTCATCTGTACCAGGGAGGCGTGCTTGGTCTACTCGAGCTGCAGTGCTTTGGCTGACTTGCAAAGCACTGGAAAGCTGGCCCACCTCACATGCTTCCTACCACTTGTGGCTGCGCTGGACCCAGGGGGGCACCCCTTCGGGATGGGCCACCACTGTGCGGGCACCATCACCCCACCTACAAGGGTGCCTGGCAGGGGCGTGGCCTTGATCAACCACACCGAGTCTGTAGATACCTGTGATTGCCCCTCGTCTCTAAAAGACAAGTTGGATATGGAGCTGAATGCAGTGGAGAAGACCCGCACAACAGTGGAGAACACTTGTGTCTCCTGAGAGAGCAAGATCAACAGCATAGCAATTGACCTTAATCTGCTACACACTAATCATCTTAAACTAGCAGACAAAGTGCGCACTACAGAGTGAACCATTGCTGAACTCCAGCTGATGTCCAAAGAACTGGCATCCTCCATCTAGCTGCTGACGGATCATGTCCACATCCTTCAGGCCAGGGCTGAGGATGTGGAAGGCTGTCCACACAAAAACAATGGAAGCATGATGGGCCTCCCAGAAGTCATTAAAGAACGTGACCCTTTAGAATATCTGGACAACTGGCTGCGGAACTTGCACCCACCTGATTCCCACACACAGTTCTCCTTGATAGAACAGAAGCATTGCGTTCCGACTCGGAGACCTACACTTTGCTCCAGCCCTAGAACAATATTAATTCGCCTACTTTGTTACCGTGACTGGGATATCATCCTATATGAAACCAGAAAACTTGACGGAATTGTGATAGATAATGCCGGCATCATGCTCTTCCTAGACTACATAGTAATGGTGCAATGTCACTGGGCCTCCTTTCTAGCTGTTAAATGCCGTCTACATGAACTGAACCTGAAATACTCGCTGCTCTTCCTGGCAAGACTCCGTGTTGTGATGGATGGCAAAACATGTATTTTTAACTCGCCGGAAGATACTTGGGAACGACTGGAGCCTTTCGGGGCTTGCGTAGCCCCACCACGCTGCAGGAATGGAGCCAATCGCTGACAGAACAGATGGTGGACGCCGTCACGGGCGCTGGCATGCTACGCAGAATGGCTTCCAGGACTGTGGCAGTCCCAGACCTGGAACACGTTATACAGGAAAACAGGCAGGCCCCCCAATCTGTAGTAGCGATAAGCGATGCCTGACCTGACACCAGCCCAGATGAAAGATCTGAGCAGTCTTTGAGCGAGGATGGTTCCTCCACTGTTTGGCCCGCAGATGTTGATGCCTTGGCACCCTGAGAGGTCCCTCCACAGACAGCCAATGCCATTACTTGAACTACTCACACTTGCCACTATCATAGCTTCCAATTGTGTCTGATCACTGGATATATGTTGCTAGCTGTCATTTCACTTTTCAATAATCAAATCCTAATGTTTTGCTAGTTCCCATGTGCTGCACGTGATCATCCTTCTACACATCTCATACCGGCTGGAACATATACTCCTCCACTACACAGGGTACACCACCATTGGCCACTGCTCCTCCCACCAGTAAAACCCTTGGTGTCATGCTTTATTGCTATATTTTGCGTGTTTTAATAAGTTTGGGTGGGAAAACCTGAATTTTGTCTGCCCTACTAGTATTAAATGGTTACACCTCATCTCCCCCCCAGCCTGGGGACTCACCACTATGCCTCTTCACACCCGTCACAAGCTTGGTCCTTAGTAACATTCAAGACAGCAACCCACATCCTGTACACACACTACAGATATGACTCATACCACTTTCATAACCTGGAACGTGCGGGGTGTGCACACCCCCTCTCTCCGATATGCAGTCTACGCCTACCTCAAGCGTCGCTCCACGCAAGTTGGCATGCTTCAGGAAACTCACTAAAACTCACTAACACTAACTGAAGTGAAACAAACTCTTGCATCGTCGTCTGGTTTATGCCTCTAATTTAACTTCCTTCGCATGAGGGGTGCTGCTTTAGATCAGACCTGGGGCCCCCTTTTCCACTGATGAGGTGGTAGCTGATCACAAGGGCTGCTACCTCCTTGTCAAGGGCCGCCTCGAAGGCCGACACATTCTTCTTGGCGGCATATATGGAACAGGCAACCCCTGTTCTCCTGATGGCTGTCGCTACATTCTCTCCCTGCGATGGAATCCCACGGTTATTAGGTGGGGATTTTGATAGTGTCCTAAGAACTGACTTTGACAGATCCTTCCCTCCAGTGTCCTAAGAACTGACTTTGACAGATCCTTCCCTCCACTGCCCAACACTCCGGCCACCTCCAACACGCAGGCCTTACGTAAATGGCTTCAGCATTGGCACATGGTACACATTTGGTGACAGTGCAATGCTCAAATGTAAGTGTTCCCCTTTTTTTTCCTCACCGCATAACTCACATGTCAAGTTTGATCGATTCATTGGCACAGAATCCTTACTACCCTCTGTAACACATACTGACTACCTGGGCCGCACCCATTCAGATCTTAACGCGCAGAGTCTTCAGGTAACATGGGACACTAGCCCTCCTCCCATTCCGTCATGGTGCTTACAGCCAGTGGTACTTGAAGATACCATTCCGCACCTCACTGCATGCAGCTATCGAAGAATATTTTGAACACAACCATGGGTCAGCAACATCTAAGCTGATTGAGTGGGATGCATTCAAAGTGGCAGCCATGGGCCATTGTCTTGAGGTGACTTGGAATGTATCTCATATAGAATGTACACTCCTTCAACACGAAATGGACGTAGTACAAAATCCTGGTAGCTCTTGATGCCTTTTGGTGACACAACATGAACATGTTTCCATTCTGTACTGGTTGCATTGTCTGAACTATGCGTCCCACTCTGCATGTATGCATGCTGCTACTGACCATCACCACCCCCTTTTGTACCGCTTTGGCCACCATAAGTGTGGCAGGGTATGCTCAGACGTGAGTCCCTTGCTCACTTTGCCACTGGATTCAAGCAAGCCGGGCTGAAGACGGCTGGAATGCCAGAAACCGGTCCTCGGAAGCTTGTTTCCGGTCCAGGGAAGCCAATCGCTGACAGAACAGATGGTGGACGCCGTCACGGGCGCTGGCATGCTACGCAGAATGGCTTCCAGGACTGTGGCAGTCCCAGACCTGGAACACGTTATACAGGAAAACAGGCAGGCCCCCCAATCTGTAGTAGCGATAAGCGATGCCTGACCTGACACCAGCCCAGATGAAAGATCTGAGCAGTCTTTGAGCGAGGATGGTTCCTCCACTGTTTGGCCCGCAGATGTTGATGCCTTGGCACCCTGAGAGGTCCCTCCACAGACAGCCAATGCCATTACTTGAACTACTCACACTTGCCACTATCATAGCTTCCAATTGTGTCTGATCACTGGATATATGTTGCTAGCTGTCATTTCACTTTTCAATAATCAAATCCTAATGTTTTGCTAGTTCCCATGTGCTGCACGTGATCATCCTTCTACACATCTCATACCGGCTGGAACATATACTCCTCCACTACACAGGGTACACCACCATTGGCCACTGCTCCTCCCACCAGTAAAACCCTTGGTGTCATGCTTTATTGCTATATTTTGCGTGTTTTAATAAGTTTGGGTGGGAAAACCTGAATTTTGTCTGCCCTACTAGTATTAAATGGTTACACCTCATCTCCCCCCCAGCCTGGGGACTCACCACTATGCCTCTTCACACCCGTCACAAGCTTGGTCCTTAGTAACATTCAAGACAGCAACCCACATCCTGTACACACACTACAGATATGACTCATACCACTTTCATAACCTGGAACGTGCGGGGTGTGCACACCCCCTCTCTCCGATATGCAGTCTACGCCTACCTCAAGCGTCGCTCCACGCAAGTTGGCATGCTTCAGGAAACTCACTAAAACTCACTAACACTAACTGAAGTGAAACAAACTCTCGCATCGTCGTCTGGTTTATGCCTCTAATTTAACTTCCTTCGCATGAGGGGTGCTGCTTTAGATCAGACCTGGGGCCCCCTTTTCCACTGATGAGGTGGTAGCTGATCACAAGGGCTGCTACCTCCTTGTCAAGGGCCGCCTCGAAGGCCGACACATTCTTCTTGGCGGCATATATGGAACAGGCAACCCCTGTTCTCCTGATGGCTGTCGCTACATTCTCTCCCTGCGATGGAATCCCACGGTTATTAGGTGGGGATTTTGATAGTGTCCTAAGAACTGACTTTGACAGATCCTTCCCTCCACTGCCCAACACTCCGGCCACCTCCAACACGCAGGCCTTACGTAAATGGCTTCAGCATTGGCACATGGTACCCATTTGGTGACAGTGCAATGCTCAAATGTAAGTGTTCCCCTTTTTTTTCCTCACCGCATAACTCACATGTCAAGTTTGATCGATTCATTGGCACAGAATCCTTACTACCCTCTGTAACACATACTGACTACCTGGGCCGCACCCATTCAGATCTTAACGCGCAGAGTCTTCAGGTAACATGGGACACTAGCCCTCCTCCCATTCCGTCATGGTGCTTACAGCCAGTGGTACTTGAAGATACCATTCCGCACCTCACTGCATGCAGCTATCGAAGAATATTTTGAACACAACCATGGGTCAGCAACATCTAAGCTGATTGAGTGGGATGCATTCAAAGTGGCAGCCATGGGCCATTGTCTTGAGGTGACTTGGAATGTATCTCATATAGAATGTACACTCCTTCAACACGAAATGGACGTAGTACAAAATCCTGGTAGCTCTTGATGCCTTTTGGTGACACAACATGAACATGTTTCCATTCTGTACTGGTTGCATTGTCTGAACTATGCGTCCCACTCTGCATGTATGCATGCTGCTACTGACCATCACCACCCCCTTTTGTACCGCTTTGGCCACCATAAGTGTGGCAGGGTATGCTCAGACGTGAGTCCCTTGCTCACTTTGCCACTGGATTCAAGCAAGCCGGGCTGAAGACGGCTGGAATGCCAGAAACCGGTCCTCGGAAGCTTGTTTCCGGTCCAGGGAAGGCATGGCTTGGCAGTTCGGGCTGGACTGTTCCCACGAGGCACAGGGTCAGACTGATTTGCATATAGCCATGTCTGAACTGGGGTGTCAGAGTCGGCTAAAGAACGGTGATGGATCAAACCCAGATCTTTTGACTGGGTGTGAGTGTTTGATTGGTTCAGATGCTCCGTCCATCACCACCCCCTTTTGTACCGCTTTGGCCACCATAAGTGTGGCAGGGTATGCTCAGACGTGAGTCCCTTGCTCACTTTGCCACTGGATTCAAGCAAACCGGGCTGAAGGCGGCTGGAATGCCAGAAACCGGTCCTCGGAAGCTTGTGTCCAGTCCAGGGAAGGCATGGCTTGGCAGTTCGGGCTGGACTGTTCCCATGAGGCACAGGGTCAGACTGATTTGCATATAGCCATGTCTGAACTGGGGTGGCAGAGTGGGCTAAAGAACGGTGATGGATCAAACCCAGATCTTTTGACTGGGTGTGAGTGTTTGATTGGTTCAGATGCTCCGTCCATCACCACCCCCTTTTGTACCACTTTGGCCACCATAAGTGTGGCAGGGTATGCTCAGACGTGAGTCCCTTGCTCACTTTGCCACTGGATTCAAGCAAGCCGGGCTGAAGACGGCTGGAATGCCAGAAACCGGTCCTCGGAAGCTTGTTTCCGGTCCAGGGAAGGCATGGCTTGGCAGTTCGGGCTGGACTGTTCCCATGAGGCACAGGGTCAGACTGATTTGCATATAGCCATGTCTGAACTGGGGTGGCAGAGTGGGCTAAAGAACGGTGATGGATCAAACCCAGATCTTTTGACTGGGTGTGAGTGTTTGATTGGTTCAGATGCTCCGTCCATCACCACCCCCTTTTGTACCGCTACTGACAAATCTAGCATGCTGTTGGCATGCTTAGTGAGGTCAGACCAGCCCCAGCACCCTATTGTGGCACTGAAATCCTCTACTGGCAACTTACTTTACACGCAACAAGATATACACCTAGAACTAACCCAACACTATGCCTTGATGCACCAATCTCGGCTCACTGCTCTTCCACCAGACACCAAAGCCTTCTTCAGCACCATTTCCCTGCCCTGTCTTAAACCCCACAAATGAGCAGAGCTAGACGACCCAATCATACTATTCAAAATACAGGAGGCGATCAAAGCACTAGCTACAGGCAAGACGCCTGGTCCGGGCAGCTTGCCTATTGAATTTCACAAGACATATACAATGCTCCTTTCACCTTGGTTGCTCACCCTCTACGAGGAGGCTCTGGAAGTTTCATGCCTTTCCACTTCCCTGTGTGAAGCACTGGTGATATCACTCCCATAGCCAACCAAAGACCCCACTAAACTGGGCTTTTACTGGCCCCTAGTGCTGCTTAACATGGATTATAAGGTACTTTCTAAGATGCTAGCAACTCGGACCCATGTGCCCTGGCAGCCCTCCACATTCTGCTATTTCGGTATTATGGTATACCACGTGGAAGAGGACTTATATGATGACAATCTACATAGCGCTGTTACCTCGCTGAGGTTCCTAATGGCGTTCTGGTGGACACTGCCTCTGTCAGTTGTCGGACGTATAACACTCCTTAAGATGATTACTCTCCCACGCTTCCTTTATTATCTTTCCTAATCTCCCTCTCTACATCCCTGCTACCTTTTTCCGATCCCTGGAAAAAGCAATGCGGGCTTTCATATGGACCAGTTCCCGCTGCAGAGTAGCCTTGTCCAAATTATATATGCCCACAGATGAGGCGGCCTTGCAGAGCCTCATTTTGAGCACCACTGTCTCGCATCCCAACTCCAATCGGGGGCTAAGTGGATGTCAGGCTTACAGCTTGCGAACACAGCAACAGCGGAACTAGCCCATACTTTGCAAGATGCACTCCATATGTTTCACCCTGTACATGCACGCCAGGGATACCCTTTATCGGCACGCGGCGATAGCATGCAATTACATCGTCAACAGAACTAACCGCTTGGCACATGGCAGGTATCCACACAATTGAAGACCTTTATTGAGACAATAGTCTCCTGACCTACTTTTCCCTAATGGAGGAGGATGGTTTCCCACCTGGCCACTTATTCTTATATAATTCATTCTGGACACCATGGGAAGTCAGTGGGGTGACATGGCGTTGGAGCCCCTAACATACCTCACAAGTAATACCTGCATGTAATTGGACCAGGCAGCCACAAGATCCTCTGTTTTGCGGACTCACTGCACTCGCATGCTAGCTACCTGTTCACCCCCATCGTCGCAGGTGAGAAGAGGCACTGGCCCTTCCCTGCACCAAGAGGAAATGGGAAAACACCTCTGCATGGTCCGATACATGTTCCTCAAAATGCCAGATTTCGCCTAATACAATACTACATAGTTCAGAGGGCGAATGGACGTGGCCTGCCCCATTGTTCTTTCGTAGATGGCGACGTTTTGCACATGCTGTAGGGATGCCAGCACCAACAACACTACTGGCAGGGAGTCTCCACACAATTGTCTGCGTGCACGGGACGAGTGGAGCTGTTCACATGGGAGGTGTGCATTCTTGGTCTCTATCGCAGAACTAAGAAAAATAAGGTCACATCGCGCTTCCTCGACGTAGGGTTCAGAACAGCCATGCGCCTCATCACTTGTAGATGGAAGGCGCAGGAGCCAACGGTGCTTGCGGCATCGATGGATGCAGTCTCTTCTGGCCTGGCCTCAGGGGGAGAGTGTCGCCCTGCATAGAGAGCTCAATTTAGGACTCTGTAAATACCCCATAGCAACCAACTGGGAAGTTATTCTGGCAGATATACAGACTGCCGTCCATTCGGCCCCAATATCTGATACAAACTCGCCACTGCATCAGTCAAATGACACAGTGCATTAAATACCATAGCCTCTGGGGCTGAACGAGTTATACACCAAATGCCCTACACGTGGTTCCGGGCCACTATCTGGTTACAGGACATCCATGCGCACATCAATCAGCTTCTTCATATGTGTGAAACAGCTTTAGTGTGGGGAGGGTCGGGACTGGTGGAGAGACTGTTGAGGGTTTGTTAAAGTTGATTTTTGGTTTTATTCAGTTCACCTGCTTATTGCTGGGCACACAAATGGCTTCATTAAGGCGAAGCATTGGTGTAGCACACAATTTGTCCAGAATCGTAAATCTCACCTTGTCACCTGGGTAAATGATACGACTTGCGAATGATGTGAAAAGACTGAGAGTGGATGAATGCAATACAAGGTATATCATGCTATTGTGTCTAGTGCCACTGCTGTAATGTATAGTAAGCAAATTGTTATACCAACTGTGCTAACCAGACGTGTGTGGGCTCGGGATGTGCGCTGTGCAGATGAAGCATTCTTTTCTGTGAGAGAAAAACACTTCTGAGTTACTTAATCTGTCACAATGAGGCTGCATTTTAAAACATCCTACAGGATTAAGGGAAGGCTCCTGCTGAAGAAATCTTTGTGTGCTCAGCAACTTCTAGTGTAAAGTAACATAACTCTGGTGGGTAATGCACTTGCTGGAAGGATCTGCATTTTGTCTAGTCACTGTTGACTCATCATAAAGTAGCAGCACGTCAATGTGAATGTTGCTAAGCACAATATGTAAAATGCAGGTCACAGCTTTACATTTAATGTAGCAAAGTCATTGGATTACTAATTTGTCATAGAAAGTCATTTATTACTTAGCAGTTCATTAACTACAATATTGCAAAAAAGACAAAGTCACCCCTAAGTGGGCCTAGGTTGCCTATAGGGCAGGGTGCTGTGTAAGTAAAAGTCAAGACATATACTTATTAGTTTTACATGTCCTGGTAGTGAAAAACTCCCACATTCATTTTTCACTACCGTGAGGCCTACCCCTCTCATAGGTTTTCATTTGGAATTCCGTTTAATAAGTGTAATTTCTATGGATTTGTAATAATGAACCCTTTTTAATGGTAAAGTCGGATTCATTATTACAACTTTAAAAATTGCACTGTTCGAAAGTTGGCATTTTTCTGCTCCTAAGATCGGGGTGCCTGCTGCCTGTCTTCAATACACATCTGGGGTGGGTGACAGCTAAATCTTGTGCATACACTCTAGTCGGTTACACACAAAGGAAGCTTAGGTGTGTCTGATGAGCCATTCACATCGTGATGGGTCAAACTGGGCAAGACGGCAGGAAGGAGCTGACACTTACACCTAAATGGGCTGTGTCCTGCTCACACACAAAGGACTGCTTAACCCCCTGTAGTAAGTCTGGAGTCAAGCCAGGAAGGGAGGATCTCTGTGCACTTCAAAGACCCTCTTTAAAGTCTCCCCACTTTAGAGGCATCACTAGGTGGATAAGAACTGGACTTCTGACCCTAATAACTCAGTATACTTCTGGACCTGTGAATACTCTGCCGGGAAGAATGACTGCTATGCTGTTGAAGGAATGCCACTCTGCTGGACTGCGGTTCTGGAAGAACTACTTTTCTGCTGCACTGACCTGCCTGCTGCCCTTTCTGCTTAGGTGAGAAGGTCTGTACCTACACCACTTAAACCCAGAATGACTCCAAGAACTTGTCTGCTTACCTCCTTTCCTGAAGTCTCAGGGACATTAAAGACTTGCAACCCTGCAACAGCACCTGGACTCTGCCATCTGTGCCTCCTACCGTGCCAGGTGGTACAAATCCAGGTGTGGGCTATTGGAAGTGGTTTTTTTTGTACTGCAACAACAAAATCCACGCATTGCTGTTGTTGTACTGGTCTGAACCAACACATCTCCTTCAACGCAGTTGCATCACCTGCTTCAAAGACATTACATCGCTGGCTGCACTGCTCGACAAAGAGGCATCACCTATATACTGTGTTGCTTGATAAGGATGCATCCCCAAGTTGCTCTGCTCACTGACGACGCATCACCTATGAATCCTAAGGAACGGAACCGATGCAGTGCTTCCCTGCTCCTTGCATCTCGCTCTCGACACATCCTCCAAGCAAAGGTACTGTTTCAGTGGGCCAAGGCCGGTCCCTGCATCTGGCCCACACTCCATCACAGCAGGCCTGAACTTTTGAGTTTGACCTGGTCAAGCATGACCAGATATACCAAGTTTGCACTTTATGCTTTTAAGCACTACATTTCATGATATTCTTTCAAAATTGACAACTCCAGTTCTCCTTATTGGATTTTGGCTGTTCTTGTTCAATAAATTAAGCTCTCTTTTTCTAATCTGGTGTGGATTATTTTTGTGTGCTGTTTTTACTGCTTTAAGTGTTGAATAAATACTTTCCACATTGCATGTTAGGTTAAGCCTGACTTCTCTTTGCCAAGCTACCAGAGGGTGAGCACAGACTTTCCCTTACTCAGTGGCGGCCGCTATTTATCAGGGGTGGTGTGACGGGGGGAGGAGGAAGTTGGGGGGTTTGTAAATGAAAATAAATAATAATTAAAAACGCATACGTTCAGGCCAGCCACCCGTCCAGCGGCCACCTCTTAGTCCGCTTGCGGCCGCTCTTGCTCCTCGGAAGCAGGAACCAGGAAGCACTATGGCTCCTGACTCCTGTACCCAATCACAAAACTGCAATGCAGCATTGTGATTGGTCTGAGCACCATGGTTCGTTGCACAGATGGGGATAGGGGGCCTCGGCATGTTCTGCACCCAGGCTGTAATGCAGCCTGGGTGCAGAACATGCAAAGTGCACATGACTGTTTGGACGACCCAAGAAGGCCGGCCAAACAGTTATGTGCACTTTAGAGTGGTACTAAACAAAAGAATGCCAATACTGCTCTTATTCTCCTTATTTGAATTCAATAGTACATATGAATTGAACAATATGTATCCTCGCAATTTGTCCAGAATAAATCTATTTATTTCTCAATTTTTCTTTTTACTTCATTTTGGTTAATTTTCACCAATTTTGTATTTCAAAACACCATCTGTACATAACATATACAATTTTACACACATTTCTCATAAAACATTACCCTCTATACATTTCTATTCAACCTCACTACATTCAAACAAACTTTCTCACACATACACATACATCCTATTCATACTTTAATTACAATATTCACAATGTGCCATAGAACAATTTTTTGTTGGTTTTTGTAGCAGTTGAAACAAGAGTATTATAATCTTATGGCTCAAAAACAAGTGTCTACGCGTTTCGAACTCGCTGCAGGTTTGGAGTCCTCATCAGGACAAACGCTTTCTGAATTGAAGCTTATATGTCGGCCTGTGTGTTTTCCAAAAACGCTGGATTAATCGTTCCCGCGATCCACAGATTATTCAGGCAGTCTGTGAAGCCAAAAACCATCCGATACACTGTGCCTGCCAACATAACACAAGGCACACTACGAACACATATATGCAAACTGATTCCATAAATCACGAGCTGCCAAGCGTCGTGGTACACACAGGCCGACATATAAGCTTCACAAGCTCTGCACAAGGTACGACTTTCTAAATAACTAACATCTTAGGTGTGCAAGCATACAGACAACAACATTAATTCTAAATGGAATGTGAAGTAAAGCATTCAGAAGCTCCATGTGGTGAGACTGATTCTCAGTACGTTCCTCACCCACAACTGCGGTAGAAGAAAATGTCTGCAAAATATCAGAATGCAGGACATCGTGCATAGGTATGTGGACCAAATAACTTCAGTGATATTATGAAAGGTAGCATAAAGACAATATTAACAGTGGTAGAGAAAAACCGTCTAGGTTGAAAGCTGTGCCCACAAATCCTGTTGACCACACAGGAACATGCAAATCAGTAGCAGTAAGTGTGGATTCTCAACCATTGCCACACAATACACATGGATCTGGAGAGTAATAGCGCTTAACAGTAAATGATGAAAAACATAGCTAGCTCCTGGCAAAAAACAGGTAAACATGTCAGACTGGAAACCAAGGCAACAGAGATAGGAAGGCGGCAAACATGCACAGAGAATTAAGGAAACAGGGAAAGGAAGGCAAAGGCTTAGAAAAGAATAACAACTTGAAAAACTGTGAAGTTCCAGAAATTAGATTGCACCAAGATAGAGCCTGCTTAGGGAACATGAAAACACTTTAGGCGGTTCTTGTTCAAGAAACAAGAATATAGTTGTGAACTGTGCTAATTCAAGAATAAAGGATATACTTCTACAAGGTGCAGGTTTAGGATACACAGATTTTATATCGCAAGCTGTGTCCCTTTATAATCGAACACAGAACATTGTGGTATGGAAATATTGAGGACAAACTATAACTGAAATATCAAAAGGTAAGTCTAGATTTTCTATATCTAGCTCCACATATATGTACTTTGATAATATATATATATCTCAGAGGTTTTGAAGCGTAGAGTTAGGAATAGTACATCTATACTTCCTGTATGTGCACTTACCTTTCCATATACTTGTCTTCAATATTTTGTGCACACTATTCTATATGACGATATTTCTATGTTCGATGTTCAGTAGCACAATCCTATTGCACAGGAACCAGCAATCTCTGAAATCTGGGGGTCTGCCAAAAAGGAACACTTCAACAATGACCTCGGCTGGACTGATCAAAGAGAGCCTTTAGAAAAGGTTGATGAACAGAGGCCTAAGGTGAGATTCAGCAAGCATAAGCCATCTACATGTGCATTGATTCCTCTACCCTGCAAGGGTCGAGAGATAACAGTGAGCCGGGGATACGAAGAAATTAAGGGTTTGGCATGAAACCCACATGGACGTAGAATGCGAGTCAAGTCCTGAAAACTTTTGCAACATGCTGGAAATCAGTTTAGGGATATTCCACGCTGTTCACGAAAAATGTGGCCTTTGGAAGGAAAAACATTCAGGCTATCACAGAGCCCAACGTGGATCCAAAATGAAAGGCAAATTCAGAAAGACGTCCAAGAAGCAGAATAAAGTATACAGGTATAGCAAAAGGTCAGGGAGCTTAATCCAAAACTGACAAGTTATATGATGGTGGCCAAAAGAGTACCATTAATGAATGTTGATGCTAAGGTACTGTTTTTTATACAACCGGTGAGCTCATCTGATTCACACTGAACAATGCAGTTCTAAAGTAGGAGATTCAGACACGATAAAACCATGTGGATTAGCAGAGTGCAAAATTGCAATTCGAAACCTGTTGATACTTGCGGTTTACTTGCTTTCGTATCGGTTCATTAAAACTGCATGCCCGCAGGATTCTAGACACCACAACGCAACTTCCATGCCAGGAAATCTGTCATTAGTTGACACGCTAGCTATCTGTGCCTTTAACTACAACATTTCAATCCGTCCGTTCAAAGGTACATGGGAATAAATCATGATAAAAGGAATAGAAAAAGTATGGGATATATTTCAAATGAATATGGCACAATTTCAAGTAGACATTTTTTGGAGTGCTCTAACTATACTTGCTAAATAGCTTTAGTTTCGGGAATCAACAGATTGCATTTATATATTTTTCTCCATAAATGTCTCACTGTACCAAGGTGTCATTTGACTGTATTTGTATCTACAGATAGAGAAAAGGCCTTAATATTTTGAAAGGCGTTTACAATTCTTTCAACGGAATCATACAATCAAATCCATGGGCTGTTTCTTCTCAGTGTTATGCTTGACTCCACTCTAACTTTCTCCATTACTAGACAACTCACCTGATTACCATTTCCCTGAGTCATTATCTCCAATCTTGGGGACCTATTAGCAAGAACCTCGTTAAAATTATTGCAGTTTTAGCAACAGGAAACTGCCGCTAAAACGGCGATAACGGGCTTGTTAATATGTGTTATAGAATTCCAAAAGAAGCCCAGGTTAGATGTCCTGCACATCTAACCTGGGCTTCTATTGGAATTCTATAACACATATTAGCAAGCCCATTATGGCCGTTTTAGCGGCAATTTCCTACCGCTAAAACTGCAATCATTTTAACGAGATTCTTGCTAATATGCCCCCTGGTTTGTTTTTTGCTTGCATGTGATGATGGGTTAAAACCTTTTTCTTTACTGGAGACATTATTTGAATCAGAAACCGAACAAATAAGCATTACCAAAGCCAACAGGCCTGGACGTGAAGTGGTAATGCATGTGAAAGTGCTGAATTTCTTCAACTCGTTCTTGACTTTTCTAGAAATCCACTCCAGTGGTTCTTTTTAGCAGCATGAAAGTGTAAAGGGGAGAAAATAATTAAGTCACAGACAATTTAGAAATCACTCCTTTTGATACATAATAACTAGCAGACAACTCTGGAGAGTTAGTTGAATTTATTACAAAGCCCAAAATAACTGAACATCGACACACCTCAACAAGAGGGAATAGAAATACAAAGGAGATAGCATATAGCCAAACCTACGCACCCAATCGAATTGGTGCAACATGAACAAAACTATTAGCTCAAGAAAAAGGATAAAGGCAATCAGAAAACAAGAGTCCACATTTTCCTGCATCGACAGGTGGTGAATAAGGAGCATTTAAATCTATCCCTACTCTTTTTCTAAAGAGACATCCCGACATTGATGAATAAGCGTTTCAAATAATGAGGAAAGGTGTCTGTCGTGGAGTCTTCCTAAGAAGTTTCTCCACCGTTGGGATGGATCAAGCAGCATAAAGCCACTATCGCAAGAGAAAGAGCTTGTTATGAGATACTCTCTCTTCAAAGGCAAGAAAGATGTGGGCCGCTATCCCTAATTCCAACAACCAGTTATTCACAGGTGGTTTCACACAACTTATTCCACAATAGGCCCAGTCATGATCGTACTTTTTCACAGTGTTCCTTGTGTACATCCATTGCAACAATTCATCCTTGGATCTCAGGCCTTCTCTCATGTGACACTGACTTCTCCTTTATCACCTCCAAACCATGTAATTGCAACTTCTTTTCTTCTCGCCTAGCTGCTAAAACAAAGACTGTACTTTGCTTAAAAGAATGCTTCTCCATCTGCAATGCGAAAACGTGAGAAAGAACAGCGTCCACAGGGCACATGAAATTCAGGACATTAATGGGCTTGCATTTCAGGCCTACAGCTTCGGCTAACATAAGAACACGTCACTTAAACATTATGACTTTGCATAACTATATTACATTTTGACCAACACATTCACCTAATAATGGAAAGCATTATTATTAAACACATTTAATACATGAATAATGTCAAACTTCACAACGTGGTTTCTTCATTGTAACGTTTTCTGCTAGATACATTATTTCCTATGTTAACTTCTCATACTACTTGTCAGTGAACCAAAATATGTCACGTAAGTACATTAGCACGATTCATAATTCTAACACTCACGTTTACACAAGACAAGATTATATGCAGGTGCTCTCTACATGTGAATATGATGCACCTCTACAAACAAGTACAACATTTTCTGCTCCGTCACATGCAAAGAGCATTTGTGAGTTAATGTGCTTGCATGAAGTCCATGAAAGCCAAATGTTTTGGCTTTATTTACTGCGAAGATCTATGCACGCTCTTTTGTTACAGCTTCAAATCTCAACAGGGCTGATATAAACTTTCATTACTCTCGACCAATACCTGAATACTATTTAGTTGTGTAAAATTTCGGCTTCTATTACAGATCTTGAATACATTATGGGGCAATTACGATCCGCGGTCAGAGGCTTTCCAACCGACACAGTCGGTTTACGGTCTGTCCCCCAAATTATGATGTCGACAGTCGGAGCGTAAACCGGCCGGTCATTCCGACACGATTTTGACCGGCTCTCGGAGTCTGTGAGGAGCTGTGTGAGTTTAATCAATAGCCAAGCAGATCATTCAAACACTCCAATATTTTATCCAATGTCTGCATTCACCCAACCTTTCCTCTACTTAAGTAACCCTTAAATGCATTTTCACACATGACGCTGACTTTCCCTTTCATTGCAAGATTGCATTTTTTGTAAGTTACTCTTGAGATAAATCACTGTGCCCATATCTTTTTCCAGAGCTTGGATACTCTATACCTTTTGTTAAATTGTTCTCAAAGTCTTGTAAGACTGTGGTAAGCCGTCCGCCAAAGTCACTGTGCCCATATCTTTTTCCAGAGCTTGGATACTCTAGACCTTTTGTTAAATTGTTCTCAAAGTCTTGTAAGACTGTGGTGAGCCGCACGCCAAAGTATGTTTTGCCTATGCAGGGACTGCGCTGGACCGAAAGCACTGCCAGCTGCCAGCACACCTCCAACTGCCACGTTCGCAGTCGGGGGTATGAAGCCTCCATTGGGCAGTACAGAGGCGCAAGACCGCAGTCTGTATTATGAGTTGGCTTTCCCACAAGCCGATCGTGGCATTTGGACCGCCAGCTAAAGTTGTGTGGGGACGAAGGATTTGGGTTGCATACTCACTCTTTTCCTGTTCTTCGCAGCAGATTTCAAGGTGGGTTCCTTTCTCCAGGCCATCCCTACCAGCAACATCTTCACCCCATAAATACAACCCCGCCTGCGACTAAATACAAGTAGGTGCTCTCAAACCATATACTCCTTACCTGGACTGCCCACATATGGGTCGAACTCCAGCAATGGGTAGGTGGAATCTTTCAACATATATCATGCATATGTGTACATTCAACACATATGCAGTCGGAATGTACACTCAGGCATCTCTATATATTGAAATACATTTCCCACCGCTGCAAGACCGCCGGAGCCACACCGCCGGCTTCTCAGCAAACTCATAATATGGCAGTCAGACAGCCAAAAGAGCAGTGGTCTCGGCTGGGGTCCTACGGCAGTGACAGACACCTCAAACTCAAATTAAGGCCCTAAGAGTCAGTGAAATACTATACTCATCTTTCTGTCCTGTTTACAGAGAAAGAACACACTGCATTGTAGGCTACACTCTTTATGTGAGTACAGCCCAGCAGTGTATCTGGTCAATTCTGAAAGTGGTCAGGGCATGTGGGATATAAATGATTCATTTCATGATGTGGAGAAAAGGATACAGAACCTCCTGGGATCAGGGAGTCAGCAGGTGGCCAGCCACCGGGCTGACCTAAGTGTTCAGGGAAGAGAAATGGGCTGCCACCCTCCATCTTTGAGGAGTGAGCTATCTGCAACAGAGGGGGTACCTCCTATCTAAGGTAGCCGGGCTGACCTAAGTGTTCAGGGAAGAGAAATGGGCTGCCACCCTCCATCTTTGATGAGTGAGCTATCTGCAAAAGAGGGGGTACCTCTTATCTAAGGTAGCCATAGAGGAGCTGGCTGCCAGCACCTAAGCAGAGTCTCCTTGGTAAGATGGCAACCACATCATCATGTTCAGATGGTGGCCATTGTGAATGAGGGGACACATCACTGTGATATCAGCCCAGTTCCCTGCAATACTACAGCAGCAGGGTGGAGGACTGTGCTAGTTTGAGTTGTGCATCCATGGACACTATCTTGCAGTGCCCCACCGGTGGCTCATCAGATCTGATGCCAGAGACAAACTCCTCTGCCACTTCCCACTGCACAATATGACCCTTGCAGAATAATACAAAGAGCGGATATAAAATGTGAAAGGTACCAAAATAAGCAATAGTTGGATGGGGTCCCCCAAAACAGCAAATAGCTGGAGGGGTTTAGTGACAAGAACTCTCCTAGGCAACTAAAGATGTCTGTATCCAGATCTAGAAAAGGCATTTAAAGGTTATTCCATGTTGTATTTATTTTCTTGGTAGTTGAGTCACCAGAATGCCGGGACTAGTGAAAGTAACATCATTCCAAAATTCAAAAATTAAATCAAAAGGTATACCTTTTGTCACACCATTGGTGCATTATCAGCCTCCTATTTGTTCTGATGGAGCAAGAGGGCAAGATTAATGTCAAGAAGTGGAAAATAGAGGAAACAAAAAAGTTTTCCAACAGCCCTCTTTACTTTCTGTTATTGCCGCTGTCTTATTGAACCCTGTAACCAAGGGTAGCATGAGCAGGAAAAGGCTACTGAAGAAGGGTAAGCCAGGGAAGAAACCACTACCCTAGGATGCCCCTAATTAAGGTCTTTATTTTCCCTTGTGCGAAAATGCAGCAACATTTGCAATGGAGTCAAATCATAACGTGGAAGATCATGTCAGACCTGAAGCAGAAGTGGTAGGAATAGATTTATTTAATGGATATAAATTCCAATTAAATATTTGTCATGTTTTACAATTAAACAAAAGCATTCTTGAAGACAGCAGCCTTGTGAAGCACTTTTAACTGAGACTCCATCTACTCATAGTAGTGCCCTTGATAGGTAAGCCACCATGAAGCCTCCTGTCTACACAACAATTACTCGTCCTATACAAACATTGTAGGAAATGCACAACTTTTTGAGTTTCCCCCTCGTTTCTTTACTAGGTTCTCATGACATTTTTAGCTGGGAAATGCTGTTTGCTGTCTATTGCAGGATAGCCAGTGTTTCATTTGTAAAACAATAAATGCCAGGGCCACTGTAACTTGACACTACCAGCGCTACCAATGACAGTATCAACACAACTACTATCCCTCACATCCCTAAACGTGTGACAATTCAGACTATTCCATGTCCCCAAAGCTATAGGAAATGTTTGGGCAGCAGGTATCATGACCACTTGAATTACGCAACAGAGGATGGCCAAATTATGCGGCAAGGTCGAGTAAATTATGCTGCGAAAAAACACAAATTATGTTGTGTAATGCGGCACATTTTGTGACAGTATTACTTCAATATTTTGTCATCTTTTAAATGTATGGGCACTGGTTGCACCTCATTAACACCAGTTTAAAACCCAAATTCAGCAATAAGCAACAGAAAGGTGACCCGTCAACCTTTGTAATGGGCCTTCCACACGTGGCAACACGTGTTGCTGCATATGTAGTAACTTTTGACCCGTATGAGCAAACAATTATCCATCAAATAAAGGATTATGCGGGAAATGTGGTAAATCTTTAATCATACGCAAACGCTTCAGCCGCAGATTCACACAATTCCAGTGGCCCTAGTACTTTATTAGTTACTTTTTCTGTATCAAATGAATAAACAACTATTACTGTGTCCATCTCAAAAGCACACAAACAGGGCCACCATGTGACAGACCGTTATAAGGGCCGGTATTGACAATTAAGTGCCAGTGCTGAGCACTAGAATTCACTGGCACAAATTAATCACTGTTGCAGGTGCTCTGACAAATCAACACAGTGAGATATTGGCTTTCTCCAATTGGCTTGTTTAACGTTTAGGTAAATGTTAGAAATGTTTTTTTTTTGGTAGGCTAGGGTGTGGGCCAAAGCCAGGCAAACAACACCACTCTAGTCAGGATAAGGGAGTTACACTTCTAAAATAACCCGTGCTTACCCCCTTGGTAGTTTGGCACGAGCTGCCAGGCTTATCTTAGAGGCAGTGTGTAAAGCATTTGCATATAACCAACAGTAATACAGTGGACGCCCTACAAAAGGACACCACACCAGTTAAGAAAAATATCCATTATTTTTAGATAATTAAAACAAGACCAAAAACGATAAAAATCCACTCTACTATACTTAAAAGTTCACAGTTCCAAAAATACGCAGATTAAAAAGGGTTCCTTGTGGAGATAGCTGTGTCAGGGCTACCACGGCGTTGTGAACAACAAACTCCACCAGTTCTGGCTGGTCGCAGGGTCACAGGCCAGCGTTGAGGCCCTTGAAGTCACTCGCGTTGCAGGTCGGGTTCCTATCTGATGGCATCAGGGGCGCTGGCGCTGACAGTGCTGCGGTGAGAAGTGCAGTAGTGCGGCGTGCGGTGCCCTGAGGTCACGGTGCGAGCAGCGACTCGGTGGTGGCATCAACAGGCGTCGTCAGTGAGACCAGGGTCGTGTTGCGGCGGTTCTTTCTGCGGTGCCAAAGCTTCGTGTGAAGCAAGCCGGTACATAGTACGGTGTCCACAGGTCACGGTGCAAGCAGAGGCTCAGTGGGGGCAACAACAGCATCGTCAGTGAGACCAAGGTTGCGGTGCGGCGGTGCCCTCTGCAGGTGCCTTTAGGACACTGAGTCGGCAGCGGCGTCGTAGACGTTGAGTTGCTTTTCCTCTGTTTGCAGCACAAAACACACAGTCCCCAGTGCTGCGGGCAAAAGAGCTTGAAGTCTTTGTGGTTCCTGAGACTTTGGGAACAGGAGGCAAGCTCTACCTCAAGCCCTTGGAGAGACTCACAAATTAGGTTGCAGAAAGTCCAGTCCAGGCCTTTCACTGCCCAAGACAGAAGCAGCCACTGCAGGTCAGCCCAGCAAAGCACCCAGCAAAGCAGTTGTTCCTTTTCGCAGCTTCTCCGGCTCTTCTTCTTGGCAGTCTTCTTGTTCCGGATGAGTTCTGAAGTTCAGAGGTCTGGAACCCAGTATTTATGTTCAAAAAGCCTTTGATCTATCAGGTAGAGGGTGTCTGTGCCCGGCCAGAACCAGTTGGGCATTCTCTGGTGTGAATTCCTGGCAGGAGGTGGAGACGGCATTTGTCAGAGGCAGACCAGGCCCTTTGAGGTGCAAGGAAATCTCCTCCCTCTACCTCCGTTTCAGCCCAGGTCTATTCAGCCCTTTCCTGACCCACCTAGACTATGTGGAGCCCCTCTGTCCCCCCAGCCTTCTGTCATCCAAAACCCAGACAGGCAATCCACATTCCATCAGAGGCACACAGGATGACTGAACAAGAAAATACCCACTTTCTAAAAGTGGTATTTTCAAACGCTGAATGTAAAAATCACATTCCCTAAAGGATGCATCTTTAGATTCTGAGTTCAGGCATACTAAATTTTATTTTCCTACCGAATTCCCTGGGCCAGTTATGTTTATAAGATGTTATAAACAAACCTCCCATTCTGTCCTATGGGGAACTGGTAGCCTTGCAATAGTGAAAAACGAAATTGGCTGTAATTCACTGTTAGGACTAAGTATGGGCGCAAAATCCATTCCGCTTGCGGAATTTGCGGATTTACGGCAATTTTGCGAACCGCGAATCTCGCGAATTGCCGAAAAATCCGCAAATCCGCTTGCGTGCAGATTTTCTTTTTTTTTTGCACATGCCCGAGTTGAAGCTCAAATTCAGTAACGTTCCGCCCAAAAAATTAGTGAGCACGGTCGAGGATAGGCAGGTGTGCTTCCTCCCTATATCTACCGTCTACAATTAGATGTAATCCTTGATGGAGGTCTTTGCATCCAAGAGTTTCTCGAGCCCAATCACCGTGTACTTCCTGTGACCAGGAGGCTGCTTCCTTCTCATCTGCTACTCTGATCGGTCTCTAACCCTTTATAAACAAGAGGCATGTGAACTCGCATAGAAGCCCCGCCCGTTTGGCCCCGCCCCACAGACGCTAGGGTATGCAACGTGTTCCCGCCCTTTCCCCCACTGTGATGGACAGCTCACTCAAGGGACCTGGGCGCCTATGGGCGCGGTGGCAAAGTCACAGACACACGTGGTCACTGGAGACAACTCTTCTGGCCCTTTACGCAGCTGTAGTGTAGCAAAAGCACTATACATTTACCCAACGAGGTAGCACTTACTGATTAGCCAGTATAAAGTACTCCAGTTGATTAGAGGTATGGCACAACACGGTGGCATCTTCGTGGATAAATATGCTGGCAGGATTCATTCTGGCACGATGCTCCTGTCACAAAAATTAAACCTCAACAGGAAGCACTTACAGATATAAATAAAGCAGGTGCCCGAGTTGAAGCTCAAATTCAGTAAAGTATTATCAGCCCAAACAACTAATGAACACGGTCTAGGCTAGGCAGGTGTGCTTCCTCCCCATATCTACCGCCTACTATTAGATGTAATCCTTGATGGAGGTCTTTGCATCCACGAGTTTCTCGAGTGCAATCCCCGTGTATTTCCTGTGACCAGCCCAAACAACTAGTGAGCATGGTCGAGAATAGGCAGGTGTGCTTCCTCCCCATATCTACCGCCTACAATTAGATGCAATCCTTGATGGAGGTCTTTGCATCCACGAGTTTCTCGAGTGCAATCCCCGTGTACTTGCAGTGACCAGGAGGCTGCTTTCTTCTCATCTGCTGCTCTGATCGGTCTCTGACCCTTTATAAACAAGAGGCATGTGAACTCGCATGGAAGCCCTGCCCGTTTGGCCCCGCCCCACACACACTAGGGTATGCAACGTCTTCGTGCCCCTTCCTCACTATGATGGACAGCTCACTCGAGGGACCTCGGCGCCTTTCGGCGCGGTTGCAAAGTTACAGACACACGTGGTCACAAATATTTGGGCAAATCCGCGAGTTCGCTGATTTTCCCGCGAACTCGCAGAATTTTTTGCCATTTCGCGAGATTTCACGGACCGCAAATCCGCAAAATTCGCCCATACTTAATTAGGACCTGCACACACACCAGGGCATGTTCTACCTTTCACATACACTGCACCCTGCCCACAGGGGTGCCTTGGGCCTACCTTAGGGGTGCCTGACATGTAAGTAAAGGGAGGGTTGGGGACTGGCAAGTGTGTACCTGGCCAAGTCGGCATGGCAGTTACAAACTGTGGGCAGACTCTGTAATGGCAGGTCTGAGATACCTTTTCAGGGCTAATCACATGGGTGGCATAATCAGTGCTGCAGGCCCACGAGTAGCATTTGATTCACAGGCCCTAGCACACTTAGTAGACTTTACTAGGGACTAACAAGTAAATCAAATATCCAATCATGGAAACACCAATTCATAGCACAATTTACACAGAGCACCTGAACTTTAACACTGATCAGCAGTGCGAAAAGTGTGCAGATACATTATGCCAGCAAAAGCAGAGGTCAGAAAGCAAAAAAGTCAGGGGAAACACGCAAAAAGATGCCAAGTCTAACAGTAAGGCTACAGTATGATGTTCCATAAATGTTATATGTCACATGTTGCTGCAATATAAATGTTCAAAGCCCACATGTTTGACTTTAAACACATTGCTCACTTCATTGCTGCTCTAAACTGCAGTGAGGAAGGCTACAACAGATACATATCTATGGTAGAATGTGGGACATATACAATAGGCTACATCTGACAATATCTAAGTCATCTAGAAGTGGGGCCTTGAACCCCTTGGTCTGTGTGCATAATGTGACGAAAAGCAGGATGTGCTAATAGTTTGTTTAGTATGGCCCTGCAGAGACAGGATATTAAAACTCTTTTGAACAATTTGTTTAGGAAAACAATAATTATGTACAACCTTCATAATTTTGTTAAGTAAGACTTGGAAATATCAATAGATAGCACCCATCAACCATTGTAATAGTTATCAAAACTTTAATTCAATTTAGAATTTTGGGTTTTGCTGAATAATCACCTAAGATAATTTTATTGAAACATGCTTTTCTCTGCTAATTTGAGGTGCTAACCTTGAAATAGTGCAATCAAGATGTGCTTACATATATTACCATAATTGATCACTTGGTGGTTAAAAGGTGTTGAACAGAAGAGAAAATAGCATCCTATTCTATCAAGGGTTCCAAAGTGAAATGTAAGATGGCTCAGCACAAGCGGTAAATCACCCTACTATGTTTACTGAGCTCATTGATGTGGTGATTTAATTATATTATCGCTTATATGAGCATCATTTAGCGAATTAGTGGTGTAACCTAAGTTAGAGGAGAATATAGTTATCAAAATTTTAGAACCTATGCATTTCGGCAACATAAAATACATTATCATCTAAAGAAGAGAGACATGGATGACACATGCTGTTGTAAATTACAACAGGGCATGCTCCGAGTCTCAATTTTAGTTACACATTTTAGCTTGACATGTTTTCTAAGACACCAAACGGGTTCATCTGTTTCCACAATTGTTTGGGGAAGAAAGAGTGGTCATGTCAATCAATCAATCAATCAAGTCATTTGTAGAGCGCACTACTCACCCGTAGGGTCTCAAGGCGCTGGGTGGGGGGGGGGGTGCCATTACTGCTCGAACAGCCAGGTCTTGAGCTTCTTCCTGAAGGAGAGGTGGTCTTGGGTCAGGCGCAGGTCGGTCGGAAGTGAGTTCCAGGTCTTGGCGGCCAGGTGGGAGAAGGATCTTCCTCCTGTTGTCGCTCTTCGGATGCGGGGGACGGCGGCGAGGGCGTGGTTGGTTGATCTGAGGAGGCGCTTGGGAGTGTAGAAGTTGATCCTGTTGTTGAGGTAGCTCGGGCCTTGGTCGTGTAGGGCTTTGTGCGCGTGGGTGAGGAGACGGAAGGTGATTCTCTTGTTGACCGGGAGCCAGTGCAGATCTCTCAGGTGTCCGGAGATGTGGCTGCGTCGGGGGATGTCGAGGATGAGTCTCGCCGAGGCGTTCTGGATCCGCTGGAGTCTCTTCTGGAGTTTGGCAGTGGTTCCGGCGTAGAGGGCGTTGCCGTAGTCCAGTCGGCTGGTGACGAGGGCCTGGGTGACCGTCTTCCTCGTGTCGGTGGGGATCCACCGGAAGATCTTACGTAGCATGCGCAGGATGTTGAAGCATGACGAGGAGACGGCGTTGACTTGTCTGGTCATGGAGAGGGAGGAGTCCAGGATGAAGCCCAGGTTGCATGCGTGGTCCGTCGGTTTGGGTGCGGTGCCCAGGGCGGGGGGCCACCAGGAGTCGTCCCAGGCGGAGGGCGAGGAGCCCAGGATGAGGACCTCCGTCTTGTCCGAGTTCAGTTTCAGGCGGCTGGTCGTCATCCATTCGGCTACATCTCTCATCCCTTCGTGCAGGTTGGCTCTGGCGGTGGCGGGGTCGTTGGTCAGGGAGAGGATCAGCTGGGTGTCGTCGGCGTAGGAGATTATGCTGAGGTTGTGTTGGCGTGCGATGGTCGCGAGGGGGCTCATGTAGACGTTGAAGAGGGTGGGGCTCAGTGAGGATCCTTGAGGGACGCCGCAGATGACTTCGGAGGCCTCTGACTTGTACGGTGGTAGGCGGACTCTCTGTGTTCTTCCGTTGAGGAAGGAGGTGATCCATTCCAGTGCCTTCTCCTGGATTCCGATGTTGCTGAGGCGCTGTACTAGGGTGCGGTGGCAGACAGTGTCGAAAGCCGCGGAGAGGTCCAGGAGGATGAGGGCCGCTGTTTCTCCGTTGTCCATCAGAGTTCGAAGGTCATCGGTGGCGGCGATGAGGGCGGTCTCGGTGCTGTGGTTCGCTCGGAAGCCCGACTGTGAGGGGTCGAGGGATCCATTTGTCTCGAGGAAGGCGGCCAGCTGTTTGTTGACGGTCTTCTCGATGACTTTGGCCGGGAACGGGAGGAGCGAGATGGGACGGTAGTTCTTGAGGTCGGTGGGGTCTGCTGTGGGTTTCTTGAGGAGAGCGCTGAGTTCGGCGTGCTTCCAGCTCTCAGGGAAGGTGGCGGTGTCGAAGGAGGTGTTGATGATGTCCCGCAGGTGGGGTGCGAGGACAGCGTCGGCTTTGTTGAAGACGTGGTGAGGGCAGGGGTCAGTCGGAGATCCGGAATGGATGGAGTTCATGGTGCGGATGGTGTCTTCGGTGCTGATCGGGGTCCAGGTGCGGAGGGTGGTGGTGGGTGGCGTCGTTGCGGTTGTGGCTTGCGTTGGTTGGTTGTTGAAGCTGTTGTGTATGTCCGTGATCTTGTTGTGGAAGTAGGAAGCGAGGGAGTTGCAGAGTTCTTGCGACGGGGTGATGTCATTGGTTCCGGCGTTGGGGTTGGACAGCTCTTTCACGATGTTGAAGAGTTCCTTGCAGTTGTGTGCGTTGTTGTCCAGTCGATCCTTGTATGTATTTTTCTTGGTGGCGCGGATCAGTTGGTGGTGTTTCCGGGTGGCGAGCTTGAGGGTGGTCATGTTGTCCGTCGTTGGTTCCCTTCTCCAGGCTTTCTCGAGGGCTCGACAGTTCTTCTTGGAGCTCTTGAGTTCGTCGGTGAACCATGGTGTTTTTCTGCTGCCGGGTCTGCTGGGTGGGGTTCTCAGAGGGGCGAGTTCGTCCGCGCAGTCGTTGATCCACTTCGTGAGGTTGTCGGCGGCCTGGCTGGGGTTCGCTGAGCTGGCCGGAGGGTGCTGGCTCAGGGAAGCGGTGAGCTGGTCGGCTGTGATCTTGTTCCAGCTTCTTCGGGCAACCTGTTGCTGGTGGTGGTGGATCGTCGTTCTTCTGAAGGTGAAGTGGACGCAGCTGTGGTCCGTCCATTGCAGCTCTGTGGCGTGGCTGAAGTTGACGTCTTTGCTGGATGAGAAGACGGCGTCGAGTGTGTGTCCGGCGAGGTGGGTGGGGGTGTTCACCAGTTGCTTGAGTCCGAGGTTGTCGAGGTTGTCGAGCAGGCTGATGGTGTTGCGGTCGTTGTTGTTCTCCAGGTGGAAGTTGAGGTCCCCCAGGAGGATGTAGTCGGCGGAGGGGAGGGCGTGCGGGCTGACGAAGTCGGCGATGTCCTCGCTGAATCGTGTGCGTGGTCCCGGGGGTCGGTAGATCAGGGTGCCTCTGAGGGTGGTCTTCGGGTTGGTGTGGATCTGGAAGTGCAGGTGTTTAGCGGTGGTAAGGGTGTCATCGGTGTTGGTCGTGATGCGGATGGTGTCTCTGTGGATGATGGCGATGCCTCCTCCAGTCTGGTTGTCGCGGTCTCTTCGGATGATCTTATAGCCCTCCGGGATGGCGATGGCGATGTCTGGGGCTGAGGAGGCGTTCATCCAGGTCTCGGTGAGGAAGGCAACGTCGGGGGCGGTGGTATCGAGGAGGTTCCAGAGTTCTACGGCGTGTCTATGGACGGAGCGGGTGTTGAGCAGGATACACTTGAGGTGGTTGCTGCTGGAGTTCGGCTTGGCGGGTGCAGGGAAGGTCCGGATGCAGGTGAACTTGCAGGCGTGGCAGCTGAAGGGTCCGTGGGTGTGCTTCGGGGCGGCTCGGTGACATCCTGGGATGTGGCCGGTGTTGAGTGCGATGAGGTCGGCGGCGCCGTAGGTTCGTCGGGTCGGCTTCCGTCGGTGGGGGCCAGGGGTCCTGGCGCTGGTCGCGATCCGGTCGCGGACGGGCGCAGACGGGCTTACCTTTGGCGCGCCTTCGGCGCACAATCGGCGCGCCCGCTGCGCGTCAACGCTGCGCGTTCGCACGGTCGCCATATATGGCGAAGTGCGCGGGTGGGCGGGGCAGCTGGGAGGCGGGAGCGGGGAGGGATACAGAAGGTAAAAAGGGGCGTGGCTTGTTGGCGGTGGCGGGAAGCGGGGAGCGGGGAGGAAACCAAGGGACAACAGTGCAAATAACAAAAATGCAGCAACAATACAAAGGTAACACTTTTACCCTAAATACAGAGGTACAGCCTTGAGGGAGGCTAACAGAGACGACAGCAGGGCACAGGGAGAGAGGCGGCGCCCTGGAGCTACCACGGACCGCGTCGCTCGAGGGAGGGGGCGGGGTCCAGCGGCAGCAGCCGGGGAGCGAGGCAGCGAGTCAGAAGGCGGAGGGGGCACTCGCAGCAGCTGGTGGCCGTGCGGCGCGGGGGTGTCCTACAAGTAGGTCACACTCACCTGCGTCGCACGGTCGCCATATATGGCCAAGTGCGCGGGTGGGCGGGGCAGCTGGGAGGCGGGAGCGGGGAGGGATACAGAAGGTAAAAAGGGGCGTGGCTTGTTGGCGGTGGCGGGAAGCGGGGAGCGGGGAGGAAACCAAGGGACAACAGTGCAAATAACAAAAATGCAGCAACAATACAAAGGTAACACTTTTACCCTAAATACAGAGGTACAGCCTTGAGGGAGGCTAACAGAGACGACAGCAGGGCACAGGGAGAGAGGCGGCGCCCTGGAGCTACCACGGACCGCGTCGCTCGAGGGAGGGGGCGGGGTCCAGCGGCAGCAGCCGGGGAGCGAGGCAGCGAGTCAGAAGGCGGAGGGGGCACTCGCAGCAGCTGGTGGCCGTGCGGCGCGGGGGTGTCCTACAAGTAGGTCACACTCACCTGCGTCGCACGGTCGCCATATATGGCCAAGTGCGCGGGTGGGCGGGGCAGCTGGGAGGCGGGAGCGGGGAGGGATACAGAAGGTAAAAAGGGGCGTGGCTTGTTGGCGGTGGCGGGAAGCGGGGAGCGGGGAGGAAACCAAGGGACAACAGTGCAAATAACAAAAATGCAGCAACAATACAAAGGTAACACTTTTACCCTAAATACAGAGGTACAGCCTTGAGGGAGGCTAACAGAGACGACAGCAGGGCACAGGGAGAGAGGCGGCGCCCTGGAGCTACCACGGACCGCGTCGCTCGAGGGAGGGGGCGGGGTCCAGCGGCAGCAGCCGGGGAGCGAGGCAGCGAGTCAGAAGGCGGAGGGGGCACTCGCAGCAGCTGGTGGCCGTGCGGCGCGGGGGTGTCCTACAAGTAGGTCACACTCACCTGCGTCGCACGGTCGCCATATATGGCCAAGTGCGCGGGTGGGCGGGGCAGCTGGGAGGCGGGAGCGGGGAGGGATACAGAAGGTAAAAAGGGGCGTGGCTTGTTGGCGGTGGCGGGAAGCGGGGAGCGGGGAGGAAACCAAGGGACAACAGTGCAAATAACAAAAATGCAGCAACAATACAAAGGTAACACTTTTACCCTAAATACAGAGGTACAGCCTTGAGGGAGGCTAACAGAGACGACAGCAGGGCACAGGGAGAGAGGCGGCGCCCTGGAGCTACCACGGACCGCGTCGCTCGAGGGAGGGGGCGGGGTCCAGCGGCAGCAGCCGGGGAGCGAGGCAGCGAGTCAGAAGGCGGAGGGGGCACTCGCAGCAGCTGGTGGCCGTGCGGCGCGGGGGTGTCCTACAAGTAGGTCACACTCACCTGCGTCGCACGGTCGCCATATATGGCCAAGTGCGCGGGTGGGCGGGGCAGCTGGGAGGCGGGAGCGGGGAGGGATACAGAAGGTAAAAAGGGGCGTGGCTTGTTGGCGGTGGCGGGAAGCGGGGAGCGGGGAGGAAACCAAGGGACAACAGTGCAAATAACAAAAATGCAGCAACAATACAAAGGTAACACTTTTACCCTAAATACAGAGGTACAGCCTTGAGGGAGGCTAACAGAGACGACAGCAGGGCACAGGGAGAGAGGCGGCGCCCTGGAGCTACCACGGACCGCGTCGCTCGAGGGAGGGGGCGGGGTCCAGCGGCAGCAGCCGGGGAGCGAGGCAGCGAGTCAGAAGGCGGAGGGGGCACTCGCAGCAGCTGGTGGCCGTGCGGCGCGGGGGTGTCCTACAAGTATTTCGAGGTTTATGATACCATCAGGTAACCTTGTAAATTTAAGTTACGTTTAAGGGTTCAGATGGGGCACTGTGAGTAAGATAGTGATTATGCCAACATTTCCTGATGATATGTGTGAACCAAGTATCTATATTCTGATGTTTATGTTGTCCAGATACACAGTCCTACCTAATTCATAGGAACCGTATAACAGCACTGAATCTATGTTTATATTTTGAATGGTCAGGTAATTTTTAATAACGAATGTAGAAACAAACCCACATCATTCAAGAATCAAGTATCATTAACATGCCTCTCTGAAAGGCAGCAGCCAGTGGAAACTCAATGTCTTAACATTGCAAGTGTCTGCATTGCCCAAAAAGGTGATGAATGGAAAGCTGCATTCTGCACTAAGTTTTGGTTGTTTGAGTACTAGGTCCTAAGAACAGTAAAGCCGTGCTTCCCATGTATTTGATCTGCTGGGTATTTGCTTCGACTTTGCCCGCCCATTATATAGGCTGTATCTCAATGTATATGGTGATTGTTCTATGTAAAATCAATAAAAATAATTACAGGAAAATACAGTAAAGCTGTGCTTTAAGCAACCAACATAAATCTGAGCGCTTTGTGGCTTTTTCTTCCTGAACATAATTTATGAAGTTGTTAATTTAAATATCATAGTTGATATCTGTGAGATTTTGGAATAATAATTTGGGGGAATAGTCCGACAAAAGTAGTGATATAGTATCATGCTAGGACACAGAACAGTCTCAAAGAAAATGGCTGAAATGTATCCTTGGGAGCAACGGTACAGAGCAGCAGGCTTTTCCCCTGAGAACTCAATGTTAGGCTTTTTAACAGCAACAAAATAACATTTTGGGGCCCATTCCGATGTCATTAGGGAACGGTCCCGAACGAATCGGTTCCGGGCTATTTTCCAAACAAATCAGGTCAGGTGAGTCTGGACGACACATTACGATGTCTCCCAGCATCGTTCGGTCACAGGCCACATTTGGATGCCTCTAGGTGAAGGAGGGCCTGCAACAGGCCCCCAAATACAGATTCCAGCAACTGTTTCATCTCGGGCCAACAGAATCTGGACGGCTGTCCGAATCAGTCATCAGAATTGCTCGTCCAGAAATCGTGTCCATAGAGCTCTACGAATCGGCTCTGAAATACTCGGGGTGTCTAGATGCCTTTTGGAACTAATTCGGTCTGCTCAAACGATTTCTGAGCATCATAAGCGGTTGTTGGGAAAACTGTACGATTCGGTAGGAAGCAAGGGTTCTGAATCGGGTTCGACAATACCGAATCCCATCCGGAGCCCTTCCTAACGATATCAGACCCAGTCCCTAAGATGTGAAAATAAAAGAATAAAATTCCCACACTAATTTAGTAAAAAGGTGACAAATCTATTAAGAACCATGATGCTAATATCGTTAAAATCAGGTTAGGACAAATTAATATAAGAATTTTTTTAATAATTAAGTCAAAAACCACCAAGAAGCTGCAAATGTTCACTCGTTGTGAATGACTGGGACTTGCATGATTTCTGGCTGACTGGAATAGAGCAGGCCTCTGGTTAGCTGGTCAGGTTGCACAGATCAAGAATTTTACGTTCTGACTTAGGGTGTTATATAGAGTTTGGTTGACAGGGTACTCCATCACACTGCTGAGTTGTTGCTTTGCTACTCTATATAGATTCAGGTGAACCATCATGCTTCTATCAGTGGAGCTCCTTTAAATCTTAAACTGGTGGCCTCAAAGACATCAGGCAGTTGAACTAAGCACCATAGACCACTGCCCTATTTAGCATAAACATTCTGACATATTTATTTCTTGGTTGGGAACACCAGGAAAAGCGTGGTGGTCTTGAACAAAAATATATAAATAAAAATGACCAGCGTGTTTGGGCCATTTTGCGGTTTTGTTTTTGAAAAACTCCCAACATGTCAGGGACATTTTGGGGATTTGTGTGTGAAAATAAAAAACTTTGCAGAGCAGCGGCATGAAAGGTGTAATATGGCAAAGCGTATAGTGCCTTCAGAAGAGTTGCTGTAGAGGCTCCTCTGAATGCATAGAGATCTGCGCCAGGCAGGTGGTGATCTATAAATATGGTGGGTTGTCCTCCAACAAGTTGGCAGAGGTCATGAACTAAGCCACTGTGCTGAAACAGCTATCCACTCGCCATCCCTTAAATAATCCTCCTTGTCTTTTTTATGGAAACTTAAATCCTGCAGCAAGCCAGGAAAGTCTAGCTGGAAGGTCTAAACAAAGTCAGTTACATGATTTTTGGTATCCAGCTGAAGGCTTAAGTTTCAATGGTAAAAGTTCCAAGAATGGCAAATTTGGACCAAAAAAAAGACCTGAAATCACTTTTCTGCTTTTTTCCACTCTTGAGTTTTGCCTTCAGACTTAGAGCATGATTTTGAGTATTCCGGATGGATTACTTGGATATCATATCCATCTTATTACAAATGTCATTAAATATAATGCTCTTTTAATAAGGGAGACAGGATAGTCATATTGTTTGTAATGGAGTAACTTGTCTGCCAAATTCTAAATCAAGCCCTTGGTAACTTTTTTGTAGCTTGAAATTTCTACACCATGATAAGACTGAATGCTGTAGGCTGATAGCAATCCATGAGGCTGGATACATTTTCTCCAAGGTCCCACAAAACGGTAAGAGAGATTTGAACCAGTAATTTATGCTCACTGTGGTAAGGCTCTTTCGGTCTGCTTAAGCACCTTGTCCAGGCCGTCTTGAGTTAACAAAAATGAGTAAGTACCAATGCTTTCTCGGTACTGGATATCTTTCTTTTGGTCATTCTGGAAATGCCCATGATTATGGGTAAGGCTCTAAAAAGACCAGGAAAGAAATGGCAATGGGAGATAAACTGAGCCACTTGCTACAGAAAGATCCTCAGCCACGTCCAGTGTAGTTCACTTCCACTTCACTCCCACGAAGTTAGCTTTCACAAAGAAGCCCTTCTTAGGCCCTGCTTAAAAGGTGCATGGTACTGGGGTAACAGTAAAAATGCATGCAATGTTATTATTACTGTGGAGTAATTTTGTTGTGGAGACTGATGCTTCTGAAAGGGCAGCGGATGCTTTTCTGTTCTGAATGCATGACGATATTCAAGAGCATCCACATTTCGGGCTGTCTAATTTCTTGGAAAGAGAATGTAACTATTTAATAGTGAAAGGAAATTACTAGCTATGAGAAATGATTGTGCTAATTGTACATATTAGCTGGTGGGTACCAAGAAACCTCTTGAAATCAAGACCGATCATTAGAATTTATAATTCCGATGGTACTTGAAATATAATAGTCACCAAGCTAGGTCCGCATTTTTCTTTTCACACTTTGTTTTTACTATAACTGATATTCCTGCTTCAAGGAATGCTCTGATTCGCCATTAACTTGAATCATCACTTACTGATAATCAACCAATTATACGAACGCATTGTGTAGATGGTAAAGTTTAAAGAGGCGTAAGAACAATTTGATGATAACTAGCTTACAGATCTTAATCTTAAAACCCCATTAAGATATAATGAATTGTATTTCAGCGGACACGCTATATTTAGTCCTATCAATGAATTGCAGCTTAATGTGATGCATATGTGCCATGATTTAGTACTTTAGGGCAATGAAGGAATCAAAATCACATTGGATCTTGAACTCTATTTGCGATGTTACTGTGATGCTTCTCAAAATGACTGGGCTTGTGCCTCCTACCTACCATATTTTTAATTTATTCTCATATCCTTTCATCCTGGTTTTGAGCTTTAGTTTGAGCTCCCATTATGCTATATGGTCATGCTAAATATGTGGTTGAAGAAATCAGTGATTCCTGAGTCTTGCAAGGTTGCCTTCTATTTTAAATACATTGGAAAGACTATCCATCGAGTGGACACTCACTGGAACCCGCATCTATAGTTCGTGCCCCATAGTTGATTCATTTATTTTTTCAGCGTCATCTTGATAAACCAAGAGCTTTTAGAGTGAGGGATACTGTTACATCCGCAGAGACAACTCTCAAGAAGGTCTCCTGGTTCTGGAGAGGTGGTGACATGGTCATCTGGTTCTTCATCAGCAGAAAGGAAGGCAGTGCACTTGACATGCAGGAAGGATTCTGCATCTCCCAGGACCATGTGCCGGCATTGGCAAGATTGTATCTGTGGTAGCTATGAAAGGTTTCACTGTTGGTGAGCTGCTCTGCATGAGGTCCTGGATGCCAGGCTGACAGTTCAGTAGAATGAGTATGTATGATAGTGTGTAAGATTAGAGATGACAAATGGATTAAGGGTTGAATGTATTTTTGCTTTTTAGTTAAGATTCAGGCGCATGTAATCTAAACAACCCTCAACTGCATCTCTAGTGTTTCCCAGGGTCACACCTAGTGACCTGGAAACAAGAGAGACCATCAACTGGCCACCTCATAGGTCTTGAGGAATCTTCAAGTCCTGGATTTGATGAAAACATATTAATATTTGCAGGTGCAGTTGCCGCATTTATACAAGATGCCTTCTATAAACTTTTGTAAATTAAGTCCATTGGCTCATTTTTTCTAGAGTTCAAGTTGATCTTAATCATGAAGTCCATCAGTGTAAGATTTTCAATCTGTCATATAATATATTTACACTGTTGCAGTTTAACTTGAGAAAACAGTAAATAGAAAGGGCAGTTTTTGCTTTAATGATATCATTGCCTCCTTGTCTAATGTGCAGAAACTGTTATAAAACAATATAATACAGTCACTTGGGCATTGACAAATGTGAAATGGTCATTGTGGGGCAAACTTACAGTATGGAGGAAGTAAAAAAGTACTGTTCTGCAGAAGAATGCCATAGGGGAAATTACTCCTCAAAAAAACTAATACATGGCTGCATGAAAATCCACCAAATTTATCAGATATATAAGGGCTCACCTTCTTTGACTCCGTTTCCACGTTTAGTGGATTTTGGCAGTCCCATTTTTAAGAAAATCCCAAAATGCATCTGTTATGAGCAAACCTCACTGCCAGACTACCCAATCCCTCATTCATCTGACTAATGCAAAGCAATTATTTATTGTTTCTGCTGAGCACGAAATGAGATCCTACATCGAAAATATAAAATAAATATCCACTCTACTTCAGACCCCCACCATCCCTCCTCAAACTAGACAGCCTATGACCTCCTCTTTCACGTTTCCTTATCAACTTCTCAACACACACAATGCACCCTCCAACAATGATGACATACAATCTTTATCCATCATGAAATCTTCTCAGTTGATGTTCTCCCACCCCTCGTCAACCTCATCAATTCCTCTCTCAGGCAAAGACCTTTTCCTGGGCTTCCTTAAAACAGGAACTATCCTTCCCATGCTGAAAAGAACTAAACTGAGATGCAGACCACCCTACAAACCTTTGCCTCATTACCCATCTCCCTTTCATTGGAAAATTCACTGAGAAAGCCGACACAGGCCAAATATAAAATAAGATCACTATAAATAATCTTCTACAGGACTAACAAAATTGATTCGAGAATATTTGCCACTTTTTTATCATCAAGGTAAGTGCATGTAGGTAAATACAGATTTACTATTCTCAACTCTACATCTAAGTACACTGAGTACATAATTATTAGGAATGGAGAAGCCTTCCTTCTTGTACAGGCAAGTACCACTCGTAATGAGGGCCATACTTGTTGGGAAATTGCTATCTAATGACCTTCCAAGAAAATCAGGTTTGATATTGGTTCCAATATTTAAGACACACTGTGGCCCCATAATTAGGCCAAAAGGCAATGCATAAACTTCATTGTTTTGTCTACGTGGACACATTAATGGTACTGTAGCTTTAATTTTCTGTGTGTGTGCAGACCCTAATGCAAGAAAGAACAATTTGCCCTTAATCCATTGGTATAAAACACATCCAACATCGGGGTCAGCTGCCTACTATGACAGAAACAGCTGCTAAATTTTGCTTTGCTTTGCTAAATGGTTTTTCTTAGCTCTTACCCGCACATTAAAAGGTTCTCACCCCGCATTTAGCGGGATTCAGGCCGATTTAGGGCTCTCTCGAACCGCGTCGCGGCGATTTGGCCGCCATCTTGGGTGTGGGAACTAGGAAGGTGCCGCATTCAGGCGCCATCTTGGTCGCGGGTCCGCGCTTGTTGGGGTGACTTAAAAGCAGGACTTCGCCTATGCACAGGTAGACTTTACTTACCTGACCTGCAGCGCGTGTGCTCACTCTGTAGCTCCTCTCCATAGCTGAAAAGCCCTTTTAATCTTTTATGAAGCACCTTTGTGTAATTGCGCTGCCTGCTGCATAGTGCTGTTGCATTTTTTACTTTCGCTGCCTTTGCTTTGCTAAATGGTTTTTCTTAGCTCTTAACCGCACATTAAAAGGTTCTCATCCCGCATTTAGCGGGATTCAGGCCGATTTAAGTCTCTCTCGAACCGCGTCACGGCGATTTGGCCGCCATCTTGGGTGTGGGAACTAGGAAGGTGCCGGGTTCAGGCGCCATCTTGGTCGCGGGTCCAGAGGTTGACTCGTAGGACTTTTGCACCTAATGGTGGATTTAATTCAGAACATCCAAGCACGCAGCGCGTGCGCGCAGCGGGCGCACTGATGGCGTGCCGGAGGCGCATCAGAGGCAAGCCCGTCTGCGCCCGTCCGTGCACGGGCCGCGACCAGCGCCAGCCATGCTGCCAACACTATACCAGCCAGTATGCCTATTGCAGGGAAGAGCTTATTCAGTTAGGCCAGCAATCCAGCTTGCTTAGCCATTCCTTAGCGATTACCAATACTCCAACTGTGCTATCCTGCGGCCTGCTCAATGTCAGGTCCTTGTGTAAACACCATCTTGAAATATCACTCCTAATCGAATTCCAGGGTTTGGATGTGCTGTTTCTCATGGAGACCTGGACAAGAGCTGACAGTGGGGTGGAGCTGGGTCTGGCTTGCCCCCCTGGCTATAAGATCAGACATAACCCTCGAGTGGGTGGCAGAGGGGGAGGTGTGGGGTTTATTTTCAGGGAGGCACTTGTCCTGACAGAGTTTGAGGTCAAAGACGTTCAAGGTATTGAACTGATGGGCTTTTCACTTAAAGGTCATAAGGGAGTTTTGTATTCCGGCCTGCTCTGTTATAGACCTCCTGGCAGTGCCATGACAGTCTCACACGATTTGGTGGATCTTATTTACGATCTTTCAAATACTCATGCCAGGCTTATGATTCTAGGAGATTTCAATCTTTGGTTAAATGGTCCACTGGATACAGCCTATAAAGAACTATGCCAGGCCTGTAGTAATATCCACCTCCAGCAGCTGGTGCTTTCCCAAACTCATTTGAGGGGCCATATCCTTGATCTGGTCTTTGCAGAGGACACCTGGGTCAAGATTAAGGATATAACTGTTCAATGCTGGACTGATCATGCCCTTGTCCAATTCTCACTGCAACTTCCTAATGACTCTTATACAGATAACAGCACAGGTAACATTCAATTCAGTAGACAGTGGTCTAAACTTTTGAAATGCTCCACACTGCCTACTTTGTTGCTGTGTGGTTTCACCCTGGAGAAAGGAGTTGAGGAGAATTATCTGAGCCTCTGTCAACAGATTACTGAATCCTTAGATAAAGTGATTCCTCTAAGGAAAGTGAAGGATAGGCCCAAACATGCTGCCCCCTGGTACTCCAATGAACTCCTTCAGCTGAAACTACATTGCAGACAAGCTGAGAGAACCTGGAGGAAGCAATATCTTGAGTCAGATAAAACTATTTTCGAGCAGTTGCTCTTGGGTTATAAAGCTCAGATAAAAAGTGCTAAAGCCAAGTACTTAGAGATCACGCTAGCACATGCGGCTAATAAGTCACAAACCCTTTTTAAAATTGTTAACAACCTTTCCAACCCGGCTTGTGCTACTAATAGTATTCCTGCTTCGCAGGCATTGTGTGATTCTCTGGCTTCTACTTTCGAGGACAAGATCACTGCCATTTTGAGTGGTCTCTCTGCTTCAAGTACTCTCAACAGTCAGCCTTCTAGCGAGTCATTGTCTATACTGACCCCAGCTGATAATAGAGAGAGTATTGCTTACTCGATGCTGTCTAGCTTTCCCCTTCCATCTTATGAGGATTTTTGTACCTTGGTTAATAGTGTTTCTTCGGGTTCTCCGTTGGACCCGCTGCCACATAAGTTTTGGAAGCTGTTTCAAGCGGAGCTTTTCCCTCTCTTATATTCAATCTGCTGCCAATCGCTTAGCACTGACATGGTTCCTGACTGCTGGAAGTTGGCGGTGGTATCCCCTCTCTTGAAGAAAGCCACTTTAGACCCCCTTTGTCCTGCAAACTATAGGCCTATCTCTTTATCGCCCTTTCCAATCAAAATCTTGGAAAACTATGTCACTAAGTTGCTATCTAGCTTTATAGAGGCAAATACCTGCTTAGATGTAGCCCAGTTTGGCTTCCGGCCAGCTCATGGCACGGAATCTGCACTGGTGGTTGTTCTGGATGATCTTCGTTCGCGTGTCGACAGTGGTCGAACAGTATTTTTGGTACTGCTCGACATGTCGGCCGCGTTCGACACGGTGAACCACTCTAATCAGAAGATTGGAAGAGAATGGGGTGGTCGGCTCGGCTCGGGACTGGCTGGTCTCTTACCTTCACAATAGACATCAAGTGGTGGCTTTACCTCCATATAGGTCTGACATCAGAATGGTGGGGTAAGGTGTGCCCCAGGGGTCGGCGATCAGCCCCATTTTATTTAATCTTTATCTCTGCCCCCTGATCAGGCTGATTAAATCCTTTGGCATGACTGTAATAAATTATGATGACGACACGCAACTTATTTTCTCTTTTGAAGGTAAGGATGCTGTCTCTACAGAGACCTTTCACCGTTGTATGCTAGCCACTGCGGACTGGTTGAGACATAATTCCCTCCAGTTCAATGGATCAAAGACAAAGGTACTGCATTGTTCATTGGATAAAATTCCTCGCCCTCTGCCTGCAGACTTTTGGCCTCCTGCTACCTTGGTCACTGTCGAAGCAGCGGACGCTGCTCACAATCTGGGTGTTATCTTTGGCCCACATCTGCAGTTGGATGCCTTTGTGAATAAGACCATCAGCACCTGTATGATGCTGCTACGAATGTTGCGTAAGATCCTCCCCATGCTGCCTGTGCCGGCCAGACCTGAAGTAGTGCTTAGTATTATACTCAGTAGACTTGACTACTGTAATGCACTGCTTCTAGGTGGCCCTATTTCCCTGATTAGACAATTGCAGCGGATCCAGAATATGGCAGCCAAGTTGGCCCTCTCGCGGGTGCGCTCAGCCTCTGCTTCTCTGGCACTCAGGGACCTTCATTGGCTGCCTATACATCGGCGGGTCTGCTTCAAGGCATCTTGCATTGTCTTTAGGGCACTTCACGGACTGGGGCCTATGGCACTTCAGAATCTATTCACATGGTACTCGGCAGCCAGACTCCTTCGCTCCTCTTCTGCTTACTTAGTGGCAGTTCCTCGAATTCTGAGGATACGGATGGGCGGCCGCTCCTTTGGCTTTACTGCTGCTAAACTTTGGAACTCTCTCCCACTTTCTTTAAGGAGTATGGATGAATTGTCTCTTTTTAAAAAGGGGCTGAAGTCCCATCTTTTTCCTAGGGCTGTGTGATCCCTCCCTGCTTGTGATGTATGTTGAGTCAAAGCGCCAGGATACCCTTTGGGTGACAGCATGCGCTATATAAGTATGTTTTACATTACATTTACATTACATTACATATAGTGCCTTTCCATGTCTGCTCTAGTTCCTACTTATTCTCAGATTGTGTGGTTGTGTGGTATCATATCAAGGTTGATAACATTGACCTACATATGGCATCTATCACATCACCTATAACTGCTCTGTTATGGTATGTACATATTTATTAAATTCTTCTTCCACATACACCTACCTGTTGTGTGATGAAGTGGTTTGGTCAATGTAGTGAACACAATATTAATATATCACTGTCAAATGCATGCACGTAGTGTGGCCCAGCCAATCGTATGGTAATGTTAACATGATGCTTTGTGCATATTGAACAGAAACTTGAAAATGTACCCTTTCTAATTGTGGAACATTAAACATGATATGGAATCTGATTTGTTTGCTCTATTGACCTAAAAGCAGGCAAAGGAAAAAAGCTTCAGCAGTCTTACGTTGTTTTAAATGCCTATTGTCCCATTGTGTTTACTCACACACCCTATTATCGAGTTCATTGATGAATAAATCATTAATGCAAACAAACACTGCAAGGTAGAAATGGACGTTATGTACTGTAAACAGCTAGAAAAAAAAACATTTTCAAAGTGCCTCTCAAGTATTTGTTCTGGTGCAAAAAACTTTGGGCCATGTGCACAAAAATCTAGAATGCGATTCTTACCAAATTGCAATTAGGAAATCGAATTCCTGATGTAAGAAAGCTTGCATTTTTCAAACAACGATTCCTAACAGGCTGCAAATCGACCTATTTCACGAGTATTACTGAGGTGTGTCCCAGTTTGTCACCCATTAGGAATGAAAGGCATCACAGTGATGCTAGCCTGCTGGGGTCAGCAGACCAACATGTATTTGATTGCTTTTTAATAGAGCAGTTTTATATTTATTTTAAATGCAGCTCATTTTCCTAAAAGTAAAATGGGATGTGTAGAAAATGAAATTTTTAAGTTTCATTTTATAAGAGTAGGCAGTGGTCTGTGGAACCAATGCCTGTTCTTAAAAAATATCTCTTTTCCATTCTCAAAGGGAAAGGGTTCCCATTGGGACACCTTTTCATTTACGAATGGGTTACCACCTCCTTGAAGGAGGTGGCAAAGTATTAATGTTTGTCGCAAAACATTAATACATCCCATTGTATTTGAAAGGGACGCCAAAATCACGCCCCTTCGAAATACCAATTCACAATTTTTGCTTTCAACATATGTAAAAGTATTTTTGCTGTAGGAAATGGGCCAATGAGGCTGTTTCCAACCTCAAAAATGCTGTCTACATATGGCCCTTATTTCCTTCAATGTACTTAAATAGAACCATTATACTTTTTTTAAATGATGATAGCATTTTTTATGATATTATCACTTATTGAATTGGATTGTAAAAAGATGGAGAACCTCTTTCATGTTTAACCGTAGCAAAAAAAGCTAATTAAGCTAGGAGGTAGAGGCCACTGTCTTGATGTGGGCTGGGACTCTGCTCTCATAAAGCTCAAATATTCTTGCTCCAATTAGGTAAACTGATTTCTGTGAGGCATACCTCACTCAGCCTTGGTGGCTGGTGCAAGCAGATTAATATCACTAAGACAAATGCATGGATCTGACCAAAACAGCGATAGAGTTAAGAAAATGAAGGCTGAAAGGATCAAACCAAGTAAATGAAGAGATGAGAATCAAATAAATAAAATGGTATGTACTTTTCTCAGCAGTCACGGACCCACTGAGTAGGCCGGACCTCAGGTTAGGAACTGCTGTACTAAACTAGGGGCCAGATGTACGACCCTTCCAATTTGTGATTCTCAAATTGCGTTGTTTTGTGACTTGCAATTTGCGACTCACAAATTGGAATTTACAAAAGTGTCTCAGACACTGTTTGCGATTCCTAATATTCATGAGGCAGGTGTAATTTGTGACCCCTTGGGAATGGCTAGCACTCACAGGCATGGTGGCCTACTGGAGTCAGCAGACTACCATGTCTGTGACTGCTTTTTTTAATGAAGCAGTTTTTTGTACAATGCAGCCTGTTTTCCTTAAAGGAAAACAGGGTGCATTTTCATTTAAAAAAAGAAAAATTAAACGTTATTTATTTATTTTTTAAGAGTAGATTGTGGTCCATGGGACCACTGCCTGCTCTTAAAAATATTTTCAATGCCAGTCACAATTCCTGTTTGCGAGTGCCTTACCACCCATTTGAAATGGGTGGAAACTGCAAGGGGCATATTTACAAGCCCCATGCGCCACGGGTGCATCACGTTGCGTGATGCACCTGTGGCGCAGCCTGCTAAGGGATATCTACAAGCACAGGTAAAGTCACCCTGCTTGACTTAACCTGTGCTTGTAAATATCGCCCCTGTGCATGCAACACTTTGCGTGTTAGGGGGAGGGACATGGGTGTTGCTGTTGGTGTTCCCACGCATCACCCATGTCCACTGAGGCATTTCCAGATTTACGAGAAATCGTAAATCTGGAAATGCATCAGTTTGCTGCGCCACCATAGGGGTGGCGTAGCCAAGCGAAACGAGGAGAAATGTTTTCATTTCTCCCCGTTGTTTCCTCTTTCAATGCGTGCTGCATTCTACAGCACGCATTGAAAGAGGAAAATGCCTGCAGTGATTGCTTTTGTGCAGGAAGGGACCCCTTCCTTCACAAAAGCAATCTCACCATGGCGCAGGCATCCTTGCACCATGGTGCAAGGGTGCCTGCGCCAGCGCATGGCAGCTGTTTCTGCGCCAGCACAGGGGAGGGCACAGGAATGCGACATATCATTGTAGATATGTCGCATTCCAGTGCTCTGAAAGTGCCGCAGCGTGGCACAGCCAAATGGCTTGCGGTGCCGCGCTGCGGCACTTTCTTGTAGCTCTGCCCCCAAGTGTTTTGCGTCCACAATTGCATTGCATTGAAGTACGAGTTGCTATTAGGAAGGGACGCCCCTGGCATGCCCCTTCCAAATAGCGAGTTGAAACCCCTATTTGCGAGTCGGTAATAGATTATGTACTCACAAAATATGGTTTATAAATTGGGCAGTCCTATTTAGCGGTCACAAACGCGCCGATTTCCTATTCTGCGACCACAAAAAACAGTCGTATATCTCGCCCCATGTGAATATTGCAATGCAGGTAAATGTCAGCACAAATTGTAAAAATGAGTTTGAAAATCAAATGAGATAATTGCCTAGGCAACAGAATTAGTCCATAGAGAAACGGGCGAAGGAATTATAATTATGGAATTCTTTAGTAACGTGGAGAAGGAGCCAAAGGAAACCAAGCAAGTTTCGGATAAAAAGTAGGAAAATGCACTGCACCTCATCCTAATTGGTTGAAAGTTAGTGATAAGAACCTAGATAGAAACGTATTTTCAGTGGAACGGGTCAATCAGAAATATGATTGAAACAGGGATAAAGCATCGTTAGTGAGAAAGTGAATAGACGCTGATAGCGAATTACACAGTCAAGTAAAAATTAAAGAGGGCAGTCGGTGAACGGAAAAAATTACAAATGATAATCAGCCCTAGACAAAGAGAAAATGCATGAGTTGATAGTTAAAAATAAGGTAACACTGTAGATAAAAACAGAATGAATATAATAAATTTGATGTATGGGAAAACTGTCGGAGTAGCCTATAATGTCAGATTGAGGCATTTCAATAAGTAGAAAAAGTAACAAATGGAAGCAGAAAAAAATAAACTTGAAATACTAATGGTTTAGCCAACATAAGCAGGCACAAGTTAACAAAATGTTATAAGAAAATAAATTAGTAGACGTTCTATATTGCACTAACATCACTCAGCTTTGCTTTGGGCTGTGCAAGATTGGACAAGTTCATGGAAAATGCAAGAATGATTTTAACAAGGTGTTCCAGGCCTAAACTTACCATTACTAAAGAAATTCACAAATTAGTGTTGTTCCCACCCCACCACACTTACGGGTTCCCCACTCTCTTTAAGGTCAAAGGAATCACAGTGTTTACTCTGGCACAGCGTCAGCTGGGTTTGCTGACATAAAGCTTTGACCTGATATCCCATCTGCTACATTGTCATCTGCTCACAGTGACGGAATTATTATTTTTTGACGATTAATCAAAATCATTGCAATATAAAACCAAATATTTATACTGAAAACAATTATGAAATCAACGAATGATGAAGTTAAAACAGATGATCATTTTAAAAACATTGAGACGTGGTGCCTTGAGGACCACAAAAGATCACGTTAAAACAAATGGTCACATTAAAAGTTTCAAACAGTGCAACAGTGAGTGCACGAATAGTGGCGCAGAATGACACAGTTGGAACAAGAAAAGGTTTGACATTTTTACATTCCAGAACTCTCCACTTAAAGTGCCTGTGAATATAAAGTGATCGCTGCTAATTAACCTGTAATGTTTGTCCTGGAAAGTACATTTGATAAATAAGATACTAAAGCCTTATTGCGATGAGAACTGGGGGTGGGAATCGTCCAGACACATCGTCGGACAACGTCTGAGGTTCATAAAGTATAGACTTTCTGCAATTCATTACTGCCTTTGCACATAATCGGACAGTCTTTGATATTCTAAGGTGCTTAGCTTTGTACTATTCATTGCGACTTTCTCATTGTTAAGCTAAGGCTGCTTCTGGCTTGAACTCATTCGTCAATGCTCGAATTTTGGTTGCTAGTATGTGGTGTTTGCTGTAGAAGTTGCCTTGCTGCCTGCACCAGAAACCTGGTTGTCTAACATAATGCTATGGGGGCGTGGCTACACATGATGGCAGAGCAGACGTCCTAGAGGACAGCTCCCTCACACCCCGCTGTTATCCTGACCCACTCTGGCCTTATACACAGTTACTGGGTGTTTCTGACACCATCCTAGGGCAGTAGTAGGGCTGATTAATTTACTAACTGCAGGGGCCTTACTGCTGTTCATGTGCTCCTGAGCTGAAGGTCTGGGGAGGTCTGAATAGGGAGGGCTGAGTAGGTAAGTAAAGGCAGGGTCTTCGCTGCTTTTCAGGTGCTCCTGCGCTGGAGGGCTCAAATAATTTTGTGACAGAAAGGGGCCTTGCTGTTTTTTTAGTTGCTCAGCATGTAGACCATTGTCACCTTGCCCCTGTGTCCTTCCCAAGAACAGTATACTCCCACTTTTATTCCTTGTCTGTGCATAGGCATGTGTGGCCTGATACCAGAGTTGCAGAGATGGGGATTCAAGTTTGAGTCCCAGGGTCTGCTCAACAACCTGTGATTCTGGGCAGATCACTTAATCGCCCAGGCCTTTAAATAAAAAATCGGATCTTGTGTAATGTAATTGGTACTCATGAATAGAACTCAAATAGACTTTGTCTTGGGCTGAATTCACACTATATAAAACTGTCAAATGGAAAAACAACTCTGAAAAATAACCATTTGTTCATGCTTTATGATTTTGCAAAGGGACCATATTAATTAAAAGCGGACACTTTATAAAAACATGTCCATATTTTTTAACATAGCTTTTCTGATGCAAATTTTTTTTTTATTTAATTCCCCTTAGTGCCTCCCTGTCTGGTTTTCTTATGTTGTGGAGGCTGCGCTCTGACCATTAAGTCATTCTGTACCTCTTATCGGGTGCACCATTCTACTTCTATGTTCTTTTTGTTATTCTGGGAGAGTCTAAGCTTGCACGAAGATAACATTTCATAGTATTCATAATTTCCAGTGACTCCCTCCTCAATGGGGGATCTTGTTGGGTGATGTTTGTGGCCTTCCTTTCCCTCCCCAGCTCCTGCCTCACCTCCATATGGACACACCCCTAACTCAAGGCCTGCATGAGTGGGAGAACAGCAGGCCCATAGGTTTCTGTCTCACTGCTGTGACCACAACCCCTTTCGCAGTTAGCCAGTAAGACACAGTTTATGGATTGAAGTGGGGGTAAGAATTCATAGATTTCCTTCACGCCTCCTGATTACCATTCCCATGTTATCCAGGTGAGGGACATACAAGCAGCTTGCCAGCAGTTGGACTCTACAGCACCCACCACCAGGAGGATCATATCCAGAAGTCGCAGCAGGAGATCAAAGCAAAGACCTGCCCAGCCCTCTGGTGCCCAGAAAACCTGCTTCAACAGACTTCTGCTTCTGCCTACATCTTCATCGCCTTAGGTGCTAACCTTTTCCTATCCTTCCCAGGTAGAAGGAATACATGTGTAGGCCTTTAGTGACCCAGTCCAACTCCTAAGGCTTAGTAAGAATACAGTTCTGACCCTCCCATACAGAACTACAGAGTGTTCACCCTGCCTTTTCTATGTGGTTATTCTTCTAACCAGATGCACCACACTGCCAAGCTCTAACTCAAGAGGGGCCATCTAATCCCCTTGGCACCCTACTCTACACAGGGCTGACCAAAGTAGGCTGAGTAAAGCAGTACCCAAAGCCACATCTAATGTGCCTCAATCATAGTCCCACCGCATCCAGAAAATACTACACTAGGCTCAGTGCAGTCCTCAAAGCTTTACTTGACTTGCCACATCCAGCACCCAGAAATGCAATGTGTTGCTAGCCAATCCCTTCTTCTGAAGCAAGAAGGAACAGGTAGGACGAATTTTGTTTACCATTTTTTTGCACAATTAACTGATTCATTTGTGTGCCAGTTAACAATTTAACTCTATTTTAAGGGCCTCATCCAAAATGCTGACAATGGGCATATTTCTCTATATGCCAAAAATATTAATTAGTAAGTTTTGGTTACTTTTTGTTTGTAGTTTGTAGGTCATTCTGACTGCACTCTATTTTAGGTCCTAGGCCAGAATGTGGCAACTTGTTTGTGTGTTGATTTCAGGACATGTCTAAGAATTTGTGTAATGTGCTTTCTCGAAAGAGAACAGTTTAGCCTCATTCTAAGCTAGGCCTTGTTCAAGGCCTAAGCAAAATTTGCAAACTTGGCACTTCTTTCTCTGTGCAAAAGAATTCCCTTTTCACTTCTCTAGCATGTTCAGGTTATATGCCCTTTTTGCTGATTTTCTATCATTTTCATGGTTAATGCCATCCGTGGAGGACCTTTTCTGAAACTTAATTGCCTCAGGTTTAATTAAGGGCTTAGGCCCTGTTGTACCCAAACATGTGGCTCTATTCAGCCTGCGAGAGAGCCATTTGATATTGCACAACTTTATCTGGTTGGCTGTGTTTTGTTATCATGCATGTGGGCCCCAGAACGTGCTTCAGAGATGGTGCTACATCATGTGTCTTACACATGGAGGACATGTGAATAATTGTGATGGATTGTTACACAGATGGAATATTTAAAACCAAGATCACTAATTGTTTGCAGGTCTCTGGAACCATGATTCAGAGAACAAAGTGTGTGTATTGGTTCTTCTAAATTCTTAGTGGGATTTGAGACATATTCTCTTTGGAAAAGTGAAGAAGGTTCACTTTGCAGGTTTGCATGGATTTTTCTTTGACCAGAAAGTATTACCTGTATCTCTCACACTCATCATCTACCTATCTCTTTCTATAGCTATGCATTTGGCTATTTGATCTCTCCACCTTTACCTTATGCCTCTACCCATCACGCCTGTCACTACCTCATTTCCAGGTCTACTTCACCTCTCTCAATATACTGTCTCTTTACCTCTCTATTCACCTCCTCTTTTTCCCCAGCCCTTCAGTTGGTACTACTCAGCAGAACTGGTTATCGCTGTCTAACCAGAATAGTGCACGCAGAGAAAGAGGGGAGGTGGGCAAGGTGTAAAAGAGGAACAAGGGGGGTAAGAGAAATCAGGAGGAAATTATTAGATATCATCCAATGGAATGGTGAAAATCCTCAGAACATCGCATTGGTTTTCATTGTTGCTGAAAGAATGGCATAAGTAAACATAACTAAAGCTACAATTGCAAACACAATGCCCGTATGGTTTATTGTGATATTGTGTGCTAGCTCACAAAGCATCACCACTAAAAATGTGAGAAATAGGCAGGTTACACACAGAATTCCACGTCAAATGTTGTTGCAGTTTAATGTACACAATTTACCCAAGGAATGTTTTTGAAGCATTATTCCAAATTGTATTATATTATGATATAGACCTGAACATAGGTGCTCACAACCATTCTCCCAAGAGCAACAACATTTGGTCTGAGTTATGACCAAGAGCCATGTTGATACCAGAAGAGTGGCAGTTGGGGGCAATGTGAGTGTAAGGGAAGTGAGGCATATACATCTAGTTTCCGTATTGCACAGTGTGATACCAACAACCTGGCATTAATACCGGTTTCATATCTTAATCAGATCATGTGATCCTAGGCAATTGTTTTATTTCACTTTCCGACCTGTTTCTTCATTATCACATATGAAGAACTCGAAATACATGACATCATTATGGGTGCTGTACAAAACCTTCTCCTGTGTGAATGAATGACACAAACAGGATGTTTTATGTTGTCTAGGTAAATAAATGGAACAGAGGAAAAGAAAAGGGGGTGCTGAAAAATTACAAGAGAAGAAAAGAAATGACTTGAAGAAGAAGTGAAAGAAAACAAGAATATTTTCAACATGTTTACAACGCAGACCAAAACGCTGTATCACAATGCCTGTACTACAGCAGCTGGCCTCTCTCTTTAGGTGCAAATGTTTTGGCCATTATTTTAACTCCACTTGCAAGCAAATGATATAAGGACATGATTGTGAAAGAATGGCAGATATAATGTCAGAGGTAGCAGGAGTCGTGTCTATTGATGCAACTAAAGGTGTCACTAGTGAGCTGGACTTACAAATCAGTACTTCTGCAACACTTGGAACAAATGTGGAGGAAGCAACAGAATCCAGTGCAAAGGCCACTCCAGTAGACAAAGAAATCAAATCCAAAGTGTCAGGGAGATCCATCTTATTGAATTTGCCAGAAGCTGGGATCCAAGATAAGACGGATACTCAAGGAATGGACCAGACACAGTTAGTTGACCTTTACTTTCAAAGGCCAATGCATGACCAGCTTTCTGCATTCTTTCACTATCACCCAATCCAATCTTCCAAAAGTTAACAGTTTAATGGGCAGTTGGCATTCATGAGTTAAAATGGGGGTATGCGACACTGGTAAAGCATTTCGGAAATCCAAAAAGCTTTCTTTTGCACAGTTTGCTTGGCATTTAGCAAATGTGAAGAAAGTGGTCCTTTTATTTGAGGGATGAAAAACTTAAGGCACTTGTACATGCCCATTACAGAGCATGAGGCATCCCAATTCCACAAAAGATGCACTGATTCGTATATGATGACCATTTCTGGAGTGGACATAACCACTCGCTTCTTCTCTCGGTAGACAACTCGTGCAGTATAAGTCAGAAAGAGGAGAGAAATATTGGAGTGTGTGGTTGAAGTTATTAAACTGATTGGTAAAAGGGGGCTTAGCTATCAGGGGAAATCAGAGTCTGTGACTGAGTTGGATAATGATTTAATGGATCATGGGAACTTTCTGGAACTCTTTCTTCTGCTGTCAAAATATGACCAACCTCTTAAACAAAACTTCCAAAGCAAAAAAGAAAAGTGGCCGTGGTGCATCTGTGACATTTCATGTCAAAGATCACAATTGGTTATGTAATAGAAACTTTTTCCAAACTGATAAAAAGACACATTGCTAAAGAAATAAACAATGCAGGTATGTACTCAATCCAGATAGACTCAACTCACGATATAAGTATTATGGTCCAGTGTTCCATTATCATCCAATATGTCACATACACTGTACATGATCGCCTAATAGCAGTCAGAAATTGCACTTTGTCTACTGGAAAAGGATTTTTCGAGTTGGTACAAACTGCAATTCAACAAAATGGTCTTGACATAGCTAAGTGCATTGGAAATTCGACTGATGGTGCTTCCAACATGCAAGACCAGTACAATGGACTCAGTACTTGGCTAAGCAAAGAATCTTCAAGTCATATACACGTCTGGTGTTATGCACAAGTGTTAAACCTTGTCCTTATTGAGGTGACTCAAGCATCTACAGCGTCCACCTCTCTATTTGGACTGCTACACTCTTGTGCAGTCTTTCTCCGGGAGTCATATAAACGGATGGATGTGTGGCGTGAGCTGCCAAAGGATGGTTGGACAGTCCAGATCATTGAAGAAACAAGATGGTGGGCAAAAGATGCTGCTCTCAAGAAAGTTTGTGGCTCTTCCAATAATCCTGCCAATGCTATGTTTATTGATTTGGTCAAAGTCCTTCATAAGATTTTATCTGATAATTTTGGATTTATTCCAAACGTACGGCGAGAAGCCTTACAATTTGCTGAAGGGCTATCAAAATTTCAAACAGTCCTAATAGCCCAATTGTATCTTTGCATTTTTGCTTCAACCACACCACTGTCTAAGTATCTCCAAACAAGTTTGGATATCCTGCAAGCACAGAGAATGGTGTCAGACACTATACAACTCCTTTTCACAGATTCCCGCAATTTTGGTGCTGTGTCCTCTGCTGCCACAACATTTTCAGAGTGGGCCAACAAAGGTTTAGAAGAAAGGATCTGTGACCAAGAAGTACAAACAACATTTCCAGAAGGGATATTGTCCTTTAATAAGTTGCCTTGGATGAGCACAAAGGATGAGCCTAGAACCCTAGCTAAAGATCAATTTCGTATTGGGATGCATAATACAGTAATGGACATAGTTATTCAAAATCTGACCACTCGTTTCAAGACACACTTAACTTTGGCAGCAGATATAGCATGCCTAGACCCAAAGAACTTCAATCAGACTCTCCCAGGTAATGCTCTTGTGAGACTTTGCTTCTTGTTGAAAAACATAGATAGCTCCATAACTGTGTAGGCTTTGCAACAAGAACTTCAGGATTTTGCTGCTAAATGGTAAATTTTCAAAAGGACACTACCTGAAGAGTATGACAGAGAAGACCAGACTAATGAAGACAATCCACTTCAAGTAGAAGAATTCGACCAAAAACCTGAGGCTGGGCCAACAAAGTGCAATACTTGCCGTGACTGTGCTGTCTGTTGTTACTCTATCTTGAAATAATACCTTCTTTTCAGCAGTGCCTATCAGCATTTGTATATGCCTTGACCTTATCCTGTACACAAGTAGCCTATGAGAGAAGTTTTTCCTAACTGAAGTGTATCAAAACCCGCCTAAGAAACCAAATTGGTCAGGAAAACCTTGAAGCCTTTATATTATGCTCATGTCAGTTGAATGGAATGTGCTGTCTCAGTTGAAAACTGATGACATTATTGACTTAGTTACAAAAAAAGAGTGCATTGCTGCAGGATCTTTTGATTGAGTAATCCTCAGTCTCCCCATGGCCCAGACTTAAAGGCAGCAACAGATATGAATAAAACAGTTTTTTGTATATGGACATCCCCTGCTGGCTGTGAAATAAATTTATGACTAGATTGTACAGATACATTTTTGCAGCATTCTTTACACCCCAGACTGACTTTTCCTTGTTTGTGAATTCTTACTTTTGTTATTACATGTTCTTTTCCCAGAGATTCCAGTCTTACCCTTTCTCCTTGACTTTGTACTAGATTTTATGTGATGATTAGAGTCTAGGACATAGCTGGTTGGGAAAGAGTATCTAACGACATTGTGCAGGGCAATAAGACTACAAGTAAGTATTCCGTTTTCAGAACTGCAGTGCTCCTAGTCTTTACCAATGTTACTTGCTCTGTAAGCTTTAAAAGGCTTAATTTACTAAATATTTTTCTACAAATTAGACCTCAAAGAGTAACCTAATGGTGTTTCATGAAAGGGCACGCCCCTTGAATGTGGGCCACGCCCCTTAAATGTGGGCCACGCCCCTTGAATGTGGGCCACGCCCCTTGAATGTGGGCCACTTTTTTTGTCAGTGCCCAGGCCAAATTGTGATCCCAATCCGACCCTACCAGTGGGGGCTGTGTGTGGACAACAGGCCCCGGCTCCAGGCACTTGGGTGGAGTGGAGTGCTGGCTAGTTGATGGCCTGCAGCCGGGCCTGAGGAGATTAAGCCATGTGATGCCTGGCCGAGGTGTGTGCTGATGAGCCGGTCCCTGGGGTATCACCTGTGTTCTGGAGGTTGCAGATCCCACATGGAGGAGATAGCCACCTACCTGGCCTGCGGATGAGAGCACTGCTGGGGGCTGCAGCAGATCCGTAGTGCGATACATGTTGGACAGCATGGCGTAGGGGCACCCTGAAGGGAAGGAGGAGCAAACAGCAATGTTGGGCCACTGCATGTACAAACTGAGCCTCCTCTCCCCCGGGCCGGTGAGCAACTCAATAGAATGAGTGTCAACCTGGATGATACTCTGTCCATGAAAGCCCAAATCCAGTCAGTCGCAGGATCTTGTTTAGGCCTCCTGCGGATGCTCAAGAAGTTTCTTTCCCTCCTGCCTCTTGGCCACAGGAAGACCGTTGTTCAAGCTCTCATTGTTTCAAGGCTGGACTATGTCAATGCCCTATATCTAGGCCTCCCCTAGTACTTACTCAATAGATTACTGGTGGTCCAGAATACGGCCTCCAGGGCAGTCCTCCTACTTAAACCTAGGACTCAGATCTCTCCTCACCTGAAAGCTTTGCAATGGATTCCAATGAGGAAAAGAATTTGCTTTAAAGCCTTGATACTGGCTTTTAAGGCGCTACAGGGTACGGGCGCACACTATCTCAGAAGGAGAGTCACACACTATGCCACAGCAGAACCTTGAGGTCATCCTCTGCATCTGGCTGTGATTTCCCACACCTGTATAGGAGGTTGCTCTTTCCAAGTGCAAGTCGTCCGAGTTTGGAACCTCCTGCCGTTGACACTCAGACGGGTGACTGACCTACTTACTTTCAGGAAGTTGCTTAAAACCTGGCTCCTCCGCCACCTATCCTAAGTTTCCTCCCCTACAGGAACTGCAGCAGTCTAGTTCTGAGGTTCTCTAGTGTCAGGACACTCTTCCTGAGTAGCTGTGCGCTTTATAAATACCCCCCATATCATATCATATCATATCATATCATATCATATCATTTCATATCATATCATATCATATCATATCATATATCATATCATAATAGACTAATGCTAAAGCCCGTATTTCAGTTATCTTTAAGGCATGTGCTGGACCTCTATACCCCCATTTCTCAGGGGCATATGAGTGGAGCTACATTCGGGATAGCTTGTGAGCTGCCCAGGACTCTACACAATCTTCGCTGGCTGCCACAGCTTGATACTGACTAGTGGGGTTGGTCTCACCCTTCTTCATTGGAACACACAATTTCTAGACTTCTGTCCTCTGTTTTGTCTGAAACAAAGCTAATTTTCTCTTTATAGTTGATCCTACTGTGGGCTTGACAGTACATTCTGCATTTTCCTCCCCCTGTTGATGGCTGGTGCAGCAAAGGGAAGAGTGCCGTTCAGTTGATGCTGGCAGGGCTGCCGCTAGGGTGGAGTGGGGAGCTGCCAACTTACAGCTAGCTGCTGGTGTCCCCTGCCAGTTGGTTGCTTCCATTGAGGGCAAGAACAGCCATGCTTTCCCACTCACACTGATAAAATGGGCAACCCCCTAGGCAGGGAGATGGGCATGCATCTTAATTCACTGGGGAAATCCATGCCAGAGGGCTCACCTATAGGAAATTATCCTAGCAACGTGCCTCCAGAGCTTCAGCAGACACATGACAAAATCCTAGCAGTGATTGCAGATTCAAAAGCTTCCCTGCCTTTGCAGATTGGTTCTGTAGCTGAAGAAGTGGGTCACCTGAGGGCTGACCACCGCAGGCTTACGGACAGAGTTAAGGAAATGGAGGTTGTGGTGGGAGAACTTAAACCTGCCCAGAAACTAATGCAGACTCAGCAGAAAGACCTCACTGCTCACATGAAAATACTGAAGCCGAGGGCAGACGACAGGGAGGACAGCAACAGAAGGAGCAATATACAAATTGTAGGTCTGCCTGAGGGCACAGAGGGTACTGATATGTTTGCTTACCTGGAGGAATGGATGAAAACCCAGGGGGCTCTTGCAGAACCATCCCACTTTATTGCGCTGGAGGGTGCACACCAGGTCCTGGCACGACCTCCCGCCCCTGGCCACCTGCACGTCCAGTGGTGGCCCGGCTGTTGCATTGCAGGAATTATGAAGTTCTGTTGCAAAAAGCTCACACAGTGGGCTCCGATCCAGGCCAAACAAGAGCCCTTCTTTGCCATTGAGGGCAAGAACAGCCACACTTTCCCACTCACACTGATAAAATGGGGAAACCCCTAGGCAGGGAGATGGGCATGCACCTTAATTCACTGGGGAAATCCATGTCAGAGGGCGCACCTATAGGAAATTATCCATGCCACGTGCCTCCAGAGCTTCAGCAGACACATGACAAAATCCTAGCAGTGATTGCAGATTCAAAAGCTTCCCTGCCATTGCAGATTGGTTCTGTAGCTGAAGAAGTGGGTCTCCTGAGGGCTGACCACCGCGGGCTCACGGACAGAGTTAAGGAAATGGAGGTTGTGGTGGGAGAACTTAAACCTGCCCAGAAACTAATGCAGACTCAGCCGAAAGACCTCACTGCTCACTTGAAAACACTAGAGCAGAGGGCAGATGACAGGGAGGGCAGCAACAGAAGGAACAATATACGAATTGTAGGTCTGCCTGAGGGCACGGAGGGTACTGATATGTTTGCTTACCTGGAGGAATGGATGAAAACCTAGGGGGCTCCTGCAGAACCATCCAACTTTATTGCGTGGGAGGTTGCACACCAGGTCCTGGCACGACCTCCCGCCCCCGGCCACCCGCACGTCCAGTGGTGGCCCGGCTGTTGCATTGCAGGGACCGTGAAGTTCTGTTGCAAAAAGCTCACACAGTGGGCTCCAAACCAGGCCAAACAAGGTCCTTCTTTGCCATTGAACGTGAACTGTGAGATGTTAGAATTGATATTCCTTGTTGTTTCCTGTGATGCTAAGGATATTATCGGATGGGGTGACACATATCTTTCACTCACCTGCTGAGGCATGGGACTGGTTTGAAAAATACTAGATGGACAGCTCTGAAACAAAAGCATATGTATGGATGCATCCGCCCCCCCAGACAGCCAAAACAACGGAGACGTGGAAGATCTGCCAAATGTAGGCTTTGCTGCCCAATCAGAGCTCAAGCAGATAGAGACAAAGATGCAGCTTTGTTAGCGGCATCGGACATCATGCAGAACCACCGGTCAGACTCTGATGTGGGCTCCATTTCTGACAAGCACTCTATGCACTCCGCTTCGGATGCTCTGTCAATGGAAAAATTGAATTTGCCTCGCTCAGCGGACGGCCTGATTTGACCTCCGCTGTGACTGGTGATAAGGGGGTCAAAGTTGAAGGGTTGCAATGACTTCTGCTTACTGTTTGTTCACACCAGAGCAATCTTGGTTGTGCTCTACCTTCGCGGGGCAGTCTTGCTGATATGATGGTTCCACTGGTGATTTGGCTGGGGCTCATATGGTGGAAATCTTTGGCTCTGCCTGTGTGCTAGGGGTCCTGAAGTGATGCCTTATTGAGGGGTGCTGCCAGTTGGAATGCTGTTCCCGGTGCATGCATTTGATCCTCCCTGCGCTGCCAATCGGAATGCTGTCGCCAGTGTGTGCATTTGTTCTACCCTGTCACTCCAAAGTGCTGACACTGGTTTACAAGTCTGACTACATGAATGTGGGGGTGCTTGATGGGAGTGGTTTCTAGCACAAAGGTTGGTCTGGTTGTCTCACTCCTCCCTACACACAGGCTCATGGCCTGCAATTGGTGGGTGATATGCTTGCGGTAGTTTTTTCTCCACTTTGCTTGGCTTGTGTTTGGATGGCTGACCCGTGTCAGTCTGCCCTGGGGAAGGGAATTTTGTTATTGTTTAGTGGGTTCAGGAGCTGGGATTGATGTTTCACCGGGTGGTTGAATTCTGGGGAGGTTGTTTCCTGTGTGCCCACATTACGTGGCCCGACCCATGATACGGATCTGAGGTTCCTCACTTGGAATATAGGCAGTATTGGTACAGTGGCACAATAACACAAAATATGTATGTTCCTACAGCTCTCCTACAGGAGACACATCTCACGTCTCAAGAGGTGCATTGTCTGCAGTGTCGCAGGAGGGGTCTGGTGTTCGCCACTGGTTATTCAGCCTATTCCATGGGGGTTTTGATTTCGGGTAGTGCAGGTGTGCCCTTCAAAACACTCTGTCACAAGTTGACAGCGGTGGTAGATATGTGTTGGTTGAGGGGAGGTTGGATGGGAGGCCATTGACCCTGGGTAACATCTATGCCCCCCACCTGGACCAACTGATGTTTTATTACCCAGTGGTCTAGCTTGCTGGGCTCTCTGTCTAACTGAGACCTAATCGTGGGAGGGGGTTATAACTGTGTCACCAACACATCTGTGGATCGCTCCACTCCTCCTTTATCAGAGTGGCGAGGGGGTTCAGAGTCTGGGCTGCCGGCTGGGGTCAGGAGGATGTGTGGAGAGTGCAGCATGTTGGAGTCAGGGATTACTCCTTTTATTCAAGCCTTTATGCTCTTCATGTTCGCTTGGATAGGGTCCTGTGCACACTTGTGTTCAAGAAGATGTATTAAAGCAGCAGAGAATTCTACCTGCTTGAAAGATTTCCTCCAGTTCACTGGCACAGGGCAGCCCAAACTTGTTCCATAAAGGCTAACTCCATACAGATTTTCATGATAGCTCATAGGGTATAATTACATTCACTGCATCGAAATGGAATTCGTCTATATAGATAGGGTTTATCTTGGAAATCTGGGATGACCCTCACAGACCTCAACCTGTCACCCTGCACTAGCAGTAGCACTACCAGATGCACTACTAAAAGAAGCAACATCTCTTGAGGCACCCAATCTGAATAGCAGCTTGGCAGCTGAAAAATCTCTTCTAGAAGAGAATAGAAAAGGATAGATAAGAGAGTCTGTGATGAAGGTGTTCAGAAGGGGTGTGGAGATAGTTGTGAATACTGTTGAGATAATCCGCATCAGAATTACATTTTCGAGATTTCTATATTCACCAATGTGTAAATATCACAATAATGTCTGTAATGTACAGTGTTATGGGTCCTCATACAACCATGCTTGGCATTAGTTATATTTTATAGAACGCCAATGTGGCTCTCACACACCAGCCTGTAATCAGTGACTGCTTATGATTTATTATTTGTTTTGTTTATTAAAATAAAGACACTGTGACAAAAGCATTATTTTTTTTAACACAATTTATCTTTGGTTTTAGCTCTGTCCTTCACATTATCTGAAGAAAATATTCCATTGTCTACAAGGTCTTGGATTTCAAAGAAGAAAAGAAATGCTGTGTCACCAGCCCCTCAATGTCAAAGCAAAGAAGGTCAGTTAAAGGGTTGCTCATCTTTAAAACAGAAACTTGATACAATTACTTTTGTAACTTTTGACGCTTTCTGGTGGTGGTGGTGGATCCACCTGGACTTGAGAACACTACATCCATGTTCACCAATCTCCCTTCCATCTCAACACTCCCTTCTGCTACCTAGCCAGCTGTCTGGGCCCGCACCCCTAATTTCCACCAGGCACTGTACCCCCTATTTATTTATTATTATTATTATTATTATTTTTATAAAGTGCTCAGTCACCAACTGGTATCCTGGTACTAGTCAAAAAGGGTTAGAGAACATACAGAAAGCGAAGAGAGCAAAAGAGGCCAGAAAATAGATCCAGGCTCTAGGGAGACACAGCTCTGCACCTGTTACTTTGGAAAAAGCCAGGTTTTAATTCCCTTCCTAAACTTTATTAGGTCGGTAATTGCTCTTAAGTAGAGAAGCAGAGAATTCCATAGCTTAGCTGCTCGAACCAAAAAAGTCCTGCCACCTTGCCTACATTTCCTAAACTTATGCTCACAAAACAGATTGGAGGATGAAGAGTGAAGTGGTCTACATCTTTTCAATCTCCTTTGCAAAGGAACATGGCCATTCTCGTGGAAGGCTTTGAAGGCCAGGTAAAAAGACTTGAACTGTACTTTTTGCTTAGGTGGCAGCCAATTTGGCTCCTTGAGTACCACGGAAGCCGAGGCTCTCTGAGATCGGTTCATTGCAAGGTTTGATGCTGCAATCTGCACCCTTGACAAACGATTTAGAGATAACCTGGTGCATCCAAGAGAAGAGCATTACAATAGTCTAGACAGCTAAGCACAACGCTTTGAACCACCAAAGCTCTAGAGGTGGATGGAAGCATTGGCAACATTTCTGGAAAGTTTTCAAGAGCGCAAAACTAATTTACGTCATCTTACTTTCATGGCCTTCCAAGCTAAGGTTATCGTCGAAGGTAACTCCCAGATTCCGAACTGAGTTCACAGGTGCTAAAGGCACAGGAAAACATCTCGGGACAGAAGTTAGAGGCGAGAGCTTCCAGGATATTACGAGCAGTACAGAATAGTAGCTCAGTCTTGTCCCCGTTAAACGTCCGTGAGTTGCACTTAAGCCAATGAGTGATGTTGATCACACAATCATGAAAGGTAGAAAGCTCCTGATTGCCAGCTAGGCAGACAATAAGCTGAGTATCGTCAGCAGAGTCACTTTATGGGAATTTACCTGCTGCCCTGAGTGTGGTGGCTATTGACTTCATGAGGCAGATGGCAGTGCTGAATGCACTCCAGGTGCAAACACCCTGGCTAAATCTGATAGCGTTGTACCTGGAAGGCATTCCCGCTAATATGCCTGGCCTACAGAGATCTTTTCAGGCTCTGGCTTCCACACTCACAGCAGCCTTCCAACATTTCCAGCTTTCCACCCCTCCTCCTGCCTGTTCCCCATCAACTATCCTTATCCCCCTACCTGCCCAAAGCATATGCACACATCATAATGCATCCACCTCAACAGCCACATGCAGCACATACAAAGACAAACATATAAAGCATAAAGACAACACTCTCACTCACCAGGCAGTCACCACCCTCACCACCACATTCTCTGACATACACACATACACCACTACACCAGACCCTGCCACAGACACTTTCAACATCACACAGCCAACCACCACACTCACAGTACCAGACACTTCTAATGCCACACTGCCAGACACCACTACCACACCACCAGCCACAGGCACTACTGACGTCAGACAGCCAGACACCACACCCACACCACCAGCCACAGACATTACTGATGTCATACACCCAGACCCCACTTCCACATCACCAGCCACAAAGACATCACACACTTCCAAGCACCACAGTCATCCTCCAGCCAAACAGACATCAGACACACAGTGACATCCACACACAACACACACATCAACCTCAGACCTCACGCCCTTCTACCTCCAACACCCAATCCCATGCCATCCCTCCTCCCCAGTCTCCCAAAATACGTACCCTGTTTGCCTTTGATCTTTTCCCTGCCACATCTGCCCTTCCTCCCAAACCCGTAAGTTCTGGTTTCCCAGCCCACCTCACCCGTGCCCCACCCTTTCATGTCAACACCAAAAAAAACTGCCCCCTACTAAAAAACGTCCTACCACTAAAGGGGGTAAGAAACATAAACCTACCCATCCTGATACCGAACCACCCCCTGCCAAAACCCTAAGGACCTCTATCACAACCCACCCCAAAAGTTCTAAGCTGAAGAGTGGTAGACATGTTCCCACCCTCCCTATACCCACCACTGATATAAAAGGATACAAGATACCCAGCATGGTCCGACCCAGCCCTCCCAACCCATAGACCAGCCTACCCACACCCCAAGCCAGACTTCCCAATCCCAAGCCCAACACTTCCACTGACCTACCCAACCCACCCAAAGGCCCTCACCAGCCCCCAATCCAAACCCCAGCCCACCGACTAACTTTTCAGAAGTGCCTGGATTTTCCATTGGATGTCCCTTACCTGAGGAGGTTTACCTGGCAGTGATCTGATTGGCAAGTTATGTGGCACAGGAGTGTGCTGGACCACATCACCATTTTTGGAGTAGCCATTGGTCTTTGTCTGCAAACATTAATCATTTGTCTGAATAAATACTTTCTAGTTTATGTTGACCCTTGTCCTGCCTTTGCTACTGATGCTATTTGTTGTTATTGAACATTTTGGGATGTGTGACAACTTTTGGGTTTGTTTCCCATGATGGCTGATCCATTTGCAGTGGTTCGTATAGTCAAACCTTGGGATAAGTAATGGAGTGACAGAGGACGAGGGTCAATGTTCAATAGTGTTATGAGTGTGATGAGTTCCATTTGTGGCATACTTTGCTTTGTGTGCTATCTGCTATTGTAATTATAGCATCTTGCCTTGTCCAATGACAATGCCTTCAGGCTTTCAGTACTACCTGAAATGTATGGTGGATATGTGTTACATAGTGATAGCTATTTGTTACTTTGGAGGCACATGCATGCATTTTCAGCAACTGCCGTTGCTGTTGTGTTGTTTTTAGGACTTGCACTTATACATTGGCCTCATGACCATGCCACTATGTGACAATATTCGCTGTACCAACCATATACCATGCCACAGGTCCTATGCACATGGTGATATTGATGTAGGTGTAATCTGGACTGTGTCCTTGGCTGTTGCCTTCCAGGTGTCCTCCTGTTTTGGAAGCCCACATCTGCAGGGAGTATTTACAGTGTGGCCTTTACATAGCTGAGACCGTAGTTTTTGGGAATTCCATTTACCTGACTTTTCTTATTCATGTAGGTGGTGTATGAAGGGGCAGTACTGTGCTTTTGAAGTGGAGTTGTTTGTATTTTTGCCTGAGGCATCCATACAGTTGTATTTTCAATGTCGCTACAGGAGCCTGCATGTGAACAATGTGAGGGTGTCACGGAAGATGATAGCTATGTTATTTGTGAGGAGGTGCTGTTTTGTGACACAGTTTATTGCACTTTTCTTTCCACCAGCTTCTGAGCTGTCCACATATGTGGATTTTGTAAAGTGTGTGCCTGCATATTGTCACTGATCTTGACATAGGGATAACCATTCAGATGTGACGGGAACATACATTCAGTGATGTTGCATACAGGGACATACTCGATATGTTTATTCCAGGGATACAACACCCCTAGTCTTATACAGTGTTGTGTCTCAAGGGGGAGGGGGTGTATGTAGTGTGTGAAACCAATTATTGATGTATATTGTGTGTAAAAGTTGGCTAGGAGTGCTTTCAGTCAGGTGATGTGCAGTGTCTGTAGATTTTCAGCCGGGATGTTTGACCTACACACACTAACACATACATACCCTCTCTGTCTTTTCTGTTATGGTAGACTTTTACAGTTTTGTAAAATGTGTGTTTGAATGTGTTTTAGTGTCCTCTACAACAGGAAGTAGAATGGGATGAAAGTCCAGGGGGGCTCTCACAGGTGTGTGGCTGACATTGATGAGAACGTGGCCTACAAGCATGTAAGGTGTACATATGGGATTGTCATACTGTCCCACACAGACAATATATTTGTTCTTTTGACATAGCACAACATCAAGGTATATGTTAACAGTAGTTACATTCCATTTACAAGGAATCAGTAGTTGGATTTACCAATGGTTGTTACTTGCATTTGTTATAGAAGTTACTACTCAGACTTATTTTCATGATAATTAGGGTGATGCTTCTGATCTGACCTAACAACACTGGGAATTGCCTTTTAGGGGTCTCATGGCTGTTCCGTCTGCTGCAGTGGTAGGTGGTACTGCTGCAGAGGTGACTATAATTCACACCCGGAGGGTGGGAGCAAATAAGAAGAGTCTGTTGGGACCCTTCTCTGCATCAGCTTTTATGACCTGATGGTGATGACCACTGACAGACCCGGGAACATTTCAAACCCTTCTATAAGACTGCCACTACTGGCTCTTTCCAATGTCCTTTCAGGCTCTCTCTTATCTAGCTTCTTATGGAATTTGTACAGGCTAAATGTCCCAACATGTTGATTTGGGAACATGTTGCTCACACACCCCCATACATACAGAAAAAGGTACAGCCCAGCTTTTCCATGGCGGTGCCTCAATTTGGTGGGGACCTTGTGTAGAAGGCTAGGTGGGCCGCTTAACCGTGGTTCCATCCAAGATGGTTTTGATTTTGGTCATCAGTGAGCAGGTACAATAGCAGCAGGATAGGCATCATGGGTGTCAGCCTTATATCCCTCCCTTTCCACAACTTTGATGAGGTGGTTGGACCTCCATGGGTGGCTCGTTGGAAAGGCACATCGTAATAGTTCAGGTGGCCCGTTGGGTGGTCCGCTCTCTGAAAGGCCCCATTGGTCCTTTCTAATGGATTTTCCTGTCCGAGTCAGAAGGACCCCGATGGTCGGATTTCTGTGCATACACATGCATTGTAATCCGGCAGTCAGAGCGACCACTTCTCATCTGACTGCAGCGGTCCGTCCGCCTCCAACAGGACAGTGGAAGCCGGTCTGACCGACATCATAATCGGCCCTTAAATCTACTCCTACACTACACTGAAGACACCTGTGTTGGTCTTCTACTCTGCTCAGGACAAAACCATCTCATACTGACTGCCAAAGGAACTCAGTCTCTGACTCCTGCTTCCAAACCCACAAGATATTCTGAAAGATTTTTGATTGGCTTCCATTAGACTATCACAGAAATGTCATTCGGTCCTTCATACCCAGCAATCTGGACTACTAAAATGCACTCTATTTAGGAATCAAAGCACAACTGACCGGAAGACCCCTATGCGTACAGAGCTCAGCTGCCAGAATCTCACTCAGGCTACATCCCACACCTCCATCGCCCCACGCCTCAAAAACCTCTGCTGGCTCCGCATCCACAAATGGGCACTCTTCAAACATCTCATACACACATAAAAGACGTGCACAGCATCTGCCCACCTACTTTAATATTCAGTTCTACATACCTAACAGACATTTTTGATCAATCAGACTCCTGTTCGCTCACATCTTCCGCGTACACAGACCCAGATTTGGTGGCTGCATCTTCTCCTTCCTTACTCCAAAAGCCTGGACCATCCTGCCTCTGCACATCCAAGCCATGTCCACAGGACTTGAATTTTGCAATCAGTTGAAGACTTGGCTCTTTATCCAGTGTCAGCCCAAGCTTAGACCGACAGCTCTTACTCTTAACGCCAGTATACCATCCCAGGTGATTTGCATGCTCTACAAATACACACAACATAACATAACGTAATGTAAAATTACATAATATAAAATCACATTAAAAACATACACATATTTCAAGTAAAACATCATTTACATACTTCACTGTAAGACTAGCACAAATTAACTACAAAAAACTGACATTACCCACATCTAAAACTCTAACAAAATTACCTTATCAGAAGAGATGCCTTCCACCTCTATCATCCACGGCAGCTTACACAAACTATATTAAAGGAAGACTAAAAAGCAATGCAAGCAGTAAACTAAAATTATATTTATGTGTGTGTATGTGTGAGTGTTGCAAAATGTTAAAATTATGCAACCTTGCAAAACATGTACATAAAATGTTACAAACTGATAAAATGTTAAATATGAGTGAAAAAAGCAAAAGGAAAATGTTTTTTTATTTTGCCAAATAGGTTTTTGGGAAATAAATATAAAAACTCTATATGTAAAACATGTTTTATGATTTTCCACAAATGTAATAGTTACATGAAAATGTGATCAAAATTAAAAACGTAAGATATAATACTAGAGTATTTAGAAACATGGGCTAAAAAGAACACATTATGAAATATATGTTAATATAAAATGCAATGGTTTCTTGAAAGCAAAATGTTACAACAATGTGTCTATGTGTAAACCATGAAAGACAAGAAATAAACATATTTGTTACAAAAATTAAGTATCTTGTACAGAAGTTTAATAATTGTATTTTTTTTAATAAAGGGTTGACTTTTTCTATCTTATCAAAACAAATCATACTAAAATAATTTGCAAAAATAAATGTGTATTGCACCAGAAAGAGGACAACCTCTTCTATGAAATAGTATAATGATGAAACAACATTTAGGAAAGTATTGGACTCTAGTGGGTTCAGATTTACTATTTGCACCCCCAAATTAGGAACATGTGGTAGGTTTTGAGCTCTCTGTGAGGTGTTTATATTTACTATTCACACTTTAAACCTAGCCACGATGGGGAAATGTTGGACTCTGAGGGGTTAAGATTTCCTATTCCTATTACAAACGTAGCAAAATTCAGGAAAGTGTTTGGCTATAGTGGCTTCACATTTACAATTTCCACTCCAAACGTAGTCACACTCTGGAAAGGGTTGGACTCTGGGAGTGTAGATTTACTATTACTATTCTAAAATTGTCTAAACTGGAGAAAGTGTTGAACACTAGGGTCCGGGTCAGATTTACTATTCACAGTTGAAACCTAACCACATTGGGGGAAATGTTGGAATTTGGAGGGTTCGCATTTTTTGGTTCCACTCCAATCATAACCACATTGGAAAAAGTGTTAGACTCAAAAGAGTTCAGGTTTACTATTCTCACTCCAAAACTAGCCACAGTGGGAAATTGTTGAACTTTAGAATGTTAACTATTCCTACTCCAAACCTTGCCATAGTGGGGTTGTTCAAATACAAATTCACACTACAGATCAATTCAAGCTAATTAGAATAAATATTTTAACATCATAAAATGTAAATATGTTAACTAAAAACCTTTAAAAAAACTAGTAAATGAAAAAAATATATACGTAATATATATGTAGACTTTACAACTTTAAATAATTATTTTGACTAAATTTTTAAAGTCGTACATTAATTATTAATGATAGAAACATATTTTTCATTTACCTAAAATTATTAAATATAAAATAGTTTTATTTAGTTTTATTTATTTATTTAGTGTTTTCTATAGCGCAAACATAACCCTGCATCCCAGCATAGGGTGTCAGAGCGCTTTACAGGTGCAATTTCAACAGTCAGAAACTTGCAAATACACGACCTTACTGGTTTACGAGATTTACACTTCCGGAAAGTGTATAAACATATATATTAGTCGGGAGATAGGATACCATAAAGTCTTTTGAAAAATAAAACCACAATAGAAAGCATATATAAATCCAGAACTGGATAGAGAATTGCTTGCTTGAAATTTAAGCACACGTGAGAGGTTAATAAACAGACCATCCACTGTAAACATTTAGGGAAGAAATTTCCTCATATAAAACGATTTTGTCTCCTCTTTGAATGTTGCTATGTCTGTAATTCTTCTGATGTTAGGGGGAGGGCGTTCCAAATTCTCGGTGCTGCCCCTGAGAACGCTCGGTCATAAGTTCTTTTCTTACAGAAACAAGCCGGTTTCAGTAGTAGATCTGCTTTGCTCCTGGAGGATCGGGTCCCTCCCGAAAGCGTGAGTTTCTGAGCAAGGTAGACTGGAGAATTGTTGTGTAAAGCTTTATGAGTGATGCATGCCAGCTTGAAATGAATTCTTGCTTCGAATGGTAGCCAGTTGAGGGCTTTCAAGTGCGGAGAGATATGGTTGAATTTTTTGGAACCCGTTATAAGTCTTGTGGCTGCATTAAGGCATGCTTTCAATGGGGCTGTTGAGATCTTCGGGAGCCCTACCAGGGTAGTGCAACCATATTCGATCCTTGAAATGACCAGTGCCTGAACTGCTGTTTTGAGGTCTGCTTTGTCTGGGAATGGTTTTAGTTTACGCAAGTAGCTTAAGTGGAACCTGGCGTTTTTTGCCATTGTGTTGATGTGTGCTGCCATGTTCAGGTTTTGTCCAGAATGATACCCAGTGATTTCGTTGAGTCGACGATCTTCGAAGTGCACTTTAGAGCAGTGATAAGGTTGGACCATTCTGCAATTATACTTTTGCTTTTCTGGGGTGTAATCAGTAAGAATTCAGTTTTCTGAGGATTTTAGCTTTAAGTGGTTCTTGGTTAGCCATAGTAGGGTTCTTGTTAGTGCTAAGTTCATTGTCTTTATATCATCGGACGAAACGACCTTTATGTACAATTGAGTGTCATCAGCATACATGTGGAAAGCAATGTTAGCTTTATGTAGTATTTCCTTTAGAGGTTCTACGTATAGATTGAAAAGTGCCGGAGATAGCGAAGAGCCTTGTGGAACTCCTATAGTATTATTGGTTGCGTTTGAGAGGGTTTGGTTGACGATACATTTTTGCGATCTATTCTCAAGAAAGGAGCAAAACCAGGTTAGAACTGTACCCTCAATTCCCATTCTGTTTTTCAATCGATCACAAATTTTGACATGGTTCACCGTGTCGAACGCTGCCGACAGGTCCAACAAGATTAATAGGCAAGTTTCATTCTGGTCGAGAGCAAGTAACGCGTCATCTACTATGTGCAGAATTGCAGTTTCAGTACTGTGGTTTGGACGGAAACCGGATTGGCAATCGTTTAACAGCTTGAAATCAGAGATGTGTAGACTAAGTTGTTGTTGGACACATTTTTCCAGAATTTTGGCCAACATGGGAATATTAGTTATAGGTCTGAAATTGTTCGGATCTGAGGGGTTCTCTGTCAGTTTTTTAAGGAGAGGAATGACTTGCCCTGTTTTTAGGCAAGCCGGTATTTGGCCTTGGGATAAAGATGCATTGATGACCTTAGTCCAAGACGGGATTAGCAGGTGGTTTATGGATGACCAGCACTTTGCCGGTAAGGGATCGTTGTAGTGATTATTTGGTTTGGTGGTTGACATGATCTTCGAAATGTCTAATTCACTGACCGGTATAAAATCTGACCATCGGGCCTTGTTTTTAGGTTTGTCAGATTCTTGTTCATCCTGAACTTCATCCCCTTCTCAAGTTCAATGTCTTCAGCTGCTTTCTTGAGTTCCTTCTCCAATGCGATAGCTTTGTCTGTTAAGAAGACTGAGAAGTCTTTGCTATTTAAGCTTGTTTTGGACATGACTGGAGCCACTTTGGCAGATTTATTTGATTGATCTTTAAGTAGATCGAATAATTTCCTAGCTCTATTCACTGCATTATCCAATTCTTTCCTGAAGAGTTCTTTTTTTGTTTTAATAATGCTTTTGTTATACGCTTTCCTGGATTGTCTCAGTAGGATTAGATGAGATGAAGATGGGTGTTGTCGCCATTTACGTTGTGATAATCTCAGTGACCTTCTTTCTTCATTAAGGGCACCAATGAACCACGGATTTTTGTCTTTGTCCGAGACCCTTTTCAGTTTTAGCGGGGCTAAGTCCTCAATAATGCTGGACATTGATTTGTTATAGTGCAGGGTTAGGTCGTTGACGTCAACCATGCTCTTGGGTGGCTGCAAATCTGTTACGCAGCGTGCTGCTATGCTTTCCATATTAATTCCTCTAGTGTCTCTGGTCCATTTTTTGGGGTTGATAGCTTGTGCAGATGATTTAGTTCTTCTGAGGGGAATTTCGCATGTAATTATGTGGTGATCAGACCAATCACAGGGTGTGATTACAATGTTCTCGATTGATTTCTCTTTAGCTACGATCCAATCTAAGGTGGAACCTTTGGTGTGGGTAGGGAGATGACATCCTTGGATTAACAATTGCTCGTCCAGGAAGGTTTTAAACAGGGTGATTTGATTATCATCATGATCCTCCCGATTAATGTTGAAATCTCCTAGGAAAATATCATCCGATTGCAGATTAGAGTTAGTAGTAATGATTTCTATCATCTGGTCAATGAATTTGGTCCTAGTGCCCGGGGGTGATAGAGTGCATGGAGTTTACAATTCTGGTTGTCTGAAGATCTAAAGGACATGCCTAGATATTCACAAGACTCTAAGGGGTCAGCCTGTATTTTTGTTATGGATATGTCAGATCTATATACACAAGCGATTCCTCCACCCTTTCTGATATTTCTATCCTGCCTCAGAATCTGGTAGTTCGGAGGGACTAATAGGTCTAAGCAAGGCGACGAGGAGTCAGAAAGCCAAGTTTCAGTTAGAATGGTTATGTCAATTTCAAGGTTAAGTATGAGATCAGCTATGTCAGCCGCGTGTTTATTTGCTGATCGACAGTTTAGAAGTATGCACCGAAAATGATTCTGCGCATTGATCAAAGGTGGCATGGCTTCAACAGGCATTAGTGCCACTTTCCTAAGATTGTTGGTATTAATCCTTCTATTGTTTGCCTGAGACGTTCTACCAGCGCCCATTATGACAGTTTGGATATGTTTCTCACCTAACTTAGTTTGAGAGGTGTGAGTGGGTTCATATGTAGACGCAATGGATAATATCTCACTATCAGTCAGATAGTTGAGTTGCGTGCGTGGGCGGTAAATTCTGTTAGAAAACGCCATTGGGGTGGAATGGTGTTTAATTTGAGTTTCAAGGGAGGAGGATTGAAGGCCATCCATTTTTGCAAGCCATTTTTCCGACAAGCACAGCAGGTTTTATACACACAATTTTATATTTGTAAATCTATTCAAGATGTTTACAAATTAATAACAATAAATGTGTACTACTTTTTATTTTCACATTTCTATATCGATTTTTAATCACTATTTATAACAAATAGGAATACATTTTCTCAATTAATTTGAACTAAAATGTATTTAAAAACTGAAAAAATAAAAAATATAAACACAAATTTAATTTTTACTAAAACAAACAGATAAAAATAAACACCAAATCACTAAATAGATGACACATTTTTAAACACATTCCAATGTACTTACATTTTTAAATTCAACAATTCTCTTTTTATTACATTACAATTATTAGCTTTTTCTTTATATTTAATACATTAACTAAAACAATCTACCATAACATTTAATACAATGTTTTTGTGCTAAATTCAAAATGATATACTATTATATTTAAATATTACTTAAAAACAAGGTAATTCTAACATTACCCTCCCAACATTCCTTTAAACCCCAAAACATGAACTAATATTATAATAATATTTTTTTTAAAGTTAAATATGTAAACAATTGCAGAAATAGTTTTTTTAATGTATACATATTAGTTTATAGACTAGCCACTCATATCCCTAATAAAAATGGAAACTATTAAAATAGCCTATTCATTCTTAATAAAATCCAAAAATGTAAAAAAAAATTAAATAACATCTTAATGTTTTAAATTATTTCCCACTCTATTCTTTGAGCTACCCTAGCAGTAAAACAATTTATAAAAAGGTTATTTAAAAACAATACTTGATAAAACACCAAAACAGTATTGTAAATGACATACTTACCAACAAAATTCAATTTCTCGATATACTGCTTCCCACAATATTTTTACTTCAATATTTAATATCATTGTTATTAAGGACCCACAGCATCAGGTGTAGACTTTCTTAAAAGGATTGGGGATTCTCTAAAGCGATCAAAGATTTTCTGCTTTTCAGTTCTGATAGATGACTAGGTCTGCTTGAGTGTAGTGCTTTGAACATGATGCAGCAGAGGTTAAATTTGATTTGAGCTTCTAAGGAAAACGAGTGCGGATTCTTTAGAATTGGGGAGATGGGCTAAATAGCACCTACCCCTTCAGGCACTCATAATCAGAGCGTTTGTGGAGTATTTAGAGTTAGTTGCCAAATATTGTGAGATGTAAATACCTATTTTGATTGCCATCTTTACCTTTTTTATTTTTTGATCAGCCAATTTATATAAATCATTGCAAAATAAACATAAATTGAAAAACAATACACGCCATACCGGCATGCACAAAATATATATCCACTTTTCTTTTCTGCACGGCCGTTTATTCCTAACCCATAGGACCGCTCTCCCTGACTGCAAACTGAAAACATAGATTCAATAATCCATGAGCTAATTGGAGCCCAAATGTCGGCCCCTTTTTTCTTAGCTCTTAGGCCTCTGCGTTTATATATCTATTTCTCCCAGCGATATGTAGCTAACAATTTTCCCAGCCAACAGTGAACTGAAGGAGGCTCTTTATCTAACCAGACTGTCCTAATGGAAAGCCTAAACACCGCCATCATAACAAAAAGCAAGGTCTTCTTGGGCATTGTCAGAGCCTGGTTGCTTACTCCCAACAAGATGACTTGTGGTGACTACTCTATATCGCAATCCAAGATTTGTTCGACATAATAAGCCATTTTTCCGATCAGTCCAGTTAAGCGGGAGCATGTAGCAAATATGTGTACACTATCGACGGCGAGCTCTCCACAGCGAGAGCAATAAATACCTGCGGCACCTCCCCACTTAAAAATCCGAACCGGAGGGATATACAGGTTTAGCCACGTCTTATAGCATTGAACCTGTATGTTAGCTGAGATGGCTGCTGTAGAGCTTAACAATAAAGAGTCCTCGCAAACCCCCGGGTCATCTTGGACCTTGTCCTGCCACCGGTCCATGTGTTTAGCGAGATCATCATCCATTGTGTCGCTAAGCAGTGTGTAGAGCTTGGAAATTGATGCCCCTTGAGTTCCCAAGACTGCTTCCAATAGGGGGATTTTATGGCCCTGAATCATCTTTTTAGAGAGAAAATCCCTAATTTGTAAATATTTGAAGAAATAGTTGCTTCCCACACCAACGTTTTACTTAATTGAAGCAAATGTCAGAATTGTGTTATCCCTTATTAGGTCCCCAATATGTCTTATCCCTTTCTCCATCCAAGATTCCATGTAACCATCGTGAAAAATTTCTGGTAGAAGTCGGTTATTTTGCAAAGGCATATACCTGTGTATCCTATTCAGTTTCAGTTTTTTCCTGATTGATGTCCATATTTTAAAAGCACCCAGAAAAACCTTAAACTTTACTCTTTTAAAGTAGGCAAAATCAATATGCCGCATCAAACACCTATGGGCCTCGTCCCCAAGCAATACCTTGTATATGGAGGGGTAAGATCCATCTTGGGCGTTGGAATGTCCTTTACCCAACAGCTCGAACATCTGTTGAAAATTTGCAGCCCAGTAAAAGATCTGAATATCTGGGACAGACCACCCCACCCCGGTCCTTGGGAAGGGTCATGTACTTCAAAGCTCTCCTTGGGTGCTTCCCAGCCCATAAACATTTAGAAATGGCTTGGTTGAAGGCAGAGAGCCAAGTTTTATTTACTTCCAGTGGAATGGATCTAAAAAAGTATAAAATTCTGGGCAAAAACAGCATCTTAATAACGTTACACCTTCCCAGCAATGTCAGGTATAAGTTATTCATTCTATTGAAGTCAGATTTGGTCTTGGATAAAAAGGGCGGCAGGTTACTTTGCACTATATCATCCACATTAGCAGAGATTTCAACCCCTAGATATCTAGGATTCACTGTGACCCTGCTATCGACAAAGTCTGCCCAGGGGTTTTTAACGATCATAGTTTTCTCCCTATTCAAAAAGTAGCCTGAGACTTCCCCAAATTTTTTGGCCTCTTTTTCCACCTTCCTTACTGCATCCACAGGATTAGTTGTTGTTATAGCATGATCATCTGCGTAAGCTAAAATCTTTGATTCACCCCCCAAGGTTTGAGTTGCCCGGATGTTGTTGTTCTCCACAATTATCCTAATAGAAGGGTCTATATATAATGCAAATAATAGTGGAGAGCAAGGAAAGCCTTGCCGAGACCCGCGTGTGATTTTAATTGGATCCGACGAGGCGCCCATCACGGTAATCCTAGCCTCGGGATTTTGATACATGCAGCCTATTGCATTAACATAGTTTCTGCCCAGTCCCTGCCTTGCCGTGGTAGCCCAAATAAAGGGCCAGGAGACCCTATCGAAGGCCTTCTCTGCGTCCAGAAAAATGGCCGCCATAGGGTCTCCTGACACTCTAGCAAGGTCAAACAGCGTGAGTATCCTTCTAATGTGATCTGTAGTCCCCCTGCCTGGTACAAATCCATACTGGAACGGAGAGACTAGTTTTCCTATGTCTGCTGACAGCCTGTTTGCCAGAATTTTAGAATATATCTTTTAATCGCTATTCAGCAGGGTTATTGGCCGATAGGATCCTAATTCCGCAATAGGCTTGCCTTTTTTTGGGAATACAATGATATTAGCCCCTTTCCAAGAATCTGGCGTAACCTGGTGCCGTTGTGCCCTTTGGACGACTTCCAACATCAATCCCATAATATGTGTTTTAAATTTTTCATAAAACTCCCCTTGAATTAAGTCTGGGCCTGTGGCTTTGCCCGATGGGGACTGATCTACGGCTGTTGACAGTTCTTCCCAGGTGATTGGCTCATCTAGTCGCTTACTTTCTTCAGCTGAAAGCTGACCCACGGCCACTCCTGATAAATAATCCTGAATTTCCCGACTCCTGCCCAGAATGTCTTCGGTATACAAATTTTGGTAGAATTTCTGAAAAGCGCTGATAATGGCCTTTGTCTCTGTCACCAACCCCGCACCCGGTTCCCTGATTTCTCCTATCCTGGCATGCACTGTTTTCTCGCTAGTGCGAGTTGCTAAAAGATGCCCTATTCTTTCACTACTCTCATAAGCCCGGGTTTTCCACGCCAGATATTTACCAGCTGCCTTTTTTGCTGAAATTTGTGTGATTGCGGATCTGGCAATGGTAACTTTTAACTGCGTAGCCTCTGAATCTGTTCCAGCAGAAAGTGTCTCTATCAGTTGAGCCTCTGCCGCACCTAGATCTTGCTTGCAGCAGGCTTTTCTCTTCTCTCTGTGATTCACACCCAAATTTACTTGATTCTCCTCTTACCCCTGCTTTCAGTGTGTCCCACACATTACTTAGGTTAGTGCTTCCATAATTATCTTCAATAAATCTGGGGATCCACTCGCCAACCTGCCGGATATACTCTGTATCGCTTAAGAGCACCCTGTTAAAAGACCACTGTGTCTGCCTGAAATCAATCAATCAATCAATCAAAGCATTTGTATAGCGCACTACTCACCCGGAGGGTCTCAAGGTGCTTAGGGGGGGGGGGGGTCCGCTACTGCTCGAACAGCCAGGTCTTGAGCTGCTTCCTGAAGGCGAGGTGGTCCTGGGTCAGGCGGAGGTGAGTCGGGAGGGAGCTCCAAGTCTTGGCGGCGAGGTAGGAGAAGGATCTTCCCCCTGTGGTGGCTCTTCGGATGCGGGGGATGGCGGCGAGGGCGTGGCCGGTCGATCGAAGCTGGCGTTTGGGAGCGTAGAAGTTGAGGCGGCTGTTGAGGTATCCTGGGCCTTGGTTGTGCAGGGCTTTGTGTGCGTGGGTGAGGAGACGGAAGGTGATTCTCTTGTTGACCGGGAGCCAGTGAGGGTCTCTCAGGTGTCCGGAGATGTGGTTACGACAGGGGGTGTCCTCGCTGAATTGTGTGCGTGGTCCCGGGGGTCGAGGGTGCCTCTGAGGGTGGTCTTGGGGTTGATGTGGATCTGGAAGTGCAGGTGCTCGGCGGGTGCGAGGGTGTCGTCGGTGTTGGTCGTGATGCGGATGGAGTTCCTGTGGATGATGGCGATGCCTCCCCCTGTCTGGTTTACGCGGTCCCTTCGGATGATCTTGTAGTCGTCCGGGATGGCGATGGCGATGTCGGGCGCTGAGGAGGCTTTCATCCAGGTTTCCGTGATGAAGGCGATGTCTGGGGCTGTGTTGTCGAGCAGGTTCCAGAGCTTGACGGCGTGTCTGTGGACAGAGCGGGTGTTGAGCAGGATGCACTTCAGGTAGCTGCTGCTGTTGCTCGTCGAGGTCTTGGGCACTGCTGGAAGGGTGCAGGATCGGATGCAGGTGAACTTGCAGAAGTTGCAGCAGAAGGGTCCGTGGGTGTGTCTCGGGGTGGCTCGGTAGCAGCCCGGGAATCGGCCGGCGTTGAGTGCGTTGAGTTCAGTGGAGTCGTAGGTCCGGCGGGTGGGCTGGCGGCTGCGGGGGCCAGGGGGTCTGGCGCTGGGCACGGTCCAGGCGCGGACGGGCGCAGACGGGCTTACCTTTGGCGCACCTTCGGCCCACAATCGGCACGCCCGCTGCGCGTGCACGCTGCGCGTACGCCCGGTCGCCATATATGGCAAAGTGGGAGGGAGGGAGGAGCTGGGAGGGTACAGAAAGAAAAGGGGTTGTGGCCGCGAGTACGGCGGCGGGAAGCGGGGAGTGGGGCGGGGGGCACAGGGGCGCAGGGAAAACAACAGCAGGGGAAAAAGGTACAAAATACAAATTACAAGCACGAGAATTCACTGAGGGCACTGGAGATAAGAAACAAAAGACAACAGAATTACGTGATAACAGTCAGGCAGAGGATGCGATCCCGCTAGGGCAGCGGGGGGCGGGGTCGTGGCGGCAGGCTCAGCGAGGCTGAGTGCAGCAGCGGGAGGAGGGCACACGCAGCAGCTGGTGGCCGTGCGGTGCGGGGGTGTCCTGGGAGCTCGATATCTAGCTCATCACCAGGGGATTATGATCTGACATAACCTTTGGGAATAAGTCAATAGTGCTTTTCGAGGCTAACTCCTGTGAGGCTAGAAAGTAATTCAGCCTAGCATAAACCTTATGAGGAGCAGAGAAATATGTGTATCCAAAATCTGCCCCCCTGTTCAAGGCCCATACATCTTCTAACCCATGCAGTGCCTGCAGTTGAGATAATGATTTAAACACTTTGGGCTTCCTGCCCTGATAGGAGATTTTCCTGGAGGCAACTTGGCAATTCAGATTAATATTTAGATCTCCAAAAAGTTCTAAGCCAATCAAGTAGAGCTGGGTCATCCAGCACTGATCCATAAACTGAGCAAAGGGTAAACATTTTATTTTCTATACACCCTTGTACAATCACCCATCTGCCCAATCTGTCAGCCAGGCATCGGGGAAAGCTTAATAAGCTACTCGTCCCATTCCGAGCCAAGATAGCCACCCCCTTTGTGTGAGTTTCTTGCGATGTGTTAGCTACAATATGATACCCAGACAACTCCAGAAGCCTTTTCCTGCTTCCCTCAATGTAAGTTTCCTGGAGGCATAGGACATCAGCTCTTAAGATGTGCACATCCACACTAACCCGCCTCCTCTTTTGGGGGTAATTTAGGCCACAAATATTAACCGAGGCAATTCTAATTTTCTTCATTACAAAATAAAAGTAAGATAAAAAAAAACGTGGCCCAGCCAAATGCAAAATTGTACAAGCCTATCTACTGTAAACATACTGCTTCTCCCATGGTCCCAGCCCCCACCCTTCGCCCCCAACCAATCCCTCCCCCTCCCTTCAAAGTGGCAAAAAAAGGTCCAGAGACCCTTGTGATGCCTCCTGCATGTAGTTGCGCCCATAGCTGCTCCCAGCCCTGACCCCACTGCAATCCATTAAGTGATACTGCCTATCTTCAAGTTACCCCTCATTTCCTGGCTTCCCTGTTCGTAAGCTCCAGTGCTTGGATTTCAGAGGTGAACACTCTAGTCATGCCTTTACAAATAACTTTAAGCCTGGCCGGATTCATCAAAAATACTTCACACCCCTGTTGCTGGAAAGGAGAGATCAGAAAGCGAAGTCTCCATCTCTTCTCTACCGTGGAGTGACAAAAGTCAAGTCGAACAAAAAAGGAGTGTCCTGCAGCAGTTCTTTTTGCATCAGGCCTGGCCTTCTCAAAAATAGCTAGCCGGGGGCAAGATGGCGGAAGCGTGAGTCTTGCGGGTAGCTGCCTCCCGGCCACGGCCTCGAAAACGACAAAGAAGACTATGATGACTGCCTAAAAACTGGATTTAAAGATATCGGCATATTCACAAAACATCACTTACCTGGCTTAGTGTTGCTGCTACAGTCTGATGCGGATACAACTTTTTCCAGCGGCGCTGATCCTCGCAACTCGAGCGCTGAGAGCGTGGAGAGCAGCAGCAGCAGCAGCGGACAAAAGCGTGGTGAGGCGGGGAGTTCGGCGATACTTTGCTTCCGAATCAGAGGAGTGACCTGACCTGACCTGGTCAGTCTTGTCGCTCCTCCTGCCGCGTGGCCACCCCGAGTGGGCCCGATCTCCTCCTGCTGCCGCCTGCTGCCGCCGCCGCTGCTGAGTCAAGACTGCCCCTGTCTTGGATTGGCCCCTGTCCCTAACTGTCCCTGTGCCTGCTTGGTTTTCTCGTTGTAACCTGTATTATTTTGCTGCCGTTTTCTCGTTTTTCTCGTGTTTGCCCTGTAAGTTTTTGTCCCATTGTCCATCGTTGTTCCCTGCCCCACCCCGCTCCCTGCCGCTGCTCCCGCGCAGCCCCACCCCCGCTCCCTCCAGCATCTCCGCACGCTCCCCCCCACTCGCCACCCCGCTCCCGCCTACCACAAAGGTACATAAGGAGAGGCTCACGGGGCAAGGAGCTGTGACCTGACCTGACCTGGTCAGTCCGGTCGCTCCTCCTGACGCGTGGCCACCTCGAGTGTGCCCGATCTCCTGCCGCTGCCGCCGCCGCTGCCGAGTCAAGACTGCCCCTGTCTTGGTTTGGCCCCTGTCCCTGTGCCTGCTTGTTTTCTCGTTGTAAGCTGTATTATTTTGCTGCCGTTTTCTCGTGTTTGCCCTGTAAGTTTTTGTCCCATTGTCCATCGTTGTTCCCTGCCCCACCCCGCTCCCTGCCGCTGCTCCCCCGTGGCCCCACCCCCGCTCCCTCCAGCATCTCCGCACGCTCCCCCTCACTCGCCAGCCCGCTTCTGCCTCCCAGCTGCTCCTCCCTCGCGCTGCCCCCCCACTCTCCATTTAAGGCAGAGGGCATGCGTACGTGCAGTGTTGATGCGCAGCGGGCGCGCCGATTGTGCGCCGAAGGCGCGCCAAAGGTAAGCCCGTCTGCGCCCGTCCGCGCCCGTCCGCGCCCGGACAGCGTCCAGTGCCAGAACCCCTGGCCCCCGCAGATGCCAGCCCACCCGCCGGACCTACGACGCAGCCACCCTCAACGCACTCAACACCGGCCGGACCCCCGGCTGCCACCGAGCCACCCCAGGACGCACCCACGGACCCTTCACCTGCCAATCCTGCAAGTTCTCCTGCATCCGGACCTGCACCGCACCCGCCAAGCCGAGCACCAGCAGCGACCACCTGAAGTGCATCCTGCTCAACACCCGCACCGTCCACAGACACGCCGTCGAACTCTGGAACCTCCTCGACTCCACATCCCCAGACGTCGCCTTCCTCACGGAAACCTGGATGAACGCCTCCTCAGCGCCCGACATCGCCATCGCCCGACATCGCCATCGCCATCCCGGACGGATACAAGATCACCCGGAGGGACCGCGTCAACCAGAGAGGAGGAGGCATCGCCATCGTCCACAAGAACACCATCCGCATCACAACCAACTCCAACGACACCCTCACAGCTGCTGAACACCCTCAGGGGCACCCTCATCTACAGACCCCCGGGACCACGCACACAATTCAGCGAAGACATCGCCGACTTCATCAGCCCGCACACCCTCCCCTCCGCTGACTACATCCTCCTAGGGGACCTCAACTTCTACCTGGAGAACAACAGCAACCGCAACACCACCACCCTGCTGGACAACCTCGCCAACCTCGGACTCAAGCAACTGGTGACCACCCCCACCCACTTCGCCGGCCACACACTTGACCCCGTCTTCTCCTCCAGCAAGGACTTCTCCTTCAGCCATGCCACCGGACTCCACTGGACAGACCACAGCTGCGTCCACTTCAGCTTCAGAAGGACCACGCTCCATCACCACCCGCAACAGGTTCCCCGCAGAAGCTGGAACAAGATCACAGCCGACCAGCTCGCCACATCCCTGATCCAGAACCCTCCCGCCAGCTCAGCGAACCCCAACCAAGCCGCCAACAACCTCACAAGGTGGATCAGCAACTGCGCAGACGACCTCGCTCCACTGAAGACCCCCCCGTCAGACCCGGCAACAAGAAAGCATCCTGGTTCACCGACGAACTCAAGAGCTCTATGAAGAATTGCCGAGCCCTCGAGAAAGCCTGGCGCAGAGACCCGACACCAGACAACATGACCACCCTCAAGCTCGCCACTCGAAAACACCACCAACTGATCCACACCACCAAGAAAACCGCATTTAAGGAACGACTAGACAACAACGCCCACAACAGCAAGGAACTCTTCAACATCGTCAAAGAGCTCTCGAACCCTAGCGCCGGAAACAACAACATCACCCCATCGCAAGACCTCTGCAACTCGCTCGCCTCGTTCTTCCACAGCAAGATCGCAGATATACACAACAGTTTCAGCACACAGCCAACGCACCCTACGACCACACCAACGCCCCCCACCACCACCCTCCGCGCCTGGACCCCGATCAACACCAAAGACACCATCCGCACAATGAACTCCATCCACTCCGGATCACCAACCGACCCCTGCCCTCACCACGTCTTCAACAAGGCCGACTCCATCATCGCACCCCATCTCCGGGACATCATCAACACCTCCTTCGACACCGCCACCTTCCCAGAGAGCTGGAAGCACACCGAACTCAGTGCCCTACTGAAGAAACCATCAGCGGACCTCACCGACTTCAAACACTACCGGCCCATCTCACTCCTTCCTTTTCCTGCCAAAGTCATCGAGAAAACCGTCAACAGACAGCTGGCCGCCTTCCTCAAGACGAGTGGATCCCTCGACCACTCGCAGTCCGGTTTCAGAGCCAACCACAGCACCGAGACCGCCCTCATCGCAGCCACAGACGACATCCGAGCCCTGCTCGACAACGGGGAAACAGCGGCACTCATCCTCCTGGACCTCTCCGCGGCATTCGACACGGTCTGCCACCGCACCCTAGTGCAGCGCCTCAGCAACATCGGAATCCAGGAGAAGGCACTGGAGTGGATCATCTCCTTCCTCGCCGGAAGACCCAGAGAGTCCGCCCCCCCGTTCAGATCAGAGGCCACCGAAGTCATCTGCGGTGTACCACAAGGATCATCGCTCAGCCCCACGCTGTTCAACATCTACATGAAGCCCCTCGCGGCCATCGCACGCCAACCCAACCTCAGCATCATCTCCTACGCCAACGACACCCAGCTGATCCTCTCCCTCACCAACGACCCAGCAACCGCCAGAACCAACCTACACGAAGGGATGAAAGACGTAGCCGAGTGGATGATGAACAGCCGCCTGAAACTGAACTCAAATAAGACGGAAGTCCTCATCCTGAGATCATCACCCTCCACCTGGGATGACTCCTGGTGGCCCCCTGCCCTGGGCAGAGCACCCAAACCAACGGACCACGCACGCAACCTGGGCTTCATCCTGGACTCCTCCCTCTCGATGACCAGACAAGTCAACGCCGTCTCCTCGTCATGCTTCAACATCCTACGCATGCTACGGAAGATCTTCCGGTGGATCCCCACCGAAACCAGGAAGACGGTCACCCAGGCTCTCGTCACCAGCTGACTGGACTACGGGAACTCCCTCTACGCCGGAAACACAGCCAAACTTCAGAAAAGACTCCAGCGCATTCAGAACGCCTCAGCACGACTCATCCTGGACATCCCCCGACACAGCCACATCTCCGGACACCTGAGAGACCTGCACTGGCTCCCCGTCAGCAAGAGAATCACGTTCCGACTCCTCACCCACACACACAAATCTCTCCACAACCAAGGCCCCAGATACCTCAATGACCGCCTGACCTTCTACACTCCAACCCGCCAGCTACGATCGACCAGCCACCACCTCGCCGCCGTTCCCCGCATCCGAAGAGCCACAACGGGAGGAAGATCCTTCTCCTACCTGGCGGCCAGGACGTGGAACTCCCTCCCCATCCACCTCCGCCTGACCCAAGACCACCTGTCCTTCAGGAAGCAACTCAAGACCTGGCTCTTCGAGCAGTAGCGGACCCCCCCCCCCCTCCTCAAGCGCCTTGAGACCCTCCGGGTGAGTAGCGTGCTATACAAATGCATTGATTGATTGATTGATTGCTTTTGAGATAACTTGTATCTCTTCAGGAATGCCATCTAAAGGGAAACAGGCGGAGAAAGATACAGACGGGACCGGAGGAGCTAAGCCGGCATCCTTGACGGCATCCTTGACTCGGCGTGCTGGTGAAAGCAGACCCCTGGAATCCAGCGCTGAAGCTCGGCACTCTGGTCTGAGCAGAGAAGGTGTACAGGGGGGAGAATAGCACCAAGCGGAGCCAGCGAGCAGAAGGTGGAGAAGGGAGCCCGAGGCAAGGGTCCAAGTGTGCCGGTGATGTTTGCCGGCAAAGTAGCCAATATTGTCTCTACTTCAACAACGCAGGCCAACTCAGGACTGCCCCTGAGTAAAGGTAAAACCGCTGCCAACTCAAACGCTAAAACACTTAAAGATACTGGGGAAAAAAAGCCATTAGTGGATAAGGGTGCGAAAAATAATGGGTTGATCAGCTCTGTGGGCGTGGTGTCTAGTGCGGAGGAGATTAATGGCATTGCTAAGGATTTGGCTAATATTTTCACTAGCGCCCCCCCTAGTACAAACATTGGGTCAAAAAGTCAAGTCACCGAGGAACCTCCCGTGGAGGACAGGGAGCAATCTGCGGGACATTCAGGGGCTGAAGGTAACAGGTCTCCACATACTTCGGTAAAAGCACTATCGGACATGCCCTTTCAGGCACAAGCGGAAGGAGCTCCTGCAGTAACCCCAGAGGTGAATAATTTCTATTCAATGACTGATGAATCTGATGCCTCAGAGGACAGCTGGAAAAATAGCCCTGATGAGTTTTTGACAGACAGCGGAAGTCCCGCTCTGAAGCCTGACACTCAGAAGCGCATACCCATTCGCAGTAAAAAGAAAAACCTAAGAGACTTGGGGAAAGATCAAGGTTTTACTTCTGATTGTAGCCAGTCAAACCAGCTGATATGGGATTTTTCCGCCTCACATTTAGAAGGTGCACTAGAGTCAGAACCCATACCTGGACAGGGTATCACAAATGGTGCTGACAATGGTACAGGGGCCCAAGGATGCCCACCTTCTATGGAATTGATCTATGCTACTTTAAAACAAATACAGATGGAAGCCCGACAGGAACATAAGAGGGCACACGCGGCTACTAGGAAACTTCAGAGCGCTGTCAGGAAGGTCAATAAAGCTTGCTCCGAGATTAATGATCGAACCACTGCACTGGAGGAGCGCATAGTTCACCTGGAGGCAAGTGTGGAGAATTCTGACAAACAGTCCACCTCTAATGGAAGTAGAATGACCGACGTCCTCTGGAAGATGGAGGACTTTGAAAATAGACAACGACAAAACAACCTACGGCTACTAGGAATTGCGGAGAAAGAGGAAGGCGACGACATCCGAGGTTTTGTTCTGAAACTCTTCCGAGAGGCCTTCCCAGAGCTGTCTCACTGGAATTCGGACGCAGAAGTGCAAAGGGTGCACAGGTTCCCCTTAATGCTTAAGAGAAGACCAGGCCATTAAGATAAACCCAGAGCCATATTAATATTCTTTGGCATTTTTCTCTTACGTCAAGCTTTCTTTACCTTTAAAAAAATAATACCGGCTTCTTTTAATTTTGATTTGTCTTGTGAGCAGTTGCAAGAGGGAGGTAGCATGATTGGATTTCCTGGTCCCCAAAATGAGGCGAGCTGATGCTTGAGCAGTGAATTTAATGGATGTGAGTCTGTGGCTGGGTAAAGCAAGGAGTGAATTGTATTAGTAACGAATTTCACCAAAAGTTAAAAGTTTGTACTGTCTGCCTGAAGCTAGATGTTGGGAACATGATTTACATTTCACAGAAGAGGAGGAGTTGAAAGAGGGTGGTTTTGTGGCACTGGAGATGTACGTGTTGAAGATGATTGGGTTAAGCATAAAACAAATGAATTTGCTATCAGGAACTAAGGTCTAAGTAAGAAGTAGTAGGATACTGTGGATGAGCCTGGTTTAATCAGAAAGTGTTGCTTCCTTGGGTTGAATAAGAAAAACTATCTGTTTGCAAGGTTTAATTTAAGAAATTTCAAAGAACATTTCGCAATTCAGTATTGGTCACGACAGACTTAAAGGTTGAGCCTGTTACTATGTCACTTAGACACTATGGAACAGCAAATCTAAAAAGAAGACAGAAAGTGATTACCATCTAAGGGCCCGAGTATGATCCGCCCGACATCCAGAGTATCGCTCTAACCGCCGGATTACAATGCTGGTGGTCAGAGAAATTTGGGAAGGGGGAAAGACCGCTGCTTCTGACAGGTTCAAGGAGCCCGTTGGGCTGGCGGTCAGACCGTAATCCCTACAATGGGGGCAGTCACTGAGTAGGCACCACCATAGGGTTTATGATGTCCACTTCCCGCTGCCTTAACATGGCCGCCATGTAAAAGCAGACAGAATGGGACTTTGGGTTTCCCTAGCAGGACTCTTGTCCCCCATGAGTCTCCGCTGTGGGGTCTAGGAGGCACATGTGGTGTCCCCACAAACATGGTTTGGTGCCAGCCGCGGCCCGTGGAGGGAGTTGCGGTGAGGCAGAAAGGTGGGGCGGGGTAGGGGCAGGGTGGGGGTCTGCTAAAAACCGGAATATGGATAATTGGAGGTAAGTAAACAATTTAATAAATAAAACGAATTTCGTAGCGCTCCCTGCATCGCAAAATGCGATGCAGCCCGAGTACGAAATTTGTTTTATTAAATAAATTGTTTACTTACCTCCAATTATCCATATTCCGATGTTTAGCATCCCCCCCACCCTGCCCATCCCCGCCCCGCATTTTTTGCCCAACGGCAACTCCCTCCACAGGCCGTGGCTGTTTGGTGCCTGGCATACAGTGCATGGATGTTCAAAAACATCCCTTTTTCCATTTCGGCTTGTGATCCGGCCCTTTTCCGACTGCTTATCGGATTGTCTCAAGCCCAAAACGATGACGGTCAGACACTTGTCCAACAGCCACCGCAATGAGGCCCCTATTCGGTACCCAAAGTGCAGAAAAAATAAATTGTTAGTATTTTAGTTAATATTAAAAATATATTAAATTAAACAAAATCCCACTTTAAACCACCTTTGGGCTGCTCATAAAAAATGTTTTATTTGTCAGTGCCACGATCTGGTCAGGATTTGTAGAAGTGAACAACTTAAACGGGCACGCTAAAAAAATGCCAAGGCGTAGTTTCATCTTGTGAACGAGCAGTCGCAAGACAACGTTCAACCGGAGGAAATTCTGTTCTTCAAAGAGTAGCCATCAACACAAATATTTACAATTTTGGTATACATGCTTTGCTATTATGTCGAATCTCGTAAATGGACTAATATCTTAGTAAGAATCCTAAGAGGAAATAGATGTTTAAGTGAAAAACTATCTTAGCCAGTAGCTATTATCATTCCTACTTGCAGTTTTGTATTGATTCGTTGTGTATAAGGTTAAACCAAATGCATGTGCTTATACCACATTTTAAGTGAGGGAGGATTTGAGAAAAAGAGACCTCAGGCGTCATAGAAGAGTCCTCATTGCTGAAATCTAGTTGTTTGCTGTTAATTCAGTTTTACGTAAATATGAAGTTTATTTAATGTGTGTATCGAATGTGAGGTAAAGCTGCTTTACTATACACACCTAACCCAAGCTTGTACTGCTGAACATGGCATATTATTGTGGCTTTTGCATAACAAATGTGTGGGGAAGCAGCTGCTCGGAATGGCAGATAAAGTCATTATTATGGTGTGTTCAGCTGTGGCTGTGTTTGAAATGAGCACAGTGCAAACAAGCATTAACGTGGTAACAATGGGCTTATGGACTTGTTTCTACAGAACGCCGACTTCCTTTCAAAGACCTTCCGGGCTAAATACACATCACATAGTTACTGCTTAGTGGCCGCGTTATTTTCCATCTTTTTACAATCTTCCAGGGTTTGAGGAAGCTATAAAGACATTAAAGGTGAGGACTGACCGAAGCTTAAGTTTAGTTCATGAGGCAATATTCTAGTTTATGGACAACATTAAAGTATAAACATATTTGGATTATTTAATATATTTCTCCTTTTTATTATTTTACTCATATTTAACTAAAGGGAATCGGAGTGAAAGTAGGAAATTAATACAATGCACGAAAATTATTTGTGTGTTTGGTAGAAGCCTTGAACAGAAAACTAATAGGCTCATGAAGCAGTTGGGAATTCACGCTTGTGATAAAACCTGCTTCTTATTTAATCAAAAACATAATTTTATATTTAATTACGCTGAAGAGCATGTTTCCAGATAGACGTAAAATGAGTGTGACATTTCTAAAGTGAACCTCATAAGGACACGACAAAGTGAATTATTCTGACTGACATCCCGTAGCAACAGAAATACGAAATGCTTACATGGAAAAGGTGTTCTGTAAAAATAAGGCAACATGTGGCCATAAGAGGACAATCCTTCATTAGCTGTTCACTTGCAGTGATGTGCACTTGAATTATCTGAAGGAATTAGAGGGACCTCAACAGATGTTCAGAATGTAACTGCATGGCTGAGTCTATTAGAGGGAAATTGAGCCATCCTGAACACGTTATGTACACAATAAATGTGAAGAGACAATACATTAGGATCAAATTCTTGATAGGAGTAGCGTTTGATCACACATCGGTTTCATTTTACCAAGGCTGGCATCTTAAGAGATGAACTAAGGCAGAAGTTTTAGGGTATCAACACTTGTTACCACTACAAATTAGGAAAAGGCCACACAGATAGACTATTTCTTGGCGAATAGGAAGTACCCAACACCAAATGCTTTTTGTCACATTGTCTAACTTCCTTGCTCCATTTCTTCACGGTACGGTAGCAGAATACATGTTTATATAGTGCTGCTACTGATATGTCGTGGCTTTACCATGTACTGAACAAAAGTGCACAAATGCATCAAGCAAGAACATTGTGTTACTTAGCATTAAGGAATCAAAAAGTTGGTGGTAATCTGCAATTCCTTAGAAAAATGCTAGAAATTGCATTTTTCTAAGTGCCATGTGGTGCATACACATGCCCTTAGGGCATGTGTGTGCGCCGCATGTGCACACATGACAGTTTTGGGGGTTAATCAGGGTGGCCTTTTGGCCCCCTATCACCTTTGAAATTGTATGCGCAATTTGCGATGACCTTTTTGGTAATCGCAAATTGCGAGTGGTTTCCCATTCATTCCTATGGGCCTCTAGGCCCATTGGAATGAATGGGAAGGCATTCCCTATTAGCGAATCGCAATTTGCGATTCGCTAATAGGGAATGTCTAGGAATCACAATTTATTTAGCGATTCCTACATGCATAGGGAATTGCGAGTCCTTAATAACGATTCCTCAAAAATCGCTATTATGGAATCGCAATTCTTTACATTGATGCATGTGCCCTAATGACTCTTGCTAGTTGGCCACACGTGTTCAATAAACTATATGGTTCCTTTCTTAATACTATCTGTATCTCCTTAGAGACCCCGCAGGCCTTGATATGTTAAAATGCCGCATCACTCTCTGGGGCTGTATATCATTTGAAATAAGTCATGTTTCAGTGTGGCCAGTTTGCTCTAGTTTTCACATTGTCAGGCACACTTGAGGCCCGATTATGAGTCTGGCGGTCCGAGGACTGCCAGACTCTCTGTGGCAGTCCAGCCACCGTGACACTGGTGGTGTGACCGTCCCATTATGAGTTGGGCAGTCGTACTGCCTTGGTACAACCATAGCCTTGGGGAAACTGCTGTTTCCTGGTGGTTTTGTGGCAGTCAGAGGGCGCAATATGCTTGGCAGAACCGCTGCGATCCCGAGAACCATATTACGAGTTTCCTCTCTGCCGGCAGTGTCATGTACGCTCCTTCCTCATGTAAATTGTGGCGGTGAGGAAACAATTGGAGCCCTACAGTGCCCCCTGTGCCTCCTCTGCTTGTGGAAGCAAGTCCATGCCATGCAGTAACCTTGCTGTGAGTTCATATTGCGGTGCCTTTTTCAAAGGCACCGCCACGTCAACACCACGCCACCCACCTGCCAGACCACTTTTAAGTCATAATCTGGCAGGGGAGAGGCAGTGGCGTACTGCCTGCTCACCAAAACATGTTGTTCCTAGTCAGCACTCTGCTGGAATTTAGCAGGGCAGGCCACACCACACCAACAACGTCACCCTTATGCAATAGCCTGGGGCAAGCATGCACAAATGGATATGTCCAGACCATTTCTGTAAGAAAAAAGATGCCTTCCTCCCATGCCCAATTCTGCATTTCCATGTTCAGCTGTAAATGAAGATGCTAAGGACTTCCCTGCATAGCTTATGTATGTGGCCTCCCTGGTAAAAAAGTGACACATGAAAAGGTAGATGGACACCACACTTAAAACAAATAACATGCATCAATGAATGCCAAATAGTGATTTGTGTGATGGAATTGAGAGACAAAGCTTAGGTAAAAATTGTATTTGCTGGTTGGACGGTAAATCATTTAATTCAAGATGAGTGATGGGAGGGTTACTTCATAAGCATTTTTGTAATTTGCCTGCCAGCTTCTTTTGTTTTTTTGCAACTTCTTAGGATACATAGACTACGCCAAGATTAAAATTATTTGTATTTGATTATTATTTTTATTTTGTTCTGCTTCTCTAAGAAATTCAATCTGCAAGTCTCAACAACAACAGGTAGGTGAAAGAAGGACAGTATCTATTTACTTCTATGGGAAAAAGAGGACTCAAAGATGCCTGTCCTTCTGGATTGGAAAGTGATAAATATTTTCTAATAATATAGACCAGAGGCTTGAGTGTCAAGTCCTAAAAAGTTGGGGCAGAGCTAGACTTTTTTATTGCTGGGGTGCTCAATCATTCCGGGTACTAGCCGCTAGCTGTGTGGGATTGGTGGTACTAAATTAGCCCTGAGTTAATTGAATGCTAGCATATGCTCTATCCTCTGGCACCTCCCACACCATTTTTACCTTGACTTTCAAATATTTTCATTGCCTTTTCTCATTCTACAGGCTTTCACTTCTGCAAAGAAGTGGAAACTCTATGCTGCTCTTGCTCTGCGGTTCACCTCTGCTCCTAAGACCGACAATGCCAAAAGAGTCCAGTTGTATCACTTGTATGTAGTATAGTTTTTCTTAACTTTTATTATATTTTTAATGGTGTGTATCACTGTCATTTTTAACTTCAAACTGGATAACTATAACAAACTTGGGAGTCCCTTGGGAGAACTAAAGACTGAGCAGACTAACTCAACTGCACCACCCGCCTAATCTAGGCCAGAAAGGGACATCATAGTTCAGAGAATAGTTTATGACAACGGTAGGCTAAGGGTAGGGGGAATTGCACTTTTTTCCCAACAATCAATGCCCCTTACTGAATCAGTCTACATGAATATTCTACCAAAGCTATCCTCCTTCTGTGACTTGAATGTTCTTTGTGCTTACTTTAGTAACTTACTCCCCCTTAACACTGTGTTGATTTATGCTGGTCTTTGGCTTACCACTCATTCGTCCTTTTTCTTCTTTGCTGGTTTCCACGCTCCATTCTGAATAAGAAGAACCTTGTTTCACCTGGATAACTATAACAAACTTGGGAGTCCCTTGGTTACTAAAGACTGAGCAGACTAACTTAACTGCCATCTTGTTTCCACTACAGATGTGCTATACTCATGGGGTTTATGAAAGCTGTGCTTAACTATCTACATTGTTACCTAATTCCTCTTAACTAACCAGTTATCTTGCTGTTATCTATTTCCACCTTCACAGATCTCAGACCTGGCTGGGCGGATGCCATGTAAGCAACATTACATGGTCATTGTGAGGTTACAAACAAATTAGAATTTGCCTGCACCATCCGCCTAAACTAGGCCAGAAAGGGACATCATAGTTCAGAGAATAGTTTATGACAACAGTAGGCCAAGGGTAGGGGGAATTGCACTTTTTTCCCAACAATCTATGCCCCTTACTGAATCAGTCTACATGAATATTCTACCAAAGCTAACCTCCTTCTGTGACTTGAATGTTCTTTGTGCTTACTTTAGTAACTGACTCCCCCTTAACACTGTGTTAATTTATGCTGGTCTTTGGCTTACCACTCACTCGTCCTTTTTTAGGTCTCGGAACTGCGAACAGATTGCGAAGCAATCTGTCGTTCCGAGACTCTATTGTGATCATTCTCGGTTTCAAGGAGTCAAGGGAGACAGACAAGTGAGGTGCACGCGCAACCTTGGAACTGGGATCAGGTCGCGCGCGCCTCCTGTCTCCCATGGCTCCTTGGAAGCACACAGACACGCACGCACACACACACACACATACAGCCCCCCCCCCGCCGCGCACACACACATACAGCCCCCCTCGCCGCCGCCAGTGCGCATACACACACAGAACCCCCCCTTACACACACAAATCTCCTACCTCGTCTCGGCTTGTCATCGCGCTGCCTTGCCCCCGCTCCTCTGGTGCGCGCGCACCACTGGTTTCTATTCCCGCGTCGGCCGGTTTCGATTCCGTGCTCGTGCTTGTTATTTTTGATGTTTGGATGATACAGGTTTTCCTACCAGCAATATATTTGCATTTAGGATACCCTGCTATTGCATACATTTTTTGTACATTCAATTTATCAGGCATTTTTGTGTTCATGAATCTTTTCTGTGTAATAATTTTTGCCAAAGTAAGATTACTGTTTCATTCATTGTCGATACGTATTAACTAGCATGTTGGTCTGAGTCTTTCTTTTGTATTTATTCACTATGCTCCCTTGTCTCCCGTCTTTTTCCTTTCTCTTTTACTACTTTACTTCATATCTGTATTGTCACAACTGTTCTATTTTTTCTTTTGGTATATGGGTGGCATAGTTGATATTTGCGGACGTATAGCACGATCAGTTTGTCGCTTTTATTTAAATGGAGGTCACGCACGCACATGTGCCATCACAAGCCTTGGTGACGGAGTAGCCGATTCGGAACGAGCACCGCGGTACAGTTCAGCATTTCAATCTGCTATCAGGGACATGGATCGGTGAGTTGAGGTATCCTTTGAGCCCTTTGTCTGATTTTATTGCACTATTGGTTCATTTTGATGTGTCATAATACGCCCTTTTGTTGTCACCTAGGTCTCCTATATTCCTTTACCCCTCGGAACACTGTCTCTTGTGAATTTAGCTTGTTATTACTCGACGTGGCGTCTGTTTACTTACCTCCGATTTGGTGAGTCATTTTTTCCTCACTTTTCACCATTGATTTTGTGAATTTCACGGGTCTCTAACTCATTTAACACCTACGTGTTTTTTCGCTTACCAGCAATTCTTTATCACGTATTGGTCTAATTTTCTGATGTCTTGTTGCGTTTTGCATCATGTTACATGTATTGCTTTTTCCATACCTCATGCAGAAAGCAGAGGAGTTACGCGTGTTCTGTCTCTTACTGCATGCTTTTCGTCATCATGTTGCACTTTGGATTTATTGAGTAGTCACGAAAGAAGGTCGGGTCTTGGTATTCACTACGATTTTCCACATCGTGCCACTTTTGCACACGGTGTGATATGCAGCACTTTGGATTTATTGAGTAGTCACGAAAGAAGGTCGGGTCTTGGTATTCACTACGATTTTCCACATCGTGCCACTTTTGCACACGGTGTGATATGCAGCATTTTTTCAACTATCTACTTTGTTCTGCATTTTTATTGTCTCTGATTTCCTTGACTTTCCTTTCACTTCCTTTTTGCATCATTCAAATGTCACTTTATTTGACATATAGCATTGGAGTGCCGCACTTTGTTATGACATTTTGTTTGTTGGCTTTGCACCTCACGGATATGCATTTGATTGTTATTAATGAACTGCTAACTTTAAATTGTACTCGAGTCACTTTATTTGTAGATTTCCCTGACGAAGGGCATTATTTGTGCCCGAAATGCATTAGGACTTTATTTGTTGGATCTACATGTGTGCTGTTCAACACATTTGAAAGAACAAGCATTTGCAATGCAATAGGTCTCACATTTGCGAGAGTTTGAGCCATTTTTATTAGGTCTCGCGACCTATCGATGCGCGCATGCGTATCGAGCGGAGCGAGAATTCAAGTGGCGAAAACATCATGAAACCACCAGTTTTTTGCTGGCGTTTTCATGCAGTTCATGTGAACCACGTGTTCAAACATGAACGCGCATCAGCCTCCCTCCATTTGCCGCACAGCACATCAAAGGGCTTCGCCCAGCGTGCGCTCTGCGGCTTCTCCTCCCCTAATTACGCCGCACACAGCCTTCCTGCATTTCTCATCCCCCTCCCCAGCCAGCTTCCCCCAGGCCGTGTTCCCTCATCCCTCGCACCCCCTCCTCCTTCAGGCCCCCACCAGTTTATAGCCTTAATTTCTTCTCCGTTCAATTCTTTCCCATTCCTCAAGTCTTCCGTCCCCTTTCTTGCCTTCCTTCCTATTCCAAACATTATTCCCTCGGTTCCCGCGTTTCTTTTTCTTTCTTCCGTCGTCCCCTCCCATCCATCCGTACTCCCTAGCTTGCTTGCCCTCAGCCTTACTTCCCCGACTCCCTCCTATCATCCCTCCCGCTCTGCTTCTTCCTTTCCTGCATCCACTTCTTCGCTTTCATGAATTGTTACTGCGTGTTGTAATGGTGGTGTACTCATTCCTTTTTCAGGAATAATATATGCCCCTTCCTTTGAATTGGTGGTCGTGGGAAACTTTTGCGTGATTCATAAGAAAAACTGCAAGCTGCTAAGTCTGAACTCCAAATACTAACCGTGCCAAACCATTGAACTCGGGTTAGGTCCGTCACCACGCCACACTCCCATATCCAGACAAGGCCCCTTGGACTAAAGTGCATGAGCACCAAAAGCATCGAAGAAGTGCTTCATGTAGTGCGAGAAGGTGGTTCCGCTCGAGGCCGTCACCTTAATGGTGCTAATAAAGACTGCGGGGTTTGTGGGGTGTAAAATGCATTCCCCAAACTCCCCTCACACTTCCTCCGTCCAGTTAGTAGGGCGAAGTGTTGTGGAATACTGACACGGTGAACAGTTTCAGCAAGTCACGTGAGCAGAGTCATAATAATGTACAAACACAGTGGCGGAAAGGAAGGGCCGGAACGACAAGACATCTTAGAAATACGGTGAAAGTGTGTCGAATGCCCGCGACACCGAAACTACGAAGCGGAATAAGCCAGCGGGGTATTGGACAGGCGGGGGCGTCCGCCTTAACTACCCCTCATTCTACACATCTGTCGCAGCAGCATTACTTGACAAACAAGCATTGGCATTGCCAATAGGTCTCGCTTGTGGGACCTTAGAAGTATTTAGTTTTGCAGCACAATATCCTTGTTGCATAATCGGATATTGTGCTGCAAAACTAAATACTTCTAAGGTCCCACAAGCGAGACCTATTGGCAATGCCAATGCTTGTCTTCTTTGCTGGTTTCCACGCTCCATTCTGAATAAGAAGAACCTTGTTTCGCCTATGATAATTTCCCTGTTAGGGATTAGTAGGACCACCAGCAGTTAGTCCCTTTGCAAAAAACCCTGGCAACAGCAAATCACAAGGGAGGTGGCAGACAAAACATTTCTAAACAGTTGAGAACTGGACAGAGGGAGTGGTTGAGTTTGGTAATGGACAGAACTTCACAGTATGCAGTACACATCTCCTGCATTCCTTTGGTTGCTGTAAGTTGTATTCCTCCTTTGTGTTGAGTGGTGACTAGGTGAGGAGGGAAAAGCAGTACACAGATATTACTACTACTGACTGATGGGAGGGTGGGTGCTCTCATCTGACAGCAAGCCAAGACATGAAGGGTAGAGGAAAAGGTAATGGATCATCAGTTTTCAATACTGATTACAGGACAGTGGACTAGAGGCCTTGCACAGGGGTTTTCTTTGTGGGTATGGGTGCTTAATTCAAGTAGAGAGTAGAGTAGTGAGGGAATGATAAGGGCAGACCATTTGGACAAGTTCTTTGTAATGGGCCACGTCTGGGGCTAATTATCTTCTCTGATGGTAGGTAGGTAGAACATCCTGTTTTACATATGTTACAGTAAGAAGTACAACTTATAATACTGTATAATAATGACCACAATATTAAAATAAAAACCCCAAAGTAGAAAAAAAGTGTTTCTTTTTACAAAAAATAAACCCACCAACTCCACCCACAACAAGCTCCCTATATACCTCAGGGGCTCACAAATCGACACTACACTACATTAATTTACCCCTTACCCAGCTGTTCACATCCACTTTACCCACAACAAACCTACCCTCTCACTAAAGCCCTCTAAAACCAACAAAACTAAACTACACTCAACTAATCCACCTCTTTTCCAAATGTTCTCACCCACAATCACCCATAAAAGGCAAACCCCTCTCCCTACTTAAAAAGATCCTCCAAATGTTCAAGTCTTTGCTGTATCTCTCTCTGATCCTCTTTTAATTCATTAATCCATCTGAGGCCCTTTTAGAGGAGGAACTCTACAGTTAAGGGTGGGAGGAGTGATGGTGGCTGCTGTGTGGAACACGGATCCAATCGGCTGCCTGAGGTAGCTAGGGCAATGGTGGCTTGCTGCAAATTGAAGAAACTGCTGCTGCCTCTCCCATTCTCCCCCTCCAGTATACCAGCCAGCTGTACTCCATAACACTCGCCTCATTTTTTGGAGGCACAGCCATGCAGCTACCTCCCACCAGAACCCTTCATCACACCCCTCATTACCAACACCAGCACCTTCATCCTCCTGGAAGCTCTTAACTTCCTCCTAGAAGACTACACCAATCTAAATTCAACAACCCTTCTAGAGAACCTTGGAAACCTCAGCCCCCAGCATGTTACTGAACCCACTCACACCACCAAACACCTCTTTGATCCAAATTTATCCTTAATCAGCAACATCACAGTTGACAAATCAGCAACTTTGAGTTGTACAGAACACACCCTCATTAGTTTCAGCATACCCATCCCGCACTACCACAGACATACCACCATTGGACACAGCTGCAGCAGCTGGAAAAGAATCACAGAAGAGGACTGGGCTCCCACCCACTCCGTGCACCGGCCCAAAAACACCAGAAACTTGCCAAAAGCCATCAACAATCCCCAACAGCTGGATCACTGCATGCACCGACACCCTGGCTACACTCTAGCACTCCCTAATGGCAAAAGCCTGACACAGTCCACCTGGTAGTCAAAGGAATTCATGCTGACAAAATACCAATGCGAGCAACTGGAGCACAAATGAAGAACAAGTAAAGGCTCCTACAATAAAGGCATATGCAAATCCGACCTAAGAGGCTACCACCAGCAGATTCAGAATACCAAGCGCAGAGCTCTTGCAGATCACATTGATGCAGACACAAACAGCAGCAAGGAAATCTTTGCCACCATTCAAGATTTTATCATCCCTCCGTCCATCTCCAGCAACATCACATTCTTACAAGACCTTTGCAACAAGCTCTTGGAATTCTTCTTGAACAAAATTACCTTCTTGTATGGCAGCTTCGACCCTCAACCAGACCTTGTCACCATCGCACCTCAGCTTCCTATCACAGGTGAAGAGAAAAGCCTGGCCAACATTGATATTGTCCATGCCGTGTAGACCGTCCACTCGGGGCCCCGTCCAACACTTTCCTTGAACACAACTTCACCAAAGGACTCCTACTATTCAGCAAAGCACTAATTCTGATTCTAAATGACCCCACCCCCATGGTAAGCCTTCTTTTGGTTATTTGGGGTAGTTCCCCCATAACTTTTTGTCTACACAAGCCATCTACCCCCAATTTGTGTCCTTTTTTTCCAACAGCCTGGGAAGTCCAGAGGTAACTAGGGTTGTGGATGTCTCTAGAAGGGACCAGGAAATTAGCCAAAATATAGCTAAATGTATACTTTTTTGGGGACAAATGGGAAAAAAGGGTTGCAGAAGAAAGCGTCTGTTTTTTTCCTGTGAATGGCATCAATAAAGAGTTTATGGTGCTAAAATCACTAACTTCCCAGCTATCAGGAACAGGCAGATTTGAATCAGAAAACCAATTTATTTTTCCAGGGTTTTGGCGTTTTCCTAGGAGATATCCCACTTTTCCGATTTCTGTGCTTTCAACCTCCTTTCAGCTTGTGGTGGAAATGGGTGTGAAACCCATAGTGGTTCCCAGGAAGTTATGTAAAACTAGACATAATTCTGTAATTCAGCAAGGGGTCATTTGTGTAGATCCTTCCAGCTTTTCCTATAAAAATTAACAGTTGAAATATAAGAATATTGAAATTGAGTTAAAAAAAACAACAATTTGTGTCTACGTTTTCATCTGTAGCTGCTTCTTACTATGACAGATTTTCAAAAGCAGTATACTGTTACGTCTGCTGGACCGTTCTGGATCCAGGGATATATAAGGCTTGTAGGTTTTCCAAAAACCTGAGGTGCCCAGAGCCAGCAACCGAGCTGCACCTTACAGTGATTTGTTATTGTGTACCGATTATACAGCAATTCATATGGTAATTTATAGAGAATGGAAAAATGGTTTGAAGAAAAACTCTGTAATTTTTAAATGTACACCAGATACAGAGTTTAGTAGCAGTGGTTGTTTGTACATCTCTGAATTTAAGAGTACCAATACTGGCATGTGTTTCAGAGGGTATCTTGTAAAATGTCTTCCGTGTTACACACTTGCTTACATTTGAAAGGCACAAACATAGAGATATTCAATAGGTATTTACAAATGTTCTACTATTATGTATTTCCACATTTCTCACGATAAAAATGCTACCTCACTTGTGTGGTTGGGCTTTGCGCCTGTGACACAAAATACCCCTAAACGTGAGCTTGGAGAAATCAAATTTCACCCAATAGAATGCATGTTTTTTTACAAAGGTGGCTAGCTATGGATTCTAAGTCCCAGCTCAGCTGACACCCTAGGAAATCTAACACACGATCACATTTTTGAAAACTAGTCCCCCGAGGGAGTCCAGGGTGGAGTGACTTGCGTGACTCTAACCAGGTTGCTTTACCAGAATCCCATGCAAAGTTCAAACTTTGCCTAAAAAAACATTTTCCTTGCATTTCTGTGAGGAAAAATCCTGGAATCTGCAGACAGCCACAAGTTTTCTACCATTCAACTTTCCCCCAAGTCTCCCGAGAAACACAGTGCCTCACTAGTGCGAGTGGGCCAAGTGCCTGTGACAGGAAAGAGCCCACAATGTATTGTGGAGACATTAAAATGATCTATCACAAATCGACCTGGTTGTGCAAGGGGGGCATCTGAGTTTTTGCTCCCGGGTTTGGTGCCATCTAGAGAAACCTACAAAACATGGACATTTCTAAAAACTAGAAACTTGGGGAAGTCCAGGGTGGAGTGACACGCATGGCTCTCACAAGGTTTTTTATATCCAGAATAATCTGCAAACCTCAAACTTTGCCTAAAAACACATGTTCCTTGCATATCTGTGAGAAAAAGTCCTGGAATAGGCAGGCATGCACAAATTTCCTACCACCCAGTGTTTACCAAAGTCTCCTGAGAAAAACAGTGCCTCACTTGTGTGGGTAGGCCAAGTGCCCGTGACACAAATGGTGCCAAATGCAATGTAGACACTGCACATTTTTTCCACTGAAAAATGATGTGTTTTTTTGCAATGTGGATAGGTGTGGATTTTAGGCCCATGCTCAGCCGGCACCAAGGGAAACCTACTAAACCAGCACATTTTTTAATAATAGATGCCTGAGGAAGTTCTGGGTGGGGTGACTTGCATAGCTCTCACCAGGTTTTTAATACCCAGAATCCCCTGTAAAGCTTAAACTTTGCCAAAAGAACAAACATTTTCCTTGCATTTCTGCTGGTCGCCACAAATTTCCTACCACCTAGCTTTCTCCCAAGTCTCCAAAGAAAATATTATGTGGGTAGTCCAAGTGCCCGCGACACGAAAGGTAGCCAAATGCAATGTACACACATCACATTTCTCCAATGAAAAACAATGTGTTTTTTGCAATGTGGGTAGCTGTGGATTTTGTGTCCCAGCTCAGCTGGTACCTAGGGAAACCTGCAAAACCAGCACATTTTAAAAAACTGGGACTGTCCAAGGTGGGGTGACTTGCGTGGCTTTCACATGTTTTTTTTACTCAGAATCCCATGCAAATCTCAAACCTTGCTTAACAAAAACACACTTTCATTGGATTTCTGTGTTAATAAATCCTGGAATCTGCAGGCAGTCACACATTTCCAACCACTGAGCATTCCCACAAGTCTGCAGATAAAAACGGTGCCTGATTTGTGTTGTGGGCAAAGTGCCTGCGACAGGGTAGGGCCCAAAAGGTACTGTGGAGTTATCAAAATGATCTATCACAAAATTACCTGGTTTTATAAGTGGGGTCCCGGTCTTGGTGGCCATCTAGAAAAACCTACTAAACCCAGACATTTCTGAAAAATAGACACCCGTCAGATTCCAGGGCGGTGTGGCTTGCATGAATACTCCATCATTCTCTTACTCAGAATCCAGGGTAAACCTCAAAATTTGCTAAAAAGTCAGATTTACTTCATATTTCTGTGTGGGAAAGTTGCAGGGTCAGTAGGCCGGCACAAATTTCCTACCACCCATAGTTCTCCCAGGTCTCAGGCCTCCCAATAAAAATGCTACCTCACTCGTGTGGTTGGACCGAGTGCCCGCGACAGGGAAGGGTCCAACACATATTGTGGTGATAATGAGAACTATGGTAGGTGTACTAATAAGTCCTATGGTAGGCAACCATGTAGTAGAACCCATCAAACCCACACATTAAAAAAAAAGTAGGCATCAAGGGGAGTCCAGGGAGGTGTCGCTTGAGTGGATCCAACAAAGTTTTGTTACCCAGAATGCTCTGCAAATAAAACACGCATTTTCCTTGAATTTCTGTGAAGTAGACTACAGGGATGTTCGGGGATCCACAGACTTACTACCACCTAATGTTCCCCAACTTGTCCTGATAAAAACACTACCCCAATTATGTGCCTGGTCCTAGTGTCCATGACAGGAATGGCTCACATAATGGTCAGCTGTAGGCCTTGCATGAGGACTACTGTTGACCCTGGTGTGATCCTTTCCCGATGCACAATTAATCAACTGATGCCTCACCAACCACTTCAGCAACCACCAACTCCTTTGAAGCCATGCAATCCAGACTCAGGCCCACCCACTTTACAGAAACAGCACTCATAATGTCTGCCCATGATCCGTGACCGAGGGGGCATAGCAGCCCTCATTTCCCAGGACATCTCTGGAGAATGGCATCCAAGGACTCGTTCTCCACTGGATCTCCTCCATCTTAACAGATACAACACAAGCTGTCAGCCTGGCATCTTACGGCTTAGAAGCCTGCAAAAACAATCTGTGGGTGCCTCAAGGCTCATCATTTAGGGCCACCTGATTAAACGCGTACATGATCCCTCTGGCCAACGTCATCCTCTCACTGGACAACAGCATTATCTTGTATGCCAATGACAAGATAATCCTACTCTCCCTCTCATGCAAGACCTGTACCTCAAGTAGCAGATTCACAACTTGCATGACTGAAGTTGCTAACAGGATGAATGTAAACTGTCTCAAACACAACACTGACAAGACAGAAGTAGTGACCGTCAGCCAAAACTGCTTGCCATGGGATTCCAACTGGTAGCTATCTGGACACGGACTCATACCCAGCACCCTCACCAGGAACCTCAGAATCTTTATGAATACGATAACACGTTAAAGCTTGCATCCTGTTTCCATATCCGGAAGATGCTAAGCAAAATCTTCAAATGCCTCCCAGGCAACATCAGAAAAGCAGTCACTTGCGTCATAGTTACTAGCAAGTTTAACTACGGGAACGCCCTCCATGCCAGAATCACCAAGCTAACCCTCCATGACTCAGCTTCCAGGCTCATCCTCAACCTTACACAGGGAGCTCACATGACATCACACCTCAGGAATCCCCACTGGCTCCTGATGCACAGAGGAACTCATTTTAAACTCCACACACATTCAAGGACCTACAAAACTTAATACACCCACCTGAACAGTCACATCTCACTCCACCAAGCACCCAGACACCTCTTCTCTGCAGGGCTTCTACCCACATACATCTTAATCATACACAGAACCGGATCAGGAGAGAGGGCTTTCTCTACATCACACCCCTCTCTTAAAATGTGGAATGAGCTCATACTCCACACTTAAGTCTTACCTTCTTCCGGTCTAATACCTGTTTTTTCAAATAACCTACTAGGCAGCGCTAGGCGCACACACCTGCTCAGTACCAGGATACACTCCTGGGTTATAGTGTGCTTCACAGATACACAAAACATAACATACCCTTCCTCCCATTGGTATTGGTGGAGCTTGGAAATGAGCCCCCAATGGAAACAGCAGGATATTTATGTGAGGAAACAAGAAAAGAACATGATTCTGCATAGTTAGTCAGGCACATTGCGTTGCTGGTTCTCTGGAACCACTGGAACATTTTTTGGGCGATTCTGTTTCTTTGTGACATACACATAATTTTCATAATTACTGTTTATAGTTCTTTGCATTAAATAATCCACCACAAGCACCTGCATAGTTATAATGATATTTTTGTGCTAAAAGGGAAGAAAAGGAAAAGCAGAAATATTTAAATAAATTCTCTCCTGGGTGACATTTTCTTTCACCAGAGAAAGTGTGTTTAAAACATGACTAGACTGCAAAGTTGTATACATTATATACATTTCTATAAAAAAACTTTAGGGCTTTAAATTTACACTACACAATTTATTGTACTATATCATGCAGGATGAATAGAGCTAACGATTATTCCAGTGTCCCTACTCTTTCTGTTCTCCTGAGTCCCGCCGTAAGTCCCACTGCCAGCACCACACTAATTCATTACCAGTTCAACAAAAATTATTCCTGGGTCGGGGAGCAAGCAGTGGCGGTGTGTCCATTGGGGCGGTGGGGTACTGTCCCACTAGACAGCATGGCCACATTCTTCCTCGTCACTTCACCGTCCACGTCCTGAGGCTGAGACCTGACTCGAAATCCCGTGTCTGTCAGTCAGGACGCAGAAGGGCATGGGGCAGCACTGGAGCGGGTTGGGTTTGTGACATGTTGTGTAATGTAACTTTTTGACTGACACAGTACTGACAGCAGGCAGACAGGCCCAGTGTGCATGTTCGGGTTTGGGCTGTTCATTATTCTGACCAGCCCGAACATGTGCACTAGTACTGTCTGCATTGCTGCTGCTGCACATTAAAAGAGCTAGCGCGGGCTCCTACTGGCCAGTGGCCGCAGCCCCCAGTCTCCTATGGGCGGGGACAGTCCCTGCTCTGGCCAATCCTGGTGATGCTGGAGCAGCGTCTGGATTGGCTGTCTGATAGGGGTTGCCACCAGCCGCTAGCAGAACAAAGGCGCCATTGAAGACAGCATAGGCGGCGCGGACCCGGTCACGGCGGTCAGTTAAGTTTTTTACTTTATTATCTGAGACAGGCCCAAAGCGAGAGGTATGTGCTTACTGTGTAACATGTGCACTGCTTACAGTGGCCAGTCCTCTGATGTATGGCATTCAAACTGGCCCTGTGTACATGCCCCTAAGTTAACACAGATGCCAAAAACATGGATTGACTTGCAAACAATGAATGTTAAAAACGTTGAGGGAATGCATTTTACTGATTTAGTTCCTCTCTTATTTTACATGTTTTCTTCATCTTGCATTCCCCACAAGTTAGCTATTTTATAATGTTGTTTATCTGTATTGTTTTCTGTGCATACTTTGAGGCTTGAGCCATGGCAGGTGTTTAGGAGGGGCTTTGGCTGTGTATTCCATTTGCAGCTGAAATTCTGTGGAAATATGTGTGAAGGGAGTACACTGATGTCAAAATATTTAAGGCAAAAGTATATATTTCAGGGAGCACAGTGCATGTTGGGGCGGTGAAGTGACAGATGTGAGGACGGGCATTTGGCGAAGAGTGAAAAGAGGATGCTGAAGAGGAAAGAGAGAGGGTTGAAGATGTGCAGATGGACAAGATTTGCAGAGAAAAAGAGGATGCATATCTAACATAAAGCACACATAATTGAAGGCCAAATCAATGCTATTTAATTCACAGAGCCGCTATTTCAGAATTAAAAATTTTTCAATGTTAAATATTATAAGAAATCATTGTTGTTACTCATTTATCTTAACCCGCTAACACCCAGTGACAAAGCCAATCATACTGACAGCACATATTTCTATACGACTGGTTACAGCCAGCAGCTGTGGGTGCTTCCCGAAGTCTGGTTAGAGCATATTTTTCCAAAGTTAATGCTGCATGTAGTGCAAGACACTGGACAAGCATACATTTTAAAGGGCTAAAGTTGTCATGCAGAACAATTTACATATTACAGTAACTGTTGAACAAATTAATGCAAGAAGATACAGGGCAGTTTTTATTGTGTTTAATATTTGAAGACTATACGTTCCCACTTCTTGATAAGCCTTGCTTTATTACTGCATTAATTTGCTTTAAAATGCACCATTTGCCAATCTTTTTTAAATTTCTTTCTCAGGAGAGGGACTCTCCCTAGACTCCAGATTTGTCCATTGAACTTGTTTACATCTCTAACTAGTGTTTTCTATTGGAAAGGGTAGAGCCAAAGCAGTCTTGCTTAGTACCCTAGCCCTCTTCAGAAGTCAGACTTGCTTGGCAACCCAGAAATTCTCTGAAATAATGTATGAGTTTTCTGTTATGAATGCCTAGGGGAGCTGAATTTTTAGTTTATTTATCACAGAAATAGTGCTGAAAATCGCACCAAAAAGATGCACATTTGAAAAATATTTCTTCACGGGGGAACACCCTGAATCCCCCTTATTGCCATCGGGCCCACTCGCTGTGCTCGCTCGCATGCGTTAATTCGTTCTGGATATACCCCACCAGTTTCGAATTCCACCAGCCACCACTGGGAGCACGTGAGTGTTAGATATGGTTAAGTCAGGGACTGGCCTATGTTTAAGTAGGTTTGGTGGTTAATGGAAAGTAAAAGACTAAACAATGTAATGGCATAAGAGGAAGAAACTTAAGAAGATATTGAGAGACAATTTGGAGCACACAATGGGACTATAAGTGAAGTGGTAGGTATCGGTATGTAGTAGGCAGTGGGCACTGGGCAAAAGCGACATGAACACGCCTCTTCTTCCTCCCTTAATTTAAATGGCTGAAGGGCAGAGACAGAAACATAAGAAGGTGAATAACTGAAAAAGAATTGGGGTCTGGCTTATGAATGAGCAAGGAAGGAAATCAATACCTTAACAAAACACCACCAACACAGCAATTATTGTGAATAGAGTGGGACAATTATTGGGAGGGTAGTGGGACTCTGACTTACCGGTCATACTAATAGTAATTTGCTCCTCCTCCTCCTCACAATGGTTTGTCTTGGCCCTCCCCCTCAGTATCTGCCCTGGCAGGTTCTAGAAAACACAGTATTTATTTTGTAATGTCACTACCAGCTGCAGTATTTTGTACAAGGAGGTGTCCCTCAAAGGAGGAAAGCAGAAGACACTGATTATTAGTAGTGTTATATGCAATAATATTAAAGTGCTTATAATAAGAATATATAGGAAAACAAAAGTATTACTTAAGTAACCAACCCACTTCCCTCTCTTTAACCTCCATCCTTAAAAATGTTTCCCTGCTGTACAACTTACTTATAATAACTAATGATGTTCTTTGTCTGCTACCTTTCTTGGTTTTCAGTATTGTCACTCTAAAGCAATCCGTAATTAAAGTCACCAACATTACTCTGCACCTCACAGTGACAGGAAAGTTATGAAGCAGCCACACCAATATTTATATCGGTCTTCCCTTTGTCCAACCCACTTCCTGCCCATCAGCAAAAGCCTAAATTTGAATGTCTCCAAACGTTCCTGTTGACATCCCTGGTCAAAGTTGATTCCTGGAACAGATTTCTTTAAATCCCAATACCCAACACTATGACTTGACATCAAATACACTCCCAGTTCTTTTGACACCCTCCCTAACATTCCACACTGGTCTCAGTCTGGAACAAGCATGCCCCACTCCATAACTATAAACAAGTCAAAGAAAATGTAGCTTGGTCTGTATAGGACAAAACTAAGGAAGGCTGAGTATACATCTATCTATCTATCTATCTATCTATCTATCTATCTATCTATCTATCTATCTATCTATCTATCTATCTATCTGATTTTTGTCACAGTACAAAAAAGTCAAGACACATACTCAGGATCTAGTGTTCATTGCACACAGATTTGCTAAAAGCATTTCCTACACAATCACAAATTGCGAACATCACCCAGACACATGTGGAGTAGTGTGGCTCACTGGTTAGAGGCAGCAGGCCTGAGAGCAGAAGTCAGTCCGGGACCAGGGTTCAATTCCCGACGCGGCAGGGTTGTGGACCTTGGTCAGCGGACTCGATAATTCTCGCTTCGGTGCTTACTCTAATCAGGGGTTCCACTCGGCAACTCTGGGCATTAGCTTGCCTAATCTCCACAACGGCCCCACCAATTCCGGGGATGCCTGGCTCCACCTTGGGGACTCCCAGCAAGGGACCATCCCACAGGGAAAGCCAGGACGGGTTCCCCAGAGTTATACAGCGCCGGGACGCCCCGTTGCTGGGGCAGCTGTGCGCTTTACAAGTGTATTACATTTACATACTGACAACACCATAATCAGGAAAGACATTGTTCCACTAGTGTTCGTTCTGATGAACAGGAGCTTGCAGTGATGACCTGTTTGAACTCCCATCAACTTTTCTTTTGCTAAATGAATACTTAGGAAGAGCAAGCACAGTACTCTTCAAAAATCGGGAGAACAAGTTCTCAGATGGTGAGGTAGCTAAATTGGTGGAGAAATGTGTAGCAAACAGTGACCAACTTTTTGGCAAAGCCTCCCTAGCAGTGCCTGCAGCCACACAAAAGAGGATTTAGAGCCAAATCAAAGAAAGGATCAGTGTTGTGAACATTACAACTCGCCGTGTTCCTGAATAGATGAGGCCATAGAATGCACCCTTGCTATGGAGGCTATACATTGCCTAACTAATATTGATACATAAGACTTTCCTCAGCAGAACAGAAGACAGGTTAGTGCTTTTAGTGTTGTTTTAGAATTTACACAAAGTAAATTCTGGAGCTTAAAATATTTTATTCGAAATGTAATTAAACTGTGAAGCTATAGATAACCTTTATTTTGTGCTCATGTAACTGCTCAATCCATTATCATTTGTTATGTTCAATAAATTGCATTATGGGAGTTGCAGTCCAGGGAAAGTCTTGGCAATTTTATATGTTCAAAAATACTGTGTTAAAGTGTAATTACTAAATACAATAATGTTAATCCCATGTATCATGAATCTGCAAAGAAATAAAACAGTGCATTATAGATATTGGAGGCTTACACTCCAACATTGGCCGCCATTTAAAATTGCATGCATTTTAATTACATTCATAAAACATTTTACCTACAGAGATAGAAGACAACATTACAGAGGAATATGCTGCTCACAATGTGGAAGATGTAGTCGCTGAGGAGTCTAATAACAATGATATTGTTGTCTAACAACAATGATATGCATCAAGCATTGGACATCCCACCAACACCAATATTGTCTGAAACAACTTTGCCTATAAGAAAAGACACCTAAATCTAGTAGAAATGTCCAGGTAACTACACAATGTAGAACAAACACTTTTATCCAGGACTCAAGAGTGAAGGATTCTTACCACTCCTATCACAGTTGCCAACCAGACCTGCAGATACAAGCACCATACAATCTAGGTAAACGTAAAAGGAAATGGGTAACCCAATAAACCCTTGTAGGCTTGGGCAGTGAATAATAAAGGTAAAGAATGGCTACAAGGGATTTAGTTTATGTATTGAGAAATATTTCTGTCCTGATGATGGTCTTACAGACACCTGCAACCAAGCCCGAAACGTCGACCTCTTCATCATCTCCATAAGCAATTTATTTGCACCAAGAATTAACCATTGTACATTATTTGATTTGGTTACTGCTTACAACTTACAGGAGCTGATGAACTGTTATGAACTGATTTGTTGTCTTGCGTATACCTCTGTCCATACATTTTTTTTGCATACAATCAATTTGATTTGTTTTATTATATCCCCGTATATACATTTATGTGCTGTTTGATTCTATACAATGTTTTTCAGACAAAATTACTTTTCCGTGTGCTTGTTTCTTCTCTCATCCCTTACGTAACATTAACTTTTTCTATCTTAGAAAAGTTTTGGTGTTATCCTATGGATACATTTGAGTTAGATTTCTGTTAACTAACTCACTTATTGATCACAAGTCAATACATAAACTAAATCCCTTGTAGCCATTCTTTACCTTTACCATACAATCTAGATCAGATTTTGTGAAATTTTAAAAATCAATGTTAGAAATTCAAAGAAAACCATTGGATGCCAATGACTTGCTTTGAAGAAGCATGGATGAAGGCATGTCTGCTGGAATGAATCAATTAAGCTGTTACGAGATTCTATTGTTGAGGAGATACACGTTGTAGTTAAGATGCAAAATTTTGGAAATAGTACAACTAAGGACCTCATTACGATGTCAGTCGGAAAGCAATTAGATCGACTCCTTGTCGAAATCATTTCCGACAGACTCGGGTTCGGCGAGTCCGACCGACCGATTACGATGTTTTCTAACACTGTTTGGTCGGACTCCCATTGACTTCAATGGGAGCCTGTGTTCCGACTGACAACACAGGCTTCCATTGTAAAAAGGGGTGATTGCAGAAAACCTTGCAGCTTGCGGAAGGCACCCTCTTGGTGCCTGCCACACTGTGGACGGTTGTAAAGAGGGGTTCCATGGGTATCCCCACGGGCCCCAATCGGAGGCCTCCAGGTGAAGGGGAGAATGCTAAGGGCCCCCAAAGTCAGTTTCCAACAGCCGTTCTGTGTCAGACAGACCGATTCAGAAAGGCTGTAGGAAACCAACATCGTGATACGTCAGTCGGGAAAGTGGTTCATAGAGATGTACGATTCAGCTCCGACCGACTCGGAGTCTCCAATTGCAGGTCGGAACCAAGTCGGAAAGACCGAACGGTTAACTTATATCATAATCAGTCAGTCAGGAATGTTTCCAAGTCGGTCAGAAACATGGGTTCCGACATGGGTTAGGAAAATCTGTATCCCGTCTGAAGCCTTTCCGACCGACATCATAATGAGGCCCTAAATTGGCAACTGCAACAGGGATACTTTGTTGATGCACAATACATATCCAGTAAGAAATGTCCTACTGTTGCAAGGATGTAGTAAAATGTTTAGAACTGATTAAAATCATGTCTTGAATTTTTGAAAACTACCCAAGCACATTATAGTGGTATGGCTTCACCTGCTATAGGGAGTGAGGATGCGCAGTATCTTGTCTGTCTCTGATGCTATAAGATCTAGGAATACTCGCAGTCAGCCTGCTGATTTAGAGGTGAATATGTTGGTGACTGACCTAGAGAGACCTAATTCCAGCAAACAAACAAAGATACATTGAATGTATGTTTTGTGAAATCCAAAAGAGAAAATTATTTTGCGAGAGTAATCTGCATTAAGAAATGTTGTGAAAAAAATAAGCACCCCTTGCAATTCTTCAATAGTTGTGTAAAGGATCCTAGAAATTATTTGAACTTCACTTACCTTAGAAATAATTATTGGTAAGATGACTGTTTCTCTCCCATCTGCTGGCATCTTTGGGTGTGTTCAGGGGGTGGTCTTCCCATTCAGCAGAACTGTCCTGCTCAGGCTGCATTTGACTATCATACATGTTGCTACATTGGGTATCATAGCACACACTGCCACAATTTTGCATTTCCCTGGAGGTGCATAATGACAGACACTCCCAATCTTTTGAAGGAATCAAACATTGATTTAAGTAGGCCAAAACTGTGCTCTATAACTACTTATCTGCTTGTGGGCAATATTATAACAGTGTTCCCTGTTTGTACTTCATATATATGATATCATAATCTTTATTTCGGTACATTAGTACCATAAAAGATACATCAACAACCACATACATATATACTAAAAACATCATTAACATGGTCTAAATAAAAGAAATATCAAGCGTGATAAGATACAATAGGGGCAAGAAACCGTAGACACTTGCGGGGACATTTGGCATTACATTAAAAACCTTATTAAATAATATTTAAAAAATGTATAAAGGTGTATACAATTTATAATTGGATTCTTAAAACAGTTCTAGATGGGGTAAATCATAGGTTTCAAGCCCAAATATTTCAATTAAAATTTCAGACCCGATTTAGCTCTTATATTGTTTGTAGCCAATAAAAATCTACTAATCCCAAAGACAAAAATCTGACTAGTATCATTTTTTACGATCCTTCCTGCCTCTTTATATGATACTACGCCTATATTTAAACGGAGAGGTCTAATCCATTTCTTTCTAGGTACCACATAGGCCGAACAGAAGAACAAAACATGTAGGTCATCTTCCCTTGCTCTACTGGAACATAGACTGCTTGAATCATTACTATTCGTAGACCACTTTGCTACACTTGCATTTATCCTTAAGGTGCCATGTCTGTATTTCATATACAGTGTCTTAACAAGTGGTGGACGTACCCCGTCAAGAAAGCATTCATACTGTGCCGTATCTTTGAATGCGAGGAAATTGGTCGTTAAGGATCCATACGTTCTTCCGTTCAACACATTCTGTTCTCAATATGCCCAAAATGGTAATTTCAATGTCTTCTTCGAGACTCGAGATAAGCTATACAGGGCATCCCAAAAATGTGCTAGGCCAATCCTGATTAACCAGGATCTAACATGTCTAAACCATAAAATATTGTTGCAACAATCCAGTTCCATTATTTCTTTGAGACTATTTTTGTAAATAAACAGCTCTGGGGTCGGCCACAGTCTTACCCAAAGCATCAAAGGTCTCAAAGTCGCATGGTGGTCAGTACGTTTTAAGTTTAAATCTAACCCAAGTGGTATTAAAGGTGTACTATCCGGTAGTCTTAACAGTGCTCTAAAAACCGTATTTTCGCCGATTTCAAATACTTTGTTACACACGGGTCCCCACAATTCTGCCCCATACAGAGCAGCAGATTGTGCTTTAAATTTAAAAATCTCTAGAGCTGGCGAAATTGCTTTACAGAGACTGTTATCATGTCTTTTCAGGATTGGCAATGTGTTTTGCGTGAGTATTATTTTGCTTTTTTCTATCTGGGTTTTCCACGACTTTTGTGGCCGTTTAGAAACAGTGTTTCCTTAAAATTTTTATGAGGGTTGATCGCTTGTATTTTGTTTTCTTAGTATTGATTTCAATACACTTTTTGCTGCAATATGTCTGGAGTGTATCTAATAAATGTTGTAGGCCCCTTGGTGTTTGAGAAATAAGTATAGTGTTGTCAGCGAAAAGGAGGGCTGGGACCCTTTCGCCCCCCAATTTTGGAGAGTCGGTAATACAATCCTCCAAAAAAACTGGTAAATCGATGACAAACAGTGAAAACAATGTAGGGGCCAGCACGCATCCTTGGCGAACCCCTCTCTTTATCGATATTGGACTAGTTAACTCCCCACCAGGGCCCCACCTAACCTTGGCATAATTATTTTCATGTAGCCTTATGATTTGCTCTAGTAGGTTGGCTGGGAGCCCTTGATACCTAAGCGTTTCCCATAAGATTTTTCAGGGAATTAAATCAAAGGCGGCTCGAAAATCAACAAAAGCTACGTACAAGTGGTCTTTTATTAGTGTGACATACTTCCAGCATAAGCAGCAAAACCGCAGAACTTGATCTATGGTACTTATTTTGGCTCTAAACCCTGTTTGGAACTTTGTGAGCACCGCTTTTTCCTCCATCCAAATATTTATTCGATTTAAAATACGCCTTGCGTAAATCTTCTATAAGATGTCTATTAGACTGATTGGACGATAGTTTGCAGGATCATTTCTATCGCCCTTTTTAAAAATTGTAATGACTTCCGCCCCCCTCCATGTCTCCGAAAAATCTTCACCTGCAGCTAAGGCATTACATAGGCAATTTATGTAAGGAGCCCAAACACTACTATTATGTTTATAAAGGTCTCCTGGAATTTTGTCTAATCCAGGAGCCTTCCCACCCACTCAAATTACAAAGCCACCAGAAGGCCTACCTCTCGCAGAAGGGGTGGCAGCAATGTGGAAGGTTTTATACCCTACCCTATGAGGGGTTTTTATGGCCCAGGTCTCCTGGAGAAAACAAATGTCACTTGAATCGATGTAAAATATTCCATTCGGGGTCACTGGAGTTCCTACCTAGACCCACTATATTCCAGGATATCATTTTTATTCCCGCAACTGACTAATGACCAATAACGCTAGGGGGCACATTTCTTGTCGAATTTTCGGTGTCCTTAACACCCCGAGCTAACATGTTATCCTCTTCTATTGATGTCCCTGGATTAGGGGGGTGGGTTTCATATGTGCAATACTCACTGCCAGCTAATGATAGTTCACAATGAGCCTTTTTTCCTTTTTGGTTACAGTTTGCAAGTGCCCCCGCAATTCTATTCCTTTTTTGTCAAATGAATACAGTCAATCAACAGTCTCAAGAAAAGCTAGTTCTTGAAGCCTGTTGATAGTTTGGGGTAGGGCAAAACTGCCCAAAGTATGGATCGGTCCCATTGCAGCAGGTTTAAAAAGGTAACCCAACGGTAAGGCATGTATACTTGTACTTTGAGTTGGCATCTCCTCATACACTTTCAGGAGCTTATGAACAGTATGGGGGTATCGGAAGTTTAAAACAATACAATCCCCTTGAGTATCTTTTGGTAAATCACCCACTCACCCCACCCTACGCACCGTTACGATTTCATTCAACTTGTGGGGGGTAAACTTTTTATACTTAGACAGCCAATTGACAACTTTGTTCGTAATATTGTTCCAAGTTTCCCTCTGGTACGTAGGGACAAACAGCCCGAGGTACGTTCAACTTATCTAAGTTGGGGATCAGGTCAGTGGCCTTGGCACTATGCATGACTACATTCACACTACCGTTATCCACGTGATTCACTCTATTGACAGGTCGTGCTGTGATGTTATTTTGATGCATGCGGTCCCCCGATCCCTCTGAACTTCTCACTGCCCCAGAATGAATTTCAGATATGAATCTGGGTTGCTTTGGGGTTAAATCTTCATCATTTGCCTTCTTAGTTTCCTTATGTACTATCCTCAAATACGATATTAAACAAGCTCCTTCTTCCACTGTCCTATTGCCATCTTCGATTAAAGTACCCAGCTTGGCTATAGTAAGGTTTAACTGATCAATTTTACTATCAAAAGACTTCATTTTTATATTTAAACATTCCTCTATATGTATCTGTATTGAGTCCAGGGCATTCTTAATAATGTCCACCACAGTACGATCATCTCCTCCCTCTGCGACCTTTCGTTGCCTTTGATTTGAACAAAAGTCACCATCTGTTTGAACCCCAATTGACCTACTTAATGCCTCCTCATGTTCTTGCACATAAACTGCCCCTTTATTGGTTTTTGGTATGGCCCCAAGTTTCCCCTTCTTTTCTCCAGTGTTTTCTCCTTCCTTACTTTCTTTTTTCTATCGTTTAATGTTCCTCAAGTTTTATGGACCCTTGATCTTGTAAAAATCCCAGCAATCCCAGCGGTCCCCGATTCATTGGTGCTTAATGATCTCTCTTCAATTTGACAAGCATCTAATACAGAGTCATTTGAGACAACTGGGGGGATTAGGGTACAGGTGGCCACATTTTGATGCACAACCGGAGCCAGAGAAGGGGAGACCGGTTGCCTGTACATCGTTAGATGAGAAGGGTCAAGAGATAACCTTCTGTGTGCCAGTTCGATCTCATCTCCCTCACCAAAGACCCCACCACCGCCAGAATCAGCTTCCAGGAAGTAATGAGAGACGTCGCGGAATGGATGAAGCTCAGCCGCCTGAAACTGAACTCAGACAAGACAGAAGTCCTCATCCTAGGACCATCCCCATCCACCTGGGACGACTCCTGGTGGCCCACAGAGCTGGGCACCGCACCGACACCCACGGACCACGCACGCAACCTGGGATTCATCCTAGACTCCTCCCTCACGATGACCAAGCAAGTCAACGCCATCTCATCCACATGCTTCAACACCCTGCGCATGCTCCCAAAGATCTTCCGGTGGATCCCCATCAAAACCAGAAAGGCTGTCACCCAGGCCCTCGTCACCAGCCGACTGGACTACGGGAACACCCTCTACGCTGGAACCACGGCCAAACTACAGTAAAGATTCCAGCGCATACAGAACGCATCCGCACGACTCATCCTCAACATCCCTCGCCACAGCCACATCTCAGCCCAGCTGAAAGACCTGCACTGGCTCCCCGTCAACAAGAGGATCACGTTCAGGCTCCTCACCCACGCACACAAAGCTCTCCACAACATGGGCCCCGAATACCTCAACAACCGCCTCACATTCCACACGCCAATCCACCAGCTCCGCTCCGCCAGCCTTGCCCTCGCCACCGTTCCACGGATTCGCAGAACCACCACCGGAGGAAGATCATTCTCCTACCTGGCTGCCAAGACGTGGAACTCCCTCCCCGCCCACCAACAATTGACCCAGGACCACCTCACCTTCAGAAAACTCCTCAAGACCTGGCTATTCGAGCAGTAGCGGCACCCCCACCTCCCTTCAGAGCCTTGAGACCCGCACGGGTGAGTAGCGCGCTCTATAAATGTATTGATTGATTGATTGATTGATGAGTCAATACAGATTCAGCTCTGGTTATAAAATCGTCTAGTGTCCCAGCGGCACCCTTCCGTTTGTTCATATTGTAAAAAACAAAGCTCCGGATCAGATATAAAGACAGCGACACACCCCTTTACAATCTGCAACCTTAATCCAATATACACAAGGAGTCACTTTAGGTACCTTGATATCGTTGCTTTCAAGGATCCAAGAGGGGTTGCCCAGCCTCCTCCGGCCTCGGACGGCCGCAGACTGCCCCGCCCTTGTCCGGGGCTTCTCCCGGCGCGCCCGAGCGTGTCCCGCGCAGCAGTTGCCGCGAGGAGTTTTGTAGCGGCAGTAGGCGGGCCTCAACACAGGTGGCAGCAATTGGAGGGCTCCTGGGACTTTGAGTCCTTCTGAAGCAGAGTCCAGGTAAGAGCAGCAGAGACCCCTGAAGCGAAGTGGCACCCGCGCAGCAGGTGCCGCGAGGAGTTTTGTAGCGGCAGTAGACGGGCCTCAACACAGGTGGCAGCAATTGGAGGGCTCCTGGGACTTCGAGTCCTTCTGAAGCAGAGTCCAGGTAAGAGCAGCAGAGACCCCTGAAGCGAGTTTGTAATTGCATGTATGTGGACAAAATCTATGAGGATAATGTATATCCACTGTCACCTAACACAAACAGAAAATATAAATAAAAGCACTCCTACATAGTATGGAATTATTACATATAAATGTAAAATGTAGAACTACCAAAAAGATATTAAACATCAAAGTTACCTTGTGCAAACAGGTTGTGTATAGGATGGAACCTGTAAATTCAAGGTCAGTAATTAAACAAACAGCATTGCAAATTAGATGAATGTTTAACCCTTTGCATGCTCGGGATGGCCTTTGGCCATCATGCGTCACGATGGGCATGTGTGTAGGACGGCCGGGGGCCGTCCGAATCCTGCCCGCTATTCAATTCGCCCACAAAGCTCGAAAATTCCCGCCGCATGCAAGGGGGTTAAGGCTTGCTGGCTTTTCCGATTCAGAACAAAAACACTAGGAGGGCACCACCTATCTATAACCTGTGGGAAATGTGCCACACAAAAAAAATGTTTAATTCAAGTCTTGTTGTTAGCTGGGAAAAAATATATCTTTGAATGTTTAGCAACATTGCGTCTAAAGAATTGTGATAAGAAACCTAATGAGCACTTTGGGAAACCCTCCCGCTGTGGCAGCAGACCCACGATAGCTTCCTGAAGCTATAAGGCGTAGGGTGCAAAGTACCGGATAGTGGGTTGGAATAGAAACACTCGTGTCCACTCCTCCTATACAACACAGGCTCTAACTCAGCTATTAAATCCAAAATAGCAGTGCTGCTGAGCCTATACTTGCTATATAGCACCTCCTCAGTCTGCTGAAATAAAGTCACTCAGACTCTGAGAATGCACTTCTGTGCCTTCTCCTGTGGTGGTGTGGAGCAAACAGCCTCATCCTCCTCGGCACAGCATACAGAGAAGCCACTGTGGAAAGAAATCTAAAGATTCCACCCCTTTTATAGTTTGCACCTGATTACCACTTATTCCCAATTGATGTAAATTGGTGAGTTCTAAAACCTCTTTTTTAGCGACAGTTGACAATTAGCAAATCAATTGTACACTCCAAAATAAGAAACAGAAATTGGTAATCAGAGATGTCATCGCAAATCCTAGTCACAAAAAATACCAAGTTGGTAAAATTTGGTTTGAATCGATATTTGTTTGATTGTAGTAGAAAAAAACACTTTGATACATTCCAAACTTACCTTTTAACGGTTGTTAACTGATTGTGTGACCAATAACCAAATTAGAAATGGTTTGGACATCTGGCCTTAAACTCTGAGTGCACAAATTGGAATTTTGTTCTGCAGGCAAAAAAGGGGAATATTGCCCACTTCCACCTGTGCATGTTCACCTACCCTCACACACACATTTCACACACACTATATATATATATATATATATATATATATATATATATATATATATATATATATATATATATATATATATATATATATATATATATATATATAATATATTTTACAAAAATAGATATGAAATTATTGAAACTTACCCGCGATGTAAATAATGCCTCCTGCACAGTAATAATTATAACATTGGATATTTATAAACATCAGCTTGATGCTGAGCTGGTTGAGCAGGTCCTGCTTGGCATCACCCCAGCAATGCAGTACCTGACACTGGGTGCAGGAGACCCCAGTTAGGGTAGACCCTGCCCTCACCCCAGGGCTGGGTCTGTTCCAACTGGCTAGACTTCTTGCTGAGCCTGCTGCTTGCTGGAAATATGAAGTGGGTGTGTTGTTGTGCAAAAAGGACCAAGGCAGTCACCACCTACTTCGAAAAAATGTTGTGCATACATGTGGCCCTCTTGCGCAGATGTCAGGGGATTTCAGCCACCTCTTCCTGTAGCATACTGTCTACGTCTGCCATAACTGTGGGTGGTGTTAACAAAACAAAAACAAACAACACAAACAAAACAAACAAACGGGGGAAAAGAAGGATAAAAGCAAAGCGGAACAAAAAGGAGACAAAAAGGTGAATAGTAAGCTATAGGAGAGATGGGCAGGATTGGGGTGGAGGGGCTCAGATGGGTTATAGGACACAGCTAGGAAGAAGCAGGCTAGTGTCAGAGTTCCACTTCCTAATAGAAATGGCCACATGCATGTTTCATGCTTCATGCTGTTTTGCACAATTGTTTTTACATGAAATGTATATTTTTGTCATTTTTTGCATGAGGCAGGAAAACGCATTTCCCATAATTTTTTCACAATTTGTGGAATTGTGCTAGAGATAGCTACACACATTTTTTGTACACCCCCAGTCTCTACCTATTGATTATTGTAGAAATTCAATAGATTACAATAGTGATGTAAGGTTAGTTTGACTATAGAAGTAGAAAGAAAACCTATCTGCAATGATTCAGATAGTGGCTCAGGACTAATGTTAATGGCTAACCCGTTAGATCATTTACTATCCTAGTACCATATTCCGTCTTTTAGCCTAATAGTTAATTTGTGATAAATTACCCTGATGGGGGAGGTAGTGAAATGTATCAACAGAGAGTATACTTTCAGTAACAATTTAGGTTCTGGCTTGTTGTTAGCAGAGGTAAGACTGGCTTTAATATGCAGAAATGTAAAATACCTCACTGCGTGGAATGTCAAGCACAGTAGCAATAGCATTGTTCATTAAATTGGTGTGAGACTTTATGATCAGAATTGGCTCATAATGTGTTAGCAAGTATTTTAAAAAGCTCAGGTAGTAAAGGAGTATTCCATAAAAGGTTGATATCCATGCAATGTTCAAATGTTTAAATACTTGCAGTTATGATGCCATACAAATATAATATTATTGAATACCATAAACTTTGCATGATTGGGGTGTCTCTCCGGATTAGTAAAATTAAGTAGGTGGAATGGAGGTAAGGGGAAAAAATACACCACCGTATATGAGAATGCATTAGAAATATCTTCTGAAAAAAAAGATAGTCATTTGGCTGATGCCACCAGAAATAAAAAGAGGTTAGGGGGAGCCCAGTCTCCTCTGGTCTGAGGTATTTGAAGAATGCAACACGCACATCTGGGTTGCTTACGGCCCCAATAAATATAAAAACTGTAGCATCTAACTTTAAAAAAAAAACTATTTGTGCAGATAGACTGTGAGTGATAAAAATAAATACAACAATTAGGGTAGCAAAATCATTCTAATTAGTTTAGTCCATCCAACAAGTTTGATCGAGAGATTATGTTGTCTGTTAAGTAATCATGAGTTGTCTTTCATACCAGATGTATCGTTTTTTGGGCCGAAGATTGCTATAGGTAGATTTAAACCTGATCCTCACGTATTTCAAATTGTTAACCAAGCATTTAGTCTGTTGATTGTGGTGCACCTGTGTTTTGACATTATTTCATTTATAACTGGAAACTTCATCAAAGGAGGAAGCAATTTCCTTTATAGCAGAAAGAACTATTTTGGGGTCAGGAGTATGGATTTTAAAAAACCTCATTCACAAATACTATGACTTTAAAGATATGAGGACCATGAATAATATGTGGTATGTCAATGGACTCAATCAGTTTTTATAGAAAGGGCTCCAAATAAGTTGCATATAGAGCAGATACAATGGGCCTCCCTTTCAGATACCTCAGAGAATTTAAAATGGAGCTGATGACAACTTGTTAATAGATATTACTGCCTGTGGAGCCCTATAAATAGATTACATCCATTTATTAATGTTAGAAAGAAACCTACATCTTTTAAAAAAGGTCCAAAGAAATAGCCATTTGACATTGTTAAATGCCTTGTCAGCATCTAGTGATATAAACGTTATAGACTATTGCACTGTTGAATAAAGCCACTGTAACATTTGTATATTCTGTGGTGCGTCAACCTGGAATCAATCCATGCTGCCACGATGTAAGTAAATAGGTAATAATTTAGTTGGCTCTAACACCTATAAGGTGTATATATATCTTGTTGTCAGAACAGTGCAGAGTCATGGGGCAATATGAGATGAGTTGATCAAGGGATGTTCCTTTCGTAAGAAAAAGTCTAATCTGAGTGGAATTCTAGAGACTGATGGTTCTGCTCTACTAAACACTGTATTTCTTAATTGCAAAAAGGTGACTTTTTCTTAAGCATTATTTTATGTTTATATCACTATGTAGTGTCTAACAGCCTTACATGAAGGAGTTGTTAAGTTATGTTATGTTATTTGATTGTATTCTGGAGTACATCTAGCTTTACTGGTGATATAAGCAATGCATGTCTATTTGGGTGTGTTGGAGTGAGCAACGTGATTTCAGCTACAAATTGTTCTATTGCGTGTAAATATATACATTTATCTATAGTAGTAACGTACAAATAGGTGTAATAGTTTGAGAAGCCGATGATAATAGTACCTTCTAGCAGTACAATGTTTCCTTTTTCGGTCTGTAATTTTCACAATAGACTGATTTACAGTTCTGGCTCGAGTCTGGATAGCTAAGAAGCCCAAGCTTTATCTCCTACTTCATATCGATAGTATCTAGAAGGTGTTAACTATGGAATAGCTTTAGTGGTAATGACCTAGGGGCCTATTAGGCTGGCGGATGGACCTGCGTCCGTCCGCCACCCCAGAGGTGGAGGGACCATCCGTAGGGGCAGTGGCGGTCCCTTTGTGCGAATTAGGATGTGACCGCCACTCTGGCGGTCACATCCTGTATTTTTAACATTGCGGCGGAAGCAGCACCCACCGCAATGTTAAAAATGCATGTATAGCATTTCCATGCACAAAGCGGCAGGCACAGCGGTGCCTGCCGCTTTGTTCATGTAAAAGCTATGGTACTCCCCCCATGTGCACCCCCACCCCCTGACACCCTGGGGCCCCGCAACGGGCCCCCAAACTGAAAAGACCACATGCTTTTCCACGTCGGAAAAGCTGGCGTGGAAAAGCATGTTTACGAATGCATCCTAATATGGCTGGCGGTGTCTGATAGACACCGCCACCATATTAGAGCTTTTCCGCCGCGGGACCGCGGCGGAAAACCTGCAGACGGTCTTCCCGACCCCCCCTGCTATCCTAATCTGGCGGGGGTCTTTTGAATCACCGCAGCGGTGAATCCGCATCCTCCGGGCCGGCGGTGGCTTCCGCCGGCCCGGAGGATGCGGATTCCCCGCAATCATAATCGGGCCCTTAGTTTGGGATCTGATGTAGGCTAGCTGGCCATATGTTTTATTATGAAGAAGGTTCTGCATTTGGATGTATCGGGAATGCTTGTTCCATAGGGCAGCTAATTGACTAACAGGTAGATGCATCAAGCATTTTTGCGAGCGCAAACGGTGCGAATCGCAAAATTCTGCCGTTTGCGCCCGCAAAAATGGCATTTGAGATGCATCAAGGGTTCATGCACTCGCAATTTAAGAATTCACAAATAATTGCGAGTTCTCAAATTGCGATTGCATTTAAGGAATCGCAGTTCGCGATTCCTTAAATGCAATGCATGAACCATTCCAAGATTGCGAATTACCGCGAAGTCTAACTACGTGGTAAATAGCAAAAACTTAGAAATATGCACTTTAGTGCATTTTTCTAAGTTGTATGTTACACACACACATGTCCTTGGGACATGTGTGTGCGCAACACCAGTGAACATTACCATTTCAGGGGTGCAACAGGGTGTCCTTTGGACACCCTGGCACCCTTGAAATTGCTTCCTTATTTGCGATTCGCTAATTGCTAATCGCAAATAAGGAATGACTCCCCATTCATTCCTATGGGCCTTTAGGCACATAGGAATGAATGGGAAAGCCATTCCTTATTTGCGATTAGCAATTAGCTAATCGCAAATTAGGAATCAGTAGGAATCGCAAATAATATTGCGATTCCTACATGCATCCTGTTTTGCGAGTCTTTAATAGCGAATCCTTAAAATTCGCTATTAAGGACTCGCAAAACATGACTTTGATGAATCTGGTGGTTTGTTTCTGCACAAACCCCCAGATTCATCAAAGTCATGTTTTGTGAGTCCTCAATAGAGAATTTTAAGGATTCGCTATTAAAGACTCGCAAAACGGAAGGCATGTAGGAATCGAAATATTATTTGCGATTCCTACTGATTCCTAATTTGCGATTAGCTAATGGCTAATCGCAAATACGGAATGGCTTTCCCATTCCTTCCTATGGGCCAATGAATGGGGAGTCATTCCCATCACCTCCACGGTTCCTCTCTAGCTACCAGGCCAATCATCAGCAAGAAATCAGACAAAATTGATAGTATATATGTATAGATATATTTCTGTGCAGGGTGCAATCTGGTATTGAGTGCTCACTTTTAATCCCTCGCTTCTGGGACATAATACACTCATTCGGCCTGGTGACTTTTGACAGTTATTTCATTAGGGAAAATTTGTGCCATAAAGATAATTGCTCTTAGGCTCTGATTCTGATTTTGCCGGAGTACTGGTGCATATCATCACTCCAGGTAAATAATAATACCCTGGGGTACGTTATTTATCTGGTATGATAAATATCACTTATTACAACATTCTGGGGAATAACGTGGATTTCGATGTTTACTGTACCTCAATCCATAGGGCACAGTAAATACCTTACACGTTACCCTAGTTAAATTCTGGCAGATTTGACCTGCTGAAATGTAATTATGGGTGAGATAATTAGCACACCCAGTAATTAATGGATGCAGAAAATGCGACCCAACTGTGCAAAGATGCAAAGAGGGATTTATGCAGTCATCAGAAAATACCGACCCATGCATAATCAGAGCATAAGTAGGGGAGCTCGTTTTTCCTTGGTGTCCCTTTTGGTTGTCTCAGCTTGTTGCTTTCACTCATTCCCTCTCTGTCATCAGGTAGTATGCTCGGCGTACCGTCTATATCTCCATATCACTGTCTGCAGGGGTATGCTGCTGCAATGCTATTGTCTTATGGTGCTGACATCAAAATCTCCCTTTTCCAAGTGGGTAAGCACACTCCTTTCCAGCTTCATACACCTTAATTATTACTTGTAAAGGGAACCATTTTACTAGATGGAACACTTTCGGTACCTCAACTGGGAGCAGCTTCTTGGCTGGATTCATGACAGCCATCTAACCACTAGATATACAAATTCCAACTTATGCTGATTGTATTCAACTGGTATTTTGGTTGACCATCCAACCATAGAAACATCTAGAAGTCATGAAATCCATCTTGGATGAAATTTAAGAATGAATAAACATGAATTAGTCCCTTTCTATCTGACACTCATTAGGTAAATATAGGGACGTTAGCACGTAATAAAATGCTGTTAAGGATTGTGCTAGCGAGTTATTATTTAAAAACTACAAGGTGTGGCTACTAGAGTTGTAACAATCATTATCCAAAAGCAAGATGTTTCTGCTGTATTGCAGAGTATGCTCTTGCTTCCGATATATGTGTGGTAAGTGATATTGTGTCCATTAAAAAGTTAGCTAAGACCATGCTATTCATACCTGGTATTGTTGTGAAGTTTTGTGTTATCTTGGGTTTGCCATTACTCATAATATATCAATATATAATTACATGTAATTAATTAAAAACATTAAAAGAAAAACATTAAATAGATATAAGTAAAATTGTAATTATTAATATGAATAAATATATTAAACAATAAAAGAAACATACATTAAACATGTTAACTAAAACTAAAAACATACATCAAAATTATTAAACAATGTAATAAAGGAGTACATTATTAATATTATATATACTTGTATATGTATATATATATGTATATAATATATACTTTAACAAATATAAAAAATATTAAATTATTTTGAAAATAAATTGCATTAAAACTATAAACAATTAAAAAAATATACAAACAAATAGCAAAAACATATTTTCAACTTAATTGAACATTTAATAAAATAAAACATTAACATTAAATAAAAATAGAATTATTTATTCAATTTAAATAAAAAATGTATGACAAAAAAATGATATTTCAAAATAAACAACACTGTCAAAAGTATTAGATTTTGGAGGAGTCATATTTAATATTCTAACTCAAAGTTGGGCAAAGAAAGGAATGTTTTGGACTTTGGAGAGTTTAAATTTACACATTTAGCAAACGCAGGGATGGAATTGGGCTTTGGAGGGGGTAGATGAACTATTCTCACTATTTTCACTCGAATCTACCCAACAGTGTGGAAAGTGTTGGACTTTGGAGGAATTCAGTGTACCTTTCCCACTCCAACATAACAAAAGCAAGAGATGTGTTGGGCTTTGAATTGTATAGAGTTACTATTCGCACTCCAATTTAACCAATAACAATGAAAGTATTGGATTTAGGAGTGTTAGAAGGTGGTTCTGATCATCTGAGCCACACAGTTTTTTTCGTTGCTTTTTGAAAACCTATTAGTTGAACTTTTACTGTGGAAGAGCCTCATAAGTGAACCCACAGTGAACTCATGTTGAAAGGGACTGCATGTGTATTTTACCGGTGCCCCCTGGTGCGAGTAGGCCGCTGTGCTGCCGTCTGAGTAAGGGGCACCGGGCTGGTTACATGCAAACATGTGTGTACACACGTGTGCACGAGTGTAAAGGCAGCCCAGGAGCAGCTGAATGGTGTGGCAGGACTTATGCAGAACTGGGTGGTGACATGAAATAGGGTTTCTACAATGGGAAGACACATTTGAGGGAAATTCAGTGTGCTTTACTGTTTTTATTACATTATTCTCCTATGAGGATGGGGAGCACATGCACTAGTTTTACTTTCCTAGGGCCTACAAATTGCAGACACGCACCAAAGTTCACTGTAACTTAGGTGAGAAGAAGTATTCTGCAGAGTCCAAAGTCATATTTGTACTGCTTTTTGGTCATCCAGAAATGTCATATTTCTCTGAGTCAGCCCATAACCAAGGCCTGGCTGGGGCTGACCCTGCCAGGCTGAATTAATGACCTTACTCCCAAAGCTGTAGCATCAGAGGCCCAGCCCTGCACAACAAGCATTTCAAGGGTGAAGGCCTCCACTCCAAGAAGAGAAGGTGGGTGGAGCTACAGGTTCATCCATCAGCAGCTGACACCCGCTCTGGAGGGAAGGCAGTGAGGGGGGAAGGGGCTCTCAGAGAGCATGTGGCATGAGACCCCTGGACGATGCCATTTTGAACAAACCCAGAGGCCTGGGAAGGAAGGAGGGAGCAGGACCAGAGAACTGATGTGTCACTGTTTGATAGGGCAAACAGAGACTTCCTGCCAGCCCCCTCCCCATTTTTTTTAAAAGAGTTTGCACAGGAATAGGAGCTCTAACTGGGTGTGGTCTGTTGAGAAGACTGGTGCTGGAGCCTGGCGCCATGGGCAGTTGGAAGGAAGAACACCCTGACTGTCCCAGGATGCTGCATTGCGCCAGGAAGGGTGTCCAGGACCAGTGAGCAGAAGCCTGTGTCTCTGCGCAAGGGAGCCAGTGAAGACAGCTCCCTGCCGAGTTCACCCTCCTTGAGACCAGGAGGTCGAATGAAAGTGTCCCCAGTGGCTGGGGAGCACCACCAGGAGCAAGAAGAGGCATAAATGGTACAGATCAGTGCCCTGGGGCTTAGATATGCCCCCAGAAGGTAGGCAACCTTTGACCTCTGGCTGGGCTGTCGCCGAAGCGAGTGGGACTCCGCCACCAGTCTAGAATGTGCCCACGGGTGGGTCAGGTCCCGGGGGCTGCCCTCAACACGAAGCAAAGCCGAAGAGCGAAGTTGCACTGCCCGTGAAGTGGCCCAACCAAGGTGCCAGTAGCCCACCCTGGCGTCAGCGATGACGGAGGGCAGGGAGCGCCGTCGCGCCCCCGCAAAGATGCCTTTGGGGCTTGGGACCCCAACTCCGGGCCTGACGAGGAGAAGCTAAGTCAGGGAGCGCTGTCATGCTGGCCAAGCGGGGTGCCAGGAGCCCACCCTGGCCCCTGAAGAGAGCAGATGTTGGGGAGCGCTGACCCGCTCCCTGTGATGTGGCCCAGGGTCCCGGGACCCCATCTCCGGGCCCCAACGTGAAGGTGGAGATTGGGGGAGTACCGTCGCACTCCCCTGAGGCCCCGCCCAACCAGCGGCAACCTCTGCGTCTGCCCGCCAGAGCGGGCAGACCAGAAAAGAAAGGCCTTTTTACCGCGGCAGCACGCCAGGGTGCTGGCCAGTCAGGGAGCTGGCGGGGGCTGCCGGGGTGGGCTCCCCAGGCTGCCCTCGAATGATGTGGCAAGGCGGGCCCCCGGCGAGGAGACAAGCGGCCGGGGTGGGCTCCCGAGCCATGTGGAAATACTCACCTGAGGGTCCGGGTGGTACCGGACCCCCCACTGAGGGCAGAAGATGTGACGAGGCCGCCAGCAGTGCATTTCGGCTCTCCCCAGAGCAGCAGGGGAGCCGCTGCTATAATATGTGCTGGCAGGAGCCACTCGCCCCATAATGCCTTGCAGGCCTGGACTGGCCTGCAAAGGAAAACAGTCTTTTCACGACTTATGTTGCCAGACATTCCTGCTAGGGTGTCTGGATGTATATGCTTAATCCTGAGATTCAACTCGCTTTGTGTAGTAGTGAATAAAATTCATGTTTTCAATTTAGTTTATCGGTGTTTTGTGAGCCGGAGTCCCAATGTGTTACTCGAGGTGCGCTGTCTGTCTGCTAATCAACTTCCTCGTTTTGCTGATGCTTTAGTCTTCCCGCCATTGTATCAAAGTATTTTGAGAGACGGCAGTTTAACTGGGTCTCCTGCGGGTTAAAACACAGTTTGACTGCCTGTCTACAAGTCCTGATGCCCTTCTGATTCCATCTTGCTCATAGTAAAGCGCTCCTTTTATCCATTAAGCCTGGGCAAATACAAATTATGTGTATTAGATCTTCAGATCCTGCTCTACAGAGACGACAGGTCTGCTTTTCTTGTTTCATTTTCCAAGGTGCCAGGTGAGGAAGAATTGGTCAGATACCAAACCGCAGCTTTAAAAAAAAACTTTTATCTTCTGTTTAAATCCCCTTTTCAAAAAAGAATGTGGCTTAAGTGCTTTGTAGTCATTTAACACTGTCCAGCCGTGTGCCCTCTTTGCTAGTGTTTCCTTGTCTTCTGTTAAGGATATCATTTTCGTTACTTTGGTTACAACGTTTACAAAACTCTTATGTTCTACTGGCGATTCCCAAAGATCGTTCAGTTCAAGTCTCTCTAGTGATTCCAACAGATACTCTCTGGCTGGTGATTGCTCTCGTTGTAACAGCTCAGTCCAAAGGTGGGCATTTAGGGTCCCTCGTTCTGCGTTTCGGATCTTGTGCCAACATTTTATGTAGGTGCCCCTTTTTTCCACTGTCTGCTTCTGAAAGCCAAATTCGAGGTGTATTTGGGCAGGTGATACATAGCTGGGTAGCTGAAAAATTGATCTGTAAGTTCTACTAATCACTTTATTTAGAATCAACATGTCTTCTCCGTGTGTTGGTTCGCTCCCGTATGTCAGCATGGGCTGTAAACGTGCTCTGATTACTTGTAGGAGCGGGTCAAGTGTGCAATCTGGCAGAACTTTCTTCAGGGGCTTCATCGCAAGATAACTCATGGTGGCCTTTTGATGCAGGGTCTCTAATTGAGGTTTAAACGAGCCTCTGCTGTCGAGTAGTACCCAAGGTACTTGTAGCTTGTTATCTGATCCAGTTTCCGCCCTTCCAAATTCCAAGTGTTTTTCCTAGTCTTATTGTAGTTCACGGTCATGTTTTTTGTTTTTGTTAAGTTGATGCTTAGTCTGTTGTGTTGCGAAAACGTGCTGGTAGTATTCAGAAGGTGCTGGAGGCCAATTGAAGTCCGGCTTATTAGGACTAGGTCATCAGCATATAGGAGATTGGACAGCAAGATTTTTTCCAGTCGCGGGGCATGTGATTTAGTGTTGTCCAATTCCCCTGGTAGGTCTGCTAAAAAGAGGTTAAACAGCATGGGGGAGAGATTAAACAGCATGGGGGCTAGGACGCACCCTTGTTTCAAGCCTTTGAAGGTGTTAATCCGCCTTGAGAGATGCGTCCCATCTCCTGGCTTGATCTTGACCCAGGTGTTGGTGTGAAGTGAGATCAGCTGTTTCAAGAGAGGTCTTGGTATCCCCCATTTTTCCAGCTTTTGCCATAGTTTGGCCCGATCCACATGGTCAAACGATACGCTGTAGTCTATAAAGCATAAAAATAGCGAGTTCTTTGCTGCTTTTGCCGCATCTGCCAACAGGGTTAATGCCATGACATTAGTGGTGGTACCCTGTCCTCTACGGAATCCTGTTTGATTTACCGGGATTATTTGTTTTGACGATGCCCGAGATGTCAGTTCCTCCAGTACTAGACCAGCATAGTACTTTGCCTGTATGTCTATTAGGGCGATCAACCGGTAATTGCAAGGGTTACTCCTGTCGCCCTGCTTGTAGATTGGACTTTATGATCGAGCCTTTACAGGATGCCGGGCTACTTTCTAGCTATTGAATGCCCATGAAGACTGGTACCAGTGTGTTGCTCCAAAATTTAATGTCATGCTTGAACATTATTGGCGGTATCCCATTTCGACCTGGTGCTCCTTCTGACTTGCCCTTCTGTATTTGTGATTTTTCCGAGCTGCTGATATGTTAATATTACTAAGATGTAAAGGTGCATACTGTATGGTCAGTATACAATGCTCAGTCAGGGATATGTGTCCCCAGGGCTGGTCTACCTTTTTTAATGCTTGGGTCACCACTGGGATAGTGCCAGCTGGTAGGGCCCTCACTCCAGGGTGTGTCAACCCACTGCATTAGGGGGCAAGATGATGTGCATACATGGGAGTGATGATACAGGACCCCACCCCCCTGCGGGTGGAGATGTCATGCAATGTCACAAAATAATTCCAGCAGCTTATGTATATTTGTAAATTGGTACATAGTATTAAGTAGTGAGTGTGTTTAATAAATGTATTCTTAGTTTCTAAAGCAAAGTACATACTGGACAATCAATTATTGAGTGTTATTTCTGCGCACCTGTAATGACGATTACTAGCCCACACCACCTCCTCCCTTGAGTAAGCCTTAGTTTGCTCTGAAACGCTACCCTCTAAGAGTCAAGCGCCACAATAGGGTGTTGATTGCCAGTGAAGGACAAGTGTGACATGTAGATTGTGCAGGCCTCACAGATACTGCCTCGTTTTCCAACAAGGAGGGATTACATTTACTATTCTCACTCTAATCTGTGGAACAAGTAGGGAAAACGCTGGAGTTTGGAGAGCCTCTATTTTCATTCCCACTTAAATCTAGCCAAGAGTAGGGAAAGTGTTGGACTTTGGAGTGATTAGATTTACTACTCCAATTCCAATAAATGCGGCAGTAGAAAAACTGTTGGACTTTTTCTGGGTTATATTTACTATTTTCACTCCACTCTAAGTAATTGTAAGAAAAGTGTTGGACTATGGAGCGGTTACATTTACTATTCTCTCTCTAATCTAAATAACAGCAGGGAAAGCAGTGAACTTCGGAGGTGTTATTTTGACCATTGAAATTACTTAACATTTTTTTTTTTAAAACATAATAAAATGCAAATATTGAAACATATTTAAAATACAAATGTATGCATTACATGTAAATAAAATTATATTTCAAACATTGTTTTAAAGAGACTAAAAATTATGACAATAAATACACTTCTCTGCCTACTAACCAAAACACCAGTTATTAAAACAAAATAAAAATATAAATGCAGCATTGTTCATATTATATTAGATATTATAACAAAACAAAGAAAAAATTAAAAATATAATACATATATAACTGATTTTGAAGAATTTTGTATTAAATACACTGATCACCTAACTATTAATTAAAAGCAATGAATATTTAACATAACAATAAATCATTATATATATAATTACATAATCAACTAACAAACTCAGGTTTTAATTAACCTAAATATTTCAATTTCGAAGAAAAATAAAGTATTAATATTTTAAATAGCTACCTACTATATTTCCCTAGACACCTAAAAGCCCCACTATTAAATTACTAAATAAACAGTACAAAATGTAAATTAAAAATTAAAAATTAGAAACTGCACTAAAGAGTCAAATAGCAATGAATCAATTAAGTAACATAATTAATGATCACATTGCTATTTAACATGAAAACATTGAATACAAAGTAATCATTTATATTTTAAAAGCTTCCAACTCTAAATTACCTACAAACCCAACTACCCACTACTAAATTAAAAACTACTATTTATTAAATTTGAAAAAACTAAATTTAAAATATACCAATTAATATAAGTTAATTATTACTAAATGAATGTAAAAAAACGTATTCACACATTACAAATGACAAAGTATGCTAACAAAAATTAAATACCAACTGTTATAATAGTAACATTTTAAAAGATTGTAATTAATGTAATATATATTAAATGGTATTCAATACAACTATAACAATATAAACTGTATTATATCCAAAAATGAAACTTGACAATATTTTTGACATTATATTGTTGCAACACAATATTTTTGAATGGTTATTTTGTTCATTCATCACTTTTGAGGCTTCTTTCTTGTACTTAACATCATGGTCGGCCACCTGGATAATTGAACAATTATCGTCACATTACCAACTGATCAAACTTCTATGTTCAACCTTTAAAACTAAATGTGCCTTCATCTCACACCATATAAGAATTTAGAAGAAAAAGTATACGTGTGCATGGGTTTAAGCTCTGGAAATCCCCTACCACACCTTGCCATGTAGCAATAATTTATGAAGTTGAAGCCAGGTCTAAGGGCACAGATGTTCCATTCTGCTAATAACTTGCAAATTCTTCTGAGGCAGTGTGAAGTTATCTGTTGTTTGAGCGACTGTGATGCCTTAATTATGCTGCACACTCGGTGAGAACACACCATATGAGTGACAAGGCAGGCAACCTGCTTTTGTAGCTCATCTGCCAGAATGAGTCGTCGACACCCATAGCGTCTGTAAAAACAATGACAGGGGCAATAGCATATTTGCAATGTGATATCCGTAACGCATTTGTGACACACTACCGAGATTTATATATGTTGCGGGCGAGAGCCACAACTTTCGAGATACAGACATACCTAGACGGACTTAATCTACTGCATCCATCGCGCACACAAAGCAATGATCTGAATGCCCCTATTCAATCAGAGGAGCTTTGTGACTGCATCTTTTCCCTGTGTACTAGGAAGTCGCCCGGACCGGATGGTCTGCTGACTGAATTCTATGAAGCATACACCCACATTTTTGTACCACAACTGCTCAAAGTGTATGAAACAGTGCTTGATTACTCCGCCCTCACTGATACACAAAACAAGGCTCTGCTGGTATAAGAATTTGGCTCAAGCCAAATAAGAATCCTGATCTCTTGGGCTCCTATCACCCGCTAGCGCTCCTTAATACGGACTATAACATTTTCGCATCATTGTTAGCTAGGTGTCTTCCTCTACTAGTAAGAGCCCTGGTACACCCTGGTCATAATGGTTTGGTCCCTGCACGCTGCACTTCTTTAAACATACGCAGACTTTTTAGTGCAACAGTATGCCACGCAGGCCTCGCCTTGTTCAGGCTGCCTGGTGCTTGACCTGGAGAAAGCCTTTGACTCGCTGGAGTGGCCTTACTTGGCGTATGTGCTGGGTAAATACGAACTGGGGGAATACTACTTGAGTATGGTTTGCTTACTATATCAACAGCCCTCTGTCCAGATTCGTACAGGCAGGTTAATCTCAGATAATATCAGAGTTAGACGGGGCACACGTCAGGGATGCCCACTATCTCCTCTGTTGTTTTCCCTGGCTATGGAACCCTTAGCAATGTTACTTCGGAGAGACGGTGAAGAGTGGGGGGGATACGGTTGGGAGACGTGCTAAATACCGTTTCCTTGTATGCAGATGATTTATTATTGTATCTTTAAGATATTACTGCAATCCCGAAATCCATAGCTGATATACTTTCATACTTTGAGGAGAAGTCAGGACTCCGGGTAAATTGGGCCAAATCGGCGGTCTAATAATTCAGCGCTCACACCACGGAAGTGGACCTTACTCTAAATGGCGTACCCCTCACGTGGTATCCTACCACATTCATATCTCGGCGTATTCATATATCGCTCCCCTGAAGATCCAATGGAAGGCAACTTAACGGGAGCGCTTACGGCTATACACGCTCAAATGCAATTTTGGAAGACGCTTCCGCTGAATGTAATGAGCCGCATTACCCTGTTGAAAATGATCATACTCCTCAAACTGCTCCATTATTTTTCTAATCTTCCACTTTATGTTCCTTCTAAGATATTCCGAGACCTGCAGCGATTTTCTCAGGATTTTATATGGAATAAGGGTAGGCCAGGAATCGCGTTGTGGAAAATGTATATCCCCACCGGCCAGGGAGGGCTGTCGGTCCCCAACATGGAATTGTATTATTTAGCTGCCAAGCTTCAATGGGTGACAAAGTGGTTAAATGATATGTGCCTGGAAGACACAGCGACCATGCATCAGCCCTGGTCCCATTCTCACATTTGTTATTTGTTCCATCTCATCGGTAACTCCCATGACCACCGCAGATACATTTGGGACTAGCACTTAAATGGTATAAAAGAAGCTTATATCTCACCCGCACAACACCTCCATATGCCCCAATCCTACTATTGCTGGGGACACCACGGGGGAAGCTGGGTACTACAGGAGCAGCTCTCATAGCCTGGAACGCGGCAGGGCTCGAGACACTGGGCAACCTGTTTAGGGACGACGCACTACTAACATTCAAGACGCTAGTTGAGGACAATGAACTCCCAGTGGGACAATTTTTGTTGCACACCTCCCTCCTGAAAGCTCTGTCAACTGCCTGGGGAGATCTGGCTACTGAGCCATTGACGTACCTGTTGGTGAAATATTTGCACGTGATGGGCATAGGGTCACATGTAGTGCACTGGCTGGTGGAGGCACTTCTCACACACACGCTGAGACCAATGACATAACTTAGGGACAGATGGGAGGCAGATAGAGGTCGGCCTTGGACGGACAAGGAATGGGATGCTATATTGGAGGGTGCTAGGAACATATCCAGAAACTCGAGGTTCAAGCTCATCCAAACGTACATTACACAGAGGGCATAACTCTCACCTGACATGATCAATAGGTACTTCCACATCACCACTTCTGCATGTCCATGTTGTCAACAAGTGAATGTAGATCTGCTCCACATGCTGTGGACCTGTACCTCCCTTCAGCATTACTGGAGGGAGGTGGTCACAAGTCTGGCTTCATGCACAAACACAGACATGCCAGGTCGTGGGAGGTGTGCCTCCTTGGGCTGTATGCCAGATCAAAAAAAAATAAAGTTACCTCGAAATTTCGGGACCTGGGTTTCATTAATGCTAAATGTCTCCTAACTAAGAAATGGAAAAATGCAATCCCCCTGAGATACTTAGTTGGAGGCGTTCATTCATGGTATGGGCTCAGGCAGAGAGTACAGCGTTACATAGAGAGGAGATAGCTGATCTTCGTAAGTTTCCCATTGCACAAGACTGGGACACACTGCTAGCTGCCTTCCAGACTGACAATCAGACAGAAATCGATGCTGCCTCGTTAGCTAACCAGCGATCAGCTCACCAGCCCTCCTCCCCACTACTCAGCTAAGGAGAGTTGACACATCTCAGTGTTGGTGGAACTGGTTTCTGTGGCTCCCCATGGTCTGTTACGGATGGCCCCACACACGCCTCCGCCCCTCTGTCCTCGGACACGGGGGTTCTCCTCGTTGATGGCTGCTCTGCCCTGATATGTGTGACGTGACAGTTATCCATTGTGCGTGTGACTGTGTGGTAGTGTTCTAATGATAACTATTTAGATACAGGCATGCATGATTAGCATTACTAGGGTTTCATGGATGGCAGAGGTTCTTTTGATGTTTTAAGTTTTTAGTTCTGTTTAGAATATTTTAGAAAATATGCTTTATTGGTACTCATCAGTGATCAATATATGTGTACTGCAGTTATATAAGTCCTTCTTCTATTAAACAGTGAATTGCCAATGCGCCCCGAATGGCTAGGCGCTGGATGCACCTGGTGCACATGCGTGAACTCCTGTTAGGACGGTTTTGATCAAATATGCTATGAGTACATAAAATATAGCAATGACATTAATTGGTAATCTACAATGTGGCTCGACTGTGGGGAATGGCACACGGAGGTACTTATGCATATGTTCAAGTATGATATAATTGTCAGCAGTATGGAATAGCGTGAATGTTTTATTTTTATATTGTGGCGATGTTTAAAGCTATTCTGCACATGCTATTTGCATTTCTGATGTTCACATCTAAAGCTTTTGTATGTATACGTGTTGTCAGACATATTTAAAAAATAAAATGCCAATAAAGATATTTAAACAAAAATGAATGCTCAGGGTGTTCCCATCCTGTCTGATCTAAATCGACCTTATCTCCTAACCAGAGCACTTTGCTAAGCTAAATCTGGCGGTGACTCCGCGTTCTACAGGAAACGTAGTAGATGTTCTTTTTCTGTTCCGCCCTCTGGAACAACTTGCCTCTCGAGCTAAGACATATCCTGAATCATTTTGAGTTCAGGAAAAAGCTAAAAACATGGCTTTATATTTTTTAGGCGGTCCTCATCCCCTTTGCCATTTATTTTGGTGTGTTAGTCTGATCCGTTAGTCAGCGCTGGGGGAACCTTGTTGCTGGGGCAGCTACGCGATTTATACATTTAATTAACATAACTAGGCAGACTAATCCCTACAAATACAGTAACCAGCTGGGTTACTGAAATAACTGATTATTTTTTTTACGTCGAACAGCATGTTCATCTTGGAGATGTCAGATTGTTGTCAGATACGTGTGTGCATAATACTAAAGACAAAAAAAAACAATTGATGGACAGAATGCAGAACAATGTCAAACATTCACCCCAGTACAGAGATCTGGGCCTAAATCCATCGTTTTTTTGCTCACAATGTCATTCCAGTTTGGACACAGCCATATGCACATATGCACATCAGTTGTGACCCTGCGGCCAATGGAAACAGTTCAGCCTGAACTGCCAAGCCAGGTCCTCCATGGACTGGAACCAAGCATCCTAGGTTGGCTTCGGAGTTTCACCCTCATCAGCCAGGATAGCTTGACGCCAGTGGCATGGAGAGCACAGGGCCCAAGTCTGGGCATACCCGTCCTACTCGGGGTGACAAATGCAAAAAGAACAACCAATGGACAGAATGCAGAACAATGTCATACATTCACCGGAGTACAGAGATCTGGGCCGAAATCCATCATTCTTTTGCTCACCATGCCATTCAAGTTTGGACGCAGCCACATGCAAATCAGTCTTGACCCTGCGCCCAGTGGGAACAGTCCAGCCTGAATTGCCAAGCCAGATCCTCCCTGGACTGGAACCAAGTATCCTAGGACCAGTTTTGGGGTTTCACCCCTTATCAGCCAGGATAGCTTGACTCCAGTGGCATGGAGAGCACGGGACCCACGTCTGAGCATACCTGTTCCTCTCGGGGTGACGAATGCAAAAAGAACAATTGATGGACAGAATGCAGAACAATGTCATACATTCACCCGAGTACAGAGATCTGGGCCTAAATCCATCGTTCTTTTGTTCACCATGCCATTCAAGTTTGGACGCAGCCTTATGCAAATCAGTCTTGACCCTGCACCCAGTGGGAACAGTTCAGCCTGAACTGCCAAGCCAGGTCCTACCTGGACTGGAACCAAGCATCCTAGGACCGGTTTCGGGGTTTCATCCTTGGACCGGTTTCGGGGTTTCACCCCTTATCAGCCAGGATAGCTCGACTCCAGTGGCATGGAGTGCACGGGACCCACGTCTGAGCATACCCGTCCCACTCGGGGTGACAAATGCAAAAAGAACAATTGATGGACAGAATGCAGAACAATGTCATAGATTCACCCCAGTACAGAGCCTTTGCCACTGGATTCAAGCTAGCCTGGCTGATGAGGGGTTTTACCCCGAAAACCGGTCCCCGGATGCTTGTTTCCAGTCCAGGGAAGACCTGGATTGGCAGTTTGGGCTGGACTTCACTGTACCCATGAGGCATAGGGTCAAGACTTATTTGCATATAGCTGGGTCTGACTGGGGTGGCAAAGTGAGCTAAAGAACGATGGTGGATACAACACAGATCTGTGACTGGGGGTGAGTGTCTGAAAAGTGTCAGCGCTCCGTCCATCATCTCCTTGTGTTTGCATAATAGTACAGAGGTGCATATTTTTTGGATGGAAAGTCTCTATGTAAATTGTGTTTCTGATGTGCATGTTATGTCGTTTGGAGAACAATGGTAGTGACAAAACCATGCTGTTATAAACTGCACAATTTAGCGAAGTTGTAAACTTAAAAGTTGTATGAATACTTTCTGCTCATATGACCATCATTTTGAAAATTCCCGAAGTTGCTTTTTATTGTTCTCCCCGCAATTTGAAAAAGTAAATAATCTCCAAGTTCTAGCTGTAACAGTGTTTTTCACTCCTGTCACATTCGTTAAGTCATTTTCATACCTCATCACATCACTACACTGGTTACCCGTGATTTAAACGCATTGCATTCAAAGCTCTCACTCTGGCATTCAGAGCATTTCGGGGACATGGCCCAGCATACCTGAGAGCTAGACTAAAGCACTATCATCACAACTATCATCACAACCGGACCCATAGATCTAACCACCATCGTCTCCTCGCTATCCCTCGTTTTCACAAGACTAGAACTGGTGGCAGACTCTTTACAGTCATAACCTCTAGACTCTGGAATGCCCTGCCACTCTCCCTCTGCTAATCTGAGTCAGAACCCATATTTTGACGTGCCTTGAAAACCTGGTTGTTCACCAACCTCCAGTTCTCTTCATCTGTCTGTCATCTGTCACCTGTCTCAGTGCCGGGACACCCCGTTGGAGGTAGCTGTGCACTTTACAAACTCCTAAATAAATAAAAAATAAATTACATGCAGACTTGATTAATTACACAGAAACACCCTACAGGCCTAATTACAATGTCGGTCGGAAAGCCTCCAACTGCTGGTCAGAGGCTTTCTGACCGACATTGTATGTTTAAAGTCAGACCACTGTATTGTGATGGTGGTGGTCAGTTGTTAAACCACCCAGGGAATCCTACATGGTTACGACAGGATCAAGGAGCCCATCGACCAATCGGCAAACCCTCACAATCCCTTAACAATAGTGTTTCCACCTTCGGGATTATGATGTCGGTTTCCGACAGCCAATCCATGTCGGGCTTTCCGACATGAATTGGCTGTTGGAAACTGACTTTGGAGGCCCCTAGCTGGGCCCCATTTCCTCCGGTCCTCCCCATTTGGTCCTGGGGGGCACCTAAGAGGTGCCCGCCACATTTTTCTATGGGAGCTTATGCTGCGGGTGTTTTACGCCCGCCACACAAGCTCCCATAGAAAAATGGATGTTTACGACCGCACTGTGTGCAGTCGCATCCAAAAGATGCGGTGGAAACCGTCGACCTGAGGTCTGTCGGTTCTCATTCCGCAACGATGTTGGGCAGACAGGAGTCCGCCAGACATCATAATCAGGGCCTATTTGTATATATTTTTTTATGTCTTACAATAAATCCACAAGAACAATCTGCAAAAACATATCGACAACAATAAAAACAATGGGCCTGATTCACAAAAGTAAACTTAGACCAAACGTCTAAGTTTAGACCTAAAGTCCAACTTTACTAAAGTTAGACTTTTGGTCTCAGTTTAGACCAAAATTGTAACCTAGACCAAAAGTCTAAATTTACTACTACTAAAGTTAGACTTTTGGTCTAAGTTTAGACCAAAAGTCAAACCTAGACCAAAAGTCTAACTTTACTACTACTAAAGTTAGACTTTTGGTCTAAGTTTAGACCAAAAGTCTGACTTAGACCAACAGTCTAACTTTAGTAGTAGTAAATATAAGATTCTGTGCCCTTAATGCAACACCTAATAGCACAGCTTAAAAGTCATGGTGCATGCATTTCTTTATTTTCCATGAGGAGAACGAAAGTATTCCCAGGTAGTCCTATTATCTCTCCTTTTCCAACAGCCTCCAAACTGTTTATAACATCATGTCCCGTTGCAGGTATACCCTGTTGTGCACAAGCTGTTTCTTCCATTTCATCTCTGTAGCCTCTGACTCCAAAGCTGTCTCCGGTTAATGAAGGCTTTGTCCCTAATCTCCATTAGCATCCAAGAGGAAATCTGTGGACTCCGCATGACGACTTGCCTCTGTTGCTAATGGTTTCATTGTTTTAAAGACAAGACTTCCTGCAGAGCCCACATACCTCCGGTGGGTATCTGTGTGCTTTTGCAATGGTTGCAATCACAACAAAGACATGTTAATCACCAATTTAAACATTGGCAACTTGCATTTAGGTGTTTATTGTACAATTAGTATAGTTATTTAAGCCTGTGGGTGCCAATTAAAGTCCACTGGTCGTAAAGAGAGAGTTGATTTTCTTGATCAACAATATGACTCTCTCTTTCTTTACTTGTTTAATTTTTAATTTGTACTGTTAAATGCATTTACTTATTGTGAATCATTTTCAAACAGATGTAACTCCCAAGTGTATTTATAAATGATTAAAGGTAATAGTAATCAATTCAGTGGAATTACACAAGGCAACCAGTAGGCGCCACAGTCAAGTATGGACGAGCACTTTATTTGTACAAAGCACTGGCTCATGAATATTGTCCTTAATGCATGCATTAATTTTGAATGTGTTCATATGTGTATGGTTTTAATAATGGTTTTAAATAACAATGTAATAACAAGATTCATTTATTCATTCATTCATTCATACCTGTCACTTCTGAATTTCTTACTTACTAAAATCATCATAGTACGCACATTTCGATACCATATTGCAGTTTAAAAGCTGGCTTATTAACGAATCTGGTACATATTAGGTGAATGAGCAGGGATACTAGTTGTGTATATTGACATATAACTGTGGTGCATGGGCTAACTCTGCACATTAGGAGTTGACTGCTGACACGAGCTAGTTGCAGCCTGACTGTGTGAAGAAGGGTTTTGCTGCAAGAACTTGCAGATAACCACTGGTTTTACTTTGGTTGTGTGTGTGTGTGGTGACTGAGCATTGCAGTAACTATGCATACTCTCACAGGTGGACTGCCACTCAGCACAGCCCTGCTCATTGAAGTCCTTGACCATGTAGCTGCAAGGTTTTCTTCTCAAATATATTTTTGGGTCCATGACCCTGAACTAGAGTCCATGGGTCCAATGACCGGGCCGGACTGATTACCGGGCGTTTTGGAATGCTGCCGAGCTGGGGGCTGATTCTACTGCGGTGCCGGCTGATTTCGTTGATGGAGATCTGCGTGTGCTAGGAAATTAACAAAGCAAAACGAATTTCGTTAAGCACATGCAGGTCCCCATCAACAAAATCAGCCTTCAGCTCACCAGCATTCCAAAACGCGCGGTAGCCAGTCGGGCCCTGGCCAAGGAAGTATGTGATGGACACAGGCATTCAAATGGGTCCTCGATTCTCTCAATTATACGTGAGGGCCATGGTCCTCATGATTAATTTGCAAAAAAAGTGATAAACTAATAGCCCCAGAACAAGACAGCCTACGGTTCATGAATTAGATATTTGGAGCTGTAAAATCTCAAAAGAATTATTCAGACTGATCTGGCCTCCCTTCCAGTAGGAAAAAATAAACAGACTTAACAAATGGATACACTACGGCTAAGTATCCACAACTAGAATCAATATTGTAGAAATTTAAATTTTACCCAAATATATATTTGTGTTTGAAGTGCTTTCTATTAATGCGGCAAGCAATAGATTTATTTGAATAAACCAGAACAAAACAATAATCGACTGCAAACAGTTATAAACTAGATTATTTATGCTATGGTTGCCCCTTATGTTAGGTTTGGATGTCTTATGCATAAGTAAAGTATATCTTCACCCTACATGAAAAAATAAGAAATAAGGTATCTCAGAATGCATGCCTTATAGGAGCCAATAATGTTAAACACATGGACTATAAAAACCTGTTATGCATAAACTATTATAAACTATTATAAAATTCCCATTGTCAGAAATCACTAACCTTCCACTTTGGATCAAATTGGAGCAAAACTCTTTTACATCTCCTATGGCCTTTATTATGATTACATACACAAGAGTTTGAGGGCCAGTGGTAGAAACGAGGAAAAGGGAATGGGAAAGAATAACAAAAACAAAGACACTGGACTCCAGTACTCTTGTTTGTCATTGATAAGAAACAAAATCCAGACCAACACGACCTATGCCAAGGAACTGTTCAATGTCATACAGCAGTTCACAAAACCCCTCAGCGAAGCCACGGACGTCACACCTTCCCAGGAACTCTGCAACTAGCTCAGCTCCTACTTCCACCTGAAGATCAAGGTCCTCTATGACAACTTTAGTGAACAGACGCTGGACACCACCTCCCTCCCCCATGCCAACAATAAGCCGTCCATCATGACCTGGAATCCCACCACCGTCAGACACATCACCACGACCATGATGAAAACCCACTCAGGGGCCCCAACGGACCCCTGCTCACCGCACATATTCCACAGGGCCGCCGCCGCCATCTCACCCGAACTAGGATGGACCATCAACGACTCCTTCATGTCTGGCATCCTACCAGATGACTGTAAGCGGGCGAAGGTTAAACCCCTCCTCAAGAAACCGACGGCAGACCCAACAGACCTGAAAAACTACTGGCCCATCTCTGTCCTCCCCTTCACGGCCAACGTCACAGAGAGACTCGTAAACGCCCAAATGGCGCTTCCATGGAAGAGAACAACATCCTGGACGCCTCCCAGTCTGGATTTTGCAGCAAACACAGCACCAAGACCACCCTCCTTGCCGCCACTGACGATATCCGCATGCTACTCGACACGGGACTCACTGCGGCCCTCATCCTTCTAGACCTCTCCGCAGCCTTCGACACCGTTTCACATAGCACGCTAGCAGCCAGACTTCATGACGCGGGGATACAAGAAGCTGCCCTCGACTGGATCCAATGCTTTCTCTACAGCCGAACCCAGAGGATCAGACTCCCTCCCTTCCTCTCCGAACCCGCCAATTTCAACTATGGAGTACCCCAAGGATCATCACTCAGCCCCATGCTCTTCCACATCTACATGGCCCCCCTCGCCACCATCTTCAGACAGCATGGGCTCAGCATTGTATCCTATGCCGACGACACCCAGCTCATCCTCTCACTCACAAAGAATACCGACGACTCCAGGAAGGAATGAAGAACGTGGCAGTCTGGATGAAGGACAGCTGTTTGAAGCTCAACTCAGAGAAGATCAAAGTCCTCATCCTCAGACCCTGCACCTCCGCCTGAGACAACACCTGGTGGCCCTCCGCCCTCAGGAATCCACACACCCTACAGACCATGCACGACACCTCTGCATCATCCTTGATTACTCTCTCTCCATGAACCACCAGGACAACACTGTCACCTCCACCAGTTTCAACTGCCTGCGCATCCTCTGCAAGACCTTCAAGTGGATCCCCCCCAACTGCAGAAGGACCGCCACTCACGCGCTCATAACCAGCAGACTGGACTATGGCAACGCCATATACGTCGGAATGAACAGAACCCTTCTACACAAACTCCAAACCATCCAGAACGCAGCAGCTAGACTCATCCTCGGGACCCCTCGTCACTAACACATGACCCATCATCGGAAGGGGTCTGGCCAGCAGCCTTGTGGAGCTCATTGAGAGCTTTCACGGAGGCTGTCCCGGTACATATATGCACTATAAGGCTGCTGGGTTTAGCTGGGAACGTGCTATCATGCCTGGCGTGTGCGGAGCCATGCAGTACCTCTCCTTGCACACAAATGGGGCACAAACACAACAGGCATTCTTTCTAATTTACTTAAGTTCCTACATATAGACGGGGACAGAACTGGGGAGTGTAGTCTGTAACTTTAAGTTATATGCGATCGGACAATGCTGGGGAGGTAGATCCAGCTGAGCCTTGCTTACCGATTTAATATGTTTGAACTAATTTCCAACCTTAACCAGTAATCTTTCATTGGATTCTCATGGTCCTACTAATTTGTCTAAAGAGCTAGTGCGAGATCCTTTTGAACTCTATTGTCGCAAAAGGACCACCTCCCACCCAGTAGGGTCGGTAGCTGTACACAAGCACAGTAGAATGACCAGTTACTGAGGGCATGATAATCATCAGGGTATTATATTGTTTCGCTGCACCAGTGACTACTTATTAAGTGGGTTACATGATCTGGCTAGTCACTATGTTTACTTGGGTTAAGACCTAAGCTAAGCCACATACCTGGGGACGCTATAACAGGAAGTGGCGTCTCAGTTGGATTAGACAACAGGTCCAGCCTCTCTATAGGCCGCTTGGTAGAGGTGGTGATACGGTACAGTATTCAGAGGCTTCATCTCAGGTGCTGGGTAATTTCGCATCATGCGGTATATTAACATAAGTAAATTAGCCTTTTATACACTCATGGGGACATCTTGACATGGTCTTAACTGAGTAGAGACATGTCCCAACCCCACATAGGGAGCAGCCTCAGTCAGCAGGGGAAAGCTGTAGATCAAAGGAAATATCTTCAACTCACTCAGAACACAAGATTGCAAAGCGTGAGTAAGGGCGGATCTGCAACATTACTTGGTAATGGAGCATACAGTTTGGGCTCAGATTGTAAGCTGAAGGAGAGGCGATTGGTCCAGATTGCTCCTCATCATTGGGACGGTAATAGCCACTGGCATAATTCTGCCTGGTTGGGTACCATGGTTTATGGTGAGGAGCCGTTGGCGGACTATTCAACGTCCGGCAGTGGTCCTGTGCAACTGCTGAGGTGGGGGGCTATTCATAGAAATGGAATTAGCAGCATAGCAGTGTTGGTTCAGTGTGCAGGACGTTACAAGGCGTTTTCGGCTGCATGGGAAAAGGGGTATAGTTGACGTCACGCAGTAATGTTATTGGGGGATCAGGGCTGGCTGGAGGAAAAGGGGGATTAACATACTGGGGGTCCTGGACTGTTCAGCCCTACCCATGGTCGCCTGGAGTTCTTCGTGGATAGGAACTGCCGGGGTTGATCGCAACCCAGGCATCCCAGCAGATAGGACAACTTGTATGGCTCCCAAGAGGCATCGGTAAGGTGCCCATGGCTATCCTCAGCCGGTAATGACATTGTGGAATAAAGGGTTATCTTAAGTCCTCCATGGAAAAGCAGACACTCATGGAGAGGATAATTCGCATTATCCGTAATAAAATAGTGCCTCAGGAACATTGATATTTTGGGGGTTGTCTGGCTACAACTGTGGGTGGCAAAGCTGCTCTCACCGTGGGGTTTTTAGTAAAAAAAAAGAAAAGATAATTATAGGCCTATCACATGATCCAGAGATATTGTCAGTCTTCTCGCTGATTTTAGGACTGGACTGTCCCCTTCACGGGGGAGGATTTGTGTAGGCAGCGGGGAGGTGGAAGGGGGGGCTAACCTGCTGGTGGTCGTAAACTCTCCTACCGTACCCCGCAAGGCCAGGTTTTCGGGAATTTTTGAGGATCACACCTGTGCTCAGGTATCCCAGTGGGCTAAGCCGCTATGCGGTGCCCTGTTTTTAAGTATGCTGTTCCTTTATTCGGATAGCGTAGCAGCAGTTCTGTGGGTCCAGTATGGAGGAAGCACAGGAGGCTACTAAGTTTGCACACCATTGGACTGGGGTGGGTTGTCTAACTTTGCAGGACCAGTTTGGTCAGCTTGAACCAGCAATAAAATCAAAGCAGTTACCCGCCCGGTCATTTTAGTCATTCATGTTGGCAAGAACATCTTGATACCGCTGGACAGGTTAGGGATGAGGGAGGTCTTGTTTGCAGCCGTGCCTAGCTTTAGACATTACTTATCGGCAACAAGCTACACCATTCGAGTAACAGAATCTTATCTGGTTCCACAATGGGCACAATTTGGCACAACTGGCTAACTGCCAGGATAAAGGGAGTTGTTCCATCTACATGGGGGGCATCTGGTCGACAAAAAGGGCAGGAGATTTTATCCAGACCATACTGGGTTATTGTGAAGCACAGTCAGTGCTGGGGGGGTTGGGTGAGTGCGCCAGGGAGTTTCTCACCCTGTGGCGGAACGCTGACAGATAACAATGAAGGGGCATGCACAGCAATGGAAGTTTAGTGACTGTATGCACCCCAGGAGAGGGTAGGATGGACGTGTGCAAAGGGTAGACGGGGAGGCAACTGACCTGCTGGTGGTCCTGCACTCTACTGCCCTAACCCACACTATAAGGGCTGAGTAGAATATTGGGGAGGCTACCTGTGTTCAGGTACCCCTGGTGGGCTGGTGCGCTATGCGGTGACCTGGATTTCAAGTTATGCTCTGTTTTCTGTAGCGCGTTGGGGCCTGCCGGCACAATGTGTGTAGCTGAGTGGGTCGACCAAGTCGGACAAATTCAAATTCTAATTTCCTTACTGCCTTTGACATATGGTTGTCGCTAAAGTCTGATGCTGTGAATAATGATATATGTCCAAGTGGAATAATATTACTCTGGTAGCAGTTTGTGGTGAATTATCAGATTTGATTTGAATAAAAAGTCTACGCCTTGGACAGCATAACCTGACTCCGAATGTTCTTGGGCCCAGCGGGGGCAGAGAGGTGTCAGAAGTGTAGATGGGATGAGGGAGTGTTATGTTGTGGTGTACTCTGAGCAGGTGCCCCCCGTGCCAAGGGGAGGGTCACCCTTAGTAGCGCCACGGAGCCGAGCCTCCTCCCGGGAGGGGCTGGCTTAGGAGAGGAATACCTGGTGATGTCTACGGCATAGGTAAAGAAACTGAAACGCATCATTAAGTTATTTAAGGCAGCATCCCAGGGGCCTCGTCCTCTTTGTCTTCTTGGACCTCAGGGAAGCCGCTGGATTGTGAGAAAAACCACCCACCCACCAGGCAGAAGAGCCATTCAGAGCGCTGACAGATAACAGCAAAAGGCATGTGCAGTAAGCATGGGCCAAAAATCCGTTCCGCTCGCGGGATTTGCGGATTTTCGGCAATTTCGCGATCAGCGAATCTCCCGAAATTGCCGTAAAATTCGCAAATTCGCTCGGGCGCGGAATTTTTTTTTTTTGATGGCCAGCTCACTCTAGGGACCAAAGTTACAGGCACACAAGGTCACTGGAGGCAAATCTTCTGGGCCTTTATGCAGCTGCTGTGTAGGAAAAGCACTATACATTTACCCAACGAGGTAGCACTTACTGATTAGCCAGTAGAAAGTACTCCAGTTGAGTAGAGGTATTGCACAAAACGGTGGCATCTTCGTGCATAACTATGCAGGGCAGGATTCATACTGGCACGAGGCTCCTGTCACAAAATGTAAACCTCAACTGGAAGCACTTACAGATATAAATAAAGCAGGTGCCCGAGTTGAAGCTCAAATTCAGTAACGTTTTAATAAGCCCAAAACATTAGTGAGCACGGTCGAGGCTGGGCAAGTGTGCTTTAACCCCCATATCTGCCGTCGAAAATTAGCTGCAATACTCGAGGGAGGTCTTTGAATCCATGAGTTTCTCGAGCGCAATCCCCGTGCTGACAAATCTTCTGGCCCTTTACGCAGCTGCAGTGTGGGAAAAGCACTATACATTTACCTAATGAGGTAGCACTTACTGGATTAGCCAGTAGAATGTACTCCAGTGCAAATCGCAAAAAAATCCGCGATTTCGCAGGAAAGTCCGTGAATTTGCGGATTTTTTTTAGATTTCTCGTGAATTTGCAGACCGCAGATCTGCAAAATTCGCCCATACTTAATGCGCACAAAGTGGTACAAAAGGGGGGTGGTGATGGACGGAGCATCTGAACCAATCAAACACTCAGTCAACAGATCTGTCACCGTTCTTTAGCCCACTCTGCCACCCCAGTTCAGACATGGCCGTATGCAAATCACTTTGACCCTGTGCCTCATGGGAACAGTCCAGCCCGAACTGCCAAGCCATGCCTTCCATGGACTGGAAACAAGCTTCCGAGGACCGGTTTCTGGCATTTCAGCCATCTTCAACCCAGCTTGCTTGAAACCAGTGGCAAAGTGAGCAAAGGACTCACGTCTGAGCATACCCTGCCAACTTATGGCAAACAAAGTGGTACAAAAGGGGCATGGTGATGGACGGAGCATCTGAACCAATCAAACACTCACACCCAGTCAACAGATCTGGGTTTAATCCATCACCGTTCTTTAGCCCAATCAGCCACCCAGTTTAGACATGGCCATATGCAAATCAGTCTAACCCTGTGCCTCATGGGAACAGTCCAGCCCGAACTGCCAAGCCATGCCTTCCCTGGACCGGAAACAAGCTTCAGAGGACCGGTGGCAAAGTGAGCAAGGGACTCACGTCTGAGCATACCCTGCCAACTTATGGCAAACAAAGTGGTACAAAAGGGGGGTAATGATGGAGTGCATATAGCCATGTCTGAACTGGGGTGGTGTGGAGTGCAAAAAAACGATGGCTTTAGGCCCAGATCTCTGTACTGGGGTGAATGTATGACATTTATTTTATTTATTTATTTATTTATAAAACTTATAAAGCGCACTGTCGCCTTGCAGGCATCCTGGCGCTGGTGCTCCAGAGAATGAACGGAGGGAACAGAAGTAAAACAGCCAACTCAAACCATAGGGAACAGCCAAGTCTTCACGGATTTTCTGAACGGGAGAAGTTTATCCATTTGCCTAATCTCCCAAGGTAGACTGTTCCAAAGTTTGTCCGCAGCCACCCCAAAAGATCTTCCCCCTGCCCTGACTTTTTTAAATCTAGGGACTCTCACCAGACGTGCTGACGAGAAGCGCAGAGCCCTGGCAGGGGTATACCATGCAAATTTAGCTTGCAGCATTCTGGGTCCAAGCCCATGGAGGGGCATTGTTCTGCATTCTGTCCATCAATTGTTGTTTTTGCATTTGTCATCCCGAGTGGGACGGGTATGCTCAGACGTGAGTCCCGTGCTCTCCACACCACTGGAGTCAAGCTATCCTGGCTGATGACGGCTGATAGCCAGAAACCGGTCCTAGGATGCTTGATTCCAGTCTAGGGAAGACATGGCTTGGCAGTTCGGGCTGGACTGTTCCCATGAGGCACAGGGTCAAGGCTGATTTGCATATGGCCATGTCTGAACTGGGGTGGTGTGGAGTGCAAAAAAATGATGGATTTAGGCCCAGCTCTCTGTACTGGGGTGAATGTATGACATTGTTCTGCATTCTGTCCATCAACTGTTGTTTTTGCGTACTTAATGCGCAGCAATGGAGGTTCAGCTACTGGATGGACCCCAGGAGGGGGTAGGATGAAAGTGTGCAGAGGGTAGGCAGGGAGGGGACTGACCTGCTGGTGCTTCTGGACACTACTGCTCTAACCCGCAACGTTTGGACTGCGTAGAAACTTGGGGAGGTTTCCTGTATTCAGGTACCCCAGTGGGCCAGCACGCTATACCGTGCCCTGGATTTCAAGTGATGAACTGTTTGCTGTAGCGCGTACGGTCCTGCTGGCACAATGTGCACAGCTGAGTGGGCCGGCCGAGTTGGCCAAATTCAAATGCACAGCAATGGAGGTTCAGTGACTGAAGGACCCCAGGAGGGGGTAAGATGGAAGTGTGCAGAGGGTAGGTGGGGAGTGGACTGACCTGCTGGTGGTCCTGGACTGTTCTGCCTTAATATGGACTGAGTAGAATCCTGTCGAGGCTACCTGTGTTCAGGTACCCCTGGTGGGCTGGTGCACTATGCGGTGACCTGGATTTCAAGTTTTGGACTGTTTGCTGTAACACGTTTGGGCCTACCGACACAATGTGCGCAGCTAAGTGGGTCGGCCGAGTCAGCCAAATTCAAATTCAAGTGTAAGGCCAAGCTGAAGTGCAAGTGTAATGCTGTACCTAATTTCCTTACTGCCTTTGACATGTGGCTGTCACTAAAGCTTGATGATGTGAATATTGATATATATCCAAGTGGAATAATTTTACTCTGGTAGTGGTTTGTGGTGAATTATCTAATTTGATTTGAATAAAAAGTCTACGCCTTGGAAAACATAACCTGACTCTGAAAGTACTTGGGCCCAGCAGGGGCGGAAAGGTGTCAGAAGTGTAGTGTGGGAGGAGGGAGTGTTACTTTGTGCGCATACTATAAGTTTTCTCAGAATGCTTGTTTCAAGAGCAGAACATTCTTTCTTCTCCATAGGGCATATCTCAACACAGCTGAAATAAACCATAATTTCCCCAGCACACAGCACTGATGGGCACTAGACGTAGACTTAATGTACATGCTATGATCCTGACCATCCCTTCAACACTACTAGCAAACTGGGGTTCTTCAGACATTGTAAGCCACATAAAGTACATATTTGGTTTCCCATCATGTCACTCCTTGTTGCCAAAACTGCACTCACCTTACAGTGGCTTTTCCAACAGCTCCGCCACTGGAAGTCTAGTATGGCGCAGTGTGTAAATGGGCAATGACGGAGGAAGACATCCTTTGTTACAAAGAAGTGCAAAACAGTCTATTTCACCACACTGGGTGACCCTCCTACCACAATCCATACACCACATCAAGAACGACAGTCTCCTCCAAACCACATGGCTCCCTTACTACAGCTACTACTGGTATGTCTCACATGTACTTCACACGTGGAACACCACCTTGTGTCTCCCCTTCCCCCTTTGTTTCTAGGTCCCCCTTGCTGTACTCATCTCATGTTGCTACCCCAACTTCATCTACTGCCATGTACTGACACTCGTACTCATTGTTCCCTTTTTGATCAGTTTAAAGAGATTCGAAAGCATCTGACCCTCTCACTGTCAATTACGCTAATTGTTATGAATACCATGTAATGCACTTTGAGTGACGCTATTGTTGTGTTGCTTTGTTGGTAAACCTAATAAAACATTATTTTAAAACAAAACTAAGTTCTGGGAAGCTGATGCCACTGAAGAAGCTAACATTGACTGGGAATGCTGTGAAGCTTTAACCTGAATGTCATAGTGGCACTCATTCAATGCTCAGCGGCAGTCACATAAACATAAAAGAAGCACTGAAAGTGGGTATTTCCTGAGGAATAATAAAAATATGTAAGAAATTAATGTACATTCATAAGAATAAGTCAATATAATGAAATGTGACCTCATGTTGTTAATCCAGTGTTTACCAAAAGGCTATGTGCCAACCCAAAATGGCTAAGCCTCTTGCTTTATGAGGCCATCTTGAAAGAAGGCCATTTATTTATTTTGTATACACACACACACACACACACACACATACACACATATATATATATATATATATATATATATATATATATATATATATATATATATATATATATATATACATATATATTCACTGAAAAAAACATAGGTTTCACACTCGTTATAGTTAGGAATTAGCATTTAAAAAACCTTTGAAATTCACTGAAAAAAACATAGGTTTCACACCAGTTATAGTTAGCTGAACATTTTACTCATACAAAACCATTGAAATTCCCACGTTATAGTTAGTTGGACTCACTATAACTCGCGCGCCCGCAATCCACTGCTGATGATGTCACATATTACATCATTCATGACATGGTCAGTGACATCACTGATGACATCTCAAATGGCATCACTGATGACATCACTGATGACATCTCAAATGACATCACTGATGACATCACTGATGACATCACCCAGTGAATGTGTGTTTCTGAAAAGTAAAAATATGTTTTATATATTGAAGAATGAGTGGATGTATGAGTGTCTGGATGAAGAATATAGTAGGTGCGTGACTGACTGTATGAGTGAGTGATTACATGTGTCTTACTGAATGCATTGGTTAGTGACTAAACTGTCTGAATGTGTGCATCAGTATGTCTGTTGTTGTGTAAGCTGCTGCATGTGTTGATCGGTAGCTATATGAGTGGCTATATGGGTTATTGATTGGTTGCCCACGTATTTGTATTTGAGGGTGAGTGTGTGTGTGTGTGGCTGGGAGGTGTGTGACTCTGTGCATATATGTTTGAGCAGTTGATTCACTTGGTATATGGGTTCAAGAGTGCATGTGGAAAGAGCTGTATGGGTGGTTGACTGTGTGCATGGGTGTGTTGGTGAGTGAAATGCTATCTCAGTGCTCCATGTCCAAGTAAGTACATATGTAAAACACAGTGCATGTGAGAGTTGGCATATATAAATGACTATACATGAGAGCCTGTGATTGTGTAAGTGACTGTATGGATCAATGTGTACTTGTATCAGTGATTGTAAAAGAGAGTAAGTATGTGTTAGTATATGTTTGAATACGTAAGGTTTAGTGTGTATAACTGTGTAGTTGAGGAAATGGGAGTGTGATTGATTCTTTGCATAACAGACTAGGTGTGTGAGTAACTCTGTGGATGAGTGTCAGCATGTGAGTGTCTGCATAGGTGTATGAGTGGATATGATAGTCTTCTATTGATGAGTGACTGTATGTATGAGTGATTGTATGGGTGAATGAGTGGATGTGTGTGTAGACCTAGAAATCAGTGAGTGCGTATGTAGTTACTGGTATTGGTGTGTCAATAATTTCAGGAATGGTAGTTTGTATTTAACACTGGGTGTATCAAAGGTTAGATTAGAGTGTGAGGAGGTGCATCGTATTATCACATGGATGATGTCATCAGTGATGTCATCAGTGATGTCATTTGAGATGTCATCAGTGATGTCATCAGTGATGTCATTTGAGATGTCATCAGTGATGTCACTGACCATGTCATGAATGATATAATATGTGACATCATCAGCAGTGGATTGCGGGCGCGCGATTTATAGTGAGTCCAACTAACTATAACGTGGGAATTTCAATGGTTTTGTATGAGTAAAATGTTCAGCTAACTATAACTGGTGTGAAACCTATGGTTTTTTCAGTGAATTTCAAAGGTTTTTTAAATTCTAATTCCTAACTATAACGTTTGTGAAACCTATGGTTTTTTCAGTGAATTTCATTGTTTTTTTAAAAGCGAATTTGTTTGTATATTGACTTTGTAACCTACGATTTTTTCTTTTTTTTATAGCTGTTTTTTATAACTATTAATTATATATATATATAAATATTATTTTTTAATTATTCGTTCAATGTATATATTTTTTTAATCATTTTTTCCTGGTGCGCTCAGGGTGCGCGCTCCGGTTAGCTTACCCGTATCATTTTGTCTTGGAGCGCTCAGGGTGCGCGCACCGGTAAGCTCTCCCGAGAGCGCAGCGAGAGCGCTAATTCTGCGTTCGTAAAAAGAAATATATATGAAAACTAAATAATAATGCAAGACATTCAGTACCATACTTATAAAAGCAGTATTTTTGATTGTCCGAATGAAAATTATTTTGCATTTCCGTAAAACTAGCAAAACGTCACTCTGGCACGCCGCGTAAGCGCCCCCGGAAGCGCCTACGTTCGCGCCGCGTAAGCGCCCCTGGAAGCGCTCCGGTGCGCGCAGCGTAAGCGTGTGAAGTCATGTGACCTTAAAATAACACTTTTCATTGGTTGCTAACAGTTTTTTTTACAAAGAATGAAATCCCCATCCATTTCCTTCACTTCTTCTTTCACTTTTGTGACTGCAAGACCTGTCTTTTTCCTGCTTAATCTTTTTTGGATTATCATGGCTGCTAGACCCACCAGTAGCAGTGAGGACTCAGATGGGTTCATAGAGGAAGAGGCTCCTCAGCCTAGAGTAAAGGAGCATTTCAAATGGAATTTTTTTTCAATACCTGCAGACAAAAAAAAAGTAAATGCTCCAAAGGTGGAGTGCCGAATTTGTCACACTGTCCTGTCATGGTGTGACCCTACCAGAAAATATTCATTTGGAAATTCGACCATGATTCGGCACGTCCAGAGGAGGCCCGGGAGAGTGTCAGGGCTCTGGCACGAGAGGCTCCAGGGGATGGTGCTTCTACTTCAACTGGAGGAGCAACTGCATCGGTGAGGGGGCGACCAGAACAGCTGATCCCAAATATTCAGCCTGTTTTTAATGAGGCCACAATCAAATGCAAACATTGTGATGCACTACTTTGTTACGGGGAACAAAGTATTATGAACATTGTTCGAGCAATAGAGAACCACCGCTGCCGTCCCCAGCCCTAATTTAGATTATTTTTTTTTGCTCCTGTTGAGCAGTTTCCCATTCCCTGTTTTTGTTTTTGTTGAGAAAAAAACAAAAAAAGAAGAAAAAATAAGTTCTTTTTAGAACTACCTCCAATTCTCAAAAAAGAGCTGTATTCTTAAAAAAATGAAAAAGAGTAACTGAAGTGGAGTGCAGTGAGAGAGGAGAGGAAAATGAGTGAGAAAGCAGAGAAAGGGATGAGAGGGGAAGGGAAGTGAAGTAGGGGGGCTGAAAGAAGGTGAGTGTGGGGAAGGAGAGTGAGGAGAAGGAGAGTGAACATGGGGAATGAGGATAAGTGAAGAAAATGTAGTAAAGGAACAGGGGTGTGTGGAAGGGTAAGAAAAGAGCAGTGATGTTTAGGAAAGAGTGGAGATACAGACTGGATAAACACAAGTGAGTGTGAGACAAGGTGAGTAAGGGAGTGAAGAGACAGAGAAAGTGAAAGAAAAAGTGAGAGTAGAAGACTGAGGGCCTCATTTATGAGGCCATGCGTCACTTTTACGCCGCCGGTGCGTCACTTTTTGTGACGCACCTGTGGTGTAAAAAATGCACCTTGTTGAGTCATATTTACAAAGTGATGCATCTAGGTAGATGCGTCACTTTGTAAACCCCTTCACCACATTATACCTGCGCCAGGTATAATGTATGCAAAGGGAGCATATTGACACAAGAAAGGGTCATAGAAGTGACGCAGTGAAATCTTTGAGATTTCACTGCGTCACTTTTAGGACGCCGTTGCGTCAAAATCTTGCGCCTGCCTCACAGCAGGCGTAAGACTGACGCAGGCCCTTTCATATGGGGCTTGCCCCATGTGAAAGGATGCATTGCTGGAGTTGCGTCACTTTTGTGACACACTCCAGCAATGCGTCACTTTTGCGCTTACAGAGAAGTCAGAAATACATATCTGTAACTCCTTGCGACATGATGCGTCATACATTAAATATGACGCATCAGGAATGTTGCAAGCAGAGCGCACTGAGAATTGACGTATCACTGCTTTCACGCAGCGATGCGTCATTTATCATAAATGAAATAGAATAGGATTTGAGAAGTCACTCAAAATGTGCCCTAATTTTTCTTTCTGCAGCACTAATCATACTTTATATGGCAAAATATATCCTCATATTGTTCCTTTTTAAATTAAATGTTTTAAGAGTTACCACTTCATTCCAATCAAGATGGCTTCTGTTGTGCCATACTTTTGTCATAAGTAAGACTGTTAGCGCTCTAGTTGTTCTTTAGAACACTCTGGGACATTCTGTCATTGGGCTATACTTGGGCTACATCCGGGTGATATTTGGGCTACATTTGGGCTCTTTTGTCTCTGGTGGCCATCTTGGGAGACTGCATGTCAGAATTTTTTAATGAAATAGAATAGGATTTGAGAAGTCACTCAAAATGTGCCCTAATATTTCTTTCTGCAGCACTAATCATACTTTCTATGGCAAAATATATCCTCATATTGTTCCTTTTTAAATTAAATGTTTTAAGAGTTACCACTTCATTCCAATCAAGATGGCTTCTGTTGTGCCATACTTTTGTCATAAGTAAGACTGTTAGCGCTCTAGTTGTTCTTTTGAACACTCTGGGATATTCTGTCATAGGGCTATACTTGGTTTACATCTGGGTGATATTTGGGCTACATTTGGGCTCTTTTGTCTCTGGTGGCCATCTTGGGTGACTGCATGTCAGAATTTTTTAATGAAATAGAATAGGATTTGAGAAGTCACTCAAAATGTGCCCTAATGTTTCTTTCTGCAGAACTAATCATACTTTCTATGGAAAAATATATCCTCATATTGTTCCTTTTTAAATTTAATGTTTTAAGAGTTACCACTTCATTCCAATCAAGATGGCTTCTGGTGTGCCATACTTTTGTTATAAGTAAGACTGTTAGCACTCTAGTTGTTCTTTAGAACACTCTGGGACATTCTGTCATTGGGCTATACTTGGGCTACAACTGGGTGATATTTGGGCTACATTTGGGCTCTTTTGTCTCTGGTGGCCATCTTGGGAGACTGCATGTCAGAATTTTTTAATGAAATAGAATAGGAATTGAGAAGTCACTAAAAATGTGCCCTCATTTTTCTTTCTGAAGCACTAATCATACTTTCTATGGCAAAATGAACCCCCTCATTTTGTTCCTTTTTAAATTAAATGTTTTCAGACTTACCACTTCATTCCAATCAAGATGGCTTCTGGTGTGCCATACCTTTGTAATAAGTAGGACTGTTAGCGCTCTAGTTGTTCTTTAGAACACTGTAGGAGGCTGCAGTAGAACACAAAGGAATCAACTGACAGTCTCTGTCCTTGTTGGATGTACATGTTTTACTGAGAATGTCAGACTTCATTCTCACATGACTGAGAAAGATAATGTGAATTTACAGAAAATATGCTTTCAGTAGCTTATAGATCCCCTTCCAAACCACTGTGGGAAAAGCATGAGATAATAGTTTTCTTTCGAACATGATTCATGATATCCCAGAAGAAGGCTTTTTCACATGGTAAAATCACCTTAGAACACACCACAATTCCTAAAATGAGTATGGTACCATCAACAAATGATTTATAATGTAACTAAAGTCCTAAAACCTTCTATTAACTGCAATGCTTTTTAATGAGGTGCTATCATGTATATTGGTCCCAAGATGGCTGCCAACACTTCTTGGATGAAGAATTTGAATTTTGAATATTTTTTTTTTTTTTTGCCTTGGGGGTCCTAGTGGGACCCCCTGAGCAGGCCTAGGGGGTCAGGTTGCTTCTACTCTGCCCCCTTTTTGAGTTCTACACGTTTGTTTTTCTGCTTTCCTGTGCCTCAGTCTACTGAGGCACAAGATGGCTGCCAACACTTTCTGGTTTGAAGTGTTGACAGACATTGGAAGCCAATCAGAATGCAGCTCATGCTCGGAAAGGTAAGCTTACAGTAACCCCACTTTTTTCTCGGCCCCCGCTTGACAAATCCCCCCAAAACTTTCAGGGAAGGAGCAGAACTGAGCTGGCCAAAAGTTTGGAAAATTACACACAAATTCCTCAACCGGCGCCAGAGTTATTCCCAATAGAATGTTGCGGATTTCCTATGGTAGCCAATCCTAGGTAATATATATATATATATATATATATATATATATATATTTATTTCTTTATTTGCTGGTTTGTATAGCGCTATGAATAGACTCCCGGAGGAGTATCTCCGCGCTTATGACAGCTGCATTATAGAGTGATGTGAGTAATAAAATATTAGTTTCTGTTATATTTTTGTCAATTGCGGTAAGTAAATAATCAGAATCCGAAATAATGAGATTAGCTAAAATAGACTAAACAGAAAAGTTTTCAAATCCTTTCTAAAACAAAGGTGGTTGGAACATTGTCTCAGATAAAGTGGGAGCGTGTTCCATACATGCGGGCCCAACACAGACAAGGCCCTGCCACCTAACCTAGTTTTGCTAATTTTAGGTACATTCAGAAGCAGCTGTTCGCTGGACCTAAGTGAACGGGCAGGAACATATGGGACAAATTTTCTTGCCAGGTATTCTGGTCCCAAATCATGGAGACCCTTATGAATAACACAGCAGGTCTTAAACTTTACTCGAAGACGTATGGGCAGCCAATGAAGTTTGTGTAACAAAGGTTTCGATGGAGATCTAGGGGGGGCATTTAGCACCAACCTGGCTGCTGTATTCTGCACTACCTGCAGACGATCTAAAACTTCTTCATTTGCACCTGCCAAGAGCCCGTTACAATAATCAAAGCGGCTGATCACCAGAGCCTGAACTAAGGTTCTCCTATGGGTATCAGGAAGAAATGGAAAAATCCTGCGAAGGAGACCTATCACATGAAAACAGGCTCCTACAGTGGTATTAACATGCTGTTTCATGGTCAGCTCTGGTTCCAGCCGAACCCCCAGGTTCTTGACCATTGCTGTAGGCTCAGGAATTGGGCCTAAGTCCAGAGGCCACCAGTCAGGGGACCATTGGACCTTGGCTTTGCCAAAAAGCATCACCTCGGTCTTTCCAACGTTACATTGAAGAAAGTTGGAAGACATCCAACTCGCTATTGCCTTCATCCCATCGGAGAAAGATTGTATAATCTCCGATGTTAGTTGTTTAAAAGGAAAGAGCAGTTGTGTGTCATCAGCGTAGGACACTGGACAGAAACCAAATGCTCTGGTTATTTCTGCCAAGGGAGCCACATAGGTGTTACACAGGGTCGGGCTCAAACACGATCCCTGCGGGACCCCCTTGGTAATCTTAACCTCTTCCGACCTAAACTCACCCATGGTGACACATTGTGTGCGGTTGGAGAGAAAGCTTTTGATCCAGTCCAGCGCCCCACCACCGATTCCACTCACAGACAGTCGTTCGATCAAGATGTTATGAGAGATGGTATCGAACGCTGCCGATAAATCCAGCAGTACCAGGACGACGGAATAACCATCGTCCTGGTACCTACGTATGTTATCGACAGCAAGGCCGCTTCGGTGGTATATATATATAGTGTGATTTACGGAAGAGGTGTGTTTTAAGTCACTTCATGAACATCACATTGGTGGGTGCAGTTCAGATCTCTGCAAGGAGGAAATTCCAGGGAGGTATGGTGGCACTGGAGAATTTTTGGTTCACCGTAGAATATTTCTGACTATCAAACATCTTTAGCATCGTGAGATGTTGAAAAGATTGGCAAGATATGGGTGATGATTTAGATGAATGGTGTTCTTTGCTTAAGAGATGATTTATACTATAGGTTCAGTGATTCAGCTTGATAGTGGGTGTGATGTGGCTGAAATTTTGCAGATGACAAATGTTGAGCAGTGAATTGAATAACTGCTTTGATGAGGACCAGTGAGGATTTATGGATGCCTGTTAGAACACACTTTCCAGAATCCAGCTGAGGAAGGACTAGAGGGTGAGCTGTGTTTTTTATCTGTTCTGGTGAGAGTAGCTTTTGGATCTCTTTCAAGCAGAACAGTTAAATGTTACCAGGTCTGGTGACTGTTGTTATGTGTGAGAAGAATGATAACGTGAGTTCAAATGTGAATCCCAGTGAGTTTGCAGAAGAACTCTGAGAGTTGAGACCGTCCCTATTGAGTTTCTCAGACAGATTTACCTCGAATTTGTTTCATTTGTGGAGAGAAAAACTCATATTTGCCAATTCGAAAAGATTTCGCTACAGTACATTTTCCATTGATTGGGTTTAGTAAGAGTGAGGCAGAGAGTGCATATGCCATGCATGGAAAGTTGCCATTGTGAATTGGTAAGATTGTTTTTACATCCTTTATAATATACATTCTCATTTCATGCAGGTTTGTAGGTTGATTAATATTTAGCATAGTCTAGAGATCAATAACTCTCCTGCACTCAAATAAGAGTCTCTTCCTGTTAATTTATCAGTCACCGGAGAGGCAAACAAAACAAAAAGGGTTATATGGAGTAACAAAAAACACAAATACTCTTTTTGATCTGGTACCTAGGCTATTTTTTGTTTTCAAATATGACTATGCCCATATAATTTGCTATTAGTACATTGTATGTGTCGCAGTGTGTTCAACCCTACATGGAACTTGCACATTTTGCAGGTTTAGGTGTGCACTTTTATGTGTCATTAGTTTTCCGACTGTAGTATCCTCAGCTTTGACGAACAAAGATGATCTATATTTTAGCTGATATTCAAAATCGTGCATACAATTCCTGGGTACCTTTGATGAATGGATTCTCCCATGCAACTGAAATCTCTGTGCACATCAAGCAAGAAGTGTATTGTGACTTCATAAAATATGTATCAGAATTTTTTTTAAAAACAGTTCACTTACGCAACGTATTTTTGGCGGTCGATGGTAAAATTTACCAGACAGTCAAATGAGTTTCCTGCAATTGTGCAAAAGTGGCCCTTATCGAATACATCAGCAGTGAGATGCAAAGCCAAATGAAGGATACTTCCTCCAGCAAACAGCGTTGCTACATATTGCTCCCTTATTATGTTCCACAAACAAATTCAAATCAGTTTTTTATCCATTTTCAGATGCCTGTGAGAAGTCTGCAATTCCTTCAAGTTCAGAAATCTCAGACTCTTCTCCTACAAGCAAAATGGACCCCAATTCACCAGCCAGATCTACGCCTACCATTCCGGGAAGCATCACCGACTTCCTGGATGAAATACAAGCCCAGCCCCAGTGTGTTATGAAAACTATTGCCATTGATGAAGAATCCTTAGAGGGTAACTAATCATTGTTGGTGATTCCTGTACGAGTTCTTTTCAATGTGCATGTTTGCTAACTCGTAGTTTCCTTCCCTTACATTTCAAACATTTTATGGCGTTTTGTTTTTCAAAATCCTTAATGATAAAATACAATGAACGCACAGCAATACACCACTTTACAGACCACAAACATGCACACACATACTAATGTTAAAACACATTTATACTACTAAAAATAATGACTATGGGCCAATATAACCTGTTTTGGAGCAAGTGTAATAATAAATGTGTTTTTTTACATTTCTAACAGCAGTACAAAGGTCTTGCGCGGAGTTATTTTTACACCTCAGCCTAGGAAGCTTGAAAACTTGAACTTTGAGTTCCCAAAACAATAAGACAATACAGTGAAAAAAGGCATTCGCCTACTAATCTCCAAGGATGTGAAATAAATTATACAAGAACCTAGGAGTGTACGCTAATGTGCTGGCATTCTGAAAGGACCTAAAACCCCACCTTGAAGAATGCATGTATTGAAGACCTTGCTATGTTTATACTTGCTGCACTAAAATCTGTCATTAATTATTGTTACTGTGTTTGTTTTCTGAAACTTATAAAGTACTCTCTGCCCATCTTGTTGGATTCTCATTATAAACCACCTTGGGAAAAAAATCCGAATTGTTGTCATGTAATCCTTCAACTGCCAGCTATCAACTAATTATGAATCTTCCTGTACGTCCGGCATTATCTGCTCTTGCAAGTGGCAGTTTTCAGAAACTGTGTCCAACAACAAAAAAGAATTAATGTGAAGAGCAAATACAAGCGTTTGATTGCATCATTTGAATACGACACCACTGCGAGGGCCTAAGAAGAGGAAACAGATGAAGATGATATAGATGGAAAGTTTGCAGTTGAGAACTAATTTGAGATTCATGTTCATTTTGCTGATGTAACGTCGGAACGTCACACTGTGGCCTGTAAGTGAATCCACATTAAAAATAAATACAGGTGTGGCTTTTCATAAAGGTAACTTACACTTGTGTGTAAATGACACATGTAAGTTTACTTCTACACTTCTGAGTATATTTACAACTTTTGGCTATTCACGAATTACAAGAGTAAAGTTACTGAAAAGTATAGACGTGCCTTTTCCCTCTATTTGAAACAGCTGGAGGAGCCACATTTATGAGTGTGCGGAACTGCTGCCAAAACGGAGGAGTAGTACGCCAGCACCACACATACACAAACACCCTCCCATTGAAAATATGAATGCATGAACTTAAAATAGAATGCAATTGGGAATAATGTTAAATTAAATTAATTTATTTTGGCCTTTTATATATATATATATATATATATATATATATATATATATATATATATATATATATATATATATATATATATATATATATATATATATAAAAATGAATGTAATGTGAAAAAGGTAATCATTATTATAAAATAAATATTATTTTACAACACAATATTTTAATCATTTTTCTAGTTTAAGAATGTATGTAACTTTAATTTTCCAAAAACTTATTTAAATTATCCTAAAAAAAAATTCTTTTTATGACTTATTGTAATTTTAAATACTTATAAATAAATATGAATAGTTTACTTTATGTGGGATTTAAAAAAGTAAATCTTAAAAAAGAATGTTAATTCAATATATTTAAATTAATGAACTATTTAATAAAAACTTTAAGTTAAGAGTGCTGTAATTGTTTTAAATTTTCTTCCACAATGAAAATAAACTTCTGACACTAATTTTCATCACTATTCAGGTGTAGACCTCCTAGGAATAATATATAGGGAAATATATATATGAATATTTATAACCTACTAAAACATAGTACAAATCTTGTTATTTTGAAAATCAATGTAAAGTAATGTTGTATATTTGTTTTAACTGTAGTTTAAAATAGGAATTGCCACAGCAGTATTAACTCAATCTTAAAATAACATTTAATTATGTTGAATATATTAAATTAAATTATTTTTCTAAACATGACATTTAATACAAATCTCCCCTATAAAAAAATAAATGCATTGGAAATTATTAAATGAAATGTATAAATTAAAGTATAAATCATTTATTTATATTTTATAAAAAATGAATGCCACATTACTGTTTAAAATTATGAAGGCTATTAAAATATTTTAAAATTTTAAAAAACAGTTTTATTTTAGAACATGTTTTCCTGTCAAATTACATTTGTTTATATTTTGAACATGATTAAATTATTTCCTATAGGATTTTATTTTAGGTTCTTACTTTGGGATGGTGTTTCAGTACCAATGTTTGGCCAGGTGTGGTGCTGGACTTGCTCAGATCTTGAGTACATTTTCTACTGATTTGGGTCCTTTTTGACATTTTGAACTTTAGAAGTGCAGTTTGTGAATATCAATAGACTTAGGGGCAGTAGCGGTCGGCAGTAGGAGTTACTGCAGGGCGGTGACGTGGGCAGGGGAGGGGCAGGGTGGGGGTTAGTAATGTATGGATTACGGAGTTTTACAGGTAAGTAAACATTTAAATAAATAAAACAAATTTTGTTGCGCGCACTGCATCACTTTTGGTGATGCAGTGCACACAACAAAATTAGTATGGGCTCTATCAGAGTTTGTATTATATTAGTGAGGAGTGAGTGGAGCTTTCTTTCATTCTAGTGCCTAGTAGGCCACGGAAAACCCCCTTTTTAACTTGTTGCTAGTACCCTATTCCCTTGGCGTTGCATAAGGGTTCCCTTTCATTTTTTTTGTAGCCTTCCTGCACAAAAACAACCACCCCAACAATGCAGACACCCTTGCATCATGGTGCAAGGGTGCCTGCATTTCCGCATGGCAGCCTATTGTGGGACAGCACAGGGGAAAAGGATAGGAATGCTTCGTTTCTCACAGATACCTTGCATTCTGTCCTTTTTTTTTGAGGCATGGCAGCGCAGCAAGTATTCTTGCGGTGCTTCCTTGTGCCAAAACCTCAAAAATGAGGCCCTTACACTTTTGTGGGTGGGTGCATGTGCTTCCCTAATCCCCTTCTTAATGGGCGGGGCATGGCCAAAGCAGATAAGATGGCAGACACATTTTAGAGATGCTTCATGGCCTTTTCTGCTATCCAGTGCCATCGAACCACTCAGCGCGACTCAATCCCCTTGTTCAGTACCTGCCGGTTCACCGCGGGTCCTGAGTCACCATCCGTTTTGCCCTGTGACATCGGAGTGGCTACGATACTGAGTACTTGCTGGGCTCCATTGGAGCTGACTAGTGACCAAGATGGAGGCAGTGCAGTCCGAGTGAGAGACTGGCCGCCCTCCTCCCTCCGAGGCGTCTGCTCACATCTTCGGTTGGAGGTGGCCTCTTGCTGGCTGCGGAGTTGGGGGGTGCGGCAGGCCCCAGAGTCCTCATGCACAGCTGCTTCCCAGAGCCCTTCTCATCGATCCAAGTGTCGGTGTAGCTGGAGTCTCGTTGACTGCCTCATATACAGCCTACCTGCTCTGCGAAGGGGAGGGCTTTGTTCATGGCACTGTGGTGGAGACGTTGGTGGAATATCACTTTTCACCCCAATATGGGGCCCCCCAGCTGCACGTGCTGCCGTTGACCTCAAGGATCACAAGTGCAAATGGACTGGGGCCCAGGCCTTATTTAAGGCTGTCTGAGGCCTTACTGTTGGTAATACCTGAGGCAACGTGGCACTGTGGTGGGGTTTAGGCATCACCATACATCTCCCCGGCTGTATGAGATAGCTGGATAGTGGCACCATTGTGCTCTCTGTGCCGGAAAACCCTGTACGTAGGCTATAGAAGTGACCTTCATGGTGGAGTTTCCCCTTTGTCCCCCCACCAGCAAACCATCCTGTTGTTCGTTTTGGGTGTCACACGTCGAAGATTGGACTTAAAGACCCGAGGCCCAGCAGGGAGTGGCCCGGCTATGTCCTCATGAGGCAAGCACTGTGTCCAATCAGCATATTACCCCTGCCTTTTACCCCTTGATTGAATGGCTTTGTGATGGGAACAGACAGACAGCCTGGGACCCAGACCCAAACAATAATGGACAAATTCACAGTGAAGCATCCAGAGGCTGGGTTCCCACCGGCATCCCAGAACCCCACTTCCACCAACCTAAACACTGCCCTGCAGGCCGTCCAATCCTCCTGAACAGTGGTTGAGGCCAAGGTGGGGGAGATAGGTGTGGATTGGATGCTTCTGTGCTAGGATTTACGCAATGTCACAGGCAGGGTTACTGAGGGATGGATCTCATCATTGGAAGAGGAGGTGAAAACACTTCAGCACTTTCTGTCCTAACTCCTTACTACTACCACAGGACCATGGAGACACGCAGAAAATGTGGAAAACAGATCCAGGTGGAACAACAAATGATTTCCAGAGGGGGAGGAGGCCTCATGTAAAGACACATTTCTGGAATCCTGGCTTAGGAATTGGATGGCCGATGGGACAATGTCACCCTAGTTTGCGATTGAGATGGTGAATTGCTCCCAGGCCCAACTCCTAGCTATGATACGAACCCACTCCCCTTGATAGCCCGCATTCTTAACCATAGGAACAGAGACACAATACTTTGCGAAGCCCAAAGGATGGGCATCCTAACCCATGACTCTAACTGCATTCTGATTTTCCCAGACTATACCACAGGTGTTCAACGGCGAAGGAAATCATCAACGAAAGCTAGAATCCATGAATGTACAACATATGCTCATTTTTTCCTCAAAACTGAAGGTTATCCATGCCTCAAAAAACCCTCTTTTTTGACAACCCTGTGGAAGCGTGGAAATGGGCTGCTGAAAGGCCACCTCTGCAAAGTGGGTTGTCCCAAGTCCATTATCACTTGGACTGAGCCGTCCAACAGATAACAGCTACACACCATAGGACAACCCAGTCACTCAGGAAGAGAGGGGGTGGCTGCAGCCCTTCAAGATTTCTAGACTCTGGTGGAATTCGAGGTGGGAGATGGGATGGCCCCCGTGTAGTCCGGATCAGGTATCCTGGAGAGATGCTGCTGCCACGGATGGGCTACAGGGCTGAAATTCCTTACGACTCAACCTTAATTACTACTTGACTGTGACCAATGCAGATGACTATATGCGCTGCACATATCATTGATTACTTTGGTTGATTGAACACGGGAGGAGGCCACTGGTGCACGTTTAGCACAAATCCGAAGTTAATGGTTTGTGTTAAGGAATATTATAGGTAAGGGTGGGCGTAGCACTTTGCTCCGCCCATGGAGTGGCCGTAGTGTTGCCTACTTCGCGCTTCACAAAGTAGGCGTAGTAGGCAACACTACGCCCACTCCGTGGCGGCGCAAAGTTGCCCGCCACCCGCTTCCCTCAAGCCCTCTTTTACAACCATATTTTTTAGACTTAAGTGCAGTAAAATAAAAGAAAAGGAACTTACCTTAGATGCGGCGTCCCGGGGCTCCCTCTTCCTGTTGACGCGCGACTTCTTGAGATGAATGCGCATGCGCGGGCGCCCATGCATGCACATTTCTTGCGAGAAATGCGCATGCGGGGGCGCATGCGAATTCGTCTGAAGAAGTCAGCGCGTCAACAGGAGGAGGGAGCCCCGGGACGCCGCATCCAAGGTAATTTCCTTTTCTTTTATTTTACTGTATTTAATACTAAAAATATGGTTGTAGGTGAGGGCGGGAGGGAGGCGGGCGGCGTGTAGTAGAGCTACACGAAGTGTGTGGGTGGGTGTAGTGCGCCCCCCACTTCGCAGAGCTTTGCGTAGCCCCGCTACACGCATTACACCCACCCCTAAATAGGGTGACACATGCTTCAAAGTGTGAAGCACGAGGAGGGGGAATTTGGAGGTGGGAGGTGTTACTTGACCTTGTACTGTTCTTGGTTTTGTTCTTCATCCCTTCATCCCTATTAATACAGTGTTGCACCATGCTGCACCTGTGGCACCATGTTCGCCACTTCCCTGGGGCCATACCCTTCCTGCACATTTGGATCCACCATCACTTACTCAACACTCATCTTGCTTACGCTCATTCCCAGTCTAGATGTGGCAGCACTTTACATTCTCATCGTGGAACGTTAATGGCCTCTTAGACCATATTAGAAGGACGGGGGCTCTCTAATACACTAAACGGTTCATGCCGGCCATATTGATGCTTCAAGTGACGCATCTGTTGGGCACCAATTGCCCCCTCTTGAAGCTACAGTATGACTGTGTGTACCGCTTGGAATTTGAAAGGGGTTGCCATACTCCTTCATATGACCTTCCCTTTAGTGGTGATTGCCACAGTCACAGACACACAAGCTGCTTTGTGGGGAGTGGAGTGTCTCCTGGAGGGGCAGCAATATAATTTCTTGAGCGCCTATGCACCACCTGATCTTTCTGTCCGAGCCTTAGATGCAATCAAAACTACTATTCTTGCATTCCTTCATGGGACTACCATCATAGGAGGGGACTTTACCACCTCCCCTGTGATAAAAAGTAGATTTCCAGAGTCAGATTGGTTTAAATCTGGGTTTAATTCGAGAGAAATAAACTACAACCATCACGGACCTCGACCCAGCGCTAACTGCCAGATCACATTCCATCAGCAAACATTCAGTAAAGGAATGTAGAACATACACAGATCATTAATGACATAACGTCAAACTAAGAACACTTACTTGGCCATAACACCCTGCCCGCTCTTAACGATTCAGGCACCCCCACGGTGCATCGTCTATCCAACACTAAGCAAATCTCGGCTTGGCTGGGCTCTATGGTGCTTTGTGATGCTTTTAGAGTGCGGCATTGCAGAGACAGAGAATTTACTCCCACTTCCACTTTTCACAAAACACTTTCCCATATAGACTTCCTTCTTCTTCCTGCGTTGGATGCCCTTCTTTTGTCTATTGTTCCAATCCTTCCCTGGGAAGTTTTGGATCATTCTCCAGTTACAGACTCTTTCAGGTGAATGAGTGGGGTTCTCCGTCCTATATGGCGGCTCAATATCTGGCATCTGGTCAATGCCCAGTGCGGCACATACCTACAATCTTAACTCCAAGTCTGCTGTACCCCTAACAGGGGCATAGTCACGTCCCCAGGGACACTGTGGATGGCGCAACAAACTAAAGTAGGTCAAATAACCACATTGGAAACCCAAATGCTTAGGGGTGGCCAATATATTCTGTTCCACCAGCAGAACTTCACATTACGCTTTTAATGCGGAGTCTTGGCCAAATGTCACCAACCGCTGCATTGCAGAGTTTTTTTCCTTCATGCATCTTGAGAACAATAAGATCGCGAATGAGAGTGAGATTTGGCATCCCCAAAACCGATTTTCATTTGCTAGGAGGCCACCCAGTACAATTTCTCTAACTCAGGCAGTCGCTTCATGGTCAGAAAGCTGCCACTTGAGAAGAAAATCTACTTGAGTGGCAGCAAAATCAACTCGAGAAGCTGCACACTCTGGCTCACTGCATGGTGCTGTTCATGCTGATTTTTCAGCACTGAACGAGCTCCAGGTGCTAAATCACAGTGTGAGCAGCATGAGGTGCCTTTTTCCACTTGTTCACAGAATTCCACTGATTATCCCTGAGTTTTTTGTAGCTACCCAGAATTTCCCAGAGTGAACCTCCGCCCAGGCCTACAAATACTACATACAGTGAAACAACCACTACGAGCTCCGTCAGTGACCCTAGATTGGCAATTATGCATCCCGAGCCTCATTGAGACAAATCTTGCTTGAAGAGGCCCGGCAGTGCTTGAGGGCATTCATGCAGCAGCATGTGAATGGGGTGACAAGAGCGTTAAACTCCTTTATTGTTGGAGACTCTATGCTCACCTTCTCCGTCCTTTGGTTGCACAAGACCACTCAATTCTCAGAAATAACCCACTCTCACACCTTCCCACATCTCTCTGAGGAAACCTAGATGAGTCACTGACACTTAAGGAAATTATCTGAGGTCGGGGAAGACCCCAGGGCCTGATGGGTTTTCCTAGAGTTTTACCGAAATATTTGCAATCTGCTAAGCACATATCTCCTAGACATGTTCAATGAGGTTCTCAACACCGGTCGAGTCCTCGTAGAGCTGGAAGTGGCCAGGATAGTGGTCCGGCCCAAAGCTGAGCAACCACCAGAGCGATGCTCTGCCTATAGACCAATTTCTTTTATTTTTGTGGCCACTCTCCTACAGTGAGCCCTCCCATGTTGATCCACTCAGATCAATGTGGCTTTAGGCCTGGCTATAGTACTAGGCACTGTATAGCCCTGGTGCGGCACTGGCCCACACTTGAGCCCTCACAGATCTGAGCACCCTTCTTTTAATTGACTTTGAAAATGTGTTTGACTTGGTCGATTGGTCCTATTTGTTTGAAGTCCTGCGGTGTATGGGCTTTGGCCCTAAATGTTGTGCCTATGTGCGACTGTTGTACAAAACTTCGATGGCCCAGGTCGGAGTAAATGGAAAACTCTTTTGTTCCCTATTCATCGGGGGACCAGACGAAGGTGCCCTCTCTCTTTCCATTCCTTTTCACCCTAACCATAGAGCCCTTGGCTCGTCTCTTCCGCTGCGACTCCTCGGTCAGATGGGGCTGAGCGTCATGTCAGGAGGAGGACAAGATTGCCCTCTATGTTGATGACATCCTCCTCCTTCTGGCTTACCGGCATCTTTCTGGCCCCCGTTTCCTGGAAATACTGACCCACTGTAGGAAGGGACATGTCTTAATCACACATCCTGCTTGGCCAATTTTCGGACCTGGGATAGAATAGGTTGCATGACTCTTGGTGATGTTTGGCTCAATGGACATCTCTGTTCCTTTCAATCCCTGCAGCAACAGTTCTCATTTGCTCATACTGAATTTTACCAATATTTCAAATTCCAAGCACTTACTTCCATCTAGGTGACTCCACCGACATACCCGCTGGAGGCCGAACTTCTTATGGGCCTCCTTTGCAAAGGGGCAATATTCTGTGTATATCGTAACTTGGCGACTCTTGCCCTGATGACTTTCAAATGCTTTAACAAAGGTGAAAGACCTGGGTGGGCCCTATGGATGACGTGGATAGATGTGATGCCAGCATGGCAACTTGAAGATGGGTATTTCCTTCAGGATGAGACTTATACAGCTTGAGTACCTTCATACATCATACTTCACATCCAAATGTCTATGGCATCCAGGGATCATACCCCAACCAACCTGTTTCTGGTGCTCCCAAACTGACGCTTATTTCTTCCACGTACTGTAGCCCTGCCCTTGGATAATGGGCTTCTGGGAAGGAATGGATCGATAGTTATCACAGGTCTCGGATAGACATATGGAACTTACTCAACGAGTGGGCCTTTTGGACATATTTGAAGACTTGGGGAACCTGAAATATGAAAGGATTATGGTGGGTTAACCACATTTGTGGCCAAAAGAGATATCGCCCGTAGATAGAGGTTCCTTCGGCCCCCTACACTGGCCAAGTGGTACCAGGTAGACTGGCGCATCAAAATGCAACAGCCACTTTACCAAGCAAGGGGCTGCACGCAGAAACATACTAAGGTCTGGAGTAAGTGGCGGAAGTATTATGTGTTTGAGAACTTTCGGTGAAGGGGCATTGCTGGGAAAAGCAATGTATTAGAACATGTTTGCTATTTATGTAGTGGACACAGAATGTATTGTTTCTAATGGTTCTAAAGAAAAGAAAATGGGCTTACCAGAAAACAATCCCCTTCCTAGTAATGGCAGAATGTTGGAGGTTTTGGGGGGTTGGTGTCATCAGTGCCCCATTTGTAATTTTTCTGACCCATCTCCCCTCTTTGTGCCCCACTACCAGCCAAGAGTTGCAGCAGGTAAAAACATACGCTGCTCTTTCTGCCTGGAAAGAGCAGTATTGTTCCTGTTTGCATTTGACATTTGATTTTCCAGGAATATTTGATTTTTTTAGGATGTGTTTCTGTTGGCTACTCTTATGCGACATATTACTCATGTAGTGCTTACAGTGAGTCACCTCTATGTGTTTGTGTGAATTTATTTTGTGGGTGGGTGCCTACAAAAGCCAACAATTGAAACCTGGGTCATTAAGGCTGAAGGCAGTGTGAATTTCTCCCAGTGCCTGACAGTGGGTCATATAGGGGTTCTGAACAAATGTTCATTCTCTCCATGGCATCTCCACACTGGACCATAGTGCAATAGTTAGGTGTGCCAATTGTCAAGATGATTCTATGCGAAAGTGTGTGAAGGAGCTGCATAGCTGTCAAAATATTGTCATGGTGAAAGTTAAAGAAAATACAATTCTTACAGGTGAGTGTGTGCATTGTATGTGGGAAGCTGAGGAAAGGAGATGCAAGGAAATATGTGCATGAGAAGTGAAAAAATGGTGCATGTGAGAAATTGGGCTGTTGGTTGACTTCTTGTGAGCCCTGGTCAAACAGCTACCAGATCCTTGTCAGAGTGAGGCACAAGCCAACCCTAAAGTACCGTGTGCTCAACTCTCTGGTGGATTGGCACAGGTCAGTCAAACTCAACTTAGAGGCAATGTGTAAAGTTTTTTTGTAACACTCTAAACACTATTAAAGTGACAACACCACACAAAAACATTCCTCACCAAGTTGGAAAATGTATTTTAATAATTAAACGAAGACCGAAATGAGAAAATCCAATCAGTAGAACAAGAGATATTCAGTTTTAAATATTCTAGTGGAAATAGTGACAAAAAGCACAAAGCACTATCTGTTGGATATCTGGTTGCGCTGGAGCAGGACAATGTCACAAGCATAGCCTAAGGTGATGGAGCGCGGTCTGGCTACAGAAACCCAGTTAAGCCCAGTGAACACAGTACCTTAAATCCTGGTTTGTAAAGAATTGCGAGGATCAGCATCGAAAATGCGTTGCACAGCCAAAGCAATGCGTTGGTTCTGTTATGCGGAGAGGCTGCAAAAGGAGGGCCTGCGTTGTCATTGAGGATCCCAATGATAGGGCTTGTGATGCATAGTCCAGCCATGAGGATGTGACACACAGTCCCTAGGATGCTCTTTGAGATGGGTCCATTCCACATAGCAGCGGAGATGCGCCGGTTCTGCTTGGGGTAGCGCCATGCAGCAGAGGAGATGTCTCAGTTCTGCTAGATCCACAGAGACTGGCAGAGCACCTTAAACCCACTTTAAAAAGAATCAAGACTGGATTTGCTCCACTCATCAGGGTAAACTCGCAGATGGCAGAGTACATGTGATGTGCAGGGGCAAGGTTCTTGGAGGCCAGTTATGTCCCTAAGGCTTCAGATCAGGAGGCCAAGCAACAAGCCCTTGGAGTCGCTTTGCTTTCTATGTTCAAGAGATGCAGGTCCAGTCCTTCTCATCCGGTTTGAGGACAGCAGTCAGCACGTCAACATAGCAGGGCAGCAGTTCTTCCAGAGTGGCAGTCCAGCAGAGTGATAGTCATTTCAGCAGAACAGCATCCTTCTTCCTTGCAGAGAATCCACAGGTCTTCAAGTGTACTGATGTGGTGGTGTCTGATGTTAATATGTATACCCAGTTGTGCCTTTAAAGTGGGCCGAAGCTTCTAGAGGCATGCCTTTGAAGTGCAGAGGTGTCCTGCTCTCCTGGCCTGGCTCCAAACAAACTACAGGGGTATGCAGCCCTTTGTGTGGAGACAGGGCACAGCCTATTAGCGCCTTGAGACCCTTACGGGTGAGTAGTCGCGCTTTAACAAACTCCTGATTGATTGATATTCAAGTGTAGATGGGGTTTGGCCCATCGCCTTCCTCTCATCCTTCCAGTGAGAGGCCATCCAGTGACATCAAGACTCCCCATTGTGTGTGGCTGTCTAGGAGGAGTACACAAAGCCCAGCTGTCACCCATACCCAGTCATGTGACCCAGAAACAGACGACAGGCACCAAAATGGCTAAGGCAAGAAACTTGTAAATTCTAAAAGTGTCCTTTTCAGAATTGTAATTTAAAAATCCGACTTCACCATAAGTTAGGAATTTAAATTCCTGAGACACCACTCATATTCCTATTTGAAAATTACACTTATAAAATGTGACAAGGTAACTCCAATGCTAGTTGACGTTGGGGACAGATAAGGATAATATAAGTTGATCATTCACTACTGTTTTAAACAATCAAATAAAAGACTGTGAACACCCTGTAACAGTGTGAACGTAATCTAATTATACATCTGAATGAATGAGTGAATGAAGTAATTTTATAAAAGTGCGCAATGCCCAAGTGTGACTTAGCGCTGAATGGATCAAGACCCGGGGCGGCCATCAGGCTAAGGGGATAACTTAGGTATAGCTCAGTAATTTATAGTGGGAGTAACCAGGTCTTCAGCTGTTTCCTGAAATGCTGCAAGATGGGTTGTGAGCGAAGTAGAAGAGGCAGGGAATTCCATTCCCACCATAGTATACAAGCGTTCTTTCGCCTCATTTTGCACAGTTGATTCTTGGGACCATGCCCATGCATGCAGAGCTTGATCTGAGGTTCCTGCTGGGCATACACCAGGAGAACCGATCTTGAAAAAAATACGGACCAGCTCTATAAAGGGCCTTGTGGATCAAACAAAGAGCCTTGAAGGAGATCCTCTTCTCCACTGGCAACGAGTGAAGGCCATACATTAAATGAGAAATTGGTTTGAACTTGGGGACCTTCAGTAGCGTTCTTGTTACAGAGTTCTGTAGGAATTGCAGTTTTTTAATCAAGTATTCAGAGGTACCTAAATAGAGGACATTACAATAGTCCATCTTCGAGGTGATGAGAGCCATCATCACCCTCAGCATAAAAAAATACAGTTGAGGTCACAGCATTAATTTGAGCAGAAAAACATAGTTTGGTGTAAAAAATGACTCCCAAGTTTCTTGCCTTCTGTACTGGCTTTGGTAAAATGTACAGCTCCGAAGGCCACCAGGATGCATCCCAAAAGGTGGTCTCCTTTACAAAAAGCAGAACCTCTGTTTTGTCCAAGTTTAGCTTGAGACAATTTCTCTGCATCCAGCCTGCGACTATCGCCATGCATCTGCAGAAATCGTTTGCATCTTTTTCCACCTGTGATGAAACCGACACCACTATCTGTGTGTAATCTGTATGGGATAATACGGCCAAGTCAAAACTATGAATAAGCTTGACCAGAGGGGTGGTATACACACTGAAAAGGGTGGGGCTAAGCACAGAGCCCTGAGGCACCTCACAGGGAAGAGAGAATGGTCTGGACTTTGCATCTCCCTTCTTTACCCACTGTGGTTTACCATCACAAAATGAGCTCAACTATGTTAATCCAGTGTTCCTAAAGCCAAGAGTGTGAAGATGTTTAATAAGAAGTGCATAGTGAATCATATCAAAGGTGGCGGAGAGATATAATAGGATGAATGCAGCTGTGCTTCCCTTGTCCACTACTCCTATTATTTCCTCGAATGCAGCCATCAGTGCTGGTTCAGTACAATGGTTTGCTCTAAAACATATTGAGAAGAGTCAAGCAACTGATTGGTGTCCAGAATAGTTAGATATTCTTTATTCATTGCCTTCTCTAAATCTTGGCAGGAATTGGAAGACAGGAGATGGGTCTGTAGCTTTCCACCTGCTTAGGATCTAGTGAAGCTTTTTTCACCAAGGGGAGAATGGAGGTTTTTTCCCAAATAATTGGTAATGCCCAAAGCTAAGTGACTCATTTAATAGATCTTTGAGTGGACCAGCCACCTGGCTGGTCACCAGATTGATGACTGTGGAGGACAGGGGTCCGAGGGGGCTCTCGATTTGATGGCGCTTATGAGACTGTTTTTTCCCATGTAAGAGGTGAGAACTTCTCGAAAATGGGATCTTCACAAGGACGCGAGGCTGATCCGGAGTTTAGAACCACTTTCTGATTTGAAAATAGGTCAATACTTGGTGTATTCAAGGAATAGGAAAAAATGTGCCAGCTTATTGCAGAAAGATTCATCAGGAATAAAGGAGTTGTTATTAGTCCATTTAGACAGATCTTCTACTGGGCGAGGATTATGCAGAGTTACGGGGGAGGCAAGATGGCGGCCGCTTGAGTGGCCGGTGCAGAGCTGTTACGGCGAGGACGCTAACTCGGATGAAACCTTTGGTAAAATGCACTGCTGAATAACCCATCAGTATAACGTGGGATAAAAGCTCGCGCATATCTGGCATACCTTGCTTTGAGGCTTGTTTCGGCACTGAAGTGGAGTAATGTGGCTGACCCTCGCACGGCTCGGGTCTTCGAGGCAGCGTCTGAGGGCTGTGCTGCGGGCTGTGCTGCGGGCGCTGGATGCTGTCATTCCCGGCTGCCGCTTCGAGTCGAGAGGTGGGCGAAGTCAACTGCAGAATCGAAAACAGCCGCGGAGCTCGTATTGGTGTCAGTGGAGTCAGGAGAGGAAGCAGAAGCCCTTCTGCACCGGGAGCTGCTATTGAGCTGATTATCGGCAGCAGAGGAACGAAATGGCTCCTAAACAGAACCCCAGCTCGAAGTCGGGCAATGCCAGAAAGAAAGCTGCAAAGGATGAGGCAGAGGTTATAATAACTGACCCCACGCACGGAGAAGAGCTTTCCTTACAAAGACCAGCAGAGAAAGAGACAGCAGGGGGCCCCCAAGACCCGATTAGCTACCGCTACTGTCTTGGATCTGCTGGTAAAGGCTGGTAAGGAGAAGGGGCAGAAGGTTTTGGGAGAAAGTGCTCCCTTGGTTGTGCATGATTTACCTGGGAACTCTGCTGCACCCCATATTTCCCAAGCATCTGGGGGAAATCCCGTGGAAGGAACGCCTATTGAAGTAGGTTGCATTAATGAGATGCTACCTTGTAGCAATAAAAATCTGGAGATTGCGAGTGATGGGGATATTAGATCTGCGGGAGTAGAAGGTATACCCAGCTCATTAGAAACCCTGTTAGAACCCCCAGCTGCTGAAATTGAAGATGTGATTGATGGGGGAACAGCGGAAGTCGCTGGTGAAAAGGAGAATGACCCCAATGAGACTTTCTTTTCAGTCTCCGAAGGCGGAGGCGAGTGGTCTGAAGAGGATGAAGAACACAGCTCTTGTGAAGAGTCAGATACTGACCCCGAGAATGATATGCCGGCCACCGCCATGAAAACTAAGAAGGCTGCCTGGGGACAAGAGCAAGCGCAAAGAGAATTAAGTTGCGACCACTCCTCCGCCCAACCTTTAATAGGTACTCCCCTGATGGAACAGACACAACTATCCCTGTTGGAGTCTATACACCAAGAGATTTTAGCTCACAGAGAGGAGACGCGTCAGGATAGCCGGAATCGCAGGCTGCGATGAGGAAAATGCAGGGAGTGGTGCGGAAACTCTCTAAAGCGTGTGCCACTACGGGAGATAGAGTGTCAAACCTGGAGGAGCGTGTGGTGGCAACAGAAACCGAGGTGGCAGGAGCTGTATCTAAGGTCGATGCTCAATGCTCTCAGGTGATAGACATACAGTGGAAGCTGGAAGAGATGGAAAATAGGCTTAGAAGGAACAATCTGAGAGTTTTGGGAATTCCGGAGGGGGCCGAAGGTTCGGACATAAGGGCCTTTATCATTAAACTGTTTCAACAAGCCTTCCCGGAGTTATCAAGCTGGGACTGGCCCAAAGAGCTACAAAGAGTGCACCGGTTTTCCTTTAATCAAAGAAGGAGCACCAAGGAAGGGGATAAACCCAGAGCAGTACTGATATTTCTGGGTTATTTTGTCCTTCGACAGGCGGTCGCGGATAAGGCAAGACCCGATGCCAGGAGAAATGTAGACGGGATGTCGTTCTTTATTCGTCCGGACTTCTGCCACGTGACTGTGGAAAGACGTTGGCGTCTTAGGGGGTTGATAAAACCCTTTCAAGATAAGAAACTTCAAGCCTATCTGATTAACCCTGCACAGTTAAAAGTAATTAATGAAGGGAAAACGATGTACTTTTCCTCAGAAGTGAAGGCTAAGAAGTATCTAGATAGTCTGGGCAAATAGATTCTGATAAACTGGCAGTTTAATTGATTACAAAGGTATAAGGGTATAATAGGTATAAATTATTCCATTGTTAGCTTACTGGTAAGGGTTCTCAGTGCGTAAACTTTTCAATGTACATCTGAATGTACTTTTTGTTTCTCTTTTTGGGTTTCTGTGGGTTTTTTATCTTTCTTTTTTAGGTTCCTGAAATGTATTTCTAGTTGTCCTCGCCGTAAACTATGCATTCCATCACATGCACAGACTAGATCTGTGTGCCTCACAGTGCGGGGGTGGGGGGTAGAGGTGGAGGGGTTGGGGAGTAGGGGGGGGTGGGTGTTGGGGGTGGGGGGGTGTCGGGGTGCAGATGGTCGAAAACGAAAAATGGGAATATAAAATGCATTACTGTTTTGATTGATTTGTCCGGACAAAAAGAGCAGACAATTAAGGGTAATAGAATTAAGCGACAGGGCTCACAGGGTCATCAAACCAATAGCCAGGATGTTAGATTGTAATATCTGCACATTGAATGTGGGCGGCCTAAATGACTGGAGAAAGAGACAAAGATTGGCCCACTTTGTTAAATTCAATAAAATAGATGTACTCTGTCTCCAGGAGACGCATCTCCCTTGGGCAAAGAGGCACCTTCTGTTCTTAAACGGTTTTGAGCTAGTTGCATGCTCCTCACAATCTACAATGATCAGGGGGGTCGCCATTTTGGTGAGGAAATCCCTGGGCGGTGTCAAAAGGGTGAAGACTGACAGCCATGGACGATGGGCTATCTCAGAGTTGGAAATTGGCCTAACTTTATGTGTAATTCATGGCTCTAATGGAGATGACCCAGAGGTTTTTGATTTTTTGGAGATCGAATTAGCTGGCTGGCCGGGACCTCTAATAGTTTGTGGAGACCTAAATATCTCAGCAAACTGGGGCAATTATGCAAAGTATGGTATGGTGGTCAAAACCCAGGGTTTTCAGGGCAATTAAAGCACTTATGGGATCGCTGGCTTTAACCGATGTCTGGGGCACTAAAGAACCACAAAACTCCGGCTTTACATACTTCTCAAACCCAGCCCAGAAGCATTCCAAATTGGACTATTTGTTTATTTCCTCTTCAGAAATCAATAATGTTACCATTGGTAGTCCTGTATAAAAGGGTTGGTGGTCAAAGAGGTAAATCCCCTTGGACCTTTGAGAGGAGATTATTGGCAGATCTAAGATTTGTAGCCCATTTAAAGAACTGGTCGGAAGCTTTTTTTGATGCTAATAGATATAGCGCCTCTCGAAATATAGTATGGGAATCCTTCAAAGCGACTTTGAGAGGCGAGACTATTAGTTTTTTTTGTAAAAATGAAAAAGGAAGATAGGTTGGGGGAAACTAAACTGTTGGAAAGACTATCAAATATTGAAGAAGAGCATGTCAGGGTTATAGCATCAGGCGGGGATGGAAACAATAGCTATAATGCCCTCTCTGCTATTAAGGCAGAGCTACAGAAATTAATCACTCAAAAGGCGATAGGGGAATATCAGGCCACTAGAACCAATCGTTATGAAACAGGCGAAGATGCCGGTAGAGCTCTTGCTCTCCGCTTAAGACAAGAGAGGTCCAAAAATGTAATCTCAAAGATAGTGGAAAGGGGTAAAGAATATACTGAAACTAAAGAGATTCTACTTGTTTTTAAAGAATTCTATCAGAAATTATATGATGAGGAGAGTAGGGATGGTGAACAGCAAGATAGTTTGGAAGATTCAGGACCGTGCCTTGATACCTTATTACGAGAAGAATTAGATAAGGATATTACCCAACTGGAGATTAAGACTGCCCTACATGATCTGGCTTCAGCGAAGGCTGCAGGCCCCGACGGTATTCCCCTGGAGGCCTATAAATGCATAGAATCGGAAATCATTATTCTCCTGGGAGACAAATATTATTATATTCCATAAAAAAGGTAAACCCACTGAGAATCCGGGGTCATACAGACCTATTTCGCTTATCAATTCTGATACTAAGCTATATTCTAAGATTTGGGCTTTGAGGTTGGGCAGGATCATAGGCAGTCTCGTTTCTCCGTGGCAGCATGGGTTCGTCCCCGGACGTGGCACGACGGATCATACCAGCAGAGCTATTGCTGTATTTGACGCCCATGCCGCCACGGGGGGGGGGGAGATGGCCATGATCCTGCTCGACGCAGAAAAGGCTTTTGACCGGGTGGTCTGGAGCTATCTTTGGGATATCTTAGCAGGAAGAGGGTTTGGACAGAAAACTATAAGAGCACTTAAGGCGATGTACCAAGATCCAGTTGCCAGTGTGACGATTATGGGCGAGAAATCAAATCTGTTTTCCATAAAGAGAGGAACCCGTCAGGGATGCCCGTGCTCCCCGATTCTCTTTTCCTTTTTATTGATCCACTAATTCAGGCTATACTAGGGTGTCCTAGGTTAAGACCAGTGGTTTTTAACGGATATGAAAATAAAGTTTTAGCTTACGCAGATGATATCGCGGTATTTTCATCCGATCCCCAGCAGGCAATGGAGGTCCTGTCTGATCTAACGAAAAAATTTGGTGCTAGGTCAGGATACTTATTAAACAAAGCAAAGACCCAGATCATTTGCACAAAGAATATTGTGAAAGTTGATTCTAGATTTGTGGACGCAGCAGTTTATCTAGGGGTAACAATCAATGCTACTGTAGATAAAATTGTGGAAGATAACTTTACACCACTTATTAAATCAATCAATTCCGATCTGAGAAGGTGGGAGGGGCTACATCTATCATTGATTGGGAGGGTGAATGCTGTCAAAATGACTATGTTCCCTAAAGTATTGTATTTATTTCGAGCCATTCCATTATTTCTCGAGGAGAAAATAATCGCGAATCTAGAATCAATTTTTATCAAATTTATTTGGTAATTTGGGAAGGTTAGACGGTCCACTAATCTGTTGTCCCTTCCAAAAGATAGGGGGGGGTTGGCTCTCCCTAATTTAAAGCTGTATCATTGGACCTGAATTCTGACCCAAATGACTGTGCTTTTCCAGCCAGAGACATTTCTTAATGACGCAACCTTAGAAATTGAGCGTCCTCCTTCCATATTTGAGCTATTGTTAGGAAGGAAGGCGCTGGGGCTAATGCTTTGTGAGATTGACCGTAGATTCTACAAGAAGGCAAGGTATAAGATTATTGATGGTGTCTGGCGAGTTTGGATGGTCTTTAGAAAGTTCTGTAACATCCCCAAAATTAATCCATACCTACACATTTATAACTCTAGTCTCCTCTCAGCGACAGAAGCAGATAGGACTTTCAAAGTATGGGGAGGGTTGGGCATCAAATCATTGTGGCAAGTAATGGACGGAGAGGGAGTAGTAAGTTTTGATGCTTTACAAAATAGGTATGGAATCCCAGACAACCATTGGTTTGTTTATACCCAACTGATACGCTCATTGAAGGCTCAGAGACCAAAATTGATATCCCCCGGTATTTCTCCCTTATTGGAGGCTATGACTAGAGGGTGTAAAAAAATTAGGATCTTGTATAACATTCTTATCTCAGAGATCCAAGATGATATTGATAAGACTGAGGTAGCCTGGGCCAGAAAATTGGGTAACTCAGATATAGACGTTGATCAGGCCCTTCTATTGAATAAAAAGATTTTTAGAGCCACGAATTTAAAGGCCCAACACTACAAGACGGTATTTAATCTGTACTATACCCCGGCGAAATTATTTGCTTGGGGGGTCAGGACTGATGATATGTGTCCAAGGTGTGGGGATGGTCAAACAGACTTATTACATATGTTTTTTAATTGCAACCTTTTAACCCCTGTTAAGAACGAGATTGAAAAATTTTGGGAGGGGCTGCTAGGTCTTAAGATCGACCTATCCCCTACCCTAATGATCTTGGGTATGGATTCCAATCTAAAACTAGGAAAAGAGGAAGAAGCATTGATTTTTATATCTGTGGCTGTACTTAGGCTTTTAATTTCGGCAGGATGGAAGGATACTGTGGCCCCCTCCTTCCAAATGTGGCTATCTAGGCTGCTGGGAATCCATAATATTGAGTCCTGCCTATATGAACAAAAGGGATTAAAAACACGGGATTTTGGAAGAAGGCTCTGGACACCTGTCACAGACTGGAGGAGGTTGAAGTTGTAGTAGTATTGATGAAATGTTGCCATTTCATAGGAAGCTACCACCATGACTATATTTTTAAGATCAAACTTTTATGAATTGTAAATAAGATGTATTTGGTCCTGTCGTATTGTGCTGCCAGAATATTTTTGTACTGTCGTATAACCCTTTGATTGTGTATTTGTGATGAGTCTGACTTTTTAAGAACTACTGCTTTTATGTCCGGATTTTATCTGTATTGTTTTTTATTCATTGTAAATGCATTAATATTTCCAATAAAAAAAAAAATTAAAAAATAGACAGATCTTCTACTCTTTTAAAAAATTCCCTGGTAGAGTTTGCAGCTAATCTGATTTTCCCAGAGAAATATGTAGTGTTTTCTGCTTTGTTTAACTCTTTATACTCAGAAAGTAATGTTTTATATTTGATTTTTTTGCCTGGAAAATAATATTTCCTCCACTTGCGCCCCTGATGTCTGCACTTAAGCTGTGCAGCTTTTAGTACCTTGAAGAACCATGGGGCTGATGGATTTTCATGTAGCTCTTCACTGTTTTTCCGTTACCACTTTGTGAAATGCCACGCCTACCCAGCAAGTGTAGTTAATTGCTGCATTATTGACATTATTGTCGGGAGCGGGAACTGATTTAGAGAGTATCCTGCAAAACTTCTGCCTTAAGGTTTTTACATGGCCTGTATTTGATAGTTCTGACTGTACTATTTAGTGCTGCTATATTACAGGGAGACATGATTGAAAAAAAAGTTTGCCTTATGATCAGACCATGAAAGTGGCAGGATTTTATCTATTTCTAACTCTGAATTGTTTGTGAAAAGCCATCCAATGTATGATTAGCCACATGACTGGGCAATTCAATTAGTTGGTGTAAGTTAAAACACTTAAGAGTATCCACCAGGTGATCTGTATCAACAGTGGAAGACACCTCAAGATGACAACTGAAGTCCCCTACAATCGTAAAGCTCGCATACGTTATGCAGGACTCCATAAAGGACTGAATTTTGTGAACAAAACTGGATGTTGGGCCTGGTGAACGATAGATTAGTATTCCTTGACGTGTATTATGATTTGTTCATTTTTATACTGAAGCTTAGTGCTTCCAAATCTAGATGAAATAGTGGTGTAAAGCTGGCCCCAATCGAGTTGTGATAGACAATCGCTAGCCCCCCACCTCTCTTGCCTGTTCTATCTAGCCTTTCAATGTTAAAGCCATTCGAGATAGTGATCTTAATGTCAGAATGAGACGTTCTATCTGCCCAGGTCTCAGTACGAAAAGTAATGTCTGGGTCATATTAGGACATAATGACTGCAACTTCATATTGGTTTTTAATAAGCGACCATGAGTTGAGCAGCATACAGGAGTGCACCTTCATGGGCGTTTGCCTGTTAATTGCCTCTCTTGTGGAGATTATAGAGGCGGCAGGAAGCGACTGACCGAATATCATGGGAGTGAAATTACACATTTGTCACCTGTGTTTGTCTGTGCTAACACACCTGTCATGAGAGAGACAATGGTTGCCTATTCCATTCCAGCGAAAGGCCAAGAGTTCTTTCCCCAAGTAACTGGCCGTTGAAGCTGGGGTCCTGGCGCCTGGCGCCCTCCTGGCACGAACGGACGCAGACGGGCTTGCCTTTGGTGTGCCAGCAGTGTGAAAGCTGCCTCCGTCCTCTGCAGGCCCGGTCCTTCCCAGTCATTTATTGGCTGGGAGTGAGAGAAAGACTGGAGCCCTCGCCCCCAAGATGGCAGCTGGCCCAGAAATGGGTCAGTGTAGAAAGTATGTGGAGACCTCGCCCTGGCTCTCTCCATGCAAAACAGAAGTAATCCAATACTAGATCAGAGAGGCAGGAGAGCGCCAACAGGTAAGAGGCGCTTTCACTTAAAACCAAATAGCAGCGATAAGAGGCCCTGTAAAATAGCGATAAAAACAGTAGCAGCAATCTACAATTGTTAAAAACACTATTCTAACTAGCCAACAAGAGCGGGGCTCACTAATGCTTAGTATATCACTCCCTCCTTCGGTATTGATCCCCTGCGTGCCTGGTCCCTCCCAGTCATTTATTGGCTGGGAGTGAGAGAAAGACTAGAGCGCTAACCCCCAATATGGCCGCTGGCCCACAAATGGGTCGGCGTAGAAAGTATGTGGAGAGTGGAGACATCCCCTGTCTCTCTCCACGCAAAACGGAAGTAATCCAGTGGTAGACCGTAGAGTCAGGGGAGCTCCAACAGGTAAGAAGCGCTTTCACTTGAAACCAAATAGCAGCGATAAGAGGCCCAGTAAAAAAGCAATAAATAGTACCAGCAATCTAAACTTGTTAAAAACACTCATCTAACTAGCCAACGTGAGCGGAGTTTTCTGATGCTTAGTATATCACTCCCTTCTTCGGTATTGATCTAACATTCAATTTAGCAGATGCTTTAATGTGTAAAAAACATTTTAGTATAAATAATGCATACATGGTTCAGGGGTGAAGATTACACTTATAAAATGTAATAAGATAACTCCATTGTTATCTTATGGGAGCGGTAGGCCTTGCAGTAGTGAAAAAAGAATTTAAGAGTTTTTCACTACCAGGTCATGTAAAACTTAAAAGTATATTTCCTACTTTTCAAATACGTTGTGCCATGTCCTCCGGGTTGTCTATGGCCTACTCTAGGGATGACATATGTCTTAAAAATGAATGTTTAGGTCTGGCAAAAAGGTTTACTTTGTCAGGTCGAAATGGTAGCTCAAAGCTGCACACACAGGCTTCAATGGCAGGCCTGAGACATGTTCAAATTTCTACTTAAGTGAGTGGCTAAATGAATGCTTCATGCAAACTATTACCATTTAATTTACAGGCCCTAAGGTACATGTAGTACCACTTTACTTGGGACTTATAAGCAAATAAAATAAGCCAAAGGGGTATAAGCCAATGTTGCCATTTTTAGAGGAGAGAGTACAAGCACTTTAGCACCAGTTAGCAGTGGTAAAGTGCATAGAGTCCTATGGGCAACAAAAATGAATTCAGCATAAAATAGGAGGAGAAAGGAAAAAAAGTCTGGGGATGATCCTGCAGAAAGGGCCAAGTCCAACACTGCTTAAGAGGATAGAGCTAAGACGTGAGATGTACAGGTGATGGGTTTCATAATGATCTCAGACGAAAAAAGAGCATAAGTATCTAACTATAAGACTGCAGTAGAAATTGCTGAGACGTAGGGACCTAGAATGATTCTGACTCTCTGTTGACAACTGTTATGTTATGTTATGTTAAAGGGAGTTTTGTAAAGCGGTCAGCTACTCGGGCAGAGTGTCCCGGCGCTATCAGACCTGTAAGGGAGAAACCATAGATCCCAGAGACTATTGACCAAATAACCATGTTTTAAGCCCCCTCCTGAAAGAGAGCAGGTTGTCTGGCTTCCAGAGGGATAATGGCAATTTGTTCCACAATTGGGGTGCCAGCCGTTTATAGGAGCGGATCCCAATGCGAGCTCGTTTTGTGGTGTAGTTCCTATATTCCCAATAGGCTCTGCGCATTGGAATAACATAAATGATAATTTAGACGTAGGACTGAGGTCGACTAGGTCTCTACTGAATATGTTAGACTTAATTATGAATGCCAGCTAGCTCAGAGGTCACTAGAAACTTTCTTGAGTAAACAGGAAGGAGTTAACTTTCCTGAATAGACAAGAAGGGGTTAGCTTCTGACAACCGCATTAACATGACAACTTTGCTCTCTCCAGAATAAGGAGTATATCTCCAGAGTCGTGTGAAAACAATAGACAGCTATTTCACTCAGTCAATCGTGCATGCTTAGTTTCACCAGAGTGCAGAGAAATAGAGAGACGGGCGTTTTCAATAAAAGTTGTTATTTATTGAGCAGTCCTCTTTCTCGTGCAAGAGAAGTGAATTGCCACAATTGCAATACTTGTTATGAAGTAAAGTGCGTACAGTAAAAGGAGTATTATGAAATAATACTGTAAAAGCATTTATATGGTTTCTGAGCCATATGATACTTAAAATGGATAAAATATATACATACATAAAATCATTGACTAAACGTACTCAACTGGTGCTTCTAAGATACGCCTACCCCGGTGTACCTAACCTAAGCCTAGTACGTGGGAAGGAGTAAGTGAGCTGCAGTTTAAGTTAAGTTAGTTTTTGCCAAGAATCTGAATCAAGAATTCTCTGAGGATCTAATCAGCTCCGTACCTTGGTTATAGAATGAAGGAGGTCTTGTATCTCGTTCTCAGGACTCGATCTCCCAGAAACCCGCAAGGGTGACTGGAAACACTGGAGCTGGATTTCTCGGCAGGAGAAAAGACAGCGTCTCTCCTCAGTGCGTCAATGGGAGGGTCGGCTTCCTTCGGCTCTCGCTTCAGCTGGGCTTCGGGCAAGTAGATAGCCGCTCTGCTCCAAACCACTGTGTGTTTGCTTAAGGCAACGTTGGTATATTTATACCTGGAAGGTGCCGAGTTTGATGTAAGGTTGGACATAAGACGTCACTAAGAACTTACAGTTCTTCCTGGACTCCAGGAGTTCTTGTTCAAATCAAAACAAAAGCAGGGGGATTTCCCGGGCTGCTGGAGGCTTGGTTTGTTTAAATAATGCGTTGTGCTTTCTAGGAGTCTATGGGAAAAGCCTTGCCGTATTTGGACTGCATTGGCTATGACTAAATATGGATATGATTCTTATGCCTTTATAAGGATATTATTTTTTATAACCACATAAGGGCATGAATTGGGAATATTTGATTAGGGTCCTAGATACGTTTACAACAGTTTAATTGCCGGAACAGTGGCCAGCGCTAAAGGGGCGCATCGAAGGGATCTGGAAGGATGGTAGAAACAAACTCTTTTCCTTAAGTAGAAGGTGCCCGTGCCATGGAGGGATTTAAATGCCATGGTGAGAGTTTTAAAGAGAATGCGTTTGTGCACTGGTAGCCAATGAAGCGAGTTTAAGAGAGCAGAAGTCTTGGACCTACGACTGAGGCCAAAGATTGCTCGTGCGTCGAGTTTTGGACAGTATGTAGACAAGTGAGGAGATAATCTGGGAGACCCAAGTATAGTCCATTAGCATAATCCAGCCTTGAACCAATCAAAGCCTGAACTGTAATCCTCCTGTGGGCATGAGACAGAAAAGGAAGAAATTTCCTAAGAGTTTTTAAAAGGTTGAAACATTGTCCCACCAGACCCAAAATCTGCGGTTTGAGAGTCAGCCCATTGTCAACTTTCACACCCAGGTTTTTAGCCATAGGGGAAGCAGCTGATGGAGGAAACATGTCAGCAGGCCACCAAGATTTCCAGTAGGCAACAGGAGGGCATCCAAAAAAAAGAACCTCTGATTTGTCAGAGTCACACTTTCATTGATTTAATTGAAACCAGGAGAAGACGGCCTCAAGGCAGCTCTTGATGTTGTCGCCATTAAAGTCGGTATTCTTCTTACAAGTAAAAAGAAGCTACTACCCCATCCACAAATCTAAGTAATGTTTTATTTATAGTTATCCATCCATCCATTTAGCTAGCATCCATCCATCAATCCATCCATCCACATGTTCTTCATGATTGTGTATTGTAGATGGCCCCACCGCTTTTATCTGTGGCCCCTTGTATGTCCCTAATAAACATCACTGCTAAAGGCACCACTGTTCTCTAACCCTCCTGAAAGCGCTCCTTACACCGTCCTAAACCCCACCTCTTAAGTAGAATGCATGCCCCTTTTTCTAGGGGCTCCCCATATGTAATAAGTAGTAAATGTACATGTGTGAGGATCTCTCAAGAGAAACAATAGGAGGTGGAGATTTACACTCGTAGGATTGTGAATTGCATTCTGCAGTCCGTATATTATTGTAATACTGCTTTACATACTACAAAATGCAGTTTCAGAATTTGGCCAAGTATAAGAGTGCTTTCACCTGCAGAATGCTCAACTGCTCACATTTTCAAACGTAAGCTTTAATTAATTAAATTAGCCCCAAAAACTGCCTTGGAGCTGCACGATAATTATCTGTGGGAGTTCTGTATACAGGTCAGAAAAAAACTGATGCAGCTACGGTGGGCGTAGTTCGCGAAGTAGCGCTACGCGAAGCTACGCGAAGTGCACTTCGCACTACGCGAACTTCACTTAGCACTACGCGAGCTGCGTAGTAGCATGTTCGCACTGTGCAAGATGCGTTTTCATTGATTGCACAGTGGGGACAAGCATCCGGCACTGTGCAAGCATTGAAAACGGCATCTTGCACAGTGCGAGCTGTACTTTTCTGCTGCTCGAGTAGATTATTACTCGAGCGGCAGCTTTCTCAACGTGAACAGGTAGTTTCTCATTGAGAGCGGTCGCGAGCATGCGCAACCACTCACAATGAGAAACCTGACCTCCTTGCGTTGAGAATCTCGCCGGGATGTCATTTTGCTTGCTCGCGGTCGCGAACATGACGTTCAGGACCGCGAACAAGCAAAAAATGACCGCTGCACTACGCTACGCTGCACTACGCATGCTCACACTGTGCTACGCGCAGCTCGCGTAGTGCGAAGTTGCGAAAACTTCGCAAACTCCACGAGCGTAGCGTAGTGCTTCGCCCAGGGTTAATATGAACCTCTTTAGCTGTGGTGATTGTTTCAGAGTTTAATCCCTCACCATAACGATGAAAACATCATATCTTAGTCTACAGGTCTAAACGTATTGTGTGTGTTTACGTACCTTTGTTTTAAACTACTTTACAATTAAAACATTTTTTCCTAAGCTATTCCTGTAGATGTGCCTAGCATGACATTCTATATTTTACAATTGTCAAGAGATTAGAGTGGTGGCTCCTCCCCACCGCATATGTGCTATACAAGATATTCTATGGAATCACAATAAAAATCACAAAGTCAAACATCAGTATATTATTTAAATGTTATTTTCCCCATCATCAACAGCGAATTGGATACATATAAATTAATAGGTGTGCCTTTTGTGAGTCTTGTAATTCCAACAATTTATCCATTTGTAATTTCCGTTACTCCTTGATGGGTCAATACAAATTGCAAACTTGGATTTGTGACCCTTTACATGCTATGAATTAGCAAATAATTCTTCAGTCTTTTTGTGAGCAAATATTCATTTATCGAAATAAAACAATGCTTTTATAACCATATTTTAATCATACTTTGCTCACCAAGCCAATAACGATGGATTAAACCCAGATCTGTGACTGGGGGTGAATGTTTTTGCCATTGTGCAACATTCCGTCCATCATCTTGTTTGTTTTGCTGTTCACTCTATGTGGGAAGGGTATGCCCAGACGAGGGTCCCGTGCTCACTAGGCCACTGGAGTCAAGCTATCCTGGCTGAAGACAGCTGATAGCTAGAAACCGGTCCTAGGATGCTTGATTCCGGTCCAGGGAAGACATGGCTTGGCAGTTCGGACTGGACTGTTCCCATGAGGCACAGGGTCAAGACTGATTTGCATATGGCCATGTCTGAACTGGGGTGGCTTGGTGAGCAAAATAACGATGGATTAAACCCAGATCTGTGACTGGGGGTGAGTGTTTTGCCATTGTGCAACATTCCGTCCATCATCTTGTTTGTTTTGATATGGCGAATGGACATCAGGAACCATCATTGTGAGAATCTGTAAGAAAACTTGTTCCGATTTCTTAGATTCTTGTACACTTTTATATCAGAATAAAAGGCACGTGCTCGCAGCCTTCGAATATAATTAATGCATGCGTGTTTCAGGGTTGAAAATGGTCAGAGTTAAATTATCTGCTTCCATAAAGTCAGGGTCACTCATTCGGTGCACAATCAGGCTGCTTTGAAAATTTCTGCTAGTGTTTTCATTGGGTTTCCAGCTCAGCCCAGAAAAAAGTAGTGGAAAGCGTCAGCTTTACTAGACCCGTAATTATGAGACATTAAACAAAAAATAGCTTTAGAACAGGAAAAAAACCCCAGTAAATAACAAGAAAACAACACTTCCTGACCATCGACTTTCCATTCACTGAAAAAAGCACTACCGTTTAACAATGAAAAAACCACTGCAATTCGTGAAAAATGAGTGCCAGTGCCCAAAGCTCTGCTCTTAAATGTCTGCCCACCGAATACCAGCGGTGCATTGTCTTGGATCCACCTCAAACTCTTCCAGACACTCTCTGGCGCTTTAACTCACTTGTTCGGTTCCTGCATTCTCCCTTTGCAACAGAAGTGGTCCTTGCCAATATCTGATAAGGAATAATAAATCCGGTCCCCCCAAAAAAGTGCTGGTGGGCCGCAATGGCAGCAACTGGCTTAAAATTAGCACATAGGGGACTACAGCAAATGTGTATTTTTAAGTGATGCTTTGTGCTGCAGGCCTGTGGGGGGCGTAGCCCAGTGGAGGAGGCAGAACAGACAGTCTGGTTCGCAAAGCCGTAGGTAGCTGTAGGTGTCATTCGTGCTGTAGGTGCAGTGACACCAGGGACCAGAGGTCTGAGGAGACATCTAAACCTGCTTTATCATCATTCCTTCTTTGCCTTACGGTCCCCTACACACTTGTGCCAGTGTTGCTTTGGGCCTGGAGCAATGACTCAGGGAAAGGGAAAATTGAAGCAAAGGAGACACCTCCCACCTTCGTTTGCGCATTAGAGAGAAGGCAGGGAGAGGGATAGGGAGTCCATGTTTCTAACATAGCGCAGAGAAAAGAGACACTTCTCAATGCAGTAACTACCATTACTGAAGCAGGTGAAGCGGCACTGTGGTCCAGGGGTCAGAGGATCCCACTCCATCACAGTTATGACTATCTTTAAAAGGAGTTTGAGGACTGATATGATGACTGAGGGCACATTTTCTGCAAAAAGTGGAGCAAGAAGTGGAAGCTTATTTTTTCTGAAAGGGGCAGCGTGCTTGTTTCACGATTGGAGGGCTTATCAGGTATGGTGGTGAAGAGATGAAAGAGGCAGAGGAGATAGCCTACTACTCAGTGCAGTAGATGCACTTACATTAGGGCCCAGGGATGCGAGGGGCTCGCAATAGCCCAATTAAGGGGTCAAGGTTTTTAATAAATTTTTGTTTTTGCTAGATAAATTTGTTCTTTTACAATCTCTCACTTATAGTGGATTGTGAACTACAGAAAAAGTTTTCCTGTGCTCAGGCCTGTCTCTCCCCCCTCATAGTCCTTGCCATAAAGTTTTGGAGTGGGCCCCTGTTAGACCTGACCCTTTTTGCAGGTTTATCCCCAAAAGTTTTGCCTTTTGCATCATATTTTCCTGACCCTGTTTTTTTGGATATAGGATTCTGGGCACTTTATCACTGCTGATCAGTGCTAAAGTGCAACCGTTCTCCGTGAAAATTGTAAATCTGATTTGTCATCCATGATTGGCATATTTGGTTTACTGGTAAGTCCCTAGTAAAGTGCACTGCGTGTTCCAGAGCCTGTAAATCAAATGCTACTAGTGGGCGTGCAGCACTGGTTGTGCCAGCCTCATAGGTAGCTCTGTAAATGTGTCTCGGCCTACCACTGTAGCGTATGTGTGCACAGTTTTAAACTGCCATGTTACCATGGCAAGTGCACCCACTTGCCAGGCCTAAACCTTCCCTTTCCTTACATGTAAGGCACCCCTGAGGTAGCCCCAGGGTACCCCCATGGGCAGGGTACAATGTATATGAAAGAAAGGACATGTACTGGTGTGTGTGACAAGTCCTGTATATTTCATGTTTAACTGCAGTCTGTCCCATGCACTATCATTGGGGCTGCATTGTAACCTTCTTGCAAGTGTAGCTTTCCATTGGGACAAGATTGAGAAATGGAGTTTAGGTTCTCTGAAACTAGAATTTAATAACACACCTTTTAAGAAAGGTGGTTTTAAAATTTTGCTTTTGAAAATGCCACTTTCGGAAACTACAACTATTTAAAGGGGCAAACTCTTGCCCCCTGCCAAACGCAGAGCTGAATGACGCCCTCTTCGGCGGTCCTATGTATCACAACTTCATCCATGTAATCAGTTTAAACCATTGTATCCATCTTTAATCCATTTATCTTCTTAATTCAAATCCACGCTCGGAAAATGTTGCTTTTTTTCATGTTTCTAATAGACAGTGTAAAATGGGAGTTTGTGTAAATAGCATTTAATGGTAAATATTTTTGATATTATTTTAGTGTCCCATGAGGAAGGGCGAACTACGGCCCAAAATGCATTGTGATTTCTATCGAATAAAACACTGCTTGTGATGAACTTTGCACTTTTCGTATTCTTTCACGAGGTCCGGATGGGCACAGTTAGAATATTAGAAATATGAAAAAAAGCAACATTTTCCGAGCGTGGATTTGAATTTAGAAGATAAATGGATTAAAGATGGATACAATGGTTTAAACTGATTACATGGATGAAGTTGTGATACATAGGGCCACTGAAGAGGGCGTCATTCAGCTGTGCGTTTGGCAGGGGGCAAGAGTTTGTCCCCTTTAAATAGTTGTTGAGAATTGCAGTGGCACTTGGGCGTGCCACTTTGCCATTCTGCACGCATTTCTGGAATACCTGTACAAACATAGAGAAATATTGAAGATTAGGTGTGCATCCCACCCCCCCATTACTGATGTTTCATACTTTTTGAAACTAAGCATTTTCTTTCTTTACCATTGTTTGTGACTCTGATTGTTTGTGTATTCAGTGTCTGGTTCTGGAGTGACAGTAGCTGGGGATGTGCATTCACTGTAGACAGTCACAAAGGGGGTTGAGATTTGCCCTGCCATGCCTGGGTGACTGATCGCTGGACTGAATAGACATGGTCTGCATTTAGAGTGGTGCAACTGAATAGGCTGTGTCTCCTTTATACAATACTGTCTCCACCCCCTGTGGTCATGCTGCACCAGGGAAGACAGGACTGGTTTGGACTGGATTTGGAGATCCTGGCCACTAAGAGAACAATGACAAAATCAGTAAATGACATAAAACCCCAGGACTTTAGCTTACTTCAAAAAACAAGAGGACCCTGCCAAGAAGAAGAGCGGACGAATTGTGTGAGCAGCGCTGCCTTTTCTGAGTGAGGGGTGAGTTGGCCTGCAGTTGCTGCTCCAGTCTCTAGTGGAGATGCTGTGGTATACTGTTTGTGAAGAAAATCTCCAAGGGCTTGTGTGTGCTTGCCCCCTGTTGGAAGTCTCAGGGAAATCAAAGACATCATGAAAAAATATCCTTGCTGGGTCTAAAGGTGACCTGGCGGGTGGGGGAGCTGAAGAGCTATGTGAGGAGTGCTGCCCCTGATCTGTGTGGGGTGGGACGGCCTGCAGTTGCTGCCTCTGGCTGGAGATGGCAAAGGGCTAGACTGTTCTGCACCTTTTTTAAAGAAAGCAAGCATGTGTTGAATGCTCTATTGGTGGCACAAGTGTAGAGAGTGTTCCCCTGTTTCAAGCAAGGGGCACTCTAACAGTGCTCTGTGTGGGTTGCCCGAGGCGTGGGATCACTCTGCTTCCTGAAAAGAGAGAGGAGTGCTGGCTGCTCATGCCAGCACCGTAGTCAGCCTGTGTTTCAACAATCAGCACGTGGTGAGCCCTTCAATTCCTTTGGGTTTGCCACAGCACGAGAGGAGCACCAGCTGCACTGCTGGAAGCAAAACTGTTCCTGAGAAGGAAGCCCGTGCCACACTTGCATTGGCATAACAACCAGGCTTCTTTGTGCGACGCGGCCTCAGGGAAGGTTCTGTGACTACACTGCGGCTGCGGCGGCTGAGCTGCCTGTCAAGTCACACTGCCTCGTAACCATGAGGCCAAACATGCCACCCCAGAGTAGCGCTGTGTATGCCTGGCTGGCACCAATGTATGTGCATGGAAGGAAGCTGAGCTTCATAACAGCTGCGCCGTGCAGTCACGGCCACCTGCCTTCTGCTATTTGCCATGGGGGGGATCAGACAAGAGCTTCCTGCAGAGCTGTGCTGTGAGTGTGCCCTCTCCACCGTGTTGACCTCCACTGTGGGGGCCTTGAAGAAACAGAGACCAGCTGCGGGACGGGTGGGAACCCCTTGACTGGTTCCCATTCCTATGGCTCGCACCCCTGGTGACAGCATGTGTCTGAGAGAGGTCTCTGACGAATGGTCCCACAGCACCTTCCTCTTAGTGCAATCGCGGGCAACTGCTGGATCACATACCTTGTGGGCATTGGTTAACTCTGGTGGCCATTGCGGGGCAAGCCCAAAATGGGCTCCCACAACATTAAAGTGCAGGACGGGGTGGTACTCCTCGACAGAGATCCAGACCCTGCTCATGCTACTTTTCCAAGATTTCTGTATAGCCTGTGGAAACAGCGCAGTAGCACTGTGGCCTCATTTTTACGGGGCACACAGGTATTTATGTGCATTATGACAGTCACCTACATTTTGATGCCTTAATGTTATGATTGATGTCGTTTTATACCCTACACAGGCAGAATAACAAGTATTGTCATGTTTAGAAACTGCACAATAGGTACAGTAATGTGTGAGGTGGTATTATGCATTAGAGTGTTCATGAGGTTTTATAACATGTGCAATCTATGAGTAGTTACTTTTAGGGCACTCACTGTGATGTTGGGCATGTTTTCAGATGGTGTTTGTGACATGTGCAACTTATGAGAATTCACTGCAGTGCTCTACATGTTATAACGATTGCCTTGTTGTCAAAGTGATTCATGATCTATGTATTGTTCTGAAAATTGCCTAGTGGCAAAGTGATTTATGTGATTGTGGTCTAAGGTGTTTTTCTAAATATAACACAAATTATATTTTTATATAACCTTGTGTGAAGTCTCTTTTTGTGGTGTGCCTAGTGTGTCACTGGTGTGTGTGTGTGCCGCAAATGCTTTACACATTGCCTCTGGAAAAAGCCTGATGGCTCTGCTAAGCTACCAAAGGGGTGAGCCTGGGTTACCGTGGGTGTGTATCTCCCTTATCCTGACTAGAGTGGTGGGTTCTGCCTGGCTTAGGTGCATACCCTAGCCAACCAGAAACCCAATTTCTAACAACCCCACGTTCAAAACATTTTGCGTTGTAGGTACTCAAAACTTACTCAGTTCCTTCCAAGAAACATGTGAATATTCAGATTCTGAATTATGCAAATAACTTAACTTAGCCACACCCAAACATAGCTAAAGCACTTTAAGGGATTACAAACCCTGTATGGTTTGCTTAAAGGCATACCTACCAAGCACTACTTTGTTAACAATGACCTGTGCAGTAAGTTGCTGCTTCTTTATACTATTATGTCCCATGCGATATGTGCAGTAAGATGTCCCTTATTTTGCAAACACAAAGTTGCGTTCTTGGAACTGGTAGTACATGCTAATTATGTGCAAGGCAAATGCCATAAGTGTTTGGAGGTGCATCGTGCGGCACGCACGCTTAAACATTATCAACACACATGCTCATAAAGTATTCCAAGATAGTGTCTATTTCAAGGTGAAGAATATAGTATTTGAAATATGTTTGTTATAACATTTGACTGGAAGGCCTGCCACGCAGAGGTGTAAATGCAGAAGTTACCATCCTTCCATTTATGGTGGACAACAAAAGACCAAAGCAAACACAAGGCGATGATGGACGGAGAGCTAAAACTTTTAAGACACTCACCCCCAGTCACAGATCTGGGTTGACTCCATCATCATTCTTTAGCTCACTTCACCACCCTAGTTCAGACACAGCTATTTGCAAATCAGTCTTGACCCAGTGCCTCATGGGAACAGTCCAACCCAAACTGTCAAGCCATGTCTTCCCTGGACCGGAAACAAGCATCCTGGAACCGGTTTTGGGGTAACAGCCCTTATCAGCCAGGCTAACTTGAATCCAGTGGCAAAGTGAGCAAGGGACCCACGTCTGGGCATACCCTGCCAACTTAGGGTGAACAAAGCAAACACAAGGAGATGGACAGAGCACTGAAACCTTTCAGACACTCACCCCCAGTCAGAGATCTGGGTTGAATCCATCATCGTTCTTTAGCTCACTTTGCTACCATAGTTCAGACACAGCTACATGCAAATCAGACTTGACCCTGTGCCTCATGGGAACAGTCCAGCCCAAACTACCAAGGCATGTCTTCCCTGGACTGGAAACAAGCGTCCTGGGACCGGTTTCGGGCTAACAGCACTCATCAGCCAGGCTAGCTTGAATACAGTGGCAAAGTGAGCAAGGGACCCACGTCTGGGCATACGCGGACAACTGCCAGATCAGTGCACCCAGAATCTGCTCTGAATGTCCTCGCTTATGCCACATACCCTTATTTAGGTGAAAGCAACTTTACAGCCACCTCACTGCTACAACCTGTGTACATACACACCACTTCATTGACAAAACACACAGCTTGGCACAGTGCTCCCCAAGTACTTCTGCTGCAGACTGCTCCAATTGACACACCATGTCCCAAGATCAATAATGACAAAATCCTGATGCAGCTGTTTCAGATAATGGCGGAGGCCATCAAGCTGTACCCCCACTTGCTGCATGTGCACCTATCTAACTGTTGGCCAGCACACTCTCTCCATTCAGTGATCTACTGACCCTGTGACATCACCAGCTCGCTGGAGGACGAAGCTCAACAGACTCATGAATTATTTTTGCATACCCACAAAATTATTTGAGAATCTCTAGAACACTGTGATGAAGGCAATCATGACACAGTAGTTTCAGTGATCAATGCATACTTTGAATTCAAATAAATCCTGACTTTGAGCATTTGTATCTTCAACAGGCACAGCAGGGAAACTATGAGTCCATAGACAGCTTCTAGGCTCGGCTGCATGAAATGGCAAACATGCGTGCAGACGTGATTCCAGAAGGAGGTCTGTGCTCGGATCATAAAAGGCTGCAAATTGGGCATGCTGCAATCGCTAATCCTAAGGGAGCCTGGGATGAAAGCACTGTTGCTATGACGAAATGCCAGTGCTCACACTGGCACATGACTGAATAGTCGAAGCTCTAGCAAAAGTATCTATAGGGCAAACACTTGTACATTAATTCCGTGTGAAAACTAAAATGATCACCCAAGTACGAGGATCACAACCTACTTGCGCACCACCCAAACCAGTTGGTGGATTGTCCGAACAATGACCTATGTTCTGGTTCAAGTGATTGGTGCAGAAGACCACTTCCAGAACCAAACACTTCCTTCTCTTCTTCACGACAGACAAAACGTTACCCAAGAGGCCAAAACTGGCTTTCAAAATTGATTGATACAGGAGCCTCAGTCGATATATTAGTGTGGGATCAATATCGACTTTTAATAGAAAGGTCATCACTCACTGTGACAAATATTAACATGTTCATGTCTGGGAGTGATACCCCTCTCACGGTGGCAGGGACATTTGATGGCTTCATAAGATACAGAGACATAGAGGCCAAGTTTTCTGTCATCGTTACGTCCGGCGACAAGCTGATTTGCTGCCAAATGGTAGAGGAGCTAGAGCTGGTAGCATATGCAATGCAGGTTTCCCACCACTAGTTAGAAGTCATACCGGATGAATTCAAGCATGTGCAGGTAGGGTATCTAAGGAACTATAGGGTCAAGCTAGTCAAGCCATTGGCTCCGAGACACCACAGTGTTTCTTTCCATTTGTGTCCACAAATAGAGGAAGATCTGAAAGTAATAGAAAAAGTAATTGGCTCAACCTCACTGGTTTCCCAAATGATCATCACTCAAAAGCCAAAACAGCCTTGAACTGTCAGAATCTGCAGAGACATGAGACTCCTGAATCAGGCATCAACCATATGCACCACATCATGCTGACGATGGATAACATGATTGCCAACCTTACTAGCACCAAATGGATCTCTATGGTTGACTTCAACTTAGGTTGTCACCTACTGCTTTTGCACCTGAGAAGCAGATGCATTACAACCTTTTCCAAACATCTTTGGCCATGGTGCTAAGAGATGTTAAATTACATCAGATGTGCCTGATGTTACACACACCAGGAGGTCGGGTGCGACCTCTGCAATGAATAAAGTGATGCCTGACTGCTCAGGGCAGAGTCCATACAACAGATGCAATGTGTGCTCTTGTAGGTTTGCTGCTTGCCCCTGGGGCCAACTAGCCAATTCGGCTCCAGGACAACTGCAATGCAGCATCAAGATGATGGGTCGAATGCTTGGATTATTCTTGGCCAAAACAGGTCTTGGGTTGCTTGTGTTACGGTTCAGAAAGGACCTGGGTTGGGGGATCAGGCTGGGATATTCTTATTGGAGCAATACCCAGGCTGTTTTGCATATGTCTGCATTCAATCTAAGACAGCATAGTAGACAAAAATAGATGAACTGGGACAATGCCCCGAGTAATTAGCAGTGACTAAGAATAATTCAAGCACTCCATCTGCAACTTTATTGTACTCTTCATTGTGATGCTTTAAGTGCAACGGACATGCTCAGATATGGGGCCTGTGCTCACTATGTCATGGCATCCTAATTGCACCTGAATGAAGAGGTCTAATTAGGACAAAACCAGTCTTCTGTTGCTTGTGTTTCATTTTAGAGAAGACCTGGCTTGCCAGGAGGAGCTAGACTGTTCCTATTGGAGGTGTGCCAGGGCTGGTTTGCTTATGGTTGTGTTTGATCTGATGTGGCATGGAGTGCAAAGAAATGATGGACTGGAATGTGGGCATAGTAATTTTCAGCGGCTGGGATTATTTTAAGCATTCCTTCTGTCACTTTCTGTATACTTCAGTGAAATGTCTGGTGGCCGTTCCTCTGTACACATGGTGCATCGGCAATACTGTCTGTCACAACTCAGTAGCTTATTCATTTGGGCCTCTGCAGTTGTATGTTTAGACTGAAGTCTGGCACACTGAGCCACGCAGACGTGGAATGTCTATTGCTGCATCTTGGAAGAAAATGTGTAGAAAAATGATGCTCCAACATTTTCCTTTTTTGATATGCAGTACTTTCTAAAGAGATTCACTGGATTTCAAATTGAATTTAATTGATGTGGATTTTATTTTCCTTTTGTATAAATGCACTTTTGCATTTTGTGAGCATTCATTTCTCTATTTTTTGGTAGAACTGGATTTATTCAGATAGTCTACAATTATTGAAATGCGGGTAAATATTTTTATTTGGATACATAATGTGGGGTTTTGTCATGGTTTTGAAAAATATCTAATTGTGTGCATATAAGGTGCCGTTATTAAAGTTTTTAAAACACACATTTTTACTTTTATTGGAACATGTTTGGATATAATCTTGTTGTCAGAAATTTGGCCATCAATGTGGAAAGGGATGACTTTTAACAACTTGATAACAAGACTTTGGTTAGTTTGAAACAGAGACTCTAGGAAATTTATGCTCAACACCGCAATAATATTAAAGTCTAGGAAACAACACAATAAACCAAACCAAATTAGAAACAAAAGGAAAGAAGTCATGAGCAAAGAAACATTAAAATCATTAAAATTGGATAAGGGGAACAGGAGATATTTAGTTTTAACCCCTTGGGTGCACACGACGGCTCCACGCCGTCATGAGTCACGGTAGGCGGGTGCTCATGATGGCGTGAAGCCATCATGCCGCTGCTTCTCCGCCCACGCGGCACTAATTCCTCGACTGTGCGGGCGAATTAATGAGCGGGCGGGGTCGTGACGGCACCACGCCGTCATGAGCACACGCCGCCCGTGACTCATGACGGCGTGTAGCCGTCATGTGCACTGAAGCGCCGCACTCAACCCATTGCCCCCCCCCCCCTCCCCCCCGCACCCGTGGCTGAATTTGCTGCGCAAGGCAGAGGTTAAATTTTTGCTGCAAATGTGTCCAGAAAAAGTAAAGTGCATTTGAAAAATAAATGTTTGTGGTTTTCCAGTGCTAAAGTATGATTTGATTTCAAGCACATTGTTATACATCAGAGTTTGAATACATAAAGCAGGTCAATCCAGCCCTGGTTTTTATCTTAGATCTTATGCCTATTCAGAAACTGCATTTTGTAAAATACTTAGTAGTAATAAAATACAAAAACAAAACTAGAAGTGTAAATCTCCACCTCCACCTCTATTTTTTCTACTTTGAGTTCTTCACAAATGTAGATTTAATACATAGGGCCAGATTCTGATCTCGATAGGAAAGCCCGCCGTACGACTCAGATCTGGAGGGCTTTCCTTGCGAATCGTGCTGTGCAAGTACGACCGAACGAGTACGATGCAGCCGGTGCTGATGGACTCGGCACGCTCGGACTCCCATTGAACTCTATGCGAACCTGTATACCCACGCATACACAGGCTCCCATAGCAAAAAGGGCGTGGGTGGGGAAAACTTACACCCTGTGGTGGACAGCACATGTTTCCCACCACACTGTGCATGCATGGAACAGGGGAGACCCGTGCGCACCCCCTGAACCATTTCGGAGGGCTCCGAAAGAATGGGGCCTGCTCTTGCCCCCGAAGTCTGAGTCTGACAGCTGTTTTAACTTGCTGAGACCGAGTGCGAATTGTGCATCGTACCAGCTCATTTGGAAGCAGGGTTCTTTGCGTGGCACGATTCTCCTCCAGATGAGTCAGACAGACAGATTCGAGTTAGGAAACGATTCAGTAGGCATGGATGAGAGCTTTGCATCGTACTTGGTCATTCGGAATGGGGAGCGATTCGGACAGAAACAGTGGCTCCGAATCGGATTTGGTTGTTCCGGATCCCATCAGGTGCCATTCCTACCGAGATCGAAATTGAGCCCATAGTAGTGAAGGAAGAGGACACAGGGAAGTGTCAAGAGAAAGGGGTATACTTAGTACTAAATAGGAGGGGGTTAGGGAGGAGTAATGAGGGGTTTAGGGTGGGTTAGTCAGGGGTTTAAGCAGAACATGCATCCATCCACAAAAGAGCAAGCCCATTGCTGTTCAGAAACTGCACATCCAAAGTTACTACTGCCAAAAATTAAATATCATTGTAAATGAATTTTAAGTATTTATTTTAAATGAAACAATAAACAATAAACCAAAGGAAACAAATGCTAAAACACTATAAACATAATTTTGAATTGAACCGTTATTGGGCCTGGCCCTCTCTGCAGGTTCATCCTCAAACACTTTCCCTTCAATCCTGTTTTCTGAATTTGTTTTTGTTGGTATTGAAACTCTGTGCACTCTACCACTGCTAACCAGTGCTAAAGTGCTTGTGCGCTGTAACATGGTAAATTGGCATACACCTGATTGGCACATTTAATTTACTTATACGTCCCTAGTAAATGGACCTACGTGTACTCAGCCCCTGTACATTAAATACTTTTAGTGCGCCTGCAGCACTCATTGGGTTACCCACTAAAGTTGCCTTCAGGCTGCAGTGGCCTGCCACTGTAACCTGTGGTACAGTTTTTTGATACTCAAGTTTATTGGTTTTAAGACATACAAGCAAATCAGCAAAAACACGGAGGACACATGATCTATTACTTCTTCGAAATCAATGCAACCCACTGTTCCACACCCCATAAAATGTATATCGACAAAAAGGTTTAGCAAATTCACAGTGCCCAGCCATTTACCCCACACCCTCTGATGTTTCTTAGGGCATCCTCGTGCCATGTCCAGAGCTTTGTCTTGGGTCGCGCACCAGTCCACTCCCCTACGCCACTTCCCCAGGTCTGGTGGATCGGGACATTTCAATACTGCTGCTATGTCGCGCTTAGCTACAATCATAGCTGTGTTAAAAAATGTCTTGTTGTTTCGGGACCCATCCAGCCCATCTGTGATCCCTAATAGTGAGTGACGTGGGTCATGATGAACCACCCATCTAAGACCTCTGTAAGCTCCTCCTCAACGGCCCCCCAAAACCTCTCCAGGCTGAGGACAGTACAAGACCAGGTGAAAAAACACTGCCGGGCCTGGTCACACCTTGACCACGGTGCGTCAGGGTGAAAGCCCGCTCGATGGAGGCGCAGTGGAATGAGGTAGGCGGCGTCTAGATAGTATAGTTGGATTAGCCTGAGTTTGGCGGAGGCGGTGATCATCTTGGGTGCCATGAGTGCATCGCACCAGTCCACCTCATCCAGGGGGCCCACCCACTCTACCCACTGATTCCTCAACGTATCCAGTGAGGTAGGAGTGTTATTGACATGGGTGTGGTATATGTAGGAGATGCTCCCCCTACCCAAATCACCCAACAGAGCCTGGGCCTCAGTGGGGCAGTAGTCCTTGAGCCAAATGTCTTCAATGATGTGTGCCTGGGGGGCATGTCGTAATTGCAAATATTTATAAAATTGGGAGGGATGTAGGGAATAACGGGCGCACATGTCTTGGAAGGAGAGCATACGGCCTTTAGCCCAAACATCCCCAAGTTGTGTGATGCCGATAAGGTTCCAGGTTGTGTATCCCCGCAGGCCACTCACTTCCCAAAGCCAAGCCCCATGCCAGAGGGGTGTGCATTGGGTCAATTTACCCGACCAGCCAGTGTGATGTAGCGATGTTTACCAGGCCAGCAATACAGACGTCTGACAGTTGGGACGGGATAGGCCATACGTACATCATGGCCTGGACTTTGGATAGTCCTAGCTCGCGCAATTCCAGCCGATAGACCGGGTCAGATCATCCCCCAGTAAACCAATCATGGACCACCAGTAGACATATTGCTAAGAAAGATAGATACAGATGCGTCTTCCCCATGCCCCCGTCAAAGGAGGGAATCCGGCATCTGGACAGGGCCAAGCACGCCCTCCCCCCCAGAGAAATTTGGTTGCTAAGCTGTCCAGTTCCCTAAACCAGGACCTAGGGAAGCAGAAGGGAGTATTTTGGAGGACATACAGAAACCTGGGAAGAATCATCATTTTAAATAAAGCAACCCGACCCAGAGGGTTCAGGGGTAACATCTTCCATTTTTGTAGGTCTTCTTTGGCCTTTTTAACCAATGGGGTAACATTGAGGGACCAGCCCAACTCCGGAAACTGGGTAACCCATATCCCCAGGTACTTAAAGGAATTGTGCCGAAGCGGTATATTGCGCTGCCAGTCGTAACAGTCTCTCGATAATTGGAGTGGGACCAGTACCGATTTCCCTGGGTTCAATTGGAGAATTGAGGCCTGCCCAAACGCCTGAAAAATCTGGAGGCAGTGTGGTCCTGAGGAGGCAGGTACAGCCAGAAAGAGCAAGACATCATCTGCGTAAAGCGCGATCTTGTCTGTTTCGGTGTTTGGCCATTCCCAGCCCCAAATGTGGTCTTCAGCCTGCACCAGGGACTCCAAGGGCTCCGTTGCCAGGGTGAACAGCAGGGGTGAAAGGGGACATCCCTGCTGTGTACTCCTAGCAATGGGAAAGGCTTCGGACAGCACGCCGTTGACCAGCACTCGCACACGCGGCTTTGCATAGAGTCCACGGACCAGAGCTAGGAACTGGGGTCCGAACCCCATCTCGGCCAACACATCTTGGAGATAAGCCCAGTCCTCTTAAGTGAAAGCTTTTTCAAAATCTATTAGAAGGAGAGATAGATAAGTGGTAATTAAGTGTCGAAGGGCCAGAGCCAGCTGTAACCTCCGAAGACAGTGTTGGATTGCACGATCGGGCATAAAGCCACATTGGTCCAGGTGGACTAGTGAGGGCAAGTAAGGCTTCAGGCGCTGGGCCAGGATGGTGGCGTACAGTTTGATCTCCGCATTGAGGAGGGATATGGGATGATAGTCTGTACAGTGACGGGAGGGAGGCTGGGATTTCAGGATGACCACGATAGTGGCAATATCCGTTGCTGCCAAAAAGGACCCTTTTTAAAAAGCTTCCTGAAAAAGGCCGGCCAGATGGGGCACAAGAGTGTCGCAGTACAATGCATAGTATTCTCGGGGAAGGCCGTTTGTTCCTGTAGTCTTACCCGATGATGTGAGAGAAATTGCTTCTTCAATTTCTTTCCTAGAGATGGGGCGGTCCAGGTCCTTCTGGGCGGCCGTCTCCAACCGGGGGAGATGCACTTTGCCTCTTTTAATGAGAACGTGAAGCGATAGGTCAGGAGTTTGTGCTGCGTATAAACACAGATAGTAACCAGTGAACGTGCGGGCCATCGTTGAGGGGCACTGTGCACCGTAGCTTGGTCGTCTACCACTTCTGGAATTATACGATTCATCCTGGGAAAAGTAGCTAACCTATGCTAAATCGTACCATTTTTGTCTCCCCAGCTATAGATTCTCGCCACCGATGACCTGCATAGGAGCTTGGCCGCATCTAGGCATAACTGCTTAATCTCGGACCGGAAATGGGCTAGATGTCGGCCTTGGGCGGCGTCCTCAGACAGGGAGCGTGATTGCTCCAAGCGAAGCACCTGCGCTTCCCTCAGGGTAATTTCCCGTAGCTGCGCCTGCCTCTGTTTTTTAAGCTGCCCCTTCGCGATGCCCCCTATGGTTGCCTTCCCGGCCTCCCACTGGGTACCCAGGGAGAACACTGAACCCTCGTTGGTAAGAAAATACTGCTTGAGTTCCTTCCCTGCCACCTTCTTGAATTCTTTGTCTTGGAGGAACCAAGCGTTCATCCTCCACGTTTGGCGGGCTGAAGGATGGGGAGTCCCTGTACTGAGGAGCACCGGAGAGTGGTCTGAGATTCCCCTTGGTTGGATGCGAGTGTCAACGATTACCAAGCAGTCAGTGGCGGGGACAAAGATGGCATCTATGCGTGCCTGTGTGTGGTGGGCTGCGGAAGTATGATAAAATGGATAGTGTGTGGGTGCCATGTGCGCCACACATAACAGAGGCCCAATGACTCGAACCAGGTCCTTAACTGTTTTGCTTGCGCCATAAGGGAAGCAGAATGAGGGCCTGTTGTATCTAAGGCTGGGAAGGAGACTGCATTGAAGTCACCACCCACGACCGAGGTGCCCAGAGGGAGAGTGGTCAGTAGGGCCGCACTCTGTGCCAGTGTGGGAGTGAGCATCGAAGGGGAAAAATACATGGACAGAAGACTGAGGAGGGAGCCAGCCAAGGAGCCACAAATTGCCATGAATGTTTCCTGGGGATCATGGGTTAACTGGGAGAGGACGAAAGGCAGATTACGTCTCATAAGAATGGCCACCCTGCGGGAGCCTCTAGAGAAGCCGGAATCCCATACTCTGTTGTACCCGTAGTGAACAAAGAAAGGGCAGCAGTTACCCAGGAGATGTGTTTCTTGGAGTAGGAGGATATCAATGTGGAGGCGTTGCACATAGCGCAAGACTGCAGTGCGCTTAAGCCTGTCCGGGAGACCATTAACATTCCATGACAGGACATGGAGAGATGCCCCGAATGTGGTGTCTTCGGTCATGGCGGGCGATATCTGGGTCTAAGACATGCCATTCCACAGGGGTGTGTGAGTGCATGTGGGAGCCCAAGTGTATGTGAATGGTTGCATGTGTTGAGAGCTAGTGCAGCCCATGAGGAAGATGCATATGCCGGTCGTGGAAGCTGAAACAGCAAAACAAAGGAACAACAACTGAGGGAATAAACAATCCCAAACCTCCCCCCTTACCCCTCCCTACACTTCGAGAACGGAAGCATCTGTTGACAACCTATTTAACAAGACCAAACTAAAATGCTCGGATTGGTTGCGTGGAGGACCCCTCCAGAGGAATGAATATTCAGCGAATCTGCAATAAAACAATTTGAGTAAACGTAGAAGTCTACCAGTGTCAGAGGACCCCGCCGGTGAGGCGCTCCACCTCGGTGGTGGACCTTAATCGAAATCCGACACTGTAGGCCGTTAAAGAATAGGAGTGCAGGAAAGGTCCGAGTCCATCTTGGGCGAGCCCACCTGGGCCAGCGAAAAGGATGATCCTGGTAAGTTCTCGGTGGAGCGATGCCTATTACGTGGTGGAGAGCCAGATTGGCTGGAGGAGTTGCGAATCTCGAGAGCTGCCACACTCGAGGATCTGAGTGCTGTTGCTTGTGACTGGCACCCCTTACAAGACCTCGTGCGACGCCGGCGTTGACGTCCCGGAGACCTCTCTCCCTCAGGGTGTGAACCCACGTGCTCCGACGAGTTGTCACGCCAGAGGCGGAGGGGGCGTTCTTCTGTCATTCATGTCCATGCCACCTGGGGTGAGTCGAAAAATTGTGTTTTGCCCTGAAAAATGACCCGAAGACGTGCAGGGATTTGGAGCTGGTATTGTAGTTCCAAGGCACGCAGCTTTTTTTTAACGTCCTTGTATGAGCGCCGGAGATCTTGGACTTCCCTAGTGTAGTCCAGGAATATCATAATGACGTGGTTTTGGAACTTGAGGGGTCCTGCCGCCCATGCCGTCCGCAGGATGGCATCACGATCCTTGAAGTTGAGAACTTTTAGCATGATAGGGTGAGGCGGGGCTCCGGAAGGAGGCCTTGGTGCCAGGGACCTGTGAACTCTCTCTACCACAAACCAAGTCGAAAGGGCGTCTTCGGGCATCCGCGACTTAAACCAGTCTTCCACGAAGGTGGCAACCTGGCCTGTCTCAACCCCTTCGGGAAACCCCACCAGGCGGAGGGTGTTGCGACGTGCTTGGTTTTCCACATCTTCAGCATGCCACTGGAGTTCCCTGGTGTGAGTGCGGAGGTGGGCCACTTGTTCTTTGAGCAGTGAGATGTTGTCCTCAGCCATGAATATGTGGGATTCAGCTTCTGTTAGCCGTGCAGTGGCATTGCGTAGGTCTTGCCTGAGGAGGGACATGTCTATCTTGATTTCACCAATCTTCCCCTCAATGGATGCCTGCGAGGCACTGATGGCCTGGAGGTTGGTGTCAAGATCTATGTCCTGGGGGGGGGCTACTCTGCCCTCCCGGGATGTTCCGGATCGGAGGTGGTAAACCGGTCCATTTTTGTCTGCGTGGGAGCCGGTGTAGACTTAGGGGCCCTGTCCCTCCCCAATGCTGGGAGTAGGTCCCAGTGTCACTCCGGTGGCTGGAGCCAGAAGTGGGGGAAGTCAGTAATCACAGAAGGTCGGTGTGGAGGCCAGGGACCCGCAGGAGTGTGGAGTGGCTGCTCGCAGTCCGGGGACCACCCGAGATGCAGGTAGCCAGGGGAAACATCCACCAAAAAGACACAGCACCAGCAGCGCCAACCACAGTCCGGGGGGGCGGAAGGCCAATAGAGCGTCCGGATCCAACAGGCCCAGAGCAGTTAGGCCCCGTGCCACCAACCAGTCCAAAGTACCTTTAGTGTCCCCACTCCACAAGTGTGGCCCCAAGGCGGCAGGAGACCAACTGGAGCAAGGGGCTCCCGCTGGTAGACAGCCCAGAGGACACCCACGACAGTGATCCGCACCACCACCGGCACGGTGGCCGAGACCGCCTGCTCCCAAAAGCAGAGCCCAGTGCTGAGGAAGCGTGGGCAGATTAGCCCTCTTAGCGTCCTGAGTCCGCAGACCTCTCGTCAGGAACAAGGGATGGTGGGGACCACGAACACACACCAGGGCCCAGCCAATGAGGAATAAGTAAGTCTGAGGCCCGCGTTCAGGGAATGCCCTCCACCACCCAGCAAGATGGCTGAACGTACCCGCTGCAGATCCAGCCCCACCAACACAGCAGGCTGTAATCCAGGACCCCAGAAACTCCACACCACAAAACCGAAGAAGGGAAGTACTCCACTCGGGTCTGGAGCGGGAGAGATGTGGGAGGCACACGCACTGCTGCCCAACAGTGCATCCAATCCCTTCCCCAGGCACTGAAGGAAGAGGAGTCGCACTATGACTCGGCAGAAGGTTTGTCCCTTCAGGGGGTAGCCCATCACAGGGCCACTGTCTCTGCGGACCACGCCGCAGGCCTCGTCACCTCAGGCACCCTGGTTCGGCCCCGGATAGGCCCCTTCAAAGCACCGGAATGCGCCTGCCCCACAGTCAGCCCCAGCGCAGGATGGAGGCAGAGGAGGCAGAGAGTGTAAGGGGGCGAGTATCCCCCCACACTTGCGCTGCTACCTGATCCAACAGCCGGTCCCCCCACTCGCCCATATGGTCTGCGGTGTTGTCTACATCCAGAGGCCCGCCCGGCCCCGCGATCTACAGGCCTTCCTCGCCGCTGCCACCTCCGCACCCCAATCAGCGTCCTTGTAATCTCTGTAGATATTAAAACCTTTTATCAATGCTGTATGTAAGGGCACTGAGGGGTATGCACTGAAGTGGGTTCTAAATATACAGGAACTGGTCTGTCTTCCTGCCATGTTGGAAATGAATGCTTACCAGTGGTACCCTTGTATACTCTGCAGGGATTCAAGCTTTTTCACTGCAGAGTATGTAAGGGTGACAAATTATATGCAGAGATATTTAAACATAGAGGGACTGCTCCCTCTTCCCACTGTGTTTAGAAACCACTACATATATCACTCGGTGCCCTTGCATACTCTGCAATGATTAAAACTTTTAATCACTGCAGAGTATACAAGGGTAGAGGCGGGTGTGCAGTGTGTCAGGGTTGTTAGACCCGGCATAGTTGGGTTGCATTATCCCCAATGTTGTGCCTTCAACCCTCCTGTTTCGTTGGCTTCATTTTGCTGGCTTTAAGACTCTGTGCTTTTTATCACTAGTTTCTAGTAAAGTGCTACTACATAAAACCAGGACCTGGAAATTAAATGCTACTAGTGTATCTGCAGCACTGATTGTGCCACTCACTTAAGTAGCCCTTTCAAACATGTCTTAGGCCTGCTATTGAAACCTGTGTGCACAGTATTATAATGCCATTTCGACCTGGAAAACATACCTTTTGCCATGCCCAAACCTTCCTTTTTAATACATATAAGTTACCCCTAGGGTATGCACTGGACAGGCCAGAGGGCAGGGTGCAGTGTATGAAAAAAGTAGGACATATAATTTTAAGTTTTACATATCCTGATAGTAAAAAGTCTTAAAATAATGTTTAACTACTGCAAAGCCTATTTCTCCCAGGAGATAACATTGGAGTTACCTTATTACATTTACAAAGCAGCAGTTTTCAAATGGGAGCAGGTAACCCATTCGTATGTATGGAATTGTAATGTAAAATCCCTCTCCCATGGTGAAGTCAAACATTAAATTAAAAATGTGAAAATGCCATTTTTAGAAAGATGGCCTTTTACTGCCTTAGCCAGTTAGGGGCATATTTGTCATTATATCACAAAGCGTAGTGTAGCAAGTCACATTGCTGCTCTGTGTGATAGGGAACAGGCAAGAATGTGCCATATTTCACATTGTACTGTGCATTCCTGCCTTTTCCCAGCACTGGCACACAATGTGCTGCCTAGCGCCAATGCAGGCACTCTTGCACCATGGTGCAAGGGTTCCTGCTTTGTTAGCAGTATTGTTTTTGTGCAGGGAGGGCCACCTTTCTGCACAAAAACAAACCCCTGAGGAATTTTCCTCTGTCTGCAGCGCACAGAGAAAGAGGAAAAAACTGGGAGAAATAAATATATTTCTCCTCGTTATGCATCATCTGGGGAGGCATATCAGTTTTGGCTCATTCCCAGGTCTACTACTTTTCGTAAATCTGGGAATGCATTCAAATCCATGGTTTTTGCTTGGGAACAACAATGCACCACCCATAGAATATAAAATAATGCAACACACCGATTTGCACGGCAATGCGTTACTCTGGATTTATCAAACCACTCAGGCCCCTCAAGAAAGCCTTGTATGGCTTGATAAATGTCATCTTAAGGGTTGAGTTGCTCTGCACCCAGTTGAATGGTGCGACTCTCTGATAAATATTAATATGGCCCTGAGTGCATGTAGCCTATCTCTGGATCGCATGACTGGGTATAGCCGACTTTTGGGCTATGTGTATTCCTCCTAGATAGCTATACACTATAGAGAGCTTAAGTGTGCCCAGATGGACCAGGAGAGCTGGACAGCCCTACTTACACATGACTACACAAACAACTACATACCCCCTGTAGTTAGTCTGAAGCCAGGGCAGGGAAGGTGGGAAAACCATGCACTTCTTGGGGAAACCTCTAGAAGCTTCTACCACTTATCAGGTATAAATATAGGACCTCAGACACCAACTCTTCAGTACACTTCTGGACCTTTGGATACTTTACAAGGAAGAAGGACTGCATTGCTCCTGAAGGGTATGCCATGCTGCCGAACTGCTGCCCTGCTTTGCTGACGTGCTGCTTACTGCCATCTTGCCTGAGTGAGAATGGCTGGAGCTGCCTCTGTTGAACCCAGGACCCCAGAGTGACTCCAATGGCTAGTTGACTGGCCTCCTGACTAGAGCTTTAGGGACAGAAGGCTCCAACAACCTTGAATCCAGCTCCTGGACCTTGCCATCTGTGCATCCTACCCTGCCGAGTGGTGCCACCAAGGTCCTCCAACCTTGGAAGGGGGCTTGAAGGGGCTCTGCCAAGCCTTCTGTGGATCCAGCAGAACCAATGCATCTCCTCTGCTGAGCTGCACAATCCCAAGCTGAACTGACATATTGCCTCTGCTGCGATGATTCTCTCAGTGCAAGGTCTCCACGTTGATCTTGCAGCCTGTATCGGCACTGCCCCTGTGTGCAGTTTCCCCGACGCCATCTCATCGCAACGGCAACCTCAATGATGATGCAGGTTCTCGCATTGCAGCCTTGCAGTTCCCGCGAAATGATGCATTATCTCGATTGCACGATGCATCCTTGCTGCCGAGCTTTGCATCACAAGCCCTTGTTGATGGGATCCTCTGCAACGTCCCAGAGCCTCATCTCACAGCTTCTCAGCTCTTCAGAACCAACACACCACCTCAGGCTGCACGACACATCTTTTATACGTGACCTCGCTCCACTCTACAACCATGACTTAAGGTACTCTGTCCAGAAGGCCTAACTGGGTCCCTGTAGCTGTCTCACACTCCACTGTGGTTGGCCTGAACTTGTGTGGCGTGCCCAGATATTCACTGTTGTCGCTTTGTGCATTTAGGAGCTATTTTCATGGAAATCTTTCAAATTGCACATCTCCAGTTCAACTGATTTTTGTCATTTTGGTCTTGTTTTATTTATTAAAATGTGTTCTATTTTTCTAGATTGGCGTGGGATTTTATTTGTGTTTTTTCATTATTACTGTTTGAAGTGCTGCATAAATACTTTACACACTGCCTCTAAGTTATCCCTGACGGCCACGTGCCAGGCTACCAAGGGGTTGAGCACAGGATAGTTTTGGGTTTGATAGTCCCTAACCATGACATGGATTGTGGTTGTTGCACCTCAACAAGAACCCCAATTTATCAAAAGGGTTGGTATAAATTGGGTCTCTGGTTGGCAAAGGCATGAACCCTGTTCAAGCCGATACTACAATACTATTCAGGGTAAGCTAAATACACACCAGAAAATAACCTGTACTCACCCTCATGTAGCTTGGCACAGAGCAGTCAGGCTTATCTAAAGAGGCAATGTGTAAGGCATTTATGCAGCACACGCACACACAGTAACACAATTCATATACCACAAGAAGACTTCACATAGTTTTATAAAAAGGGACTATTAAATTATATACAAAAACAAGACCAAAACAACAAAAATCCAATGTATAGAAGTGTAGATATTCAATATTAAAAGAAGAAATGCAGTAAATCGCTTAGAAGCAAGAAGCTCTGAAAAGATAACTTTCTCAAACAGGGAGATGCGTCAACCTTCTCCAAGCAATGAAGGCGGTTCCTCAGTTCTGACAAGGGGTGCTGGGTTGAGAGACATTGAGCAATGTGCTGGATTCTGCCAGAAGTTCAGTTCAAGATCCTGATGTGTCTGATTTTAGCAGGTCAGTACTTATACTCAAAAGGGCCTTTGATGTGAGGTTGATATCAAAGCTGCTCTCTGAAGTGCACAGGTTCCACTTTCAGCCCAGTCTTGTCTGCCAGGCTATTTTTATGGGGGGGAAATTAGCCCTTTTTGTGTGGACAGGACACACCTATTCAAGTGAAGTGTTAGCCCTTCCTTCCATTTTGCCCAGGCCATCAGAAAGCAGATGTATGTAGATGGAAACTCAGACATACCTATTCTTCCTGTGTTGTGGCTGTCTAGAGGGGATGCACAAAGTCTAGCTATCACCCACCCCAGACGTGTACTGGAGACAGGCTGTCAGACATGCACAGCAGTAAGTGCAGAGAAATGTACACTTTCTAGAAGTGACATTACTAAAATAGTCATGTTAAATCTAACTTTATCATTAGGATCTATCAACACCATTCCGAACATATGAAACATGAAAAAGCTACTACTCTCTGATCAGGAATTACAGCTTAAAAGTGTATTAAGGAATTCCCAAGCTAACCTATGAGAGGAGTAGGCCTCACAGTAATGAAAAACAAAATAGGCTGTCTGTCAGTGTCACTACCAGGACAGGCAAAACATAAGAGCACATGACCTACCATTTACTTACATACCACCGTGCCTTTACGGCTACCCAGATAGGGCCTACCCTAAGGGCCACTTACATGTAATAAGAAGTTGAGTTTAAGGCTTGGCAAGTTGTTCTAAATTCCAAGTCAAAGTGTCAGTAAACTGCACACAGGCACTGCAGAGGCAGGCCTGAGACAGGTTTAAAGGGCTACTTCTGTGGGGTGTACCAGCTGGCCTGTTTGGAGGACTTGTTGGATTTTGTAGGTTTCAGAGTGGCAAATTTGTTTGCGCTGTCAGTGATACAGGCCGTAAAGTTCAGGACGGCCTGGTTGAGGTCTTTTAAGGCCTCGGATTGGGAGTTGGTGAGGGCCTGTGAACTCTGAGTTTCGGTGACCCTGCTCCAGCTGCGGTGTAGGGAGATCTGGTACCTGGTGATGGTGTGCTGGGTACCGGAGTTGGTGAAGTGAATGATGGTGTGGTCAGTCCAGGGGAGTTCTGTGGTGTCGCTGAATTCGATTCTGTTGCTGGTGGTAAAAATGGGGTCAACCGCGTGTCCGGCTATGTGTGTGGATTTGGTGACCAGTTGCGTGAGGCCGATGTTGTTCAGATTCTCCAGGAGGGTGATGGAGTTTGTGTTGTTGGGGTCGTAGATGTGGAAATTGAGGTCTCTCTGGACGATGAGGTTGGAGATTGCATTGCAAAATGTTGCTTTGGGTACCAGGGGACTGTAGGTGATGATACCTCTTATCACGGTTTTCACGTCGGTTTGTAATAGTAGGTTGAGCTGTTCAATGAGAAGCGTAGGGTCGTCATTGGTGATGGTGCATCTGATGGTTTCTTTGAAAATGATAGCGATGCCTCCGCCTAATTTGTTGGTGCAATCTCGATGCATAATCTTGTGGACTTCGGGAGTGGCGGTGGTGATGCTGGGCTTCGTAGAGGGTTTGCGCCACATTTCAGTGATAGAGGTAATTTCCGTGGAAAGGGTGGTGATGGTGTCCCAGATTTCTGTGGCGTCTTTGCAGGACGAGCGGGCATTGAGCAGGATGCAATGGAGTGGTTGCAGGGTGTTCTTGGTCTTGTGTGCAGGAGTGGTGTGGGATATTTTGTAGGCTGTGTCGCAGGAAACTTGGCAGTGTCAGCAGGTGAAGGGTCCTTTGGTGGAATGTGGTGAGGAGAAGACACAGTTATTTGCTTTGGTGTCCAGGTTTCAGGTCCAGGAGTTACATGGCGGTATAACATCGGGTGGCAGGGGGGCCACGGGTCCTGGCGCTGGGCACTGTCAAACCAGCGGGGCATTGGCCACACACCAGCTGCCTCCATTAGTGGTCCTGGTTGGTGGTCCTACGTACCCGGCAGGGACCTGGAACAGGCAGCGCATGGACAGCAGGCATTGCAGGGACAGCAGACAGTGTAGGGTCAGGGACAACAGACAAACTAGTGACAGTAGGCACTGCAGGGAAAGGGAGAGAAGACAGCGCAGGGACAGCAGTCAGCTTAGGGACAGCAGGCAACGCAGGGACAGCATGCAGGGCAGGGACAGGGATAGCAGGCAGCACAGGAACAGGGAGAGCAGTTAGCGTAGGGCCAGCAGACAGTGTAGGGTCAGGGACAACAGACAAACTAGTGACAGCAGGCACTGCAGGGAAAGGGACAGCAGACAGTGCAGGGACAACAGTCAGCACAGGGACAGCAGGCAGCACAGACAGAGCATGCATCACAGGGACAGGGACAGCAGGCAACGTAGGGACAGCAGGCAGGGCAGGGATAGGGACAGCAGGCAGGGACAGAGACAGCTGACTGCTCAAGGTCAGGGATAGCAGGCAGCACAGGAACAGGGAGAGCAGGCAGTATAGGGCCAGCAGGCAGTACAGGGAAAGGGACAGGGACAGCAGGCTGTGCAGGGACAGGACAGCAGGCAACACAGGGACAGGGTCAGCAGGCAGCGTAGGGACAAAGTACCTTCAGGCTAAAGAGGGGTGGCCCAGCCTAACCTCCCCTGGGATCTGACAGGTGGGATGGGCCTGCCTTTTGGCCTGGGCTTTGCCCTGGCACCGTCAACGTGCATCCCGTGAAGTGGGAGACGGCGGCATCTTAAATTAGCACTGGGAGGTGTAAACATTTGCTAAAGGAGCTGGCCCTGCCTCCGGGGCTGCTGGGAAATTGAGTCCTGTTGTATGGATTCTGCGGCATCACAGAACTATGCTTGGGATCATAGGACCTTAGTAGGCAGGGACTGAGTCATCCTACCACCTGAGTACCCTGGAGCTCAAGACCGACTAGCTATAGTGTCTCACTTGCCAGCCTACTCACTCTCAGAGGAACAAGTGATTATACACTCCAGAACACAACCCTCTCAGGAATCACAGTTGCAGGGCACATCGTTTCACTCTCACAGTCGTATTAGTTCACAATAAGTTCTGACAGAGACACGAGAAAAGTTAAAAAAGTTAATTTTAACTATTGTGCTCTAGTATGCAGTATACGTGTCACAACAAGTAGGAAAATGCCTAATACAAATACGATTAGCAAAGCAAATTATCTGTAAATCATAAATGAAGCTGTCAGTGTACACAATAGTATAGCCTAACCTCCCTCCCCTTCTGCAGAAGAAAATGGTTATATATCAGAAGATCTCTAGGTGTTAGCAGCAGACCCCGTACCTCAGTATACACAGATGAAAGCTCTACATCTCAGGTATCACGATCTCTTCCCTGGAAAGGTCCCTCTCCAAGAGTGTCTTAGCTATTGTTGCATACCTATATGACAAAAGTACGTGTTCCCAAACAACAGCTGTATTTGTGTGTTTTGTCTAGGTTCTATGGCCTGACCAGAACAGAATAACATGGGGCATTGTTGTTCGACCTTGCCTACATGTTCAGACTAAATCCCAGGAAAGAACAGAATGCAAAAACAACAGCATGTTCTTAGTGAAAGTACACTTTGACACAAAGCAAAACATATCTGTAGAGTAACGTGCCCAAAGCAGAAGACAGTCTGCAACATGCTAACATATGGAAAATGACAATGGGCCTGCACGGGACTTATGGCAACCCTGGTTTTGTCAAATGGTGTGGGGGGGTATGAGCACAGTGATGGAGATGGCAGGAGGGGAGACAACTTCCTGAAGGGAAGCAGAGATGAGTTTTGTGCAAAGCGGGAGGTGTGAAAATCTGCTGAACCAGTTGGCCCCGCCTTTGGAGCTGGTGGGAAATGGAGTCCTGATCTCGTCCGGTGGTGAAGGTAGTACGAGGTGTAGTGATGCAGGTGGCAGGAGAAGAGACAACCTTCTGAAGGGAAGAGGAGAGTCGTTCTTAGTCAGATGGATGGAAGAAGCATTCCTTCACTCAATAGAATGGGAGGGTGCAGGTTTAGTGGACGATTTTGAGAAGCACATCTCATTGAAATTGTAAGAAATAATAGTGTGGTTTGAGCAGGGAATAAAATCATTAGGACAAATGTAGAATCGGTTATCAGAATAATAAAGGTAATCTAAAGAGTGACTTATGAGAGGCAGCCAACACTTAGAATCCTACCTGATTCCTGAATATATCACCTGCACAAGCAGATGGGAACTTCTATGCACTTAAGGAGAACTTAAAATTACAAAATAGTTGTGAATGATGACACAAAGTGAAGGAGGATCATTCTGGTAAAAGTCATGTTGCCAGTATATTTTCAATTGTTTAGAAAATGAAGACTTAGGATCTGCTGAGGAAAAGTGGTGTTGTGTATAGTCTTTTAGGAGAAATCCAGAAACTTGCACTGGCATGAGGTTTGCAATGCGGTACTAGGCCACTATGTGTTGTATGAGCCTTGGTGCTGGGGGATGGTGACATCTGCCTCAAGAGAGTGGAATTGTATCACATGCATTCCTGTAGCTGGAGGGTGGAGACCCAGGCACTGATATGGGGGTGAAGCACTGATCAGCCCAGAAATTGCAACTGTCAAAAAGACACCACCATCAGAGTTGGGTTGGATGCTGCAAATGCCACATCAGAACAACTATCTGCAGCCAGCCAGAGGACTGCTGCTGCCTAAAACGAGTGATACCACAAAGATCTTACTTTCTTACTTACCAAATGTGTCTGCAAACCTTTTTCCAAGCAAGGCCATCAGCATGACTCCTGCAGGAGAAAAGCCACTGTGGTGAGTGCAGGAGCCCAGAACGCTACAATAATTAGCAAGTAAAATTAATTGGTGATGAGAGACTAAGCATGCTCAGATGAGTCTTTTGTGCATTCTAATACATGTTGGTGAAACAGAAATTAAATTAAGTTTCACATTTGAACAGAAAGAGTAATTGAGCCATCTGCACATCATAGTCTGTTTCGGACTGTATATACAGGTTCTCAAAGAATAGCAGAATGAAGGGAAGAGCATGTGGATTGCAGGAGAATAGGAGTGTATTGCCTCAGCTCCCAGTTGAACAAAATTTTGTTTGTACCCCCATATGTAATTTCCATTGAATTGTATAGTATGTATTTCTACTGTGTGATTAAAGTACTTTTGTCGACATTGCCTTATTGTGTATGTTGGTTCACTGTTGAGTTCTGAGCTCTACCTCCCTGAGAAGCCTGTGACACTTCGCCCTCATTACCCTGAAAGTTAAGTGCAGAATGGATTGAGTCTGGCCCTGTTGGCAGACTAATAGTCTTACAGAGCCCCAGGGCACAGCTGTGGTTAGGGCTCAGTAGCCTCTATCTGCCCTGGGTTCCCTGAACGGGATCTGCCACTCACATAAAAGCTTTTTGGATGTACTCTGATTGCAGACATTTCTTCATTTCTTAGCAGGCCCCATTGAGCAAGAGGATTCCTGGCTGAGGAAACTTGGATTACACAAAAATAGGCTGGCATTTCTGAAACCGTCCTCTGGGGGGAAAGATGACGGCAGCAATGAGGAAAGAGGTAAGAAATCTCAGAATCAGGAAAATTAACAGTGCAATGTGAGGGACAATTATTGAGTAATATGAAAATGTCTTAATTCACCAAAATGTAGACACGCATTTACGAGGAGGCCGGTGTCCTCTCAAAAACGCAAATACATTTCCCCTGAATGATAGTTGGTATTGATAAAGGCCCTGCCTGCAGATATTAGTGCCCGTTGGCTGCCAAGGGTGTCATGGGTCTGCTAACATTTAATGCTATTGAACAGGCACATTGCCTTCCGATTTAGTAATCATTGATTCCAATACGCCCTTTGCGTGAAGATAAACCTGCCTGTTTGTTTCAGCAGGCCCAGGACACTCTTTTGGCATGCTTCATGTTCGTGGATAGGTCCAGGAGGGCCCAGGAAGGGTAATCTAATTGTCTTTAATTCTACATCTCATAAACCAACATTCAAGTCTGACTGGGCACTATCTGAATTTGGTTTACACTCTGGTAGTGCAGGCCTCTCAGTAGCTTTTGTGGGGCAAAGGTAAAACCCTGAAAGTGTGGTACTTACACCAATTCTCAATATAGAACTTTTAGGAAAAAATAATAAGAGAGTGTGTATTTTCAATAATCCACTGCCTACGACACTCGTAATATTCAGATTGATCTTAATTTTCGCTTTAGAAGGGAGCTTTGGGTGCCAAATGATGTTAAAATATTTGGTGACAAAATAATACTTTTGGTGCATATTATGCTGGTGACACTTAAACATGCGTGGGATTTAAAGACCACTTTCCAAGATGGGGTACTGTGCTTCTCAGGGATTATTTTGGAAAATGTTTGGCAAATGGGCATTTTAAAGCACAGTTGATCTATAATACTGACCAAAGTCGCATTATGTTAAGTTGAAATAGAGCGTATGTACAGTGATGTTGATTTAGTCGTATGCCTAAGTGAATAATCATGTCTTGAGAAGTCTTCTGACTCTCAAGAGGTCAGTGCAGGATCTGATGTCTAGTGGAACAGTTTTCCAGAATCTCGGTGCCAGCACTGCGGGCCTGCAGCCGCCCTGTCGCTTCCATTTCTTAGAGGCAGTGACCAGAAGGTTCATTTTGGCCGAGCGTAGGTTGCAGCTAGGTACATGCCTTTGAATAATGCTAGAGATGAATTTTGGGTTTGTGCCATGCAGGGCCTAAAGATGAGGCAACAAACTTTGAAGGCACATTTTTGTGGTATGGGAAGCCAATGCTGCTTCCTCCTGAGAGGGGAGATTTGTTTCTATCTAGGCTGCTGGAAGATCAGTCTAGCAGCATGGTGCTGCACCAGTTGCAGTCTTTTAGTTAGATACAGTGATATGCCAAAATATAAGGAGTTAGCATAGTCTATGTGCGAAATAACCAAGTCTAAGGCAAACTGTATCACTGCTTCCCTAGTGAGGAGTCTACTGATCTTTCCTATTTTCCTTAGATGGAAGAAGCAAGTAGAGATTCCTGATCCTATTTGCGTTTTCATAGGTCACAGTTGATTGTCACCCCAAGACTCTAGGCAAAGAGGGATGGAGCGGGGAGAGAACCCAGCTCTACTGGCCAGAAGTGTGAGCTCCATGGGTTATGCATACCCCCTGTCAAAACAAGTTCAGTCTTGTCCGGATTAAGTTTTAAATGGTTGCTGTTCCTCCAATTGCGGTTGTGCAGCATAGTAGCTTGGAATTTGGACCCCGAATCAAGTGTATTATTGATGGTAAAACACGCAAGGTGATGGACTGAATGTTGCTACAGATCTGGGTTTAATCCATCGTTATTTTGCTCAACGCGCCACCCCAGTTCAGACATGGCCATATGCAAATCAGTCTAGACCCTGTGCCTCATGGGAACAGTCCAGCCCGAACTGCCAAGCCATGTCTTCCCTGGACCGGAATCAAGCATCCTAGGACCAGTTTCTGGCTATCAGCCGTCATCAGCCAGGATAGCTTGACTCCAGTGGCATCGTGAGCACAGGCAGAGTATGCCCAGACTTGGGTCCATGCTCACTCTACCACTGGATTCAAGATAGCGTGGCTGATAAAGATTATGAATCCGAAACTGGTCCCAGGATGCTTGTTTCCAGTCCAGGGAAGACATGGCTTGGCAGTTCGGGCTGGACTGCTCCCATGAGGCACAGGGTCAGATTGATTTGCATAAGGCCATGTTTGAACTGGGGTGGTGGAGTGAGCTAAAAAATGGTGATGGATTAAACCCAGATTAGTTGACTGGGGGTGTGTGTTTGATTCGCTCAAACGCTCCATCCATCATCCCCTTTGGTATCTCTATTATTTATGGTAAACATTAATTGTAGGTCGTATGTATAGTTGAATGTACATACCTTCTTTTGTTTCAAGGGCTGGATCACTGTTTTATTAGGTGGGGTTTGATTATTCTTCAAATCAATTTTGTCCATTACAGTGTTTTAATTTATTAAATACCACCTAGGAATTTTGGGAAGATTTTTTAAATGGTGCATTTTACACCATACTTGCACAGTAACATGAATGAAAAGTTTTCTTTCATGCAAGTCCGATTTATTGTAATTATACTCTTTCATTGCATTTTGTATGCATTTTGGAAATAATTTATTTTTTTCCTTCAGGAAGTAAAAACAAAAGTGAATAGGAATTAAGAACAACTTTACACTTGGACAGGGCAAAGAGTGGTTGAGGGGGTAATTTTCGCCTTTCAGCTATTTTTGGGAAGCAGAAGTGGCATAAGTTATTGGTATTTGTGTTGCACACAATCTGCAATTGATATAGCATTGCATCACTTTCAAACGTCTGTAGATGACTTGACAAATAGTTCTGAGGTTTACATTGGTGACAGGAGTATGATCCCATTTATGACTTAGTTCCATCATTTGATAGTCATTTTAAAGCATATTTAGGCAGTGGCTCCAAAGTCTGGCTTTTTAAAAAAACCCACATCTTTTATAATGTTATGCTCAAAGAAAACATACAAAATCATAGCATGATTTTACGTAAATGTTACTTGCATAGCATCCAATTATTATTTTCAAAATACATGTCCAAACACCTTATATAAATTGGCTGTTCAACATGTTATCTGTTGTACAGAAGGAAATCATTCCTTTTAGGAATGCAGAAACAGGAAAGAACCAAGAGCTGCTTTTGCACATTTATAATATTGGAGGTTTCACTCACAGCCTTGCAATGCAAGTTCATTCCTGCCGGAGGAAGCTAGAGATAAGTTACTTTGGCACACTCGAACAGAGACCATTGTTTGTAACTGAATTTCAGTCTTTTTATGGCAAAGTCAAGAATTTAGCAGATGTTAGCTTTTGGCGAAAACAGCAGTTTTCTCCAAAAACTAACGTCTGCTAAAATGCTAGGGCATCCTTGCTAATAGCGCGAAGCCGCCCTATTGATGTCCTGACATGTAATGTATGTCAGGAACGCCCACTTTGCATCTCATTAGAGATGCAAAGGGAGGCATAGTGCAAAAGGGTGCTAACATGTATGTTAGCACCCTCTTGTAAATAGGGCGATATTTTTATCTCTGCCTTTTTTACTTTTTAGGCCCAAAAAGCGGAGATAAAGCCCTTGTAAATATGCCCCCAAAACACCTGAACATGTGGAGCTTGTGCAGAATAAATACATGTAGACTTTTCTGCAATATGGGAAGCACTCTTGTTAATGTGCCAAAGTTATCCCAGGGCTATACTAGATAGTATTTTCTAATAAAATATTTCACTTCTACACTTGTTACTTCAAATGCCTCCAATTGCGCTATGTCACGTAATTGAGATCTTGTTCGGGTAAAAAAAATGGCTCACTAGAGGAAGGGAACATCGTGAGTGAACAGAGAGGAACCAATTGATGTTCTCCTCATGTGCACATTTGCATACTTTTTTTTTTACAGTAAACTGTGTCTCGGTGCCAAAATGGATTTTTGTCCTAATTACATACCACAAGCAGATTTATTAGCATTTCACATAATTTCACATTATTTTTCTGTAATGCACTTTTCCACAGTGGGAATAACACAACATTTGCCCAAGACTTTAATTAGTAGACATATGTGTCATCCAGTGGCAGCTGCTATAAAATAAAAGTGGTGTGACAGCGCAGGGGGCCGCACAGGGTGCAGTGTAGATTGAAGCACGGAGGAGAAAAATACAAACAAATCAATGCAGTCAATGCACAGACTCCCAGACTTCCCTACACCAATCCAGACGGTGCTCTTATTCTGGCAATACCCAGTAAGAGATAAGTGCCGGTATTGGTCTGAGTGGCTTGGCTTGATGCTCTTTCAGGCTCTGTGAGCCTGTGCTAGTTCGCTATGGCTGTGCAGCACAGCCCGATTGGAGAGATCTCAGTGCACATGTCGGTTTGGCCGTCCTAAGACAGCCGGCCAAACTGACATTCGCACTTGCAGCAGTGCCGGCCACTCCTCCTCCTGCTGCAGCTGCTGTCCATTAGGATGGCACGGCTCCGCCTAGCTCTAAAGCTCGGCGCAGCAAGGATAAATACAATTATAATAAGCTGTTTTATTATCATATTATTTTTCCTGTTTTCACTGCTGAGAGAGCATTGGGCCAATGCTCCTCTGCCTTAACAGAGGAGCCACCGCTGATGTCAGCCCTCTGTGGTTTTCTCTATGATGAATTCTACTTCACATCAGTGTGCGCCATCTTCCACGCTACATGCAATGAGCCCCACTAGTGACCATGAACATCAGTGGCAACATCTCTCAGTAACTGCCCCGATTAGCATTAAGTCTCATGTTCAATGTCACTCCATTTTAGCCCCACATTTGTTCACTGCCTGTATTTGCACAGAATGTCCTTAGCATCGCCATATATTTTCTACATATTAACCATTATTAATAGGGTTGCATAAATCCTCATCCAGCCTACACTGCTAGGCCTGAAAGACATTGACTATAAATGCATGTAGTTTACCCACAACAATTCAATGTGGCTGACAGTGTCCTTAACCCCTTCCGTGCTCCCGTCGGCCGTTGGCCGTCATGAGCACTACCTCGCTTGTGCTGTGAACGGCCAACGGCCGTGCGCCCCCGCCCACTCCATGGAACGGCCGCACTGCCGCGAAATAACAGCTGCGGTAAACGGGTTAAATTCAGTTGCCTCGTCCCATTGTTACTTATTTAATGGCATGTTGTTTTTCAATGCCCTGTTGTTACTTGAGTGTAGTTGCTTCCCAAATATTGCCTTGCCTCATTGAGTCTGCATGTTACTCTCTGTTTCCACAACTGATGACCTCAAAGAAGTCTTTGGTAGAAAGGTTGAATTGATTTCAGCTACAGGTCATTACTCGGTCCACTTTAGAGTCCCTTTTTTTTTTGTGAACTATGCCACTGTATTCGGAGATCAGCTAAATTCATTGGCAGTGCTCCAACAGAAACATCCAGACCGAACTGCAAATCATGCCTCTTACAGACGGTAGCACAAGCAAACCTAGACCAGTGTAGCTTCCTGTCATTTGTAGACCTGAACAGACATGCAGCTGACAGAGAATTTCAGTCTGACCTGGGAGTGGCAGTCAGACAGCGGCAGCCAGCACGGTGCCGGCTCACAGCTCTTGCATCAAAAACAGAGAACGTAGCTTCAGGATGGGAGAAGGAGTGAAGGCACTGAGGGGCTTAATAATGAGAGGCTTAAGCCACCGGAACATCACTTTTTTTATGCTCTGGTGGCGCAAGCCTCTCAATCATATCTATGGAACAAAACAAAGCCACTCTGCCTGGCTTTGCCTGTCCTCATAGATGTGGAGTAAGACACAGCAGTGCAAGTCGCTGCCCTGCCTTACTTTGCATCAACGAGGCGTTCCATGGGTGTTGTGGTGGGTTTTCCCATTCAACACCTGTGGACTTTGATGCTGCCCTAGATTTACCTAATCACGTATACCTGGAGCAACGCCAAAAACGTATGCCCTCCTGGGGCAGGCGTAATGAGGAGAAATATTTGTATTTCTTCTTTTTTTCCTCTTTCCATGAAAAAATAGGAAAACGCCTCCTGAGATTGTTTTTGTGCAGGAAGATTCCCCTTCCTGCAGTAAAATAATCCTGCCTGCAATGAAGGCACCATGGTGCAAGGGTGCTTATGTTGTGGCTAGGCATAAAATTGTGCACCAGCACAGAGGGAAAGGACAGGAATGCACCGTATTTCATAAATGCAATGCAGCAAGAAGACTTGTGGTGCTGCCCTATGCATAGATGAGGCCCTAGGGGGGGCTTTTTTATGAGAGGCTTGTGCCACTTGAGCATCATTTTTTTGGAAACTCCGTTAGTGCAAGCCTCTCAATCATAGCTATGAGGCAACGCAAAGCCAGTGTGTGGCTTTGCTTGGTCTCATAGATATGGAGTAAGACTAAGCAGCGCAAGTCGCTGCTTAGACTTACTCTTTGTCAAGTATGATTTCCATGGGTGTTGCGGTGGGTTTTCCCACACAACACCTGTTGATTTTGACACTGCCCTAGATTTACTTAATAATGCAAATCTGGGGCAGCGCCCAAAGCTTACGCCTTCCAAGAGCAGGTGTAACAAATAGAAATATTTTTATTACTCTTCATTGTTCCTCTTTCCATGTGTGCTGCATTCTACAGCATACATAGAAAGAGGAAATGCCTCTCTGGATTGTTTTGGTGAAGGAATGTGCTAATTCCTGCAAAATAACAATCCTGCAATCAAAGCAGACACCCTTGCAATGTGGTGGCAGGTGCCTATGTTGGCTCTAGGTAGCAAATTGTGTGCCAGCTCAGGGGGAAAGGAAAGGAATGAATTATATTTCATAAATACGGTGCATTCCAGCCCTTTCACGTTGGCGTAGGGCAGTGCAGCAAGAAAGCCTGCGCCACTGCCCTACGCCAATTTCTCATAAATGAGGCTCTAGGTATGCGTCATAAATGGAGGTGTTTATTTCTTATCCTCTTTTCTTAAGATGGGAGGGTTGAGGCAGTTGAAGGTAGGAGTCAGGGCCACTGGCATGTATTAGGTTTTGGGTACAGCAGGGTGGGAGGAGGCAAGGAGGTGAGGTTCTGCTGTGTAGGACTCCCAATGACACCTACCCCAGAGACCTTGCCTAGGAGAACTAAGCTGTTCCCATAGATCTGCTGAGGAGGAAGGGAGTTGGGAGAGCATTCACAATATATAAGGGCAGCTGTCAATAACCTGGTTTTTCCACTTTCAGGTTCCAAGTACGATCATAGAGAACTCAAACTTTATTCGTGTTGTCTAAATTATGTCACTTGGAGTCCATTGACCCCTTATTGGCAGCTATCCATATATCATTGTATAAATATCACGTGTAAGATCTTTAGGAAAACATGTGACTATTTTTCTAATTACAGCGTATTTGTGAAGTCGCTACTTAAAAATGGTGGCACCATGATTTCAGCTGGAACCAGTAGACAGTCAAAAAGGCTAACCGTAATGACAGCAGCTGTTTGTGAAAGTAGCTTTTAAGCTTTTCTGAACTATTTTTCTCTTCACATCTATATTCCTTTTCTGATAAGTAAACATGTACAGCAGTTTTGATTTATTGCCCGACTGGAGTGGAGTTCATTACATGAAAGCATAAAGCTGCCTACATTTTACCACACATCCTGAACTAAAATTGCTTTTAAAAGTGATTTATTTTGTGATACATAAAACATATATTGCAACCAATTACGAACTTGATATTGAGCCATTTATTTTCACTGAACAGATTCAGATTCATATTCCACATATTTGCAAAGTTTGTATGTGTTTCATAAGAAAGATCTAATGGCAACTACATTTTCGAGACTAGGGAAAGGGTGATGATGTGTCCACAGATCCTAACCTGGACCACTGGAACTATGCGATTTAGTGGCCGTGATGTTTTTCCTCTTAATTATGGCTGTGCCACATTTGCCATCATTTGCTGCATAATTTGCAGGTTTTAGTAATAAAAAATGTGTGGCTCATACTGATCAAACATTACTAAAAACACTGCACACAAATTTCTGCGCCGGGGAAGACACTTTGTGAAGGTTGACTTTTCCCCTTTTTTGATGCTTATTACTGTATGATGGTTCTAATGAGGTGACATCTTTGCCTAGAAAGTGCTAACCTGTGTAAAAATAACACAATACTGAAGTAGTACTATCACAAAATGTTGCAATACGCATGATTTGCCATTTTGTGCCAAATAATTTAGTTAACCCTGCTCCATAATTTGATCTTCTCATTTGATCTTCTCCAGCCGCCTAATTTTAACGGCCCTGATCATAACAGGTAAAATAACACATATCATTCATAGCAATATATTTCAAGTCATCTCTTCTCCAAGCTCTGTTAATTTATAAAAGAACTTGGCCTTGAAACATTTATCTTTCTTGTTACAGACCTTATTAATGACCTGCAGTATCCGTATAACGTATAGTCAGTACGGGACACGTTATTCCATACATTACAGTGCATAAAAACGGTACATGAAAACAGTTGCTATGTATGATATGATTCCTATGAATGTCTGCGATACACGTAGCCCATTACTTACAAATTCTAATTTAAAAACATGAAAACTGACTGTGCCAGTATTCATTCTAATGCTCTGACGCATTCCTTCAGCCATACAGCTTTCGATACTACATAGCCACCAAACACTCATTAAACTGTGTGCAAGGATGAACCCCAGCCAGATTAAAACAGATCCTGGCAATTAAAATAAATTAATCTTCTCTTCAAATTCTCATGCTTCAATTTTAACGAAATACTACTGGATGGCATATGTACAAAATATGCAGTGAAATGGATCGTGAAAAGACACATCAAACATGTTAATTTATTCATTTTTGGTGATTTTATTTTTATATAACACGGACTAGGCCCGTAGACATCAGAGTGTTTTACAATAAAGCAAAACGTATCAATAGCACATAGAATATATGCATGTGCACTAAGCGTGGAGAGAGCACTGGGTTAGCCTTCCCATGACTAGAATGTAGTGTTCTGGTCTGGGCCTAGTGGTAATGAACTGGAGACCACACGTTACTGAGTTGGTGGTCAGTACACTGCCTGCCACGGCCAGGGTCCTGGGCCTTTTATTAATTACAGCACGTGCCCTCCGTATCCACGTCGGGCCAAACCAACTATCCCACGCTTGTGGGTGGGGGGCGGAGTATCAACGCTGTTCTAGACGCGGGCCATAGTGGTTGCGCCCACATACTGCACCACTACATTCCTCCTTTACCCCAAAGTGAAAAACAGGATAAACATAACATGACTTATCAAAACTTCAGAACATAGGGGTATATTATCAAGGGGTTTTATCTCCGCTTTTTTGGCTTTAAAAGCCAAGAAAGCGGAGATAAAATTATCTCCCTATTACCAAGCTGTCGCTAACACCAGTTAGCGACAGCTAATAGGAGATAGCGACCATCATGGGCCCCACTTTGCATGTCAGTGATATTTATCACTAATGATATGCAAAGTGGGCGTGCCAAGATGTTAGCGACTGGAAACAGTCGCTAACATCGCTATCTCCTATTACCAACTTTTGGAGATATTTGCGCTAAGGGCGAATATCTCCAAAAGCTAACACCTGCCCTGAGCAGTTCTTAGCCATGTTATCCAATGGGAGGTGGATAACATGGCTAAGAGCATTTGCTCGATAATGCATGAATATCGCTGACTTTTCAGCGATATTCATGCATTGCGGGCGTTTTTTATCGCATTTGCGATAAACCTTGCTAATAGCAAGGTTTATCTGCGATAAAAATCGCCGATGTGCGGCGATAATTTTTGTCTCTAAACAAGTTAGAGACAAAAATTATCGCTAGTTGTTGATAATATACCCCATAGTCTCTGGAAAACTGCAAAGATGCAAAAGGAACAGTCTTACTTTTGCGTAGGCAGATGTGCAGCTAGAACATCTTCAACGTCTGCATCGGGCCACAAAGTCTCGGTACCTCTGGGACGGCCTCCGGCAGGGGCGCAGATTGTACTTGCTTTGGCTGCGCTCACTTGACGGGGTTTGAACCAGTTCTTCCGAGTCATTCGTCTCGGCAGCTCCTGGGTAGCTTTGGGCCACTTGCGACTCGGGTCTGCTTTGGGCCAATGTGGCCGAGTCTGTTCCTGGACATTCCACCTCGCTGGGAGCGTCTTCTTCCACTGCTTCTCTTGGGTCTTGGGTCGGTCCTTGGTAGGGCTCCGCAGGGTCGGGGAAACCATCATCTTCTCCATTCGTGATTTTCTTGAAGAATGACACGTTTCTTGTGACTCTATCTCTACATCTTGCCGCCGTGATCATGGTGCCATTGACGTTGGTGACAGTCCAGGGGTCTAATTCGAATGGGAGACGGAATTTTCCGCCTGGATGGCGGTCTTTCACGAGGACTCCGTCGCCTGCTTGGATGGTGCTGTCCACAGCTCTTCTTCTCCGGGACGCCTCTCTGTTAGACTTTGTTCGCTGTTCCGTGGATCGGTTGTCAGGAGTCGGAGACGATGCCCACAAGGGATGGTGTGGGATAGTGTCCATGACTGCCCTATTGAAACATAGACGGCTTGGGGGAACCCCTGTGGTGCAGTGGGGTGTCAGCCTTTATTCCCGTAAGAACTGGTAAAGGGCCAGCTCTAGGTTCTGGCCGTCTGTCATCGCAATTTGGATAGTCTTGTTCAGAGTTCTCATCAGTCTCTCAACTTCTCCATTGGCTTGAGGCCATCTTGGGGTTATCTTGCGGTGTTTGATGCGGTGTGATTGTAGGTATTCTGCGAGTTCACAGCTGTTGAAGGGGGGTCCATTGTCTGTGCGTAGTTCTTCCATTAGGCCATGGGTTGCGATTATCTTCTCCAGCTTGGGAATCACCTCAGAGGCTGCGGTGGAGGGCAGGATCTCAATCTCAGGGTATCTTGAGAAGTCATCTACTACCACAAACATGTATTTCCCGCCGGAGAGGCTGCCAAAGTCTGCGCTGGCGCGCACCCATGGAGACGTCGGTCCCTCCTCTGTGATCACAGGCGCTTGTGGGTTGGGCAGGCTGGTCGCCAGGCACACGGGACATCGTTGGACGACTTCTTCGACTCTCTTGTCGAGGCCTGGGAACCAGAGTTTGCTCCGAAGGCGTTTTTTTGATTTTACAATGCCCTGGTGTGCGCCATGGGCCAAAAGGGCTGCCTGCTGTGTGAGACTGTCGGGCAGTACCAGGCGAGGGCCTCTCAGGAGACACCCTTCCGGAGAGATAGACAGTTCGTTTCGGACCTGGTGGAGTGCTCTTAGCGTCGCCTGGGCATCCAGGGTGCGGAAGGATGCTGGGCTCTGGAGTGGTTTCCAGTTTCCCGACTTGATAGCCTGGATAGCAATTTGCATGCAGTCATCATCTTTGGTGGCTTGCGTCACGTCTTCCAGGGAGATCGGCAGGGGTCTAGATCGCTCCACGATCATTCTGCCGTATTCCTCCATGGCGTCGGCTTCCGCGGCTTCTGCTTCAGTGACCGGGCGGGCGTGCCTCGACAGGTAGTCGGCAGGGTTTCGGGTGCCTGGCCGATACTCCACGGTGAATTGGAATTCCTGGAGCTGGAGTACCCACTTCTCGATGCGAGGGGGGGCCGTGAAGATGACCCTTGGAAGAGTGGGACAAGGGGTTTGTGGTCTGTGATTACCACAAACGGGTGCCCGTACAAGTAGATGTGGAAGTGCCTGCACCCCCACAAGATGGCGATGGCCTCCCTTTCGATCTCCGAGTATCGTTGCTCCGTTGCCGTGAGGGTTCTACTCGCATACGCGACGGGGGCCCATTCCCCGCATGCTTGTTGTTGAGTCAGGACGGCTCCCAGGCCTGTCGGGCTTGCATCCACCACGAGCTGTGATTCGTTGCGAGGGTCGAAGTAGGCCAGGGTCGTGTCTGCTGAGAGTGCCGCTTTGGTTTTCTGGAAGGATTCTTGCTGCGCTGGCTCCCACTCCCAGGTGGCTGTGGATTTCGTGAGATCGCGGAGAGGGCCGGTGAGGTCTGACAGATCTTTGATGAACCGCCCGCAGTATGTGACCTTTCCAAGAAAACTGCGGACAGCGGTCACAGATGTCGGGGCAGGGGCATCATGGATGTCCTTGACCTTGTCAGGGTCCGGTCCTACACCCTGGTCAGAGAATTTGTAGCCAAAGAAGCTAATGTCTTTTCGTAGGAACTCACACTTTTCTCTGTGGAGGGTTAGACCTCGTTCTTGTAGCCTGGCAAAGACGGCTTGGAGGCGCCGGATGTGTTCGTCCAGGGTCGGCGCATGGACCAAAATGTCGTCGCTCACATTTAGCACGCTGTCTAGCCCTTGCAGGACATTTTGAATGATGTTCTGAAACACCTCGGCTGCGCTTAATATCCCAAAGTTGAGCCGGGTATATCTCCACAGGCCTGCGTGGGTGGAGAAGGTTGTTATCGGGCGTGAGTCCGGGTGCAGTGGGATTTGGTGGTACCCTGACCTCAAGCCTGATAACTCTCCAATGATGTCGTCTATGGTTGGCGTCAGATGGCGCTCTCGCTTGATAGCGAGGTTGGGGATGCGCATTTCAACGCAGATCCGCACGGCGTCGGGTTGCTTCGGTTTCTTGGCCACCACGATGGGTGACACCCATGGGGTGGGTCCGCTTACCCTCTCGATGATTCCGGCTCTCTCGAGTACTCGCAGTTCCGCTTCCACTTTGGGTCGTAGGTGGAATGCGATGCTTCGGTGCCGGAGGGCTACTGGGGCGACTGATTGGTCTATGTGGAGATGAATGGCGGGTCCCTTCTAACAGCCAATCCCTTCGAACAGTGACGTGTGTTCTAGCACGAGATGGTCGAGGCTGTGGGCTTGGACGGTGAGTGCGAAGTGTATCAGTCCCAGGTCTTGGGCCGTTTTGCACCCAAGTAGGAATCTGGATCCCTCTTGCGACACATAGATTTTGGTGTGCAGGTGATTGGAGGCGTGTGACAATGCAGTCTGGAAAACCCCACACAGGCGTAGTAGGCGCCTGGTGCCGTAGGCGTATACCTGTACTCTCGTGGGATGGAGCACTGGTGGAGTGTCTAATGTCCTGTATATGCTGGCCGCCATTAGATTTATCGTCGCTCCGGTGTCAATCAGGGCCGCCGCAGCTTGATCCTGCACGTTTACTGTGCACATGGGTTCTGCAGATGGTGTAGCTGCCAGAGTGTTGAGCATTCCCACCACGTGGACGGAGGCTGCGTCCGCCTCGTCATCATCCATGTCGCTGTTGGTGGAGGCGTTTGGCAGTGGTTCTAGCTGTCTCACTCTCCGGGGTGGGCCACTAGGCTTTCTCTTCTGTGTTGATAGACACACACTTGCAAAGTGGTTGGCAATCCCACAGGCGCTGCAGATCTTTCCTTGTGCTGGGCATGCTCCGTTGTGGGGCGTTGCTCCTCCGCACCATGCACAGGCGCGGTCGTGGGAGGAAGGAGTTGGGCCTGGCCTCCCTCGCCGGGGTTGTCTCGTGCGTGTGTCAGTGGCACTGGTCTTGATGGCGCACACTGGTTCTACCTTGACTGCGACTGCGGGTTTTGGCTCCATGTGTGCGGCTCTTGCTTTCGACAGTTCTTTGGACCGCCCTAACGCCAGGATGTCGCGCATGGACATGTTGTCCGTTTCCAGGACTCTTTCTCGCAGTTTTGAGGAAGCACAGCCCTGAATGAACTGGGCGCGGATCTCGTCGTCGGCGTCCGGGAGGGTGCACGTGCTGGCCAGCTTTTTTAGTCTCGCATAGAAAACGTCCACCGATTCTTCTGGGAGCTGGCGGGTTTGGCGGAGCAGGAATCTCTCATAATCCGCGCTGGCGAATGGTTCGAAGTATTCCGTTATGGCGTCGTGTAGCGTGGTGTAGTTCCGGGGCGGGCCTCCTTCTACCACGTCTTTCAAAATGTCGTGGATCGCCTCACCTCCCAGGTGCAAAAGCATCGCACGCCGTCGCTCAACTGCAATGTCCGCTGCCACGAAGTAGTTCTCCAGGCATTCCACCCATTTCCTCCACCGGGCCGCCTGTGACGGCGGCGTGCCAGTGACTGCGAAAGGTTCCAGCGGGGGCACTGTGGCCATGGCCATCGGGGGAGGCGGAAGGGGTCGTCAGCCGGACGTGCCTTATCACCAGGGGGTCAGGAGCACAGGAGTACGCTGGGGGTATCTTCTCGGGCCGTGGAATGTCTCAGCAGCGTTGCACGCGGGATGCGTGAGAAACGGTAGGGTCTCCGCATGCGAGATGCGTGGGAAACGGCCGGGGCCGCAGCGCTGCACGCGGGAAACGCGAGGGATCGCACGCCAGGCGCACGTGGCAGGCTCAGCAGCGTAGAGGGCCGGCGCTCGCCCGGAGGCGGGTGCGGCTGGTGGAGGAGTTCGGCTGAGGTGCTGGGGCCGCGAACACGCACCTGAGGCCACAAGGCCGATTGCCAGGGCAGAGCGGCGGGGCCACTGTCTGGCGGGGCCCTCGTCGCAGGAAGCACCTGCTCGCTGGAGCGTCGGGGAGTTGCGGAGAGTCCCGATGGCAGGGGACGCTGGTGCAGCGTGGCTGGGCCGCCGACAGGTAAGGCCTTCTGCTTGGTCGCCGGGACAACTCTACCGGCGGGGGTGCGCTGAGCACGCCGTTTGGGGCAAACTGCAGGTGCAGCAGATGTCGGCCCGTGAGTGGCAGAGCGGCGGTGCGTGGCACGCGATGGGGTGGCGAGACCACCTCGTCGCCAGTGTAGTGTTCTGGTCTGGGCCTAGTGGTAATGAACTGGAGACCACACGTTACTAAGTTGGTGGTCAGTACACTGCCTGCCACGTCCTGGGCCTTTTATTAATTACAGCACGTGCCCTCCGTATCCACGTCGGGCCAAACCAACTATCCCACGCTTGTGGGGGGGGCGGAGTATCAACGCTGTTCTAGACGCGGGCCATAGTGGTTGCGCCCACATACTGCAACACTACATAGAACACTTCACTTCTGTTCATTGTAAAACAAAAGCGTGACAAGCAGGTGGTACAGTACCACAGGATGAACATCACTTGTTCATGCTGGTTGAACTTGGTCTGCACTTCGCAGGAGCGCGTGAGGGTAAGAACGGTTTAGGCCAGGTGTCATCCAAAGACAAGATCTTTGAGGTCTTTTTTGTAGGTGACGTGACTTGCGGTCTGGAGGATGCTCGGCGGGAGAGAGTTCCATTATCTTGTGAGAAGGAACCCATGTGCCTCAGTGATCCAGAAATATCAAGTGTAGGACCCCACTAACCAGTGATAACCATATTCAGAGATACCAGAGCGCATCAACTCACCAACAGATTTAGATCTTACACTTACAAATTAACCCACAGTCCTGTGGGTATTTCTGCATACCAGGAGGGAGACAATTATATAAGCCTTTGCTTAACAACACACAGCTAAGGATGATAAAGAACAAGCATGATTACCATTCTCAATGCTATTGAAGGAAATGGAAGATAGTCTTGCTATTATAAAGATGCCATACCTAGTAATCCGTATATTTCACATGTATATTCAATGTGATAACTGAAGAATGATATAATGATCTTCAAAGAGATAATATAGAAATGTTGGTCATTTTTCTAGTGTCCACGCCAAGGAAGTCTAAGTGGAATGTGATTCAATAACCCATACAATACCAATCTATTAAAGAAGAATAAGGCAGGTAAATAAGGGTCATGGCATCCTGGGTCACTAAGACAAACCATAAACAGATTAAGCGTTGCTCACTCGCAGTAGGATCAAATGTGTTGATATGCATCAACATGCAGCGAGATAATAATGAAAATCGTAGCAAGACCCCTCGTCCCTGAATGCACAAGGGTATGGTTGAAGTGCCCCTCACTCACAGCGGCCTCAGATGCCAATGACCTGCACAGCATGCAGCGTGGGAAAAACAACAAAAAACCTTAAGAGCATTTGGGTCATGGAGCCACATATGGGATGCAACAGCTGATCTGATATAAAAATAAGAAAGTCAAATCGATGAAGTTAACCCCATATAACTAGTATGGAGTTACCACAACTAGACTGGACAGAGGCCAAAAGTATCTAAACTGAAAGAGGTCTCCCAAAGCATAAAAATAAACATGTACTGAAATGGTAAGAAAATGGTAAATAAATAGGCAATATGAAATAACCAAATTAAAAAGGGCAGAGGCCAAGAGTATTGTACATGTTAGATCTCGCCAAAGAGTCAGATAAATTCCCACCAAGATGGAAAGAAAAGTAGCCAGAAGTAGTGCAGAGGCCATTATCAGCCAAATATGTTAGAGCTCACCTAAGCATTACCTTAAAAGTAGTGATATTCTTGAGTTGAGCATTTTATTGAGGTTAAGGATCGTTTTTCTATCCCTATTAAAACAAATTAAGCGTTTCCTTATCCAAGACAGATAGAGAAGTTGTTTTCATTGTACAATTTTCTATATAGTTGGGAAAAAAATATGAAAACCGTCAGGTTAAATTGGAAATTTAGTGATGTGTTTTGATGATTTAGACTGGAGTACACATGGACATGCTGAACATCAGAGGTTACAATAATGAGCCTTGTGGAACTCCTCATCAAACAGGTTTTTAGCTGGATTCACAGTGCAACTCTTAGCTTTGTTTGCGATTGAAGAGGAGTAAAAAGATCTAATCTGATGCAGTTTCTGACAATCCTACCCTGTCTTTCAGGTGACTGATAAGGAGTTCTGAGGCAACAGTATCATATGCAGCTAAAAGATTAAGAAAGAACAACACTACTGTTTGATTTGCATCTGTGAATATGAGTGTAAGCAATTTGGTTTTGATGGGGGGAGGTGAAGGCCTTTCTCAAACAATAACCACAATCCCTGTCAGGATGAACCATAAAGTCACTAATTTAACTTGTCCTTAACCCTCAGGTAGCAGGGCACAAAAGCAGTCAGACTTCACCTAGAGGCAATGGGCAAGATATTTATGCTGCACACAAACAGTAATTGAGTGAAAACACAAGACAAGAAAATCCCATACTAACTTAAAAAAAGGAAATAAATGTAATACATCATTTGTCACCAAAACAACAAAAATCTATAGAACCGAAGTTATGAATTTTCAAAGTTTTTAGCAAAAGATCAAAGTGCCAACCACACACATCTAAGACTAGGAAAAAGTCAAAAGTTATGGCCAACTGCAATGGAGCACAGTTAGGTTACATGAGATGGATGGGGACCTGACTTGACTTACCTTTGGACTTAAATAAAATTTGAAGACAATCTCAGAGAAGGTGAAGTTCAGCAGTAGAAGGTGGCCAGCGTTGTCCGAGGAGAAGGCTTCGCAATTGGAGATCCACCGCATAAAGTCATGGTGAAGTGTTCTATGTTCGGACATTGTCACTTTTTTGTAAGTCGAAAATCCCTAGTGGGACAAAGTTTCAGGCGTATCCGAAGAGGACCCCATGAGGCCTGATACACTTTCTGTAGGGAACTGCTGACCAGGATTTGCTGCTGCAGAGAATAACACAGCGGGAACTATCCCAAATTCAGGCCAACCAGAGGTGCACGTTTGGTGGATTGGCGATCAGGTAGGTCCCGGTCTCCTATCAGTTCCCAGAGCACTTTTTTGCTAAAGATTTTCCAAGTCCAAAGTTTTGCGTTTTGGATGTTTTGAAACCTTTAGCATTACTTCCAAATGTACGGGGCTGGTAGGGCACAACTTCATGGGTAGTTCTGACTGAAGGCAGGGTCCAGGTTCAGGGTTCAAGTTGCTGAAGCTGTTTGTGTCCCTGCAGCTCAGAACAGGAGGCTAGCCATGGTAGTCCTGGGGTCAAGCAGCAAGGCAGTCTTCAAGTAACTGGGCAATCCTCTGAGGGTTCAAGGCAGGCTTCAAGCACCCGGGCACCTATGGTAGCAGCAGATCGATCCTCTGAAGTACAAAGCAGCCCTCAAACAGCAAGGCAGTCCTTTGGAGTACAAGGCAGGCATTCTGTGAGTCCTCCACATGTCCAGGAGTGTACTGGAGAGTGGATCTGAGGGTTCTATTTTTACACTTGGTGCCAGCTTTGCAGTGGAAGATACTTCTAGAACCCCCCATACAGTTTGTTCTGGAATTTCCTTTCCCCCAGCCCAAGGTGGCAAAAGACTGGTGTTAAGTTCTTTGTGAGGATGCTGAGGCAGCTCCTCTGAAATAAAAGCAGGGCAGGGAACAGTTAAACCCCTCCCATAGTGGCGGGATGGCCCATCCTGCCAACACTTAGCCCCCTTTGTTTCACTATCTAGAAGGAATACACAAAGGCCAACTGCAACTCTAATCACACTCATCGCAGTCATGCCTCCCAGGACACAGACTGCAGGCAGCAAATAGATACATTAAGGAAATGGCAACTTTCTAAATGTGGCATCTTAGAACTGTGACCTAAAATCTGACATTGCAGTTAAAGAGAATTTTAAATTACGATTCTTTAGAGATCAAATATGACATTTCTACCTGCACCCAAACAAATGTTATCGCTTATTAAATGCATTAAGGTAACCTATGGGAGAGATAGGCTTCACAGTAGTGAAAAGAGAATTTGGGAGCGTTTCCCTACCAGAACATGTAAAACTTAAAAGGTAATGTCCAACTGTTTAAATACTTTGCACCCTCCCCTATGGGCTGTGTAGGGCCTATCCTTGGGGTGACATATGTATTAACAAGGGAGTGAGTTTTAGGCCTATCAGAAGATTTCTTTTGTCAGGTTGAATTGGCAGTTTAAAAATGTACACATGATGCAGTGGCAGGTCTTAGACATGTTTTGAAATGCCTTCTAAGTGGGTGGCACAACAAGTGATGCAGGCACACTAGTAGCATTTAATTTACAGACCCTGGATACATTTTGTAGGGCCCTATAAGTCATTTAAATGTGCAAACCAAATGTAGGCACATTTTACTATGCTTTAAGGAGTGAGCACAAGGTCTTTAGCACTGGTTAGTAGTGGGAAGTGCATAGTCCTAAAGCCAACAAAAACTAATTTCAGCAAACAGGAGGGGAATAGGCATACTATTTGGCAAAAGACCATCCTAAGGCTAACAGGTGATGATGGGTTCTCCAATGTTTATTACCATGGATTCTGTCTCTCTTCCTGGTCTGAAACTAGATTATAGATCATGATGGATGGGTTAATTTTCCAGATGATCTTGAAGTTGTCTAAGTGGTGACTTTGAGGTTTCAGATTGGGGTTAAATTTGTTAATTTGGAAGGATCTACTGTGTTTCTTTAGTAGAGGTGCTAAGGTTTAACTGTGGTAGTACTACTCTATGTTGGATGGATTTGTTGATCACAAATGAAACATGAGGCTTCAGTGACTTGCAGCATATTGCCAATATATGTGACAGAGAGTGAACAAAATCTTTTGGTTGGATACACCAGGAACATTTGCATATAGTCTAGGCTGCCATGCCTACAAACCTGTATGGGGGTAGAGAGTAATGTAGAAGATGCAACTGATATTGAGGGGAAATCTTATAAATTCCTTAAGTTGTTCAAAGAAAAATTAAGATTGCTTAAGGATTTCTTATACAAAATCATAAAAAAAGAAATTATCAACAAATACTTCCTGAGGTAATTTGATGAGCGAGCCATTACAGAAAGAAATTGACAAAGGTATACAAAAGTACATCACTGAGGACATAATACAACCTTCTGATTACCTTTCTTCAGTAGTTTTGGGCAAAACAGGGGGAAAAGTTTGTTTATGTTTATATTTAGACTTGCACAATCTTAAGCAAAGTTAGAATGGTAGAAAAATCAGTCATTGCCAAATAAATCTGAAACGGTTATTGTTGTGTGTGAAGCAAAAGGCTTTAGTATGTTAGATATGTCATCGGCACACCAATAGGTAAATCTACTTGAAAATTATTTCCATCAGCATTGTGCATTACTCTTTAAGTGCCTACCTTTGCAACAGAATACTGTTTCTGCCAGCATCTGTACAGCATCTTTCTATTTAAATGTATTGACTCTGTCTTAAGTTTTCATGACGACTTATAAATAAGAGGATGCATACAAGTGGACAACTATAAAGCATGCCTGGAGTTGATAGGACATTTGGGGAGTGGCGTGATGATAAAAAGAGAATTAAATAATAAGGTGCAATAGATAAAATGTCTATGATATAAAATCACACAAGATGGTATTAGACAAAGGAAAATATTGTGACAACTGTAATAGAGTAAAGATCAACTAAGATTGTTCCTGGATTCAATGGAGGATTGCTTAGTGTTTGTTAATACTTTTTCTGAGGTATTAGATGTTATGAGGAAACTAATGAAAAATTCAAAAGGGAGCACATTTGGAGTAGAACTAGGACATTGAAAATGCAAAGACTAACACTGCATGAGCTCCCACATTAGAACACATTGGAGGTTGTTATTTAACTGGACTTATAAAAGGTGAAATGTTCTAATCTTGCTTTACTCAACTTGATTTGTTGGGTGTGCCACTAAATCTGGTGGTAAAGTATGATAATGTTTTATTTGTTTTCTCTCAGACTTCTCACAGTGCTGACTGCTTATATGTGAATTTCAATACAAACAATACAAACATTCCACTTTATTGTTCATTGGTGACAACAGAAATACTAAGCTTGCCAAAGTACACTGATATAATGAATTGAAAAGGTAGGTTTTACACTGTTGTAATAATGTTCTTATCCTGATTAAGAGTGTCAGAAACACAGCCCCTCATAGAGATAGCTTACAGCAAAGAGTACAGGAGCATGGTTGGGATATAAGATTCATCCCACAGTCATAGGAGTCTTTGTTCCTACAAATAAGAGAAAGTGACTCAATGTGGTGCTGCAAGCCATTTTGCTGCACCCCACTGAGTCACTTTCAAAGCACAGGGATGCGTCATATCTACAACGATATGCCGGATTAATGTGCTCCCCCCCCTGCGCTGGTGCACCATGGTGCAAGTGTGCCTGCAGTGCAGGGAGATTGTTTTTTGTGCAGGAAGGGACACCTTCCTGCACAAAAAACAATCACAATAGTTGTTTTTCTCTTTCTATGTGTGCTGCAGAATGCACCACGTATGACAAGAGGAAAAAATGAGGAGAAATGAAAACATTTCTTCTTGTTGCACCTTCCTACGCCTCCCCTATTTGCAGTTCTTGTCAATGCGACTGACAATATAGAGCACAATGCAATGTGTTGCATACACATTTTATTGGGCCCCCATTTTACAACAGTTGAACTGTAATAATACTATTTGGGAAAAGGGCAACCTGACCACTGTTCAGAGTAGAGCTGAACATGGAGTTCCATCTAGGCATGGTTCCTATGTTTTGGTTTAAGCCAATTTAAGAGCCTGATACACAAATGTAACTTACACTTTAGAGTACGTTTACTACTTTTCAGTATTCACAAACTGCACTTTTGTAGTAACCCGCACTTTTGTAGTAACTTACACTGTTGTACTGGCACTGCAACCCTGTCCCATAGAAATTATTGAAGGTAGAGGATTAAAATTAAGCTGCATAGGAAATAATGTCAAATCAAATGAACTCTTTTAAAATAGTTATGAAAATGTACAAAAATAGTATATATTTACTTTTTAGGAACAACATATTTTATACCTTGTTTTGTTTTTAAATATTAATGTAAGATTACATTTTTTTATGTAACATTACATTTTGTTAGGATTCAAAATAGATTATTAAGCACCTAATAATTAAATAGTAAATATGTACTATTATATATCTTATATTTAATATTAATTTATACTTCTTTTATTTTTAACTATTGAAACTTTTTTAATTTAATTTGACGTTATTTCTTATAAGGTTTCATTTGAATTCCCTATTTTTTATGGGTGGGTGTTGCAGTACCAGTGGTTGGCCAAGTGTAGTGCTAGACCCACTAGAAAAGTTACTACAAAAGTGTAAGAGCCTTATTAGGAGTTTGACTGTGTGGCAATGGGCCGCCGCGCCAGCACCCCGCTGTCACATGCCAAATTCGTACTAACACTGCCTGCCAGATTACTAGTTCATTCATGGTCTGGTGAGCAGTGCTTTGGCAGTCCAACGGGTGTGCCTTTCAAAGGCTCATATCTGAGCTTTAGAAAGGCACTGCAAGGGGAGCGCCAAAGCACGTTCCTGCACGGTATGGGCTGTGCAGTCCATGTAGTGCAGGAAAAGGGGGTGCATACTGACAGGAGGCCACTACATGTGCCCCCTTTATGCACCCAAAGGACCTGAGGCAACAGTAGGCCCAGTAGTGTCCTCCTACTTTTTTTATCACCGCACTTTTCATAGTGGGCTCACCCCCATGAAAACTGAGGTGGTGAAGAAATAATATGCTAAGCGGGCCGCTGCGGCCTCAGACCACTGTGCAACTGCCATGGGATCACAGGTCCCCAGTAGTTGCTGCGGTCCTGTGATGGTACAACTGCCAAAGTCATAATAGGGTGGGTGGACTGCCAGTCAAGCGGTCTACAGACCAACACGGCAACTACAGCGGTTCCATGGCCCACAGTTCGTGCGATAAGGCCCAAGTCACTACAAAAGTGCAGTTTGTGAATACTGTTAAGTTACATTTGTGAATCAGGCCCTTATGTTTGAAGAAGGCTCTGATTGAAAATGAAGGGTTAAATGTTAGTAAAAAGTTAGAGACATCTGGAACATTTGTGGCCAGAAATTCTGTGACTAAACCATTTAAAGTGGGTTAGTGGATCTTGATTGGCTGGCCACAACATAGAGAATATGCTGTAGCACAGTGGTTCTTAACCTGTGGTCCGGGGACCCCTGGGGGTCCACGAGGACCACTTAGGGGGTTTGTGACTGCTTAGAAAATTAAATGACATTAGCTGATTAAAAAAGTGTATTTAAAAAAAGAGACACATTGTAATATTTAGAATGTTAAGTAAATGTGAAGGAATTTGCAATTGGAGGCTAAAGATTAGGGTGGTATCCGCAGAATGATTTTTGGGAACAGGGCAAAAACATCAACCAGAATTCACTTTGCACAATGTCTGGCCTCAGGTGAATTTAAATGCCCCAACATTTCCATTAAAATAAAAAATGTGATTCTTTTAGGTTTGTAAATTAAATAATATATTTTATCATTTGCGTATTTGTATATTTTTTGATTAAAGCTTCTTTCTGTAATTTTGAATATTGTTTTCAGGTTCAAATCATCGAAAATGCTTAAGCTAGGATCCCTGGCTTACAGTGGGGACTCAGTGACGATCCCTGGAATCCAGTAATGATTCAGTACTGTTCCCCAGATTTATTAATGATTAAGTGGGAGTCCAGAGAAGTCAAAAGGTTAAGAACCAGTGTTGTAGCAAAAGACTCAGGTCCTAGAGTCCTGAAAGATAAAATCAACGGCCACATGAGGTGGCAGTAAGCATGGGCGTAAAATCCGCTCCGCTCGCGGATTTTTCGGATTTTCGGCAAATTCGCAATCCGCGAACGCTCGCGAATTTGTCGAAAATCCGTGAATCCGCTCGCGGCGGATTTTTTGCTTGGTTGCGGCGCGCGGCGTGGTGCACTGCGTTCACTTTCCGTCATTTAGCGTTTGCCGAGTTGTTTTTCTTTGCGAGTGACGCGCCATTTTAGATCTTGCTGCGTGTTCCCGCGGGAGTTTGGCGCCCGCGAATATGTACTCGCGGCTTGCCACCTTGCACAGCACACCTCGCGAGAGTTCGCAATTGCGAACACGTAGTTGCGGCGGAAAGGAACAATCTCGCACTTGCGAAATAGAGATTTTGCAATTTCGCACAAGAAAATCACCAGCAAACAGGATAAACCTTCAGAAAATTATGATTTTTATCAGAATCACTCCTCAGGTTGACATTTGCATGGCCTTTTTTTTTGCAAGGAGTCCATTTTGGGGGGGGGGGAGGAAGGAAGTGCCCCACAGTCTCCAACTTCCTGTTCCTGTCCAGCAGGCTCCTCCCAGTGCTTTGTCCATCTCCTGGTCACTTTCATTTGGATCTGGAGCTGGAAGGATTACTTTTTGTGGGTGCTGCTGGATATTTGGATTTGAGGCCTTTTTGACTGTCTTTGGATCACTTTTGGATTAGAAATCAACTTTCACAAGTAAGTTTGTTTGGGGCATTACAGTTGCTGCAAGTAAAATTTTTGAACTTTTTCAGAACATTAAATAAATTATATTGTGGGTAGCCACAGTATCCAGTAGGACCAGGGTTGGTTAGGGGTGCATGATACAACTGTTTTGGTGAATTTAAACACCATTGAGGCCATGGATGGGCTGGGATTGTGCTCATTTTTGTCCTTTTTTTGGGCCTGCTGGTGGGGCCCTTTGCCCAGGGGTGGTGAGTGTTGCATGGGCCTAGTCTTTCTGTGGGGTGTCTTCTTGAATTTAAACATAATTGAGGCCATGGATGGGCTGGGATTGTGCTTATTTTATTGTTTTTTGTCGTTTTTGGGGGGCTGCTGGTGTGGCCTTTTGCCCAGGGGTGGTGGTGCATGGACTGAGTGTGCCTGTGGTGTGGTCTCACTCTCTTTAATGTAAACATCATGGATGGCATTGGGTTGTGGTGATTTCTGGCTGTTTTTCTGTTTTTTGGGGGTGTACTGTTGATGTGGACTGGCCATGTGGGTGGTGGTGGTGGCCATCTTGAGTGCTGGCTGGTACAGGCAACATGTGCTTGGGGTGTAAGGGGCCATTTTGAGGAGAGGCAGTGTCTGAGGCCTGCACTTATTTTGCCTACTTTTCATCCATTATGCCCAGGGGTAGTGAGTGTTGCATGGGCCTAGTGTTTCTGAGGGGTGTCTTCTTGAATTTAAACACCATTGAGGCCATGGATGGGCTGGGATTGTGCTGATTTTATTGTTTTTTGTCGTTTTTGGGGGGCTGCTGGTGTGGCCTTTTGCCCAGGGGTGGTGGTGCATGGACCGAGTGTGCCTGTGGTGTGGTCTCACTCTCTTTAATGTAAACATCATGGATGGCATTGGATTGTGGTGATTTCTGGCTGTTTTTCTGTTTTTTGGGGGTGTACTGTTGATGTGGACTGGCCATGTGGGTGGTGGTGGTGGCCATCTTGAGTGCTGGCTGGTACAGGCAACATGTGCTTGGGGTGTAAGGGGCCATTTTGAGGAGAGGCAGTGTCTGAGGCCTGCACTTATTTTGCCTACTTTTCATCCATTATGCCCAGGGGTAGTGAGTGTTGCATGGGCCTAGTGTTTCTGAGGGGTGTCTTCTTGAATTTAAACACCATTGAGGCCATGGATGGGCTGGGATTGTGCTGATTTTATTGTTTTTTGTCGTTTTTGGGGGGCTGCTGGTGTGGCCTTTTGCCCAGGGGTGGTGGTGCATGGACTGAGTGTGCCTTTGGTGTGGTCTCACTCTCCTTAATGTAAACATCATGGATGGCATTGGATTGTGGTGATTTCTGGCTGTTTTTCTGTTTTTTGGGGGTGTACTGTTGATGTGGACTGGCCATGTGGGTGGTGGTGGTGGCCATCTTGAGTGCTGGCTGGTACAGGCAACATGTGCTTGGGGTGTAAGGGGCCATTTTGAGGAGAGGCAGTGTCTGAGGCCTGCACTTATTTTGCCTACTTTTCATCCATTATGCCCAGGGGTAGTGAGTGTTGCATGGGCCTAGTGTTTCTGAGGGGTGTCTTCTTGAATTTAAACACCATTGAGGCCATGGATGGGCTGGGATTGTGCTGATTTTATTGTTTTTTGTCGTTTTTTTGGGCCTGCTGGTGGGGCCCTTTGGCCAGGGGTGGTGAGTGTTGCATGGGCCTAGTCTTTCTGTGGGGTGTCTTCTTGAATTTAAACATAATTGAGGCCATGGATGGGCTGGGATTGTGCTGATTTTATTGTTTTTTGTCGTTTTTGGGGGGCTGCTGGTGTGGCCTTTTGCCCAGGGGTGGTGGTGCATGGACTGAGTGTGCCTGTGGTGTGGTCTCACTCTCTTTAATGTAAACATCATGGATGGCATTGGATTGTGGTGATTTCTGGCTGTTTTTCTGTTTTTTGGGGGTGTACTGTTGATGTGGACTGGCCATGTGGGTGGTGGTGGTGGCCATCTTGAGTGCTGGCTGGTACAGGCAACATGTGCTTGGGGTGTAAGGGGCCATTTTGAGGAGAGGCAGTGTCTGAGGCCTGCACTTATTTTGCCTACTTTTCATCCATTATGCCCAGGGGTAGTGACTGAGTGTTGCATACTTGCATGTCCCACTCCTAGTCTTTCTGTGGGGTGTCTTCAATGTAAACATCATGGATGGCATGGGATTGTGCTCATTTTTCTGTGCTTTGTCGATTTTTTGGGGTGTATAACTGAACTGATGTTCCTCTGTCTTCCATTGCTTTTAGGTGCACAAAAAGACTCAAGAGAACCACCAGTGCCAGGAAGAAGTCCTGCAGCGGTGTGTGTGTGCAGCATAACGTCACGCGACGTCACGTCTGGACACAGAACCCTCTGCAACTCGTGCAACTGCTGCCGTGCTGACCTGCTCTGAAGAAGATGGCCCCAAAAAAAGTAACCCGTAGCTCCTCTAGCAAGAAAGGTGCCAGTAAGGAGCAGAAGAAGCAAGTTACCAAGGACACTGGTGTGCTGCCTGCCCCTTTTTTTGGGAGTAAAAAAAAAAGTATGCCTGCAGCAGCAGCAGCGGGATCTGCTGGGGACCAAGCTGGCAGCAGCACCCCCGATCCATTGGGCTCAGTGCCACCACCACCACCACGCCAACTTAAGTCCAAGCCCTTGAGTGCTGCAGAGGCAGCCAGTATAGTTCTTCAATCACCATCGACCAGTGATGTTGGCTCATCGCAAGAAAGCAGCAGCAATGTCCCTCAATCAACACAGGTTGTTGTAGCTCATCTGACGAGTGTTGAACAACCACAGCCGCAACAACAATCACATGTGCAAGTACAAGCCCAAGTACATGTGGAAGGAGAGGCAGCGCAAGGAGATGCGCAAGCAGAGGTGCATGGAGGGTCACAAGTGCCCACAACAGTTGTTCCTCCCGAAGTAGGGGCACATCAGGAAATCGACAATCAAGGCGAGGTATCATTTGAGGAAGCCACTCCTCCTGATGATCCTTCATTGTCTTCCACACCCCTAGCAAGGAAGAGATCAAGGGTGGTGTCTACATCTTCTTCAAGCACACCTCCTTCTGATGATACGGATCAAACTTGGGAACCAGCACCACAGCCGTCTGAGAGTGAGGCACACCATGATCCGACAAAGGTAGTTAAGCGTAAAAGGAAGCTCGTCCAAAGTCTCAGAGTTATGGAGTGTGATGAGTCTCAACAAGAAGTGGCGGATACTGCTGCTGATGAAGACTCTGCCAACGACGACCCAGTCATCATAAAGGTCACTGCAGCCCCAGCGGGCATGCAGCAAACAGACATTTTGACCCTAGCCCGAAGAGCTGCTGAGTGTGATGATGATGATGATGTTGTCGATGAGGAGGCAGTGGAAACACCACAATCATTGGAGTTAAGTAGTACACCAACTCGTCCCGCTTCCATATTTCTTTCTGGCAAGAAGAGACCTCCGTCAACCTCGACCTTAATTAGTGGCGGTGAAAGTGCAAAACGTACAAAAGTTGGGCAATCCAGATCCTCCACTTCATCTGGCATTAGCTTCATGACCACCACCACCAGTATCGCCGCCTCCTCCATGTCCCACAGACACTTCAAGTCCCCAGTTTGGGACTTCTTTACTGTTTGTCCAAAAAATCCAAAGTTTGCCATTTGTACCATTTGTAAGCAAGCAGTTAGTCGTGGTAAGCCAGGTACCAACTATGGTACCGGAGGCCAGAGAGGTCATCTTAGGAGACAGCACACTGTCAAATGGTTTGCGCACCTAGATGCGATCAAGAAAGGCCAAATTCAAGGAAACGTTGATGTTTCATCTGATGATGACGAGCAGGAAGAAGACGTGTCAAACACTTCCCTTACACCCAGTACCCCTGTGAGCAGCACACCCAATGTGAGGCACACTAAGAGTGTTGGAGCGAGTGAGACACCAACGCACAAAAGTTCACCAGCGAGCAAAATTGGGTCAACGAAGTCATTATCAGCCCGTAAATGCTTGGTCCAGGGCAACATTAGAACAATGCTTACTTCAGACGTGCCATATGAACGCAACCACCCACTGACGCGTCTGTATAACACTAAGCTGGCTAAAATGCTAGCTGTGGACCTTCTACCTTTTTCTTTTGTAGAAGCAGTAGGTTTTCTTGAATTAGTGGCAACGCTCTGCCCTAAATGGAAGGTTCCGAGCCGGTTCTATTTTGCCAGAGTTGCGGTTCCAGCACTACATGAAGATGTGCTGGAGGCGATTGGGGCAGCTTTGCAGAAGAGTGCTGTTCACACAATACATCTGACAACAGACATGTGGACCAGTGGCGCAGGCGCTGATTACATGTGCATCACTGCACACTGGGTCTCTTTTTCAGGTGTTAAAGCAAAGCTAAACGCAGGTGTTGACCCGGACAAAGTTTTCAAAGCTGCTCGGAAACATGCAACACTAGCCATGCTAGTCACACAGCAGAAAACCTTTTGGAAGAGTTTAACAAAAAGGTCTTGAAAATGCTATCCCCCCTAAAACGCAAGATTGGTTATGTTTCCACGGATAATGGCGCCAATGTAGTTAAGGCCATGTTGAAGGGTGACCATGTTAGAGTGCCGTGTTTGGCGCACTGTATCAACCTGGTAGTTCAAAAATTCTTGATTGATAAACAGAGTCCAGCGTTCGAGGTAATGGCCACCTGCCGCAAAATGTGCAACCATTTCAGCCATTCTTTTAAGGCCCGGAAGCATCTGCGGAGACTGCTATTTCAACGTGGAATGCCAGTGAAAGCACTCATCCAGGAGGTGGCAACACGTTGGAACTCAACCTTCTACATGCTTGAGCGTCTGTATGAGCAGTATACGGTACTCGATCACTATTTCTTCACAGAGGGTACATCTCAGAAGGAGGACCTGCGGATGAGTGCGGCGCAATGGGACATAGGTAAAAGCCTGACAGACATGCTTCGTCCTTTTGAGTTCTTCACGCGTGCAGTCAGCCAGGAGGACTGTAATTTGGGAAAAGCTATCCCATTGTTGTGCATGCTGGAGCACCAACTGATGGCGGTGTCTTCTGAGTTTGAAAAAGATGTACAAAAAAAAGACCATTTTATTTTGTCTGAGAAATTATTAGAGCGCCTACGTGGTGATGAACGTCTTCAAAAGATCAAGTCAGATCAGCATTACATTTGTGCTACTATTCTGGATCCACGCTACAAAAAGGCGCTGGCAGGCGAAGCATTCTTTCCTTTTGCTGATGCAGATGTTCAAAAGTACAAACATTGGTTAGCCTGGTCAGCCAAGAGGTTTGAAAAAGAACGGCAGGTTATTGAAGGAGAAGCCAGTACATCAGCATCAGCATCAGCAGGCCATCCCCAGTCACAAGAATCCACTTCTGCACCTGTGGCTGGGGCACAAGTGACCTCTCAGCCGTTAAAGACACCGGCAACTGGATCATCTGCACCACACACAACAAAAACAGTGGCTGTTGTAGAGGATTGGCTAAGTTTGCTTGGGTATGGTTCTCGAAAAAATGTCACAGCCACAGCAAAAAGTAAGCAAAGTGGAGGAACCGTTGATGACCTTGAGTCGATGGTGCAGGACTATCTGAATGACTCAACAGAGGTCTTTCTTAATGATGAGCCATTGCAGTATTGGCATGGCAAAAAACAATTGTGGCCACAGCTCTTCAACCTGGCTATAAACTATTTGTCTTGCCCACTCGCAAGTGTGTCTTCTGAACGTGTTTTCAGTGCTGCTGGTGGCATTGTAACTCCCAAACGGAGCCGCCTCTCGCCCAAAAATGTGGAGCGGCTGACAATGATCAAGATGAATCAGCACCTCATACCACCAGATTACAAAGCACGAGAAAGCACGCCGCATGAAGACGAGGAGGACGGCAACGTAGATGAGGGGATTTGTTCTCTGTTCGGTGGCACTGACCTCATCCAGCCTGAATTCGCAGAGTATGATGACGAAATCTTGTTCTTATTCCCTGACACCGAGCCCTGAAAATGAGACAATCAATCAAGAACTTTATTTTTCGTCCTTATTCACTTTTATTCCTGTGTGCTTTGTGTCTCTCTTTCTTTGTTTTGCACAGTTAATTTAATTCAAACTTTAATCACCTAATCCCAAAAACAAGACCATCATCAGAACTGTCTTCACTTGTTTGCTTATTGATTTGAAGGTGCCGCAGTCTACATTCCTCAGGTTCACAAGTTCTGAAGAACATGCTCCTCTATCCTCCTCCTCCAGACTGCGATTTCCCTCAAAGCAGAGTGCTGGATTACGCCCAATGAAGAAAGACTCAGCACTTGTGGGGGTGTTGTACTTCTTTGCGGGTGAGTTGACGGATTTGGGCCCATTGCTGTGAAGCTCTAATAATGGACAAAAGTGTTTTGGACCAAATATGAGGTGGAAATTTCTTGCCGTTTTTGCTGACTTGCTTGACTTTGAGGTGCTCTTTGGCGGGGTTCCGGGTGTTTGTGGGTAATTTTTGGTGTCTGGGAGCACTGTTGCGACAGTCTAATCTTGATTGCATTTGCTTTTCAGGAAATCCGTGGTGGAAAACAGGAGTTATGATGATTGATGATGATGAATGATGACCTAGCTGCACAGCGCCGCGTTTGGACCGAAGGCCGAGAGATATTGTAAGTATGAGATTTAGCCTTTTCGCTGTTTGGGGGTGTTGTCGGGTGGTTTTTTCCGGGTGGGTTGGCGGGTCTTGCCTGGGGCATTCCTGGGAAGGTCTAATACCGGATAGAAGTGTTTTGGACAAAATCCTGAAGGAACAGCCTTTTTTTTGCTATTTCTTCTGTCATCTTGCTCAATGTAGCGTTTTGGGGGGCTTCCTGCTGTTCGTGGGTGGGTTGCGGCCGGGGTCTCTGTCGAAGCACTGCTGCGACAATCTAATCTTGATTGCATTTGCTTTTCAGGAAATCCATGGTGGAAAACAGGAGTTATGATGATTGATGATGATGATGACCTAGCTGCACAGCGGCGCGTTTGGACCGAAGGCCGAGAGATATTGTAAGTATGAGATTTAGCTTTTTCGCTGTTTGGGGGTGTTGTCGGGTGGTTTTTTCCGGGTGGGTTGGTGGGTCTTGCCTGGGGCCTTCCTGGGAAGGTCTAATACCGGATAGAAGTGTTTTGGACAAAATCCTGAAGGAACAGCCTTTTTTTTGCTATTTCTTCTGTCATCTTGCTCAATGTAGCGTTTTGGGGGGCTTCCTGCTGTTCGTGGGTGGGTTGCGGCCGGGGTCTCTGTCGAAGCACTGCTGCGACAATCTAATCTTGATTGCATTTGCTTTTCAGGAAATCCGTGGTGGAAGACAGGAGTTATGATGATTGATGATGATGATGACCTAGCTGCACAGCGCCGCGTTTGGACCGAAGGCCGAGAGATATTGTAAGTATGAGATTTAGCTTTTTCGCTGTTTGGGGGTGTTGTCGGGTGGTTTTTTCCGGGTGGGTTGGCGGGTCTTGCCTGGGGCATTCCTGGGAAGGTCCAATACCGGATAGAAGTGTTTTGGACAAAATCCTGAAGGAAACACCAGTTTTGGCACTTTTTGTAAGTTAGGGTTCGTTAGGGTTAGCCCTACCAGCACGATTGCATGTGTTTCGGGGGGTTCTATTGCAACGCAGTTCTGGTGTTGTAGAGCACTGTTGGAGCGATGCTGGCTATGGATACTTTTGCTTGCTTGCAAGTGGTTGGAATACAATCCACGGTCTGTATTTGGGCCTACTGTTACTTTCAAAGTACGTTTTGTAACCATTTTTCTGCTAGGCATCGTTTTTGGAGATCTGATTGGGGTTCTTCTACATTTTTGCGACTGGCTTTAGTAAGGGTCTTGGTGGGAGCATTGCTGGGAAGGTCAAATTTTGTTCTAAAACACAGTTTATAGTACACCTTAATTGAGGGGAAAGATCCGCTATAATATTTTGGCCATACTTATTTATCTTTAAAAAGGTGAGTCCGACAGAGCACGCAATTTCAAAAATATTGTACTGTCTATTAGGGAAATCAAAGTGTCACATTTTGAACCACACAGCGTACATACCTTTTATTTATTTATCAGTGGTATTGTAATAGCACTTCCTGTTTTCCGTTCAATAATTACAGGCCGGGTTTCAGTCAACATCCGCCAGGCAGGCAGTGGACAGGGTGTCTTCTGTCAGTGGTCACCAACATTGATGGACGAAGCGTCAGCTGGAATGGAGGAGTGCCGCCAATAAGAGGAATTGTTTGCTGCATGCAACTTACTTACCAAATTCAAGGACAACACCAAAAACATACGCAATACAGATACAGTATCCATTGTATTATTCTATGAGTGTGACTGCATGTGCTTAGCTTTACTTTGTAACCAAAGATTGTCTTTATCTTCAATTATTGTTTGTCCATGCTCTGCTTTTTTTTCTTCTCTCAACAAAACCTACCCAAAAAGAAACCCCCATTCCCATCCATTTTACAAACCCTAACCCTCTTCCCCCGGGCTGTGTTGTTTTGCTTGATGTCGGACTAAAATGACATCAATAATTCCACACACTTGCTGGGGAGGATAAGGTCATAGCAACAGGCTGGTGAAGGAATACGAGGATATCTTCTAGACTTACTCAGCTTCAGTACTATATCTTCTAGTAGTAGTAGCCAATGTCAAATAAATTCAACGCAAGTACTAGTTATACTTGCAAGCAAATACTTTACCATTTGTTAGGCTACATTATGGCACTGTTCTGTCTGTCACCTGCTATATTCTCGATCGTACCGTAACCGTTGTAATGCTGCAGTAAGGACAAACAAGGTTTCGTTTTCTTTTTTTCCATAGGCATGCAACTGCCACTGTGTCACACCACTAGTACCACCGCAATGAGGAAATGTCACCCGCCCAGGATTGACAACGTTAATCCCCATTTCACGTGGAGCCAGCCCTGGGCCTAGCCCTAATTTCTAACACAAATTACAGGTAAGATAAGCGTTTGGTGGGAGGTAGTATAATGGAGTATTATTTCGGAGTAGACAAGAGATTGACGGTTGTACTACTAAAGTCCTACGACTGTTCAGGAAAACAAAGTTACTGTTACACCCCCGCCCCCCACCCACCAGACTGAAAAGCAGTAAAAAACAGGTACGGTCAGATAAAGTTTAAAAATATATTTATGTAGCCCTAACAAAATAATCTCCCTCACCCACCCTAACCCCAACGATTGTCTTTGAAACGTCCCAAAACGATCCCAACTCCCAAATCCCACCCCCCAAAAGTCTATAAAAAAAGGGCAAGGGACACTCCACTACTGGAGGGTGCTGGTGCTGGTGCATTTTGCCGCATGGGCATCATACTCCTTGCGGAGGGTGGCAAGCTCGGAGCGGAGGCCCTTAACCAAGTTCTTATACTTCAGGACCTCCTGCTCCAGGTTGGACATTCGGACTCGTAGGCAGCGTTGGCGTTCCTTGCAGCTCCTGTGGGGGGCAGCTGGTATTTCTGTTGCTTGGCGGTGGCGGTTGTCTTTCTTAGCCCGGCTCGGTCCCGCTGGCTTAGTCACGGAGGAGGATGCAGTGGTCACAGTCGAGGATGTTGTTGTTGCCCCGCTCGACTGCGTGTCCTCCTCCTCCTCCAGGGCCGCCAGCCGCCGATATTCGGCGACAGTGGCCTCCAGCCTCCGTTGCCGGGCCAGTCTAGCCTGCTCCCTCCGTGTTGTTGATTTGGAAGGAGCAACTATATGAAGAAAGAAAGACATAGTCTGTAACCAATGCTCCTTAGCATTAATAACACAAAGGGATTGAGCCGAAAGTTGGGTCACAGTACAAGTAGCAAATTGAAAGCACAGTACATAACTAGTGAGGACAGTATCTATGTAACCTCCCACTTCTGCATCCTTGCTCTAACATTAGTGGTAGTTTAATGAACAAATTCTACGACCACTATGGACTTCCATTACAGTCGACTATGACAGTACACCAGTCTTATTCTTCTTCTTCTCTCTTGTTTAGGGAAATTGGTACGTTATCTTATGCAAGCCGGCAGAATGACATGGACAGCACAGTGAACTTGCACCCGAGAAAAAAAGTTGCACACCATGATGAGTGAGACAGACTTGCGTTACTGTACCGGTCCAGTACATGCAGGTGGTGAAGCTATTACTTTTCTATTACGGGTGGCACTGAGAATACTCTGTTACAAGGGCTACTGCTTAATTAATTTACCTTTCACCCTACAGTGCAAATGAGTACTAGAAAAGGAAAATGAAGAAGCTAACTAATTTGATTATCTATCACTTCACATGGGACGTATTTGATGACATATGGGATGACTTTAGGTGCTTTGCTTAATATTGAGTGAACAGTGATACACCCACACATGAATGACGTACTACAAGTAAACTAAAGTTATTAAGAGAGGTACGGAGTGTCCACCGTAATAACCAGATATATGCTGTGATTGCAGACGCAATACAAAGTACTGCTACTATTCATGGTAGTATTGGACACATTTACAATTTCTTTTCCTTGCCTTCCCTGCACTGGAACGGACGTGCGGGTGCGGTGGTACATGCTCTTCAAGGTAACACTTACTTCATCTGGCGACCATCTACTCTCTCTAGATACACATGTGCTATCTAAGAGTCAGAGAATACCATGCTCCAGGCATCCATTCAGTCAAAGTATACGCACACATACAGTTTCTGTTTCACCCACCCAGGCTGCTGTCCTTCCACCCATCCTTGCTTCATCATTGACCCAGCCATGCACCATACCATATTCTTTCCTTCCCAGCCACCTCGGGGGCCAAGCAAACACATATCGTTCTTCTTTGCCAGCCATCATACAAGTTCGCGTCCCACTTACTTACACCCTTCTTTCGCTTTTCGTTCATCCCATCCATCACGTTCGTCTAAGAACTTATTGGGATTCTTCTCACCAAAAACTTCACAGCTAAGTCGAAGTACATTTCGAGGAGGCTACTACCTGGTTGATTTGTAATACACCCGTGCAGAAAGCACACTATGCAGTCTTCAATCTCAATAAGTAAGGAATATATAGCTTACCTGTTTCCGCCACCACCGTTTCAACCCCCACAGGACCGTCCGCCGGCTCTTGCACCGCCTCCTCCCCAGAGTCCGCCGAGTCCTCGCCCAACACAGCCACCTCCGCGCTGGCCCCGTCACCAGATGTTACACCTACAAAGTACATTTAAGAATGTTAGAATACACCACTCACTACTATATAATATTTGGTCTAGGAGAAATGTTAAAAAAATTGAATACAATGTAATAATTTGTGACTGTCTACTCCAAAGTAAAAATGTCCCATTTTCCAGGGAAGGCTGTTGTCTTGCTGCACTTTTATGCACAACTGATGAATGCTTGCTTTTGATTTTTAACACGCACCACTTTTTCTCCTAACAGACAGAAGCTTGACTCCTAAGAACACGACCAGGATCAAGTTCAAACCAGGTGAGAGCTCGGCTCGACCACAAGAAATGTGTCCAATTAATCGACAGCACTAACCACTTTTCCGTTTTCAGTTAAATAGTTTTATGACAAAGTAGATTTTAATAAATGTGTTTAGTTTTAATAAAGCTTTTAAACTTAAATAGACTCTGTGGTTTTTGTTCCTCCAGACTAGAGTGGATGAGCTAAAGGTTTTGGAATTTTTGCAAGCATGAGTGCCTCTGACACTTCTTGACTGTGCTGTAACTCCGTACTCTCTTGTCCTGCGTACGATAATCTAGAGATCATTGGGGATCAATAATCGGTGACTTCGGGAGCTGAATGACTCTGCCACACTATCTAGTCAGTAAGGAGACAGTGCATAGAGCTATTGCTGAATAGAATGGGAGTCCAATGGAATTGCCAAATGTCCAATCTTAGTTAGCTACACAGACAGACTAATAAGAATAGTCTAGTAATACCACAGGGAGTCATATTCGAGGCAGGATAAGAATTTATATCCAGTCTACAAGAAGATCAAAGACGATTTAGAAAAAATCGAATGAGGAACGCTAGGAAAAAATAGGTACTCTTTATTAAAATGTAAACTTACTGGGGCCAGCAAAGGAGCCCTCGCCTGCCCGATCCTGGCCTGCATCCTCAGCACCTTCCTCCTGTGTCCTCTTGCCCTTGGGGGGAGCTGATGTACAACATGAAAGAAAGAAAAACCAGAAAACATGGATGAGATTTTTCAACCAAATCAAACATTTCAAAAGAACAATAACAAAATATTTTGGAGAAATAGCAAATAGATAGACAACTATTCCACGGGATCTATCTCATGTGGTATACTACGTTATTCGTATTGCCTGATTTGCGGAACGTTGACTTAGAAAGTTCCTATGTAACTCAATAAACAGACTACTAAAGAGGTTTGCCTAGGCCTGGCACTGCAGGCAGCAGTCCGCAGCACGCAAAGTGACATGACAGACAAAGTCCATCCTGCTTGCAGATCAGTGAATACTCAAACTATCAATCCACCCACCACCGCCACTATTTCTTCTTATAGCCATGTGTCTAAAGGAAGGACTGGACTTCAGTCTGTTGGGGCTGATTTAGAAGTCCCTTGCGGCTCATTTTCCTCCATTGTTGCGTGCCTTTTGTGACGCAGCGGCAGAACAAAAGACTCGCCATGGTGTTGGTGCGGCGTATATATTAAAAAAAAAACCACATATGGACATATGGGCGATGCATCACGTTGTAAAGCCCTGCGCCATAAGGGGGCGTTCCGGCGCAAGGGAGGGCGTACCTGCGCAGGAACGAATCCTAAAAGTGGCTGAGGGAAATCTACAAGATGTCAATCAGTCACTTTTAGGACAATGATGCATGACTCAAACCCTGCGCGCTTGAAGCCGACGTACGGCTTGATGCAGCATTGGGGAGATAGGGTACCCCAGAGCATTGCTGGAGCTGCGCCATCGTTGGCACGCAACTCCAGCAATGCGCTGCCTTTACGGCACAGATGCGTAAGGCTTCTGTGACGTTTTGGGCCAATGGGTGGTGGTGGCATGGCACACAATTACTGCCGCATCCCTGCTACTTTGCAGGGATGCGCCGGTAATTGAAAATATGACCCTTAGTGTCTAGCATTACGCAGTTCTTATCTTTACACTACACTCATACATAATTTCTCAGGCCAATGAAATGCTTCTGAACACAACATACAAAACAAAGAAGCATAGTAGCAAGCAAGGCTACTGAGAAGGAGAGCAGTGCACCTGAAATGCATAGAAGATTTTGAAATATAATTTACCTCAATGTAATCGGCAGCATTATTGCTCTTGGTAAAGAACAAAGATTTGCAAATAACAGAGCCGGATAAAACAGAGTAGTAAATGAATAGCTACTACTACTCACCAAGCCCGGGGACCTCTACGCCGAGCGCGTCCAGCAAGTCCCGCTCCCGGTCCATGACATCGGTCCAGCGGTGGGTGGCCTGGTTATATGTGCGCCGGACCCCAGAGAGCTTATACATGGCCCGGCACACCTTCTCCCACCGCTGGCGGCGCTCCCGGATGCCATAGCCAGTCGCGATCTTGCCGCCTCCCAGGATCGTCTTGGGGAGGCGGCGCTGGACGTGGAAGATGAGTGCCGCCACTTCCTCCGCGCTGAAGATCTCCCGTGGGACCACTTGCTCCCCTCTCAAACGCCCGCACGGGAGCCGGGCACGGGGTGCGGGACCCTTCCCCTTCTCAGGGTGCTTCCCGGCTCCCTTTACCATGGTCTGGGCAGAAATACAGTTAAATGATAAACAAGAAATAGAATAGTGAAGAAGAAAAGAAAAGAGTTTAAAAAAGTAGTTTAAAAGTAACTAAAAGCAGCAGAAAACACAAAAATATAGAGCTAGAAAAATAGAGGGATAGATAATAAGTAAAATTAGATCAAATAAACTTCAAACAAGCAAAGGATGGCAGAGATTGAGAGAGGATAGAGAAGCATGCCCAGAACCATAGCAATGAATGAGAAACAAGATGGCTGCGCCCGTTCACGACCGCGTGGGTAAGTTCGCGCGAGATTTTCCTTGCGAGCACGCGCAAAATTGTACTAGCGAGCAGCACACTTTGCGAGATTACACATAGCGGCCGGAAACGGAATTACGTCACGCAAACAAGATGGCCGCGCCCGTGTACGACCGATAGGGTAACTTGGCAAACGTATAGCTAGAAGCGCCTCGCGAACACGCGCAAGATCACACGAACATACATGTCGCACAAAAAACAATTTTGTATTCGCACGTATTCGCGGCTTCCGAAATCGATCTCGCACGGATTCGAGCCCCAAAAAACGCGCGAAATTGCAGAAAAAACAATTTTAACTAAACTGAAAGCAATGAGCAGGTGCAAAAGTTCAAACTTAACATTAGTAACATTCAAGGTAGTGCTTCCTGAGGGGCCCCTCCAGAGTTTGCAACTATTCTATGACCCTGCTATGACCCAAACAGCAGGCTCATAGAATAGATACAAGTAGACCATAAAGGTCCTGTGAAAAAAAATTTCACTGCAACAAAAAGCAAATTACAGATAAGGAAGGAAGCAGGTGCCAGCCAGACTGGAAGTTTCAAAATTACTGACACATTAATGACCCACAAATTAATTGATGGCAGTTGAAGAAGGGCAGGTGTGCTTGCTTTTTTCAACCACCATAATCTACAGTGATAAATAAACCTAATGGGTGGCAGTGAGGATGTACCAGAGGGTGGCATGGGTGTCCCAGAGGGTGGCAGTGGTGAAACAGAGGGTGCTGTGAACCTGTGATGATAAACCAGACGTAGAAACAACATAGTCGCGGCCGTTGCGGACCAAAAAGTAAGTTCGCAATTGCGAACTTGTCCCAAAATCGGCGCGAACGCGCGCCAACACAAAAAACGGGAAAATCCGCTAGAGTTCGCGTATCTTCGCGGATTGCGAATCCGTAAATCCGCAATTTCGCGTACGCGAGATCCGCTAGATCCGCCCATGCTTAGGTGGCAGGGTGAGGACACCCTGCCTCCCTATGCCATGTGGGGGTGTCTCAAATTTACCCTGTCTAGGGTCAAAAGATGAAAATAAATATTTTGGGTAGCAGATACTGGCACCATGAACCATAGTACCCAGCAGGGCCACCTCATTAGTACTGCAGATTGATAACATAGCAGTGAAAAATATATATATTTTTAATGGATCTGGTCACTGGTAACAACCGTGGAAATGGATTTTTCTTTTTTTAAAGAGTCTTGTCATAGACCACATTCTGCAGTCAAACACCCTTGTACAGGTAATTGGGTGTATGGCCGAAATATCAAGTTTAAAAATTGCTTTAAAAAATATGGTTGTTTAGGAAAGTAATAAAATGTTAGATAATAATCGTTTATTTAATATTGTTTATTTGAATATTGTTTATTTGAATACTGTAATAAAAATATCATTATTTGATTACCTTTATATATATTAGTTAAAATAATAATTATAAGTGATAGTATGGTTAATACAATTGTTATTGTTTTTGTAAATTGTGGTTTCTAATTTAAAATATCTACTTTATTAAATACATTAGTTGTCAGTCAAACAAACGTTATTTGGGATAAAAATTCCATCAAAGCACACTGAAAGAAAACAATTCATATTAAAACTACACAATCATGATAAAAATCCAATAAAAGGACTTAGAAAATTACCATCAATAGGTATATAGAACAGGTCCTCAACAAGGAATACTCAGATGTACTAAAGAAGCAGGTTTTATGTTGGTTCCGTTTTATCAATGACATTTTTTTAATCTGGCGGGGAACTGAGGAGATTGCTCAAGCATTTGTGGGATGTATTAACTAAAATGATTTTAATCTTGGTTTTACAGCACAGATGACTAGTAGCACAATCAATTTTTTAGATTTGGAGGTCTTTATTCGGGATAACATATTGAATACCAAATTACACAGAAAGGCTACAGATGATAATACATTACTACATGCCACCAGTCACCACCCGATCCACTTAATCAGAAGCATCCCCTATGGGGAGATGCTTCGGATTCGCAGAATATGCAATAATGACCAAGATTGTAGTAAAGCACAGCCAGCAAGTAGGAAGAGATTCCTGCACAGGGGTTATTCTGAAGCTGTACTGGATACTGCTATTCTTAAAACAAGGGGGCTAAATCAAACGCAAGCCTTGATGGAGCGCACTAATGATGTAGAGCTACAAGAGGAACAGTCGACTAGACTGATCTTAACTTACAGCTTGCAACACAGAGCCAATACTTAAGATTTTAAATAGAAATTGGCCTCTTGTAAGAAGCGATCCAGTTTTAGACATTCAATCTACCCGATCCCCAAGCATAACATTCAGGAAAGCCCAATCCATGAGCAATGCTCTAGTTAAAAGCAGTCCTGAGGTGTTGACAACTCAAAACTGGTTAAGCCCGAAGAAAGGTTTTGTACGCTGTAAAACATGCAGAGCGTGCAAATACGGGGTAAATATGACAAGTTATAATACACCATTCAGACCCAAGCCGGTTCCAATAACGAAAAGCTTAAACTGCAAAACAGAGTATGCAGTTTACGTATTAGAATGTACCTGTAAATTGAGGTACATAGGAAGTACGAAATTACAGGTACACAAACGAGTTCTCCAACACTTAAGGGCTATTACTAATAATGACACCACGTATCCGGTTGCACGCCACTTTAAGGAGTGTCATAACAACCATCTAGAAGATCTAAAATACTATGTTATTGACACAATATTGCCCCAAAAACGAGGTGGCCACCGGGAAGCACTGTTACGTAGGTTGGAAACTCGATATATTTTGGAAGTTGATAGCAAGATACCGCAGGGTCTGAATTTTAGTGAAGATTTTTATGCGTGTCTATAATCCCTATACTGTGTGTTTTATATTGGGTTTTAGATAAGAGGAGATTCTACTGTGCATTTATTCTGTTGACTGATGTCTATATGAGAGTTCTATTTAATTTCTAATTTTTACCTTCTACATTTTTTACATGCACATTTTTGCAAACGGTAGGTCACGGCTGTGACCACCTATATATTGATAAGATTCATTTTTTGCACTAGCACTTTAGGCCATTGAATTTCATGGAAAACATTTACAACATGGCCCACTTGGGCAATATTATTTATGAGTGGTTGTTTACATTGTATCTATACAGATATATTTTGCATTTTTGCACGAATAACTGTCATTAAAAACACAATAGTTTTTAATATATTATGCTGCTAAATAACAAAAAGATGTTTTTAAAAAAAATGAAACTCCTAGGAGAGTTCGCTTTTTTAATTTTTTTTAATCATATTTATGAATATTTAAATTGTGATTAAAGTGATAATATTTATTATTTACTTTCATGATTGGTAAATAGCAGCTCTTGATACAATTAATGTACTTTAACGACTCACAATGATTGGAATGAAGTATGTTTTCCATGTTTATGCCTAATTTGTAAATTGCACTGTCACTTTAAAAATGGGAGGCACTCTTCATGCGCGTCATGTGAGTAGGGTCACGGAGATGCCCGAAACGCGTCATGGCGGTGGTGCAGGGCGTAATGGATTGAAGTAAAAAAGTATTTGCACCGAACTTGGGTCTGCGCCCGTTTGCTACGAGAGAGGGAAACAAGAAACGGAACTCTAAGGTTTCAGGCCTTATATAGTTAGGAATTAGCATTTAATAAATCTTTAAAATTCACTCAAAAAACTATAAGTTTTAGGGGTGTTATAGTTAGCTGGACATTTCACTCATACAAAACCATTGAAATCGCTCCTATATAGTTAGTTGTACTAACTATATTTCGCGCACCCGCAATCCACTGCTGATGATGTCACATATTACATCATTCATGACATGGTCAGTGACATCACTGATGACATCTCAAATGACATCACTGATGACATCATCCAGTGAATGTGGTTTGCTTCGTTATTTAATATGCATTATATATATAGCAATTTGCATTGAAGAATGAGTGGATATATAAAAATAAATATTTGGATGGAGGATTTAGTAGCAGTGTAATTGACTGTTTACTTGACCAATTTATAGTGTCTCACTAAATATAGTGGATGTTGACCAAACTGTGTGAATATCTGTATCACTTTGTCAGTTGTTGTGTAAACTGGTTCTCCAGTTGGTTACTAGCTATGTGAAAGTCTATATTAGTTATTGATTAGTTAACTGAGTATTTGTATGGGAGAGTGAATGTGTGTGTGGTTCAGTGGGGGGGGGGGTGTGACTGCCCAAAGATGTGTGAATAGTTGATTCACTAGATATATGAAGTTAAAACTACATGTTCTAACAGTTGTTTGGGTGAGTGAATATCTTTATGGGTGTGGTGATGAGCAAATATATTTCTCAATTATAAAGGTCCAACAAACTAGAAAAATAAAAGGCAGTGTATGTGTCAGTTGTTGTATATAAAATAAGTATACATAAGACACAATGATTGTGTGAGTGACTGTATGGATAACTGTATACTTGTAATAATGATTTTATAATTCACTAAGTATGACTTACTATCTAAATGAATAGATGAAGTTGTCTTTGTGTAAGTGTGTAGCTAAGTAAATATGTAAGTATGATCCATTGTTTGCATAAGTGAGTAGGATGACTTCATATGTGAATAGGATGTGTGCTGGTGTGTAATGTCGATATAGATGTATAAGTATTTTTGATAGTGTTCTATTGTTCATTGACAGCATGTATGAGTGAATCTACAGGTAAGTGATTAGATGTGTGTATACATCTATGAATCAATGAGTGGGATTTAGATACTTGTATTGCCGTGACAATGGATTCAAATAGGATACTCTGTATTTTTCAAAGAGTGATGAAAGATTTTACTAGTGTATGAAAAGGTGTATGTGATTGTCATGTGAATGATGTCATCAGTGATGTCATTTGAGATACAAAAGGGGGTGGTAATGGACGGAGCATCTGAACCAATCAAACACTCACACCCAGTCAAAAGATCTGGGTTTAATCCATCACCGTTCTTTAGCCCACTCTGCCATCCCAGTTCAGACATGGCTATATGCAAATCAGTCTGACCCTGTGCCTCATGGGAACAGTCCAGCCCGAACTGCCAAGCCATGGCTTCCCTGGACCGGAAACAAGCTTCCGAGGACCGGTTTCTGGCATTACAGCCGTCTTCAGCCCGACTTGCTTGAATCCAGTGGCAAAGTGAGCAAGGGACTCACGTCTGAGCATACCCTGCCACACTTATGGCGGCCAAAAGCGGTACAAAAGGGGGTGGTAATGGACAGAGCATCTGAACCAATCAAACACTCACACCCAGTCAAAAGATCTGGGTATAATCCATCACCGTTCTTTAGCCCACTCTGCCACCCCAGTTCAGACATGGCTATATGCAAATCAGTCTGACCCTGTGCCTCATGGGAACAGTCCAGCCCGAACTGCCAAGCCATGCCTTCCCTGGACCGGAAACAAGCTTCCGAGGACCGGTTTCTGGCATTACAGCCGTCTTCAGCCCGGCTTGCTTGAATCCAGTGGCAAAGTGAGCAAGGGACTCACGTCTGAGCATACCCTGCCACACTTATGACGGCCAAAAGCGGTACAAAAGGGGGTGGTAATGGACGGAGCGTCTGAACCAATCAAACACTCACACCCAGTCAAAAGTTCTGGGTTTAATCCATCACCGTTCTTTAGCCCACTCTGCCATCTCAGTTCAGACATGGCTATATGCAAATCAGTCTGACCCTGTGCCGCTTTTGGCCGCCATAAGTGTGGCAGGGTATGCTCAGACGTGAGTCTGAACTGGGGTGGCAGAGTGGGCTAAAGAATGGTGATGGATTAAACCCAGATCTTTTGACTGGGTGTGAGTGTTTGATTGATTCAAATGCCCCGTCCATCACCACCCCCTTTTGTACCGCTTTTGGCCGCCATAAGTGAGTCCCTTGCTCACTTTGCCACTGGATTCAAGCAAGCCGGGCTGAAGACGGCTGGAATGCCAGAAACCGGTCCTCGGAAGCTTTTTTCCGGTCCAGGGAAGACATGGCTTGGCAGTTCGGGCTGGACTGTTCCCATGAGGCACAGGGTCAGACTGATCTGCATATAGCCATGTTTGAACTGGGGTGGCAGAGTGGGCTAAAGAACGGTGATGCATTAAATCCAGATGTTTTGACTGGGTGTGTTTGATTGATTCAAATGCCCCGTCCATCACCACCCCCTTTTGTACCGCTTTTGGCCGCCATTAGTGTGGCAGGGTTTGCTCAGACGTGAGTCCCTTGCTCATTTTGCCACTGGATTCAAGCAAGCCGGGCTGAGGACGGCTGGAATGCCAGAAACCGGTCCTCGGAAGCTTGTTTCCGGTCCAGGGAAGACTTGGCTTGGCAGTTCGGGCTGGACTGTTCCCATGAGGCACAGGGTCAGACTGATTTGCATATAGCCATGTCTGAACTGGGGTGGCAGAGTGAGCTAAAGAACGGTGATGGATTAAACCCAGATCTTTTGACTGGGTGTGAGTGTTTGATTGATTCAAATGCCCCGTCCATCACCACCCCCTTTTGTACCGTCATTTGAGATGTCATCAGTGATGTCACTGACCATGTCATGAATGACGTAATATGTGACATCATCAGCAGTGGATTGCGGGTGCGCGAAATATAGTTAGTACAACTAACTATATAGGAGCAATTTCAATGGTTTTGTATGAGTGAAATGTCCAGCTAACTATAACACCCCTAAAAGTTATAGTTTTTTTCAGGGAATTTTAAAGTTTTTTTTAAATGCTAATTCCTAACTATATAAGGCCTGAAACCTATGGTTTTTTCAGTGAATTTCAAAGGTTTTTTTAAATGCTAATTCCTAACTATATAAGACCTGAAACCTATGTTTTTTTCAGTGAATTTGCAAGGTTTTTTAAATGCTAATTCCTAACTATATAAGGCCTGAAACCTATGGTTTTCTCAGTGAATTTCAAAGTTTTTTTAATGCTAATTCCTAACTATATAAGCCCACCAGGAATCTCCAGTATGCGCCAGGGGGACTGCATTGCAGAGAGGTGTAATGAAGCCACGCCCCTTTTTACACCTCTCTGCAATGCAGCCCCCGGGCGTGTTTGCAGAGGGGGAACCAATTCCCCTTGCATACTGGGGTCCCTGGATGCCAACTGACCCACCTTGAACCTGCAGTATGCGCCAGGGGGCTGCATTGCAGAGAGGTGTAATGAGGCCACACCCTTTTTTACACCTCTCTGCAACGCAGCCCCCGTGCATGTTTGAAGAGGGGGAACTAATTCCCCTTACATACTGTGGGCCCCTGGGGGCCAACTAGCCCACCTGGATCCTCCAGTATGCGCCAGGGGGCTGCATTGCACAGAGGTGTAATGAGGCTATGCCCCTTGTTACACCTCTCTGCAACACAGCCCCCTGGCGCGTTTGCAGAGGGGGAACTAATTCCCCTTGCATACTGGGGGTCCCTGGGGGCCAACTAGCCCACCAGGAGCCTCCAGTATGTGCCAGGGGGCTGCTTTGCAGAAAGATGTAATGAGGCCACACCCTTTTTTACACCTCTCTGCAACGCAGCCCCCGTCCCGTGCATGTTTGAAGAGGGGGAACTAATTCCCCTTGCATACTGGCGGTCCCTGGGGGCCAACTAGCCCACCTGGAACATCCAGTATGCGCCAGGGGGCTGCATTGCACAGAGGTGTAATGAGGCTATGCCCCTTTTTACACCTCTCTGCAATGCAGCCCACTGGCACGTTTGCAGAGGGTGAACTAATTCCCCTTGCATACTGGGGGTCCCTGGGGGCCAACTAGCCCACCAGGAGCCTCCAGTATGCACCAGGGGGCTGTGTTGCTTTACCCCGGAGGGCAGCGGTCCCCGGGGCAGTGTGGGGTGGCTTGGGCACCCCCCACACTTCTTTATCATTATGCCCCTGCAATTTGGTCCCCCTGGGGGGTAATTTTAAAAAAAACATACTGTTTAAAAAAAAAAAATGTTGGCCTTGGGGGTCCTTGTGGGACCACCTTAGCAGGCCTAGGTGGTCAGGGTGTTTCTACCCTGCCCCCTTTTTGTGTTCTACACATTTGTTTTTCTGCTTTCTTGTGCCTCAGTCTAATGAGAACGTGATGGCTGCCAACACTTCCTGGTTTGGAGTCTTGACAGCCAATAAGCATGCAGGTGTCTCGGAAAGGTACGTGCAATGTCCGCGTACCGTACGCGTACGTATGCGGAACCGTGCGCGTACCGTACACGCACCCCGCAATCTTTCGAAAAAAAAAATGTTTTTTCCTTGGGGGTCCTTGTGGGACCCCCTGAGCAGGCCTAGGGGTCAGGGTGCTTCTACCCTGCCTCCTTTTTGAGTTCTACACGTTTGTTTTTATGCTTTCTTGTGCCTCAGTCTACCGAGGCACAAGATGGCGGCCAACAATTTCTGTTTTGAAGTGTTGACAGACATTGGCAGCCAATCAGCATGCAGCTCGCACCAAAAGGTCCGGGCAGGTCCGCGCACGTATATATAAATATATATATATTATAGTTAGCTGGACATTTTACTCATACAAAACCATTTAACTTCCCCTGTTATCGTTAGTTCTACTCTCTATAACTCACGCGCCCGCAATCCACTGCTGATGATGTCACATATTACATCATTCATGACATGGTCAGTGACATCACTGATTACATCACTGATGACATCTCAAATTACATCACTGATGACATCATCCAGTGAATGTGGTTTGCTTTGATATTTAAATATGTATTATAAATACACTACTTTGCATTGAAGAATGAGTTGATATATAAATATAAATGTGTGGATGGCGGATTTAGTAACAGTGTCATTGATTGTTTCCTTGACTAACTTGTAGAGTCTCACTATATATAATGTGTAGTTACTAAACTGTGTGAAAGTCTTTATTGCTTTGTCTTAATTGCTATGTTAAAGACTACGGGGCATGTTACCAACAACTAGGGATAATTATCGCTATGTTGGCTTAGCGGCAATATATTTATCGCCGAGCTGCGGCGATTTTTATCGCTTAGGAACCTTGCTGTTATCAAGGTTTATCTCCTAAGCGATAAAAATCAGCCGAAATGCATGAATATCGCTGAAAAGTCAGCGATATTCATGCATTACCGAGCTAATGCTCTTAGCCATGTTATCCACCTACCATTGGATAACATGGCTAAGAACTGCTCATGGGCAGGTGTTAGCTTTTGGAGATATTCGCGCTTAGCGCGAATATCTCCAAAAGTAGGTAATAGGAGATAGCGATGTTAGCGACTGTTTCCAGTCGCTAACATCTTGGCACGCCCACTTTGCATGTCATTAGTGATAAATTTCGCTGACATGCATATCGGGGCCCAAGATGGTCGCTATCTCCTACTAGCTGTCGCTAACTGGTGTTAGCGACAGCTAGGTAATAGGGAGATAATTTTATCTCCGCTTTCTTGGCTTTTAAAGCCAAAAAAGCAGAGATAAACCCCCTTGATAATATGCCCCTATATTTGTTATTGGTTTCTTAACTGAGTATTTGTATGGGTAAATGATTGTCTATGTGGTTTGGGGGGGGGTGTGATTGCCAAAAAATGTGTGAATAGTTCATTCAGTAGGTAAATGAGGTTAAGACTACATGTTATAACAGTTGTTTCAGTGAGTGCATATGTTTATGGGTGTGGTGGATGTTGAAATATTTCTCTCAATGGTACATCTCCATTAAACTTGAAAAAAAGGCAGTGTATGTGACAGTTATATCTAAATAAGTGTGCCTAAGACTTAGTGATTGTACGAGTGACTATATGGATAACTGTATACTTGTAATAGGGATTTTATAACACACTAAGTGTGAGTTACTATCTATATAAATAGATGAAGTGGTGTTTGTATAAGTGTGTAGGTGAGTAAATGTAAGTATAATCAATTGTTTGCATAAGTCAGAAGGATGTCTTTATAAGTGAATACAATGTGTGCTGGTGTGTAATGTTGAAATAGGCGTATAAGTATATTTGATAGTGTTCTGTTGATTATTCACTGCATATAACACTGAATCTATATGTTTGTGATTAGATGTGTGTATAGTTCTATGAATAACTGAGTGGGTGTTTAGAAATTTCTATTGGTGTGTCAATGGTTTCAAATATGGCACTTTCTATTTTACAGTGAGTGATGAAAGATTATACTAGTGTGTGATGAGGTGTATTTGATTGTCACATGGATGATGTCATCAGTGATGTCATTTGAGATGTCATCAGGGATGTCATCAGTGATGTCACTGACCATGTCATGAATGATGCACTTTTTGTGACGTTCCGGTGGCGCAGAAGACTGCGTGATATTTATCAGGCAGGACTAAGCCACTTTTTGTGGCGTAATACTGCCTGATGAATATCAGTCCTTTTAACGCAGTGTCCTGCGTTAAAGGGGTGTGCAATGGGTGTTGCTGGGGGCGTTCCCAGCAGCATCCATGGACTTGAGTAATTTATAGCATCCTCAAAGTCAGTCTTTCAAAAATTCCAAAGTAAAGGACATGATATTCCAAATCCAAATGTTTCCCAAGAAAAGTCATAAACCGTGTCCGTGGGTCATATCTGCCCTAACGCCGATATTCCGAATGATTTAAAATGACTTTTCTTGAGAAACATTTGGATTTGGATTATCATGTCCTATGCTTTGGAATTTTTGAAAGACTGACTTTGAGGATGCTATAAATTACTCAAGTCTGCCCAAATTGTGTGGGTAAAATTGATACCTAGTCACTTTGAATAAGAATGTACTTACGTCTCATCTAACATTTGGAAGAAATATCTAGTTATATGACAACAGGATACGACATAACTTGAAGGAAATAAGAACGCCCTGATGAAGTTCTGTTGTACAGAACGAAACGCATCGGCTGGCTGTGGTACATAAACTTAAGGAAAATAAAAGCATTTGAATATACACCAAGATTCAGCGCTCCAATAAGGACTCTAAGTGATATGATTTGATTGGACTTGTTGTGCAAGTGGTGCTGTGCCAAACTTTGGAATATTCTCCACTACTCTCTACTACTCACTCTCTACTACTCTCTAATACTCACTCTCTACTACTCATTCTCTACTACTCTACTACTCTCTCTCTACTACTCACTCCCTACTACTCACTCTCTACTACTCTCTACTACTCACTCTCTACTACTCTCTACTCTCTACGACTCACTCTCTACTACTCTCTCTCTACTACTCTCTCTTTACTACTCACTCTCTACTACTCTCTCTCTACTACTCACTCTACTACTCACTCTCTAGTACTCTCTACTACTCACTCTCTTCTACTCTCTCTCTACTACTCACTCTCTACTATTCTCTCTCTCTGCTACTCACTCTCTACTACTCACTCTCTACTACTCTCTACTACTCATTCTCTACTACTCACTCTCTACTACTCTCTACTACTCACGCTTTACTACTCTTTACTACTCACTCTCTACTTCTCTCTACTACTCACTCTACTACTTACTCTCTACTACTCTCTACTACTCACTCTCTACTACTCTCTACTACTCACTCTACTATTCACTCTACTACTCACTCTCTGCTACTCTCTCTACTGCTCTCTACTACTCTCTACTACTCACTCTCTACTCTCTACTACTCACTCTCTACTACTCTCTACTACTCACTCTTTACTACTCTTTACTACTCACTCTCTACTTCTCTCTACTACTCACTCTACTACTTACTCTCTACTACTCTCTACTACTCACTCTCTACTACTCTCTACTACTCACTCTACTATTCACTCTACTACTCACTCTCTGCTACTCTCTCTACTGCTCTCTACTACTCTCTACTACTCACTCTCTACTCTCTATTACTCACTCTCTACTCTCTACCTCTCTACCTCTCTCTACTTCTCTCTCTACTAGTCTCTACCTCTACCTTTCTACCTCTACACCTCTACCTCTCTACCTCTCTCTACACGCACACATATACATATATATATGCATATGCATTTATATATATGTATGTGTATATATATATATATTACCTACTGGCGGTCGCCAGTAGGTATATATAGTTAGGATTTTTTCTCTATGGGATTTTTGAAAATTCTATGTCTAATAACGTTGGCGTTTGTTGACGGAATTGGCTGAAATTTTCAGGAAAATGGCACATTTTGTTTCTGAGCAGCCCTTGAAAATTTGGGGGGGGTTCGTCAAGGGGGGGCCGAGAAAAAAGGGGGGTCCCAAAACGTGTTTTTAACATTGAGTTTTCCATAGGGCGGTTGGCCTCACTTTTAGCCCGAACGGCTGAATGGATTTGCACGAAACTTGGCAAAATTGTAGGGACTGGTAGCCCGATGTGCCTTTGCTAGGTCTCAATATATGTGCTCCAGTGGATTTTGAGAAATTAACGTTCAAAAAAAGATATATATCTGTAACAGCGGACCGGGCAGCGCTCCGGTTCGCGGACTTTTCGCGGTACGGAGCTTTGTGAAGCGAAGCTGATTGGTTCTCCGGCGTCTGTGAACATTCCAAACAGTCCGTAGCGGCCGCCATCTTGTCTCTCGGTAGGATCGAGAGACAAGAGGAGGCCAAAGCGAAGGGGCAAATGACCATAAGGGGGCATAGTAGATCCTCGCTGACCCCCTAGGTTTGATGTGGAGGTTTTAAAAGGGCCCCGCGGGGCAAAAAAAAATAATAATAATAATAATCGAACGGCTGAATGGATTTGCACGAAACTTGGTAAAATATTAGGGACTGGTAGCCCGATGTGCCTTTGCTAGGTCTCAATATATGTGCTCCAGTGGATTTTGAGAAATTAACGTTCAAAAAAAGATATATATCTGTAACAGCGCTCCGCTTCGCGTAACGGAGGTTTGCGAAGCTGATTGGTTCTCCGGCGTCTGTAAACATTGCAAACAGTCCGTAGCGGCCGCCATCTTGTCTCTCGGTAGGATCGAGAGACAAGAGGAGGCCAAAGCGAAGGGGCAAATGACCATAAGGGGGCATAGTAGATCCTCCTTGACCTCTTAGGTTTGATGTGGAGGTTTTAAAAGGGCCCCGCGGGGCAAAAAAATAAATAATAATAATAATCGAACGGCTGAAAGGATTTGCACGAAACTTGGCAAAATTGTAGGGACTGGTAGCTCGATGTGCCTTTGCTAGGTCTCAATATATGTGCTTCAGTGGATTTTGAGAAATTAACGTTCAAAAACAAAATATATATCTGTAACAGCGCTCCGCTTCGCGGAGATAAAATTATATCTGTATTACCTAGCTGTTGCTAACACCAGTTAGCGACGGCTAGTAGGAGATAGCGACCATCTTGGGCCCCACTTTGCATGTGAGTGATATTTATCACTAATGACATGCAAAGTGGGCATGCCAAGATGTTAGCGACTGGAAACAGTCGCTAACATCGCTATCTCCTATTATCAACTTTTGGAAATATTCGCGATAAGCGCGAATATCTCCAAAAGCTAGCACCTGCCCTGAGCAGTTCTTAGCCATGTTATCCAATGGGAGGTGGATAACATGGCTAAGAGCATTAGCTCGGTAATGCATGAATATCGCTGAGTTTTCAGCGATATTAATGCATTGCGGTCGTTTTTTATCGTATTTGCGATAAACCTTGATAATAGCAAGGTTTATCTGCGATAATTTCTGACGATGCTTAGCGGTAAAAAAATCGTTGCTAAGCATCGTTAGGGATAAATATCGCTTAACTTTGGTAATATGCCCCAACGTCTGTTAACGTTCGATTCGAAGGAAATCAGGAAGTGTTGAAAAACATTGTCTGCGCCATCTTGCCTTTTTTCAAATGCCACATTTTTGTCGTGCACGGCAGTCATTTTAGATGCCTTGACCAGACCCACTCTGTGCACGCTGTCGATCCTTAGCATGGCTCCCCACCCTCGCAAGCATCTCCCCCAGGCAGTGGTCACCCCCGCTCTCTGTCTTATGCATGGGTAATAAACCACCCCCCATCTGCGCTGCTCTTCCCTGAGAATCACACCCTGTGCCCGCCCGACACCTCCCTTTCGCCCTATTCACTACCGCACCCTCTGACACTCCTTTTCCTCTGTGTCCGATTGTCCAGGCCGGTCCTAGGGTATCAGCTAGCCCTGCAGATGTAGTTTATGGCCCCAGCTGTAAAGAATCACCCCTCTTCAAAGGAGTTATAGTAGATCAAGGCCCACACTCGATGAGATCCGTCACAGCAGACGCGTTCCTATTATCTGAAAACCATCCTGTATTGTGATTGGGGAGGGGACCGAGCCTGAAGCGGAAGATTCCAGGGATGACTCTTTGTACATCAAAGTTTTTACAATTATGTGTCACATTAAAAATATAGAGCACTCCAACAAAGTAGTAAGATTATAAAACTTTAATAACTTATAAATATATACAAGAAAACAAAAACAGTAATAACATATAAACATTTTTAGGGAAAAACAACGAAGTAGCGGTCGGCTGTGCGAATAGTCCCAACGCAGCACAACGTCCAGATTTCTGGCATGGGGCGTCGCGGGGGGTGGGTCATCAGTAGCAAACTGTTGTGCGAATAGTTCCAAGGCAGCAGAACGTTGGCACCAAGGTGATGTCCAGTAAGTTGCCGCACTGGTTTTGGTATCCTACAATGCTGCTCCGAATAACGGCGTGGGGCGCCCCGGGGGAGGCGGCGTGAACGGGCCTCTCCAGGTGGAGTCTCATCTGTTGTAGTGGGGCGCCCCTTTACCGTTTCAGTTGCCATTCCGTCCGCTTTTGGTCCACTGTGTCAAAAGCCGCAATTCAGCTGAGTTGCGCCCACTCTTGCGGTGCAGCGATAGGCGGCTGTCACAGGACTCTCAAAATGGCGGCAGGCTGTTTCCTTTTTGGGCCTGGTCCACTGAAATGGCCCTGGGACACCTTGGAAATCGGACGCTTGTCTGCTAGGTCTTGGACCCCATTCTCGAAAGCGTCCCCTCCGCCTTGAGGATTCATCAAAAGTTTTGGGGGCCCCCGACTCCTGTAGGCTTCTGGTGGGGAGCGGCTGCCATAATTGCTCGCGGAATGACCACGACGGAGCTACGAGATGGTGGTGCTCTCATGCTGACGCCAGCTTCAGTCTGAAACATCCAGAAACAAGGTGGGGCTTTCATCGTTTGGGAAAAAAAAAAAGTTTTCATCCAATGAAAAGTGTTGTTTTTAGGTCATATGATCAAGCCTTCCATCATTAGGAAACCAAAAGTAAAATGAACCAATGAAAAGTTTTATAAACAAGTCACATGACCTGTTATGCGGCATAGGGTATAAAATGCGGAGAAAATATGTTGGCACGTGAGGCGGCGTCAGTAGCGGACCGATGTGCGAATAGGCCGAAGGCAACACAACGCGCCAAGATCCGGATGGCACCGAGGTGGTGTCCAGCAAGTTGCAGCACTGGTGTGGCCATCCTACAATGCTGAAAGTCGGCGTGGGGCGCCCCGTTGGCCTGTGAGTTTGCGTCAGTAGCGGACCGATGTGTGAATAGGCCGGAACCAGCACAAGGCGCCAAGATCCGGATGTCACCGTGGTGGTTTCATAGTTGAGAGGCACTTCATCTGCAGTGGGGCGCCGAGATCCGGATGGCACCGAGGTGATGTCTAGCAAGTTGCTGTACTGGTGTGGTCATCCTACAATGCTGAAACTCGGCGTGGGGAGCCCCATTAGCCTGTGAGATGGCGTCAGTAGCGGACCGATGTGCGAATAGGCCGAAGGCAGCACAACGCGCCAAGATCCGGATGGCACCGAGGTGGTGTCTAGTAAGGTGCACTGGTGTGGCCATCCTACAATGTTGAAAGTCCGCGTGGGGCGCCCCGTTGGCCTGTGAGATGGCGTCAGTAGCGGACCGATGTGCGAATGGGGCCAAAGGCAGCGCAACAATGTTTTCTGAATAAAAGACACCACAAGGCGCTGAGATGCCAAGATCCGGATGGCACCGAGGTGGTGTCTAGCAAGTTGTGGCACTGGTGTGGCCATCCTACAATGGTAAAAGTCGGCGTGGGGCGCCCTGTTGGCCTGTGAGATGGTGTCAGTAGCGGACCGATGTGCGAATGGGGCCAAAGGCAGCGCAACAATATTTTCTGTATGGAAGATACCACTAGGCGTTGAGATGCGAAGATCCGGATGGCACCGAGGTGATGTCTAGCAAGTTGCTGTACTGGTGTGGTCATCCTACAATGCTGAAACTCGGCGTGGGGAGCCCCATTAGCCTGTGAGATGGCGTCAGTAGCGGACCGATGTGCGAATGGGGCCAAAGGCAGCGCAACAATATTTTCTGAAGAGAAGACACCAAAAGGCGCTGAGATTCGGTTACCACCGAGGTGATGTCTAGCAAGTTGCCGCACTGGTGTGGCCATCCTACAATACTGCTCCGAATAACGGAGTGGGGTGCCCGAAGGGGGGGGGGGGGGAGGCGGCGTGAACGGGCCTTCCTAGGTGGAGGCTCGTCTGCTGTAGTGGGGCGCCCCTTTACCGTTTCAGTTGCCATTCAGCTGAGTTTCGGCTGCTCTTGATGCTACAGCGACAGGCGGCTGCAACAGGACTCTCAAAATGGCGGCCTGTTCTTTGGATTTGGGCCTGGTCCACTAAAATGGCCCTGGGACACCTTAGAACTCGGACGCTCGATTTTTTTTTCCTTTCCTGTACATGCAAAAAAAGGTAAATGCCCGGTACGTTACACGCTTCATCTGCCACGATGAACTCTCCAGAGGAACCGAAAAAAAATATAGTTATGGTAACTATACCATGCATCGTCATATGGAGAGGTGGCACCAATTAATTATAGTGCTGCATAAAAGAGAGATTTGGAGGAGAACCCCTGACCTGCTAGTACATTCATCAAAGAAGTGGCACTGACAGCATCAGAGGCAAGGGAAACGGTCCCAAATATTTAGAAGAACTTTGGAAAGATTAAAATGACATGTTTAGATTGTGGCAAATTAATTTCATGTGGACAGATGAGTGTTACTCTAATAAATACAGCATATGAACATCATCATAGTCGATGGTTGGTAGAGACATTTTGACTATATCCTGGACCTGCCCGTCCTCGCCCAAAATGGCGCCGGAATAAATGGGACTCGTAACTCCTTGTTGTGTACTGGTTGCAGAACCTTGAAATCACGAGATACGTATGCAGTTTTGAAGCACATGGCGGGCGGGGACGAGAATTGATTGAATATTTCGACATCCCTATTGATATTAAGTTCTGATGTGTTATTGATTACTGTACTATTGAAAGTTCGAATTAACGTCACCCATGGTACTTGCCCGCAAATGTATATCTAGATAATTTTATTGTAACTGGCCCTGTCGTATTTTAATTATAAAATGTACGTCCACCGATTCCGTAACTGTTAGACACCTTAGTTCTTGCAACCTAATGGCCCGCCCGTTACGTTCCTCTACAGTGTAAATGTCTACTCATCATATACGATTACAGTTTGCTCCGTGGCCGGCCCACGTGGTTATAGGCTCGTATTTGTATAATGAAATTTTCACAATAAAGGTTTTTAAAAGAAAACATGGTAGTAGTATATACATTGGTAAAGTTTTTAATAATAGTCACTGTTTTAGAATCATTAAAAGGCAAGTGAAATAAAGCAGACCAATTACATGAAGGGTAAAAGGTATAATACGAAGGAACGCAGTAAAGATAAATGGTCAAGGGCTGTTGTGTTTTCTATTCCTGCAACATAAAGTGATCGATAAGAATCTCATATTCAGGCGTATCGGCGACTAAGACAGCAGGTCGACCCTCTTTTGCTCAACGGCTCCGTCATGGGACGAAGAAACGCTCTTTTTCTCGAAAAAAGAATATATTTTACTTGCAGGACAGTTGTAAATTTTCCGGGAAAGTACATTAGCCTGGAACATTATAACATATATTTAAGAAAAAATAATGTTCGGAAGTAATAAAAAGCGTAATTTTTAGGTCATATGACCAAGCCTTTCATCATTAGAATAAGAAAAGTAAAATTAACCAATGAAAAGTTTTATTAACAAGTCACATGACTTGTTATGCTTACGTTACGCGCTGCGCGCCCCGGATGACTTCCGGATGCGCTAACGCGGCGCGTCACATGACGCATTACGCGACAACGCAGGTCCAGAATATAGTCAAAATGTCTCCACCAAACAGCGGTCGGAACACAACCCCTTTCAGCAGGCTAAATAGTTCTGTTAAATGACAACAGAAGAGACAGGCAACAAGAACCATTAGTCAAAGAGGGGAGGGCTAGTTCTTCTCTACCGGGTTACATTGGGGCGCTACCGGAACTGATCGAATTGGTAGTCTACAGTGTTTCTGGATGTTTCAGACTGAAGCTGGGGTTAGCATGAGAGCAGCACCATTTCGTAGCTCCGTCGTGGCCATTCCGCAACCAATCATGGCAGCCGCTCTTTATCGTTATTTTGGGCGGGGTGGGTGGCGGAGCCGAGCTGTTTTGTAGCCATCATTGTGTGGAGTTCAGTTCATTTCACTAGTTTTGTATTTGTCATGAGGGGTTGTTCCTAATGTTTCTATTTTAGCGAGGTCAAAAAGAGATCCCATTAGTGGCCTACTGATTTTGCTCGATTCCTTTTCTTTTTTTTTTAACACGATTTTTCGTTATCTGCAAAGACTAAACAGAGTATTGCGACTCTGTGTTTGTTTGTAAATAGAGAATGAACCAAAGAGAACCAATTCTAAAACAGTAAATACTTGGATAACAATCAATCAAATGGAGAGAGAAGCAGGCACGACGTATTACAACGGGGGCAAAGGCCTGCGTTAACTACCCTTCACTATGTGCAAAGAGAGAGTACTCCTAATAGAAATGAGGGGGGGGGCACCATTCAAAGCAGATCAGTGTGCATAAACACGAAAATGTTTTCACTTACCATGTACTTGACATTCGACAGCTTATGATATTTGCTATTAAAAAACCATTGAAATTCACTGAAAAAACCATAGGTTATAGACCATATATAGTTAGGAATTAGCATTTACAAAACCTTGAAAATTCACTGAAAAAACAATAGGTTATAGACCATATATAGTTAGGAATTAGCATTTAAAAAACCTTATTTTACTCACACAAAACCATTGAAATTCCATATATAGTTAGTTGCACTAACTATATATCGCGCACCCGCAATCCACTGCTGATGATGTCACATATTACATCATTCATGACATGGTCAGTGACATCACTGATGACATCACTGATGACATCTCAAATGACATCACTGAAGTTCGCTATACTTAACACGAACTTTGATTGGTGAGCTGACCGCTAGGGGGAGGAGACTCTGGTGCTAGCAGAGATTTCAACAGGAGGAGTTAATGAAGGACGATATCCTCACAGCATGGGGCGCTGAAGAAGGCCCACTCGCCGAAATGCATCCGCCTCCGCTGGGACCCTTGAAATAAAGCTGCTGTTTTCAATGAACTCCCCTCGTGGCCTCTGTTTCTTCTCCTCGGATAAGAATCCCCTTCATATATATATATATATATATACATATTACCTACTGGCGGTCGCCAGTAGGTATATATAGTTAGGATTTTTTCTCTATGGGTTTTTTGAAAATTCTATGTCTAATAACTTTGGCGTTTGTGGACGGAATTGGCTGTCTGTAACAGCGGACCGGGCAGCGGCCCAGGACGCGTACTTTTCGCGCAACGGAGCTTTGTGAAGCGAAGCTGATTGGTTCTCTGGCGTCTGTCAACATTCCAAACAGTCCGTAGCGGCCGCCATCTTGTCTCTCGGTAGGATCGAGAGACAAGAGGAGGCCAAAGCGAAGGGGCAAATGACCATAAGGGGGAATAGTAGATCCTCGCTGACCCCCTAGGTTTGATGTGGAGGTTTTAAAAGGGCCCCGCGGGGCAAAAACAAAAAAAATAATAATAATAATCGAACGGCTGAATGGATTTGCACGAAACTTGGCAAAATTGTAGGGACTGGTAGCCCGATGTGCCTTTGCTAGGTCTCAATATATGTGCTTCAGTGGATTTTGAGAAATTAACGTTCAAAAAAAGATATATATCTGTAACAGCGCACCGCTTCGCGTACTTTTCGCGTTACGGAGCTTTGCGAAGCGAAGCTGATTGGCTCTCCGGTGTCTGTAAACATTCCAAACAGTACGTAGCGGCCGCCATCTTGTCTCTCGGTAGGATCGAGAGACAAGAGGAGGCCAAAGCGAAGGGGCAAATGACCATAAGGGGGCATAGTAGATCCTCGCTGACCCCCTAGGTTTGATGTGGAGGTTTTAAAAGGGCCCCGCGGGGCAAAAAAAAAAATAATAATAATAATCGAACGGCTGAATGGATTTGCACGAAACTTGGTAAAATATTAGGGACTGGTAGCCCGATGTGCCTTTGCTATGTCTCAATATATGTGCTTCAGTGCATTTTGAGAAATTAACGTTCAAAAGCAAGATATATATCTGTAACAGCGCTCCGCTTCGCGGAGATAAAATTATATCTGTATTACCTAGCTGTTGCTAACACCAGTTAGCGACGGCTAGTAGGAGATAGCGACCATCTTGGGTCCCACTTTGCATGTGAGTGATATTTATCACTAATGACATGCAAAGTGGGCATGCCAAGATGTTAGCGACTGGAAACAGTCGCTAACATCGCTATCTCCTAGGGACTGGTAGCCCGATGTGCCTTTGCTATGTCTCAATATATGTGCTTCAGTGCATTTTGAGAAATTAACGTTCAAAAACAAGATATATATCTGTAACAGCGCTCCGCTTCGCGGAGATAAAATTATATCTGTATTACCTAGCTGTTGCTAACACCAGTTAGCGACGGCTAGTAGGAGATAGCGACCATCTTGGGTCCCACTTTGCATGTGAGTGATATTTATCACTAATGACATGCAAAGTGGGCATGCCAAGATGTTAGCGACTGGAAACAGTCGCTAACATCGCTATCTCCTATTATCAACTTTTGGAAATATTCGAGATAAGCGCGAATATCTCCAAAAAGTAACAGCTGCCCTGAGCAGTTCTTAGCCATGTTATCCAATGGGAGGTGGATAACATGGCTAAGAGCATTAGCTCGGTAATGCATGAATATCGCGGAGTTTTCAGCGATATTAATGCATTGCGCTCGTTTTTTATCGTATTTGCGATAAACCTTGATAATAGCAAGGTTTATCTGCGATAATTTCTGACGGTAAAAAAATCTTTGCAATGCATCGTTAGGGATAAATATCGCTTAACTTTGGTAATATGCCCCAACGTCTGTTAACGTTCGATTCGAAGGAAATCAGGAATTGTTGAAAAACATTGTGTGCGCCATCTTGTCTTTTTTCAAATGCCACACTTTTGTCGTGCACGGCAGCCATTTTAGATGCCTTGACCAGACCCACTCTGTGCACGCTGTCGATCCTTAGCATGGCTCCCCACCCTCGCAAGCATCTCACCCAGGCAGTGGTCACCCCCGCTCTCTGTCTTATGCATGGGTAATAAACCTCCCCCCATCTGCGCTGCTCTTCCCTGAGAATCACACCCTGTGCCCGCCCGACACCTCCCTTTCGCCCTATTCACTACCGCACCCTCTGACACTCCTTTTCCTCTGTGTCCGATTGTCCAGGCCTGTCCTAGGCTATCAGCTAGCCCTGCAGATGTAGTTTATGGCCACAGCTGTAAAGAATCACCCCTCTTCAAAGGAGTTATAGTAGATCAAGGCCCACACTCGATGAGATCCGTCACAGCAGAAGCGTTGCTATTATCTGAAAACCATCCTGTATTGTGATTGGGGAGGGGACCGAGCGTGAAGCGGAAGATTCCAGGGATGACTCTTTGTACATCAAAGTTTTTACAATTATGTGTCACATTAAAAATATATAGCACTCCGACAAAGTAGTAAGATTATAAAACTTTAATAATTTATAAATATATACAAGAAAACAAAAATAGTAATAACATATAAACATTTTTAGGGAAAAACAACGAAGTAGCGGTCGGCTGTGCGAATAGTCCCAACGCAGCACAACGTCCAGATTTCCGGCGTGGGGCGTCGCGGGGGGTGGGTCATCAGTAGCAAACTGTTGTGCGAATAGTTCCAAGGCAGCAGAACGCGCCGAAATCTAGATGACACGAAAGTGATGTCTAGTAAGTTGCCACCCAGCAAATAACGGCGTGGGGCGTCGCGGGGGTGGGTCATCAGTAGCAAACTGTTGTGCGAATAGTTCCAAGGCAGCAGAACGATGGCACCAAGGTGATGTCCAGTAAGTTGCCGCACTGGTTTTGGTATCCTACAATGCTGCTCCGAATAACGGCGTGGGGCGCCCCGGGGGAGGCGGCGTGAACGGGCCTCTCCAGGTGGAGTCTCATCTGTTTTAGTGGGGCGCCCCTTTACCGTTTCAGTTGCCATTCCGTCCGCTTTTGGTCCACTGTGTCAAAATCCGCCATTCAGCTGAGTTGCGCCCACTCTTGCGGTGCAGCGATAGGCGGCTGCCACAGGACTCTCAAAATGGCGGCAGGCTCTTTCCTTTTTGGGCGTGGTCCACTGAAATGGCCCTGGGACACCTTGGAAATCGGACGCTTGTCTGCTAGGTCTTGGACCCCATTCTCGAAAGCGTCCCCTCCGCCTTGAGAATTCATCAAAAGTTTTGGGGGCCCCGACTCCTGCAGGCTTCTGGTGGGGAGCGGCTGCCATGATTGCTCGCGGAATGACCACGACGGAGCTACGAGATGGTGGTGCTCTCATGCTGACGCCAGTTTAGTCTGAAACATCCAGAAACAAGGTGGGGCTTTCATCGTTTGGGGGAAAAAAAAAGTTTTCATCCAATGAAAAGTGTTGTTTTTAGGTCATATGATCAAGCCTTCCATCATTCGGAAACCAAAAGTAAAATGAACCAATGAAAAGTTTTATAAACAAGTCACATGACCTGTTATGCGGCATAGGGTATAAAATGCGGAGAAAATACGTTGGCACGTGAGGCGGCGTCAGTAGCAGACCGATGTGCGAATAGGCCGAAGGCAATACAACGCGCCAAGATCCGGATGGCACGGAGGTGGTGTCTAGTAAGTTGTCGCACTTCTGTGGCCATCCTACAATGTTGAAAGTCGGCGTGGGGCGCCCCGTTGGCCTGTGAGATGGCGTCAGTAGCGGACCGATGTGCGAATGGGGCCAAAGGCAGCGCAACAATATTTTCTGACTGACACCACAAGGCGCTGAGATGCCAAGATCCGGATGGCACCGAGGTGATGTCTAAGTTGCGGACTGATGTGCGAATGGGGCCAAAGGCAGCGTAACAATATTTTTTGTATGGAAGATACCACTAGGCGTTGAGATGCCAAGATTCGGATGGCACTGAGGTGATGTCTAGCAAGTTGGTGTGGTCATCCTACAATGCTGAAACTCGGCGTGGGTCGCCCCATTGGCCTGTGAGATGGCGTCAGTAGCGGACCGATGTGCGAATAGGCCGAAGGCAGCACAACGCGCCAAGATCCGGATGTCACCGTGGTGGTTTCATAGTTGAGAGGCACTTCATCTGCAGTGGGGCGCCGAGATCCGGATGGCACCGAGGTGATGTCTAGCAAGTTGCTGTACTGGTGTGGTCATCCTACAATGCTGAAACTCGGCGTGGGTCGCCCCATTAGCCTGTGAGATGGCGTCAGTAGCGGACCGATGTGCGAATAGGCCGAAGGCAGCACAACGCGCCAAGATCCGGATGTCACCGTGGTGGTTTCATAGTTGAGAGGCACTTCATCTGCAGTGGGGCGCCGAGATCCGGATGGCACCGAGGTGATGTCTAGCAAGTTGCTGTACTGGTGTGGTTATTCTACAATGCTGAAACTCGGCGTGGGGCGCCCCATTAGCCTGTGAGATGGCGTCAGTAGCGGACCGATGTGCGAATGGGGCCAAAGGCAGCGCAACAATATTTTCTGAAGAGAAGACACCAAAAGGTGCTGACATTCCAAGATCCGGATGGCACCGAGGTGGTGTCTAGCAAGCTATGCAGTTGAGTTGTGTGCGCACTTGCGGCGAATAGGTCGAAGGCAGCATAACAATGTTTTCTGAATAGGAGACACCACAAGGCGTTGAGATTCGGTTACCACCGAGGTGATGTCTAGCAAGTTGCCGCACTGGTGTGGCCATCCTACAATACTGCTCCGAATAACGGCGTGGGGTGCCCGAAGGGGGGGGGAGCCGGCGTGAATGGGCCTTCCTAGGTGGAGGCTCGTCTGCTGTAGTGGGGCGCCCCTTTACCGTTTCAGTTGCCATTCAGCTGAGTTTCGGCTGCTCTTGATGCTACAGCGACAGGCGGCTGCAAGAGGACTCTCAAAATGGCGGCCTGTTCTTTGGATTTGGGCCTGGTCCACTAAAATGGCCCTGGGACACCTTAGAACTCGGACGCTCGATTTTCTTTTCCTTTCCTGTACATGCAAAAAAAGGTAAATGCCCGGTACGTTACACGCTTCATCTACCACGATGAACTCTCCAGAGGAACCGGAAAAAAATATAGTTGTGGTAACTATACCATGCATCGTCATATGGAGAGGTGGCACCAATTAATTATAGTGCTGCATAAAAGAGAGATTTGGAGGAGAACCCCTGACCTGCTAGTACATTCATCAAAGAAGTGGCACTGAGAGCTTCAGAGGCAAGGGAAACGGTCCCAAATATTTAGAAGAACTTTGGAAAGATTAAAATGACATGTTTAGATTGTGGCAAATTAATTTCATGTGGACAGATGAGTGTTACTCTAATAAATACAGCATATGAACATCATCATAGTCGATGGTTGGTAGAGACATTTTGACTATATCCTGGACCTGCCCGTCCTCGCCCAAAATGGCGCCGGAATAAATGGGACTCGTAACTCCTTGTTGTGTACTGGTTGCAGAACCTTGAAATCACGAGATACGTATGCAGTTTTGAAGCACATGGCGGGCGGGGACGAGAATTGATTGAATATTTCGACATCCCTATTGATATTAAGTTCTGATGTGTTATTGATTACTGTACTGTTGAAAGTTCGAATTAACGTCACCCATGGTACTTGCCCGCAAATGTATATCTAGATAATTTTATTGTAACTGGCCCTGTCGTATTTTAATTATAAAATGTACGTCCACCGATTCCGTAACTGTTAGACACCTTAGTTCTTGCAACCTAATGGCCCGCCCGTTACGTTCCTCTACAGTGTAAATGTCTATTCATCATATACGATTACAGTTTGCTCTGTGGCAGGCCCACGTGGTTATAGGCTCGTATTTGTATAATGAAATTTTCACAATAAAGGTTTTTAAAAGAAAACATGGTAGTAGTATATACATTGGTAAAGTTTTTAATAATAGTGACTGTTTTAGAATCATTAAAAGGCAAGTGAAATAAAGCAGACCAATTACATGAAGGGTAAAAGGTATAATACGAAGGAACGCAGTAAAGATAAATGGTCAAGGGCTGTTGTGTTTTCTATTCCTGCAACATAAAGTGATCGATAAGAATCTCATATTCAGGCGTATCGGCGACTAAGACAGCAGGTCGACCCTCTTTTGCTCAACGGCTCCGTCATGGGACGAAGAAACGCTCTTTTTCTCGAAAAAAGAATATATTTTACTTGCAGGACAGTTGTAAAATTTCCGGGAAAGTACATTAGCCTGGAACATTATAACATATATTTAAGAAAAAATAATGTTCGGAAGTAATGAAAAGCGTAATTTTTAGGTCATATGACCAAGCCTTTCATCATTACAATAAGAAAAGTAAAATGAACCAATGAAAAGTTTTATTAACAAGTCACATGACTTGTTATGCTTACGTTACGCGCTGCGCGCCCCGGATGACTTCCGGATGCGCTAACGCGGCGCGTCATATGACGCATTACGCGACAACGCAGGTACAGAATATAGTCAAAATGTCTCCACCAACCAGCGGTCGGAACACAACCCCTTTCAGCAGGCTAAATAGTTCTGTTAAATGACAACAGAAGGGACAGGCAACAAGAACCATCAGTCAAAGAGGGGAGAGCTAGTTCTTCTCTACCGGGTTACATTGGGGCGCTACCGGAACTGATCGAATTGGTAGTCTACAGTGTTTCTGGATGTTTCAGACTGAAGCTGGGGTTAGCATGAGAGCAGCACCATTTCGTAGCTCCGTCGTGGTCATTCCGCAACCAATCATGGCAGCCGTTCTTTATCGTTATTTTGGGCGGGGTGGGTGGCGGAGCCGAGCTGTTTTGCAGCCATCATTGTGTGGAGTTCAGTTCATCTCACTAGTTTTGTATTTGTCATGAGGGGTTGTTCCTAATGTTTCTATTTTAGCGAGGTCAAAAAGAGATCCCATTAGTGGCCTACTGATTTTGCTCGATTCCTTTTCTTTTTTTTTTACACGATTTTTCGTTATCTGCAAAGACTAAACAGAGTATTGCGACTCTGTGTTTGTTTGTAAATAGAGAATGAACCAAAGAGAACTAATTCTAAAACAGTAAATACTTGGATAACAATCAATCAAATGGAGAGAGAAGCAGGCACGACGGATTACAATGGGGGCAAAGACCTGCGTTAACTACCTTTCACTATCTGCAAAGAGAGAGTACTCCTAATAGAAATGAGGGGGGGGGGCACCATTCAAAGCAGATCAGTGTGCATAAACACGAAAATGTTTTCACTTACCACGTACTTGACATTCGACAGCTTATGATATTTGCTATTAAAAAACCATTGAAATTCACTGAAAAAACCATAGGTTATAGACCATATATAGTAGGTTATAGACCATATATAGTTAGGAATTAGCATTTAAAAAACCTTATTTTACTCACACAAAACCATTGAAATTCCATATATAGGGGCCGATTAGGATGGCGGTTTTTCCGCATCCTCCAGGCCGGCGGAAGTGTCCGCCGGCCTGGAGGATGCGGAAAAACCACGGCGGAGACTCCAAAGACCCACCGCCAAATTAGGATGGCTGGTGGGTCTGGAATTCCGTCCGCCGCTTTTCCGCCGCGGTCGGAGCCGACCGCGGAGGAAAAGCCATAACATGGCAGGCGGTGTCTATGAGACACCGTCCGCCATATTATGATGTGTGTGTAAATATGCTTTTCCACGGCGGCATTGCCGCCATGGAAAAGCATACGGACCTTCACTTCGGGGGCCCGTTGCGGGCCCCCTGGGTGAAGGGGTGGTGGTGGGTGCACATGGGGGGTACCTATGGTACCCCCCTGCATTTGCGTGCACAATGCAGCAGGCACCGCGCGGTGCCTGCCGCTTTGTGCACGGAAATGCCGTGCATGCATTTTTAACATTGGGGCGGGTGCAGCTTGAAGCTGCACCCGCCGCAATGTTAGAGATAGAGGATGTGACCGCCACCCTGGCGGTCACATCCTAATCAGATCGGAGGGAACGCCGCAGCCCATGCGGACGTTCCCTCCTCCTCAGGGGTCGCGGACGGACTCAAGTCCGTCCGCGATCCTAATCGACCCCATAGTTAGTTGCACTAACTATATATCGCGCACCTGCAATCCACTGCTGATCATGTCACATATTACATCATTCATGACATGGTCAGTGACATCACTGATGACATCACTGATGACATCTCAAATGACATCACTGATGACATCACTGATGACAACATCCAGTGACTGTATGTTTCTGTAAAGTTAAAATATGTCTTACATATTGAAGAATGAGTGGATGTATAAGTGTCTGGATGAAGGATTTAGTAGGTGCGTGACTGACTGTATGAGTGAGTGATTAAATGTGTCTCACTGAATGCATGGGTTAGTGACTAAACTGTCTTAATTTGTGCATCATTATGTCTGTTGTTCTGTAAACTGCTGCATGTGTTGATCATTAGCTATACGAGAGGCTATATGTGTTATTAATTGGTTGCCCAAGTATTTCTATGGGAGATTGAGTTTGTGTGGGGGTGGCTGGAAGGTGTGTGACTCTATGCATAGATGTGTGAACAGTTTATTCACTAGGTGTATGAGTTCAAGAGTGCATGTGGAAACAGCTACATGGGCAGTTGACTGTGTGCATGAGTGTATTGATGAGTGAATGGATATCTCAATGCTACATGTCATAGTAAGTACATATGTAAAACACAGTACATGTGAGAGTTGGCATATATAAATAACTGTGCATGAGAGCCACTGAATGAGTGAGTGGTTGTATCGATCATTGTGAACTTGTATCAGGGATTGTATAAGAGAGTAAATATGTGTTAGTATATGTTTCAATAAGTAAGGTATGTTTAACTGTATAGTTGAAGAAATGGAGATGAGATTGTTTCTTTGCATGACTGACTGGGTGTGTGAGTAACTCCATGGATGAGTGGCAGTGTGTGAGTGTCTGTATACACTGAGTGTATCTAAGGTTATATTAGAGTATGAAGAGGTTTATCGTATTAGCACAAGAATGATGTCAAATGAGATGTCATCAGTGATGTCATCAGTGATGTCATTTGAGATGTCATCAGTGATGTCATCAGTGATGTCACTGACCATGTCATGAATGATGTAATATGTGACATGATCAGCAGTGGATTGCAGGTGCGCGATATATAGTTAGTGCAACTAACTATATATGGAATTTCAATGGTTTTGTGTGAGTAAAATAAGGTTTTTTAAATGCTAATTCCTAACTATATATGGTCTATAACCTATGGTTTTTTCAGTGAATATATATATATATATATATATATATATATATAAAACACCTCGTAAAAACTTCACTTAAGATCTTAAGATGCATTCAAATTCATAAAGGAATAGACACGCACTAGTTGCAAAAAAAATTCACTAAACAGGGTTTTAAATCATCAATAAGTATATGTATAAAATGCCTGAGAAATTAAGGGCCTGATTACGGCTTTGGCGCAGTGGCCCTGGCTCAATGCCAGTGCTGCTGCACCCCAGCCATGCAAGGACCGCCGACGGTATTGCATGTTGAGAATGTGCAACTCCTAATACGGTCGGCGGTCCTTTGGCCATTCCCATGCCGGTGCCTTGAAAACAGGCACCACAATGAGAAAGCCCAAGTAGTTCCAGCCCAGCATGGACGGTTACGTCCATGCCGTTCTGGAACTGGGGGGAATACAGACAGGGGGGCACATGTTGTGCCCCCCGGAATGTATCCCTATGGGGGACATAGGGGCCCTTTGTTCTTGCACCGCCAACTTTTTCATTGCGGGGCTTCACCATGAAAAGGCTGGCGGTGCAAGAGCTCAACATATGCTGAGCAGGAATGCTCAGCATAATGCGTTGTGGCGCTCCTGTGCCTCCACAAGGGAACAACTGCTACAACTGTTGCCTGGCGCAGCAGGAGGTCCGCCACCAATATGTCTTTGTAAGTCATAATCGGCAAAACAGTGGACCGCCACTCCTGCTCCACCATGAGTCTGGCCGTCACAAGACCACAAGACTCATAATCAGGCCCTTTGTTCATGAAACATTACAATGACCCATACCTGTTTCGGATCCTCTGGACACAATGGAGAAAGCTTGCCACAACACCTCACAACTCCATATTGTAAAATTTCTGCAGATAAACGAAAGCCTCCTCATGAGATCTTATCTTTGAAGAACATATGATTCGGGTCAAGAAACCCTTCCTTGCATATGAATGTAAGTGACAAAATAAAATAAAGTGCAATGTGTTTTGTTGTAAAGCATTGTCACATGGGTATCTTGGCAGTGATGAGCCCCCATCCGCAGTTCTAGGAAAAGACACAGAAATACAGCATATTAAAACAAAATCTTGTAAAATCTGAAATTCATGTTAGAGGCCAAAAAGAGATATGTCTCGCACTCAATTTACGTTTTGAATACATTATATTTAATACTAGCACATAATTTATAAATACGCACCTGATAAAGTCTGCCTTGCCTTTCCTGAAATACTGCTTTCACATGAAGGACAGACTTTGCTTTTATATTCTCAGTAATACATTTTGCAACGTATAATGTAGTAGATGGCTGTTAGGTTTGATGGGAAATAAAATACTTATAATTAATGTAATGTTATTGTTAATTTTGTTTTGTAAATTAAAGGTTTTATTGAGGAATTATTAAGTATATTGTTTTATTGTGTAATAGTTATTTATATAGTTAGGTTTAATTTAATGTGTTCTTTTTTAATGTACAATTACATTTATCTTTTGGGTTAAATATGTTGTTTTTAGTAGTGGGATATCAAGTTTGCAGGGGAATTATGTGGGAAGGAATTTAAATTATAAATAAAGTCATGATAGTAGTAATTCATTTTTAATTGATAATTATGTAATACATTATTACTTCTGTAAATAGTTTTTTTATCCTGCTGTTTAAATGTCATTTTGAAATTTTACAATATATTTAATTGTTAATATTTTTGTAAGTAATTCATATTTTAGGAGCATTTTGTTGATTTCGTAGTCGAATAGGATGAGACGTCATTGAAGGTGTACTATGTTCTACTTTAATGTAAAAAATATTTAAGTCATAATTTGATAATTATTTAATTCTTTTTTATTGGTAGGCATATTAATTACTTTGGTGGCAGTCAGACGGCTGGCAGGCCATGGGTGGCACTTCAACTGACAACAGCCTTTCTGTCTAACCGCCATGTTCTGATACTGGCGGTCATACACAAAGTTGTCAGACGCAAGATCACCGGCTCCACCAGGATCATAGATCCTAATGTGGCGGTGATCGGAGCAGCTTACCTGAATGGCGGATGTGCCAGGTCAGGCACCGCCGTCGGGATTAAAATTTCCCTTTACAACAGCCTTTTCACAGCGGTAATCCCACCGTGAAAAGATTGTTGGAAAGTGACTTGGGGGCACCAAGTAGGGCTCACACCCGTCTAGGCCACTGAGAAGTGGCCTTGAAGGCACATGTAGTGCCCCAACACACCTCCATGGACTTTGGTCATGCACGACACGGTGCTTGGCACATGGTGAATTGGCGTGCAGGAGGTGCTGACTGTAGCAGTAGTGGCTGGTGGTCCAACCAACTGGCATCAACATAATGCCTTTTTTTAACAATTATTTATTAATTTATTGAAGTTATTTAATTAATAGTTACCATTTTTTTATTTGTATTTATTGTGTTCTAAATGTATTTTTTCAAAGTTAATTTAATGTTTACTATTTATTTTGTGTAGGCATATAAGTAGATTTGTTGTACTGTTTATTTCTTTTATGTTAAGTTTCAGTTTTTTTATACCATATGATATGTAATCCATTTTTGGAATATAATGTAGTTTTTTTTTTCTGATGTTAGATATTTACTTGTTTTGCATGAATTGATTAAGGAATACTTAGACTGGATTGGGAATAATACATGTAACCCCTCTAGAGTCCAACATTTTCCCATTCAGTTGCTTGGAGTGGAGTGGGACCATTAAATGTAAACCCTCCAGAATTCCACATTTACTGTTGCCAGAATTCAACACTTTCTTTAATATTGCTTACACTGGAGTTGCAATAGTAAATATCATTACTCTGTCCAACAATTACCCTACTGTTGCTTAAACTGGAGCGGGAATAGTAAATCTATCACCTCCAGAGTCCCACACTTTGAGTGAAAGAATGGGTGAAAAGGAGGGATAGAGTGAGCAGGAATGAAGGTATGGGTATGAAAGTGAAGGAGAGAGAGTGAGAAAGTTAGTAGACAAGAAGGAGGGCACAAGGGAGGGCGTGATGGAGAGGGAATGCATGAGGGTTGGTGCATGAGAAAGCAAGTGAGAGGGAGTATAATTAAAGGAAGTCAGTGAATAAAAGGGTGTGTGACTAAAAATGACAGATTAAATGAAAGGGTTGAATGAGTGGAAGGGGTAAGTGAGTATATGGGAGAGACTGAAGGAGAGAAAGTGAGGAAGCAGATTAGAGGAGTTGAATATGCTTTAGGGTGATAGAGAAAGTGTGTATGAGTCTATCTGCGTGACTGCTTGAACAGAAATAGATGTTTTTAATGCCTTTAGTAATGAATCCCAGAATGCATTTGTTTTTCTTCTGGCTCATGTTTAGGATTTTATTACCAAGTTGTACCCTTCCATCAAATCTGGCTCAGTTAGTTATTTCCTCTGCAGAATATCTTTGAAGTGTTTCAATGCAAACCGTAGTAAGCTCATTCAGACATAGGATTCTTCTATTTCTCTCTTTTGGGTCCAACAGAAATGTCCAATTAGAAATATGCAATTTTTAAAGCTGCTGTTTAACTCAAAGACAGTGGGTTTCATGTGACACAACGTTAATGTCATTATCTAGTAGGTAAAGCCCCTTTTTAACTCTACAGCAGTTTTCAAGTTTATACTAGAGGATGTTTTTAGTTTCTATTTCCGGTCAAAAGTTCACCATGCATGCCAGGCCCTTCACCCCCACTCACCATGGCACCCAATCCCCACAGTGTCACACCCTGCGCCCTACCTGCCATGGACAGCCAACCTCTGCTGTATACAGGTTCCAGCTGTGTACAGTTAAAAATGGTAGCTACCAATACAGCTGCAGTTATTGTCATGCCTTTTTGTTATAAGGTAGCCATTTCAATTATATGTTTGCATACCAGTCACTTGTTGGTAAGATGCTAAAATAGAGCAACTTATGCCAGGTTCCTTGTTGACACTGTCAGCATGTTTTTTCTTTGAACCTTCCTGTGAGCTGTTGCTTTCTATGAGAAAATGGTTGTTGCAGCTCATATCACTTTCATTTCCAGAGAAGACAGAAAAGAGTTGTATGCAAGTAGCGCCTGCAGGGCATATTGTAACGTACCCATAGTGAATAACTACAGATGACTTGTAATGCCATTTTCTTGTTGAAAGGGAACTGTGATGCCACCAGAATGAAAAAAATGAGTGTATGGATTAGATAGGGAGATTAAACCCTTCCATTCATTTTATCAGTTTTATTGCACTGGTACACTTTATTGGCGGAAGGACTAGGTAGGTAGATACGACTGGAATTCTCCCCTGTTGCTCACTTTCTATGTCCTCAGTATCCAAGAAAAGAGTTACAAGCACTCTGGGGACATGTTAGAGGGAAGCAAACATAAGTTATTTGTAACTTTTCATTGAGCAATATAGAGTTATGGGTGCTGCTGTTATTGTGCCACAACATCAAGTGCTGAGTGATTAAAGTAATCTGTCCTGCTTTTTTGTCTTTAAAATGTTATATTTTCCTATACAGTACAAGAATGTGAATAGTTGCATATATACATGTATGGAGAACCTTCTAATGCCATCATTTCATTTTATAGTAGATCTCCAGAATATTTTCAGTGTTTCCTTCAATGGTGTTTCAGCCCCTGTTCCCCTAAAGAAGTGTGCGATTAAGGAAGATGAGGCCTACATTCCATACAAGTTAGCCAAACTCTATATCACCAAGGTAAGAATGGGATTTTTGCATTGCAACAGTCAAGTCAAGTCAAACAAGTTTATTGTATATGATTACTTACAATTGTTACTATTTATACTTTAAAAATGTATTAAACTTAATCTTCCAATAAATATCATTTATCAGCAATGAGCTTGGCAACATTAAAATCTGAATAAAATTAATAAAGCTCATAACATGTTGGGTAACAGGTTAAACAATCTGTGAAAGTTCTATTATTCACAACTTTCCAAGGAGCTCAAATGACCAGAATTATCGAAAGGTTACATTATTTAAGATAAAATGTCCATATAAAATGCCAACATTTCCCAATTGCAACAGTCTTTCTTCAAGACGACCACCATTTTAGAAAAAGCTAAATCATTCTCAAATGTATTATTGGTCACCTTCCTTCACCTAATTGAGTGTGTAATAATTCTAGAAGTATGAACCCCATATATGTGTTATACATCACCAATGATGCCAAAACAAGTTTCAGTAGATGTACATAGTATATCTAGTTAATTATTATTATCATTATTATTATTATTATTATTATTATTTCTGCATTGACACTCTTTATAGATATATGTGGCAACTATTTTAGAAACAAAAACTATTAAGAAAAGAGAATTACTCAGGGCCTTATTTAAAAGGTAGCCTTGGTTAGACAGTTTATAGAAAAGCGGATGTCTCTTTTGCTCTCCTCTGCAGACTGTTGCTCCATTTAGAGCATAGCAGCATGCAGTGTTCTTGATGGCAAACCCACAACTGGATTGTGCCACTGGAAGCACCCATATGTTGGACCTGAAGCTGAAGTAAATGGTATCAGGTGGGGCAGACACTTTTTGAGGGTTCGCCGGATACCATTCCTTCTTCCTTACGGTTGCCATTGAAACTATGTTGCTCTTTACAGAAATATGTTGTAATACATCCTACACCCTGTAAAGGCCTTCGTCATATGAGTTCTGGAATTGGAACTTGACTTGGTGGTCGTATCAATAGGACTTACATATGTATTTCCAGTTCCACCAGGCAACCATGTCAGAGTAGATGGGCCCCTTCTCTTTTTTCACCCTAAAGGGCTCCCAAATTGTAGGTAGGGACTATTTTGAGGAAAATGTCTGCCACAACGCCAGACATCTTTAAATGTCTCAAACGCCTAATTGAGTACCTATTTGGAAGTATGCTATAGGAGAGACACAAACTACATGGTCGATTTTATGAGAGGTATTTTTTACATTTATTTCTCATGGATTACAATTGTTGTAAGGAAAACAATGACAGCGGGATCATCACCAAAACAGAATATAAACCTGGCGTTGAAAAAAAACCTATTTTGTCCATTGGATAATTTAAACATGTAGTCATTCATTGGCAACAACACTAATCAATATAGATAAGAGCAAAAGGTGCATAAATGTGCTGAGCTGGAAACATGATGATCATCAAACATATCTTGAAGGAAAATATGTGTGCCTGACTTTCAATAAGCAAAAACTAGAATGTGTAGCCTGCTGTCTGTGCACACAATTAGAGGGACTATCTTCTTACAGTGAGCAAACCCAAACTTTCACGAGAAATTAATTTCGAAGTGATTGAGAAATGGCGAGTGTGCCAGCAACTACAAAATACCCATTCCAACTGTGTAAAACAAGTAAATGAGATACTCCATCTATCATGGGGATTATGTGGGCCAGGAGACACATTGAATGTCTTTTTTAGAAACATGGCAGACAGATGTACTAGGAAGCATTTCACTTCTCATTTATTGTGCTATACATTTACAATTCCACAAACTCTCAATACAATGCAATGCTTAATCTTCATTTAATTCTGCGGTAATTACATCTGTAATTCCTTATGCATGTTACTCCTCCTCAGGGGTTGGATCAGATATACTGTAGGCATTGGGAAACCCTGAAATTCTACACCCCAAAATGACACCTCAACAACACGCCTATGGGTGGATTAATCAGGGACGGTGTTAGACCTCAACTTCAACAGGTCTCAACCTAAAGCCTAACAGAACATATCAAACATACAATCACTTAAGTTCAGGCCAAATAAGTGAATTGTAAGATTTTTTATTACAAAATTTCAAAGGGTAAAATACAGAAATTGCAAAGTGCAGATGTATAAAGGCATTGCCAAGAAGGAATTCAGCATTGAGGCAATCCAAAATTATGGCCAAAATCAAAAAGTCCCAATGAGCAGCAAAATCAGATAGAAATTGAACAAAATCCCTAGTATCATCAGAAATGTATCATTAGATTACTAGATCATTACAAATTTGAGGGTTTAAAAAAGGGATTCTTCGCATAGAATAGAGTTAAACGTGCAGATCCATTGTGGTGTCAGCAAAAGAATACAATCTAGGCAAATCATAGCACAGTAAATTAGAGCGTCATACTACCTTACCACCTAGGCTCTATTCCCCTACATGATTATTAGTTCAGGGAGAGGGACTAAAATCCTCTGGAGAAGCCAAATCAAACTATTTTCAAAAGCAACTTGTGTGAATGAATGTAATGCTTGTTCATGTTTCTTGCCATGCACTTTGCCCTCAGCGCAGCAGTGGAATTGGCGGACACTGCAAGGTTAAATGTATTATTCTAACTCCAGTCATAGAATATTTGGGGAATGAGCTGCTTTCTCCCAAATAGTCCAGGGGCTTATTTACTATTCTAACTCCAGTCCTGGAATACTTCTAGGGAAAGTTATACATTCTCCAAGTAATTGTAGAAAGGGCTTAAAAGTAGTAACTGTAAGTTGCATAAAGTGTGGCCATGAGGGCATAGCTCAGGGCAAAAAACTAGGAAAACCGAATGTAATACAGCGGTCAGGATAAGATGATGAAACCTTGAATGTTTTAACATTACTGAGACCATGTTTGAAAGACGTCTTCAAAAACAACATAATTCAGAAATAAACAATCATATTTTTGCTTGACTATGTGCAGGAGAAATAATAAACAATGAACATGCAGGGTGAAACATGCCATTTCAAACAGTGTTACATTGAGGCCTAGTGGAGGCCCATTTAGCATGAGCCAAGGAAAGACACTTTAATAAGTCGTAGCAAAACTGTTTCAAAGGCATCAGTTCAGAATACACATGTAAATTAAAGTGTAGATCCTTGTTTTGCTTGTTTTTAATAATTCACAATTATACCAACACACCAAAATTCCTACTATACTATGCAAAGTTTTGTGGAGGCAACAATGTAGGTTTTAAGGATAATATTGAAGGGCCGATTCTGATCTGGGTCGGAAAGCTCTCTGACCGAGCCGGATCCGTAGTGTTTTCCGACCCAGCCGGAGTCCTGCAGTCCGACCGAGTGTGTACAATGTGGCCGCATGCTGCCGGACTCGGTTCAGTCGGACTCACGTAGAATTCAATGGGAGCCGGTCGTACGACGAGTACATGGGCTCCCATTGACTAAATTGGTACATTTCGCACAAGGGCATCCCCTACAGTGGGTACGTGTCGGTGCCATCCGCACTATACATGCCTGTGTTGGGGAGACCCTTGGGTCTCCCCCTGTGTCTGAGTTGTAAAGCTGCAGGTGACCCCCAAAGGCAATTTCCCAGACGTTTTGCGAGCCAGAAACTTCAGCTTGCACCGGCGGTCCGATGCATGCATCGTACTGGCTTGGACGTAAATCGCATATATTGCATGCAACAGTTTACTTACGGACAAGACGTGCAGAGCGGTTCGGACCCGGAAACTACTGGGTCAGTAAATTTCACGTTGCTTGCATCGTACCTGCTCGGGCGGAAAACACGCATACGGCTCATACTTTTTCCGGCCTGATCGCGTTTGGTGCACTTCCGAGCGAGATTGAAATCGGCACCTTAGAGTTATTCCTATAAGAAGCCATAGCAAGCATGCTATGTGACGTGCCATAAGTCACCTGATCTTTAAAGATCTAGTAGTAATCTCCTTCTGGTGGTCTCCCACATAAAAAAAGTAAGACATGGAGGCAGAGCCTTGTCTGTTACTGGCCCTAAGTTGTGGAACAAGTTACCTTTGGCCTTAAGACAATGTAAAGAACATCTGACTTTCCGCAAACTTTTAAAAACAGTTCTTTTTAAAAATGAAGTCTAACTCATCCCCTCACTGTTAATATGCTGCTGATCCCTGGTCAAAAGCGCAGAGATACTCCTGTAGGAGTGATTCTAGCGCTATACAAACCTATAAATAAATAAATAAATAAATAAAGGAACAAAGCAACTCCACAGACACATGGCAGAAAAGTCAAGTCTGTTGAACCATGTGGAAAGAAATATCAAAAACCTAAAGCTTATCCCCTTGCGAAGATTATTGAGCAGTATGTTGCGGTGCAGGCAATGCTGTAGGCAAAAACATTAGTGGCAATTGGGAAAAACATCAATCAGCACATTGCTGTCCTTTCCATGCACTGACTAACAGTGTGTTGTCTCTTGACAAAGCAGGCACCCTTGCACTATGGTGCATGGGTGCCAACATTGTGAAAAGGAATGTTTTTGTGCAAGAAGTGACACCTTCCTGTTCAAAAACAATCCTCTGAGGCATTTTCCACTTTCTATGTGTGATGCAGAGAGCAGCACATATAGAAAGAGGAAAAAACGAGGCGAAATAAAGATATTTCTTCTCGTTAGGCCTCATCTGGGGAGGCATAGCATTTTCACACATTCCTAGGGATATCACTAATGGTAAATCAGGGAATGCACCAAAATTCATGGATAGATTAAGGCTGAAACTTTCGAAGTGAAAATTAAAAAGTAACAAACTAGATTTGTTTTTAAAAGGGGGTAACCGAAGAAGCATTTAGTTATATCATGCGTCAGAATTGATCAAATGGACACAACATCTTCACTAGAGGATAGAGCAAAAAATCCAACAAAAGACCCATCCTCTTAACTAAACCATATTTCAGTCTCCAATGGTGGAATGACTGATAATGCAGCATATTATTCTTGTTGTTAAAGAGTTTGGTGTTCAATTTGTCAGTTTCTTCAATGATGCTCATGTCCAAGAAATTAATGATGTTTTTATCAATTTTGTGAGTGATTTTGATATGGTCTTCATTTTAATCTAGCTTTCTAGTATTTGTGAGCAACTCGCTTTTTGTTGTGACTATTTAAAAAGAAAAAAATCTATGGTACTGTTTTTACACCCTCTGACCTTTGTTATCTTGACCAGATGCGTTCAATTCTGAATCTGTGCATAAAGATGTCTACGTGTGATGGAGCTCTTGCTTGTGTTGCATAAGAAACATTCAATTTGCGCTATTCGTCTCTTGCCTTCCCTCCCTTTTCCTTTCTTCCTTTCCTTCCCTCCTTTTGTTTCATAGATTGAGAAAGATATGCAACAAATGAAAATGAATCACATGAAAAATCTGAAAGATTTGCAGCTTACTTCAGAAGAAATCCAGGTAGTGGTCTATGATGATTGATATTTTATGTACATTCTCTTGACAGCAATATTTAAAAAGTCTAATACAAGTGGTCAACTACTGTACTCACTAAATACACTTTGGTTACACCGAAAGCCAATTGTTAGATATGGCAGCCAAAGCAAATCCAACATAGTCTAGGTAAAGTAAATAATCACATGAATGGTCTGAGACTCAAAGTCCATGGTAGAAAACTGACCGAACATTCTATATTTTGTGGGTTATCGTTGTTAATAGACAAAAAGGAGCATTTAGCAATTATTTGTAATTTGGGTACACTAGGATATACCTATAAAATGTAAAGATTCTTTTGGGCAAAGTAAGCTACCCTCTATTGAAAGTGTATATTTGTTGCCAAGTTTATTGCATGCACCACAGACATCCAGGGCAGATATTTGAATACATGTGTGCAGAAGTGGCATCAAACACGAAGAGAAAATGCAGTTATAACTATACTGATGGAAAATAGGTTATATTTGAGAAGTTCAAATATTACTTCAGTTACATTTTTATAGCTCGATATCTGACTTGTATATGAAAGTAATACTTCAATTTCATAGTTCTTTAAACTTTTGACAAGAGTTTTATGCAGTTATATATTTAAAAAAGGCCTGGTAGAAATTGGATTGATTAACTATGACAGAGTGAGAGGCAAAGTCTTGAAGTAAGTTGTGGATGAGCCCCCACAAATGCAAAGTCATATAGTTCCAATTCACTTATTAGGATTCTGTGATTAATTCCTAGCTTACTCTTAATTTTGTGCTACTAGCAGCAAAGCTTTCCTTGGAGAAAATTGAATGTGGCATATGAACTGCAACACCAGCACCTACACAGCAGTTAAGAAATAGTCCAGTAAAAATTCCCAAAGTGATTTAGTTAAAAGAATAAAATCCAAAATGACCCGAATGAACTAACTCTAAAATCAGCAGTTATTACAAAAATGAATCTTGATTATTCTTTTAATTGAAAGTAGATGAGACAGAAATGAAACATTGTGCTGATTGCATATCTCAATAAAATGGTCTGTGTAGGCAGCATTGTATTAATTTCTTTCCTATCATCAATGTTCTCAATATACAGTGTTTTCTCCATGCCGCAGAAAAGGAGAGATGATTTCCTTTGGGTTGTTGACTATGTCCAGGTTTCAATGGTCCACGGTTTTACTTCAAGTTGAATGCAGTTTTCCCTGTCTTCAGGACCTTCGAAACTTTTCCAACTCAGGGCCCGATTCCGATGAGGTTTGGAAATCTTCCAGATCGAATCAGTTTGGGGATGGTTTCCGACTGACTTGGATCAGGAGAGTCCAACCGACTGAGTACAATACATCCAGGTGCTTCTAGATACAATTTGGTTGGACTTCCATTGACTTCAATGGGAGCCTATCTTCCGATCTAATGCATAGGCTCCCATTGATGAACAGCTGGCTGGGAAAAATTGGGCACCATGTGGCAGGCACCCCTTGGTGCCTGCCACACTGTGAGTGGCTGGTAAGGGGGGACCCATATGTACCCTCAAGGACCCGATTGGGAAGGCTCCAAGTGCAGGGGGGCCTGTTACAGTCCCCCAAAGTAAGATTCCGACTGCAGGTTCGAGTCGGACGGCACGAGTTAGAAAGGCTGTTCGAATCTAGCATCATAATCGTTCATTTAGAAATGAAGTCTGTAGAGACAAATGATTCTGCTTCATATGGCTCAGTCATTCTTAATGCCCTTGGGTTCGGATTGGGATATTCCTAATGCCTTACTCGCATCGTACTCGGTCGGTCGGAAACCTTTCCGATTTGGTCAAAAAGACACGTCCCGATACGATGCGGACGGAGCAAATGCCGTTAGGAGGCCTTCCAACTGCATCGGAATTGGCACCTCATTTGAGAAATTCCAACTGAAGCATGCACCCCTCATCTAGACCTTGACCCTCTTTGTCTATGTGTGTCAGCAAAATGATGGCTTAATCAGTTTTTAGAGCAGCTTTCAGGTCCATAGATGCAGGATAAATCTGACAACATGATTTCTTCAGGGCTTCACCAAACAGATGGAACTTCTTCTAGGAAGCAACCAGTCATCCTTTCTTCACTGTTCTAACAAGCTCTCTCCGCATGGTGAAGTTGCAGCTTTTTTAAAGGGTGACCTGATCTGTGATTGCCAACAATTACTGTGTGACTCAATTTAGATTTTCTTCACATTCCCAGGCTACATTTGACAACTGTGTAGCCCCAGTCCATGTTCCACAAATGTGCCTTGTTGGAAAACCAACCCAACAATGCCTTTTAGAACATTTTCACAAAATAAAAGAGCTAAGAGTTGCTTAGAGTTTCCTTGAACTTTCTCACAAACCATGCCAAATGCCATCCCACTGCAACCACCAGAGGATCCTAGAACAGCTGCAGCCCTGTTGGATACATCTTCTTTCACCCCATAAGGAAAATTACTCCTTTGAGTCTGCAAGTCCCACTCCTAAGAAAGAGAAAAGGTGGTAACAATCTTGTGTGGCATAGGAGAAAATTAACCTAAGAACAAGGCCATTATTTTCAGAAAGCATTGAAGTCTGAAAGTTGAAACTTCAACCTCAGATATCATGAGGTGTCAAACACCTATCTAAAAGGACCTTTGAGCCTCGGGAGACTTAGCTAAATATAAGTGTAAAGCACTGGTTTATTATTTGAGAGGGATGAGAGGCCCATTCAAATAATAAACCCAATCCTTGTCAGGATGAACTGCAAAGGTCCTAAATAAACCTGTGCTTAACCCTCCGGTAGCTGGTATAAAAGCAGTCAGGCTTAACTTAGAGTCGATGTGTAAATTATTTATGCAGCACTCAAACAGTAATGAAGTGAAAACATAACACAAGAAAAATCCCCAAACCAATTTTGAAAACCAGAGGAACTTCTACTAAACTGACACCAAAATGACAAAAATCCATTATGTAAAACTGGAGTTATGAATTTTTTAAGTTTTAAGTGACAATAGCACCAAGAAGCACAATTGACCACTCGTAATTATCTGGTCATGCTAGACTGAGACAAAGTCAAAAGTTCAGACCGCGATCAAGCACAGATCAAATACAGGAATCAGATTCATCCTGGGTGAAAGTTTTACCTTCTAACTTAGTTTAGTTCCACACAAGGAGCCTCAATCAGAGTATTGCGTTGGTGGGGGACCACAAGTAGATTGCTATTGACTTGAAGAGCTGGTCAGGCAGTTGTTGCCGAAATGAAGAGCACCATGTGGGAGAGCTAAGGAGTCTGTAGCTTGGAAGGTTGCATTGGCAGTTGATGCAGGTCCTGCACAAGGAAGTCTGCTTCTAGACAATTGAGGGGGGACAGGGAGCTAGTTATAAAAAAATGAGGTCCAGTGCCAATGCTCCCAAAGTAACACGTGTCTGCACTGAGGTGGCTAAAGTTCCTCCTGATTAAAGATAGGTAGACCAAGGTGTATGGTATGCCAAAGAAAAGAATAATGTAAATAAAATAGGTTCGAAGAATGGTTTGTATGTCGTTCTTATGGGTGGTTGGGAAATGGTGTAGTGAGAGAATTTCTCCTATTGTCTCGAGTGCCCTCAGACACCCTTGCGAGTGTCAAATTTCATCATCGCTCCTCGTGTGGGTGGCGCTGCAGTCCCTCATGGGCCCTGCGAGGGGGCTCTTTGATGGAGATCTTTTAAAGGAGATGCCGCAGTTGTGCATGTGGGTGTAGGGGCTTAGGAAAAGAGATTTTGTGGTGAGTTAAAATGATCTAACAGTACCCGGAATCAGTTTTATTCTTGGGTCTGTATGATCAATTCAAAACGGGGTGGGTCCTGGAGAAAACCTCTAAAAACAAATAAGAGGAGTGGTTGTGCAACTAACCACTACTCACAGGACAAGTGATCTGGTGAACAAGTGTGAATATTTCTCTATGGTCAACATGTTTCGCGCTCCTTAGTGGTCCCTACCGGATCCATAGGCGCTTCGTCAGGACCAGAAATCAGGGTGAGTATTACTAAAGTGGTGTTCTAATAATAGAATAGTAGGTTCTGGGCAAGGGGCCCAAGGACCTGTAATACCTTAATCTTCAAGGTGTAGCGCGGTTTGGCGCTGATGGGTACCTTTGTTCTTGGTACTCTTCCCCAACCTAGGTAAAACAAACATAGAAAAGACAAACAAGCAAGAAAGGATAAACAGCCGTCATATGTATTGAATGATCCTATCATCAACATACTCAGTGCTGTGGTGCCTTAAAAGATAATCTGTTGGGCATGCGGTGCCATTTGGCAGACTCATGGCGATTACACATATGGTCACACCTTGGTGCTGTGAATCAGGCAGTGGTGCTCCGTATATATATACAACAAATCCAATATAATAGACCACCTGGCATACAAATGTGGACACACTCATCTGAATGAGAGCTATCACAGGGTGGGTTTCTAAAGGGAACATCTGGTTACTAAATTTGTGGTTAAGTTATTTGAGAACTAAGCCCAGTGGTTACTACATCACATAACCTCTCAAAATTTCACAACGTGTGTCGCAATCCATTGACTACCCAGTGCACATGCGGCTGGGAAGAGTGTATGTTTGCCACAACGCTTATGTGCCCGTGGTATGGATATTGAGTTCTATAAAACAAGTCCTATAAAACAAATACAGCCGAGCTGCAGTCTACCCCTAAATGTCAACGGTGGGGCTCCCTCAACAGCTGTTCGGGGGAAGATGGAAACTGTAATGGAAAATATGTTGGTTAAAATCAGTCAGGAAAAATAGCCTCTAGAGATAGTCACAGCGCTCGATTAAAAGCGAGTGAACTAGCGTTTGTCCCGCATGGTGGCGCCTCTGTGCCGTGTTAGTACTTGCTAGTGTCCAGTGCTCCTGCTGCCATCAGACCTACCTGTCCGAAGAGGTGTCGGAAGTGATGAGGGTCTCTGTTCTTCCGTCCCCTATAAACAGTCATGTTCCGGGGAAGAACGCTTGGCAGCTGTGCGAGGTGTCGCGCATTGACGTCACACGCGGGATTTGTGCGTGTCAAGCTCTACATTGGGTTGATAGAGCGGGTGCGCGCGGCGGCCATCTTAAGATGGTGAAAGTGAAATTAAACATGTGCAGTGCCTGCCAAAGCTGATAAGTATTGAAAGCGGTGTTAGACCAAAGTGGTCTAAATCAGAATCGGGGAAAGTAAATCCTACATAATGGTCCCCGTAATCTGTGCCTATCCTCCTGGGCTGTTACTACGGAGGGAGGAAAGTAATGTTTGTCAGAGATGGGGTCAGAGACCCGGGTCTACATCATCAAGTATAACCAGGGGGTAGCAGCTGTATGTGTTCTCAGGGAAATGTTACAGTAAAAATGGTGCCTGCAATAGCCTGTAAGGTGGGCGTTGGTAACACGGACCACAGTGGGGACCCATGTAAAGATGTGTTCATAATCTATACAGGGACTGATCTGGGCTTGTGGTGTTTAACTTGATGTTCCAAATTAGATTTGTCAGCATTCCCCTAGGGTTCTACCCCATAACAATTATGAGATGAGAGTGTCCAGGGATAATAAGACAGTTGCCAGGGAGATATAGTTTGCTCAATGGGTATGGGGTGACTTAATAGTGTCCTAATGATAAAGTGCAAACAAATCCAGACCATATGGGGCGAGTCTTATTGTGATTCAGTACAGTTCTACCCAGGGTATCTCCTCATTCAGTCCTTCTACATCGCATTTGAGTCAATGGACCCATCTCTGTTTGTTCCTGAATAGGGTTTTTGTGCTCCAGTTCTGGTTGACTCAATGACGGTCCACCTCAAGCTAGTCGCAGGGTGTTTCTCTGTTGAGAAATGGGCCAGCATCTTCGTGTTGGTTTTGCCCCACCGTATCGTGCTTTTGTGTTTGCCTATCCTTATCTTTATCGGCGTGCAGTCATCCCAACATATATCTTCCCGCAGGGACAGAAAATGGTGTATATGCAGTTCTTACTATTGCAGTTTGTGTGTTTGGTTTGTCACCATGGGGTTCTGAGGCCAAGTTCTATCTCTTTTGTTGCTGCTGTTTCCGCACATGAGGTACATGACCCACAGGGGTAATGCCCCGTAATGGGTGGTAAAGCCCACAACGTGGCTCGTTTCTCCTGTGTATGTATTGGTCGCGTGTGGATGAGATGGTCTCTGAGATTCTGTGTAGGTTTGAAGGCGAACAATGGAGTGGGACCTGGTGAAAACGTCCTAGTGTTCAATATGTTCCAGTGTTTTCTCACTATCTTCTGTATGGTATTGGAGTTTGGCGTAAAGGTGGTTACACATGTGATAGTGTCTGAAGGTTGTTTTTCCTTAACTTCGAGAAGGGCCGAGCGAGGATTGTTCCCTCGTGGCCTGATGTATGATGTTTCTCGGGTAGTTCCTTTTTTGCAGATTTCCTGTCAGGATTTCTGATTGTGTCTTGAATTCAGTAATGGTGTCACAATTCCTCCGTAGGCGTAAGAACTGCCCTACTGGTAGGTTGTTCCTTAGTGCTCTGGGGTGATGGCTCTCATAAACAAGGAGACTGTTTCTGTCAGTAGATTTCCTGTAGTTGGTAGTGTGCAGTATGCCATTCTCTAAAGAAATCAGTAGGTCTAAGAAGGGGATCTGCTCACGTGACCTGGTGCTGGTGAATTTAAGGAATGGATCCAGGGTGTTGACCCAGTCGCAAAATGTATCACCTTTACATTGGCCTTTACGAAAAGATTAGGGGCTAAACCAATGGAGGCTGTATTAAAAGTTTATAAAAGTAAATGTGTTTCCATTGCTTCATATGGTGCAGCTCTGTGGGGATATGCTAACTTGGATAGTATACAGAGGGTTGAAAACAAGCTTATTAGAAGAATTTTATCGGTCCCAAATTCTACACCTACCTACTCCATACATGAAGAAGTTGGCCTACCCTATATTACAGATGGACTGAAATTGGCCCCTTTACTTTTCTGGGCCAATACCTGGTTAAACACAGAGTTGTCTTTAAACCATATAATTCTTAAAGATGTGATTGCAAGGGAGGGGGCAATGAAAATATTATGGTTGAAATACATAAAGTCATCATTCACTGCCCTCGGGAGACCAGACCTATATACAACACCTTCAAACATCAGGAAAAGGGACATTGCTTGGATTAAGAAAGAATTCCAGGGGAGGATACGTTTAGATAGAGAGGAGTTGGAAGTCAAGAAACCATTAGTAAGAGCACATTTGTTCTTGTCCTCTTCCCCCGCTATGGAACCATATCTGCAATTTGTTACTAAACCCCTGCATAGATTTTTATTAACCAGATTTAGAATGAACTTGATCCACTACTCACTAGGCTGTTTCCCCGTATGGGGAAAACCAGAGCATGCACCACCTTGTGAGTGTGATCAGTTCTCTAATCAGGATACTCTCCACTTTATGTTTTTCTGTGGGCTTTACAATTTGGAGAGGGGAAAATATCTATTACCTCTCTTGAAAACCATGGGCTTTATACAAGTGAGACCAGCCTTGCTTTTTCTTCAACGGTTACCAGACGCACATGTCACTTTCTGTGTCGCTAGTTTTCTAACAGCCGCTTATAGAGGAAAAAATAAAAGAATCCCGAGAACTGTATTATTTTAAACTAAAAGTGAACCTCTATATATTAATTTTAACTTTCTTTTTTTACATTACGGTGTTTAACTAAGTGACCTTTTTAAGGATGCTGTGTAAAATAAATGTATTGTGGGTATTTTTAAAATGTTTTAAAATGTTTTAAATGTATGTATTATTCCTGCCTTTTATGATTTTAACAAAAATCGAATAAAGTGTATTTTGACTGACTGACTGTATCACATTGTTCTTCGTCCCCATTCCAAAAGAGAATTATATCGTCAATAAATTGTCGCCATAACAGGAAATTCTGTCTGTATGGGTTGGATGTGCCCAGATTATGCTTGTCCTCAAAGTCTGCCATATAGAAACATGCTTCCCATGCTGGTGCCCTGGGTTTGATGGTAAAGTTGGGATCTGAAGGCGAAGAAGTTTTCTTTGAGTGCAATGAAGGCACATTCACAGATGAAGGATACCGGTGTCTCATAGGGCCAGGGTGTTATGTTGCGTAATGTTGTTTCCAGGACCTCCAAAGTAGCGTCCTGGGGTATGTTTGTGTATAGGGCCTCAACGTCCATAGTTACCAGAATGTTAATCATGCCAGGTTCAGAGAAGTTCTCTATCAGGTTCAGCACTTCTGTCGTGTCCCTGAAATAGGATGGAGTTTTACTCACTAGTGGGCGCAGATAGAAATCGCAGAACTCAGGGGTTCTAGGACCGAATCAATCCCTGATACTACCGGCCTGCCCGGGGGGGATCCACTCCTTTGTGGATCTTGGGTAGAGTATAGTAATAGGGCGTCCATGGATCCTCATTGGTCAGGAATGCTGCTTCTTGTTGTGAGATCCATCCTTCCGCTGTAGCTTCCTCTACAATACCCTTGATGCAATTAGTTAGACTTGGGGTTGGATCTTCCATGATGTGATGATAATACCTCCTGTCAGATAGTTGGCGGTCACATTCAGCGTCATACTTGGTTACATCCTGGATAACAATGGCACCGCCCTTGTGTGCTGGTTTGAGGATGATACTTGTATCTTCTGTGATAGACATGAGTATTTTCTTTTTTTTTTAATCTTTATTTATCATTATATGTCAGTATTACACGTTACAAGCACATCATGTAGGTGTCAACATTCCACTCATAAATCACAAAGGACTATAAACACCCCCTCTCCCCTCCCCCACCCCAGGAAGGAAACCATGGCTACATGTGAACATCTTACTTCAAATCCCCATAACGCAAGTTCTAAGACAAGTTATAGGCACAGTGGATACGTGAGTCAAACATGATATTACAATTAAGATACAAGAGTTACAGGTATCAGAGTTGTCAACAGCAGGAAGCGTAAATGACTCAACCATTACAGGAGTTTCAAGGTAGACATAGTAAGGAAAAGTTCAGAGCATGCAGTTCAAACAGGCGTCGGCACATTTGTGATAAATAGGAGTTTACCCGTCTGCCCCCCTCCCATCAGCTACCACTTCATCCTCCCCTTGATGCTTCCTGAGATATGCCAAGAATGGGCCCCAAATGTCCTTAGGCCTGGAATGTAGGGGCATCAGTTCCGCATATGCATGTAAATTCTCCTGCCACAGTACCATGTCTCTTATCCACCCTTTAAACTTGGGCGCCTGCCCCTCCCCCAGCGGCACGCCACCTGTCGCTTCGCCAGTAGCAGACCCAGCGATAGTAACTTTCTGTGCGGAGTGGAAATGTGTGTGGTCCGGCCCAGGAGAGTGGTCGATGGTGACGTTTCAATGGTGATCCCCAGCATATCAGCTAGCCCTGCTAGGACTTCCCCCAATACTCTGCCACTCTAGGGCAGCTCCAAGCTAGATGTAAGAAGTCCGCCGGGCCCTGGCGGCCCCAATGGCATTTATCGTCCTGCCGCAGTCCCAGCCTATGTAGGCGCTCCGGTGTGTGATATAGTCTATGCAGAAACTTAAAATGAAGTATCCTGAGCCTGGTACTGCCGGAAATGCGTTCTGTCTGTGTGCATGCAATCTCCCACTGCTCATCCGTGAGGGGAACAGCCAGATCTTTGTCCCAGGCCGCACGAGCCCTAGTCGGTTCCTGAGGAGGAGTCGACCTGCATCTAGCATATAAGATAAACACAGCGTGTTTCAACGTCTCACCCTGTAGCATCAAATGCAGAGATTGAAATATCTCCGGTTCCGCCGGGAAGTCAGGACAAACCTCCTTCACACACTGTTTCAGCCTCGTATAGAGGAACAGATCCATGAATGCAGGGGGTTCTTCCCCGAAAAATTGATCTCGAGTGCGGAATTTCCCATCGAGGAACAGGTCTCCACACGTGTGATAGCCAAGGTGAACAAGCATATTTTGACATATCTTCTCAGCGGTAACCTTCAATAGCGGACACGCTTGAAGTGGCAATCTGGGGGAATAGAGACGCGTAATGCCCTCGGCCTTCGCCAGCCAGTGAATTGCCTTCACAGTGCAGTCCACCGTAGTGGGGTCACGATTACCGGGCTAATAAGGGGCAAACACATACCCCGCCGGGGGGACAGGCGTCATGTGGCCGTCTTCCACCGCCAAATGGGGCCTGTAAGGGGGGGGGTGAAACCAATAGGCCGCGAAATGCGCCTGCGCGCTGTGGTAGTATTGTTCAAAATCCGGCACGTCACACCCGCCAAACCTATATGGCAGCATCATAGTGTCCAGCTTCAGGCGTGCCTGCTTCCCTCCCCGGATTAGCCGCACAAGTTGTGTCTTAAGAGTGGCAAAGAAATGCGCCCCGGGGTAGTAAGGAATGTTCATAAATAGGTATAAGAATTTAGGCACTATCACCATTTTGATGAGCGATATGCGCCCTGCCATTGACAATGGGAGCTTAAGCCAGGAGGTGATGTTATCCGTTACCTTGGAAATGACCCTGCCATAGTTGGACCTCATTAGCGTGTCTTTATCTCTGGAAATATAGATCCCCAGGTAGCGAAAATCAGATTCTTCCCACTGTAGGGGGAAGTCTAGGGGCTGGGGGATCGTACGGTCAGTCAGCGGGAACACAGCCGATTTACCCCAGTTCATTTGTATACCCGCAAACGCTCCAAATTTCATGATTTCACGCAGCACGGGGTTGAGATTTTCCCCTGGATTGCAAACGTAGAGGGTGATATCATCTGCATAAAGGGAGACAAGCACATGGCGGGAAGGGTAGTTGAGACCTCTATGATTATGATGCTGCCGCAGTTTAGCCACTAAGGGCTCGACTGCAATAGCAAATAAGATGGGCGACAAGGGGCACCCCTGTCTCGTCCCCCTGTTTATCCGAAAGGGGTCAGAGCGCGCCCCATTAAGCAGCACTCTAGCCAATGGCACTTCATACAGGAGCTTGATCCACCTAAGAAACTGTCCCGGCATCCCCATGTAGGCCAGAGTCCCAAACATGTAATCCCATTCCAGGGTGTCAAACGCTTTGGTAGCGTCTAGAAAGATGGCTACCGCCGCGCATTTAGGGTTGATGTCCTGGATAATCGCAAGCAGTGTGCACAAATTGTGCGAGGTGGCCCGATTAGGTACAAAGCCCGCCTGATCAGGCAAGACTAATTTTTCAAGTAGAAGATTCAATCTGGTAGCAAGGACTTTGGCTAATATTTTCGTGTCACTATTCAGCAAAGACAGGGGCCGATGAGAGTCGCATTGATTGGGGGTTTTACCAGGCTTAAGCAAGGACAGTATGTGCGCTTCTCGCATAGTGTCTGGGAGTACGCCCTCTTCCAGCGCATCATAAAATACTGCCTTAAGGACGGGGGCTAGGATGTGGACATAGGACTTGTAGAAATCGATGGGGATCCCATCCGATCCTGGGCATTTGCCAGAGGCCATGCCCATTATTGCGTCCTTAATTTCGTCTACCTCAAGATCGGCCGCCAAGAATTTTTGCTGCCCTGGGCCCAGCCACGCAAGAGCCACGTCCTCGAAGTAGCTCTCTAATGACACCGTAGCACTGTGTTGTGAGGTGTAAAGCGTTTTATTAATACTCAGTCAGGATGTCCAATTGTTCCAGCAACGATCTGCTCGTTCCCCCTTGGTCATCCTGAAGTTCCGTAACATAGTTTTGAAAGCGCGGAGATCGCACAGCCCCAGCCAATGACCAACCCGGTCTATCCCCTTCCCCATATCTCCTCGCAGATCCTGGCTTCCCCCGAAATTTACATTCTCGCTCAGCCTCTTCAGTGTATTCCAACAGTTTCTCCCTAATACGCGCTTGTATGGGGGAGGGATCCGCAGCGCTCCTAGCCTCTCGCTCCAACGCTCTCAGCTCAATCTCCAAAGTGTGTAGGGTACCCCGCAATGCCTTCAGTATGCCCCCCCCCCCCCTTAGCAATGCACCATCCTCTGACAGTCACCTTGAAGGCCTCCCAAACAGTTGTAAGACTCGCAACTGAGCCAGTATTCCTAGGGAAGAAGTTGACTAACTCCTGCTCCAATTCAGACCGAAAAGCAGCGTCCTGCAGATGTGAGGGATTCAGCCGCCAGCCTAGATAGGGAGCAGTATCTACAGGTATTTGCAGGGATATGTGCACAGGGGAATGATCTGAGAAAGTCCTAGCCATATGCGTTGCCCCTCGGACCCAGTTCGTCATTCCCTTCGCCAAAACCACATAATCCAGCCGAGCCCAGGTGTTATGAACAGAGGAGTGGTGTGTGCCCTCCCGGTGCGACTGATGTAAGAAACGCCATGCATCAATTAATCCCTCCCCTTTGACTATGTTTTGCAAGGCGCGCTGAGAGATGGTATATTGTGCTGGTGTGGCCTGTGTCCTGTCCCATGCCGGATCCACTACGGTGTTGAAATCCCCTCCCGATATGAGGCATCTACACCCTAGCATTCTCACCTTGCCATGTAACAATTGGAAGTAGTGAGGGTCATCCACATTAGGCCCATAGTAGTTCACAAAAGCAATGTCATGCGTCTGTAGGGAACCCCACAACAAGCAGTACCTGCCATCTGGATCTTCGTCTCTCCCCCTTTCCACAAAATACAGCCCGCGTTTAATCAAGATAGCCACCCCCCGTGCGTAGGAGGAGTATGATGCAAAACAACCATGCGAAGCCCATCTGGATGCAAATTTAGGGGCGGATCCCCGTGCCAGGTGCGTTTCCCGCAGGAAAGCTATATTAACATGGTGTCTATCCAAATAACCTAGCACTTGCCTCCGTTTTCGGGGGTCATTAAGCCCTCCCACATTCCACGACATCATGCTAACGCCTGGAGTAGTATCTACCTGCTTATCCTGCATTTACAGAAAAAGAAAACAGTTGATCTCCCGCTGAAGACTCTCTTCCACACGTAACATTCAACCACTCGACTCACACATCCCTTTTGGTTCCCAACCCAGCCATTCCCCTCCACTAACTGAACATCCCGCTTTAAACTGTTCCCCTCCATCCCCGCCCTCCCCTGTCCTCCCACACCGGCTGCCCCAACCTGCCAGAGAATGCTATCCCCTCCCTCCCCAATCGAAAACCTGTCCCCAGATGTCAACATGCACCCAAAGGAGCCAGTGAACCGTAACTAAATAAAATCCAGTGGTGTTTGCCAAACAAGGGGCAATGCCCTCAGTGGGGGCCGCTAGGAACTCCCGCCAGTACCGTCACACCTCCCTATTTCCCCCATCTACAACCACCTGGGTCTCAGGGGTCGCTTTGACGGGACGGGGGTGGGTGGCCAAGAGTCATATCGTGCCTTCAAGTCAGTATTAGTGTCATACTTCACCCTCCCGATGTCCAGCCATAGGGCTCTCCGGCCCGCAGTCCCAGCATCTTCAGGTGGCGAGCCTCAAGAGGGTTCCGATAAAGGCGAGTTAGAGCATGATCTCCTCCTCCTAGCTGTCTCACGAGATGCTGATCTCCTGTCATGTTTCAGTAATTCCTCCGCCTGCTGGGGCATTGAAAAGATATGTTGTCGGCCCCTGTGATGGATACGTAGTCTCGCTGGATAAAGCATTGCATACTGGATGCTGCGGGATTGTAGTTGTTTTTTCACCGCTTGGAACTTGCGACGAGCTTCCTGCACCATTTGGGTGAAATCAGGGTAAAACGATAAAGTGGTATTCTCATGTCGCACTTCTCCCTTTTCCCTTGCCAGGCGAAGAAGCGTGTCCCTGTCTCTGTAATATAAAAATGTCATAATGATCGGGCGCGGCGTTGCACCCGGAGGGGGCTCTGGCGCCAGGGAGCGGTGCACGCGCTCAATAACAAGATGTGCCGAGAAGGCGTCGCGGCCAAAAAGTTCAACCAGCAGTTGTTGAATGTAATCCTCCAGTCGCTCTGTATTGGTGGTTTCGGCCAGGCCCAGCACGCATACATTATTTCGTCGGGAGCGGGATTCCAAATACTCATTGCGTTCAGCAATGAGTTTCAGGAGTTTGTCCATTTGTGCCATGTGCCTTCTGCTAGTCGCTGCCCCGTCCTCCAGATCCGACACCCTCTGCTCTGCTCCCTTAATACGTTCCTCATGCCCATCAAGCTTCGCCACCACGTTATCCAAGCGGAGGGTCATGGAGTCTATTTTTTAATCTATAGACGTGAGGCTTTGCTGCATACTGACCATCAGGGCCTTCCAGCTGTCATCCCGTGGTTCAGGGGAGCCGGTTGTGCCCTGGGTGCTGGAGGTCCCCCCTGGCGTTCTGCGTGTGTCAAATGGAAGTTTAGACTGTCTTTTCTCCGGTTTGCCCATCCCCGCTCGTCTCTGGGCGCCCCACCAAGGCAGACCCGGACAGTAATGGTGCGCGGCTCCGGCAACATTCGGCGGTCCAGGAGTATCAGGGCCAGGGGGGCAAGTGTCACTTGTGGAGGGAGCTGTTCACTCTCTATGCGCCCCACAACCAGTATCCAGGGCAGATTGTCATTCCCCAGCAGCGCTGCAGAGTTTTCTCACCTCGTGGACTGACAGTTAAGATTCAACTGTGTGGCGCAGGGGGGCAGGGGGGGCTGCAAGGCTCCTCCGATCTCGCCACTGTCAGGTGTAGCGCTACGTGTACTTCCCAAGTTCAGTCACCCCCTCCTGTGCATGTCCGCTACTCCTGTAGTATGTGAGCGGGCAACGCCAGCATTTGCCCGGCCGACACGGCTCGCCGTTCACAAAATGGCGGCCGCGGCGCACATCCGCCCAGGGCCGCGCCGTTATTCTGCCGCTTCGCCTATTTCTCACCTCCCTCTGCAGCAGGTTGTGTCGGTAGCCTCACCTCCAGGCCCTCCGCAGTGGCCGCCGGGTCCAGGGGTAGCACGTCCGGATGTCAAGGGACTGCCGCATGCAGGGCGCCGCACTCAGCCGACCCGTGCAGCCCCGGCCTCGCGCAGACTTGCGATCCGCCCTCGCGCTCCAGTACTGCACGTCCGACCGGCCCCAGAGTGTACGCCAGCCGATTACAGGACGATAGTAGCAGCTGACGAGCCGGTATTCACCCCACGGCTGCTGAAGGTATTCCGCCAAGATTTGATGCAGGTAGGGTGAGTGCAGTTAAGGCAGGATGAGGATTATGTGCATATTTACTCCCGGCCTGGCGAGAGCTCTACGTAATGGCGGCCATATAGGTCAAGCGCCATCTAGCGCCCCCCCAAACATGAGTATTTTCTTCTCTTCATTGGAAAAGTTGTTGAATGGACGTCTATGGTTCAATGCTGTCACATCTTTCAGGACACCTTGTTCGAAAGTGAGGATTTCATTGGGGGTCATGGCTGCCGTAGGAGTGAACCTGGAAGTTTTCTTTAGTCCTGTTTCAGTTGGTTGGGTGTCTGTTTGTCTTGGAAAAAGGCTTTTAACCTCACTTTTATGAAGAATTGGTGGAGTTCTTGTTGAAGGCGGAATGGGTCTTCGGGAGGAGTCGGCACAAAACCTAAACCCTTCTCTAAGAATGTGATTTCGCAGCTCGTCAGTACTCGTGAAGATATGTCTGCCCATCTGCCCATGGTCACAAAGAGACTGGGGACAGTTCTTGTCAATGCAAAGAGCACATAATCTCCAGATTTTCACCTGTCGTCTGATGGAGGTGTACACTATAACAGCCCAGGGGCCAGAACCTGGGGGGAGGCACTTCTTGGGGACCAGGCCTCACTCCAGCAAAGGCCATCAGTAGGGTTCAGGCAGGAACTAGTCAGCTGGGCAGTTGCAAGGAAGGCCTCAGGAAGCTTGTTGGATCCCTGGGGCTCACACAGGATATCTGCGAACTTATCCTTGGAGTCACTTCTGGGATCCTCAGTTCAAGGCAAGCAGGATGGGGGTGTGCACAGCCCTCAGACTACCCTCTGTAGTTCAGGAAGTGCTAGGTACATCCACATACCATTCTGCTCAGGAGAGGAACACCCAACTCCACATCAAAGGACCTTTTCTCCCCAGTCTGTAAGTATTACAAATCACACCACTGGAGAGACATTAACAGTCATGTAACACTGTTGTTTGGCAGGGAGGAACATTTGGTGTAGGCAGAAATATTGCAACTTTGCAAAGGTGGCATTTTCAGAATAGTAAGTTAAAATCTGACGTTCCTATTGGAGAAGATTTTAAATTGCATTTCAAATGAGCGGTAGAAGTATTTCTCTATGTACTCTCAAACTGAAGATATCACTTATTACGTGTAATATGCTAGCCCAGTGTTTTCTATGGGAAAGCAAATCTAGCCACAACTTTTGCATTTTTCACTGCCAGGGCATGTAAAACTTAAGTACATATGCCCTACTTTTTAAGTACTGCGCACCCAGCCCTATGAGCCTTTAGGGCCTATCTTAGAGGTGGCTTTTCAGTATTAAAATTGATGGTTTGAGCCTGGCAAAAGGTTTATTGTTCCAGGTCGAAATGATGTTTTAGAGGGCTACTTTAGCAGCTGGCACAATGGGTGCTGGAGCCCACAAGTAGCTTTTAATGTGCAGGGCCTGGGTACATGTAGTAGCATAAAATAGAGACTTATTAGTAGATTAACTCGATTAATCAGGTCTATACCAATTTTACCATATTTAGTAGGGAGAACACAAGCCCTTTACCACTTGTTAGCAGGAATAAGTGCACAGTGTCCTAAAAGTCATTAAAATGGTTCAGCAAATAAAAGCAAAAATCTGGGGTGACCCTACAGAAGGGCCAGGTCCAACAGTAAGCCAATAATACAACAGCTCATACTGGTCACATGTTTAGGCAGGTTTTGTGAGAGCTTTATAAAAGCCCATTATAGCAGTGTAGATAACAACACTCTAACAGTGACCATTGAACCTTTTGTCATTATTTATATACATGTATGATCAATTGGAGGAGGGAGAAAGAGTGTACGGATCTTTTCAGTCTCCTTTAGTTATTCAAAATCAATGGGGAAAAGATCACTAGTCCTGCATAGCCAAGGTCTGCAGGTAGGTAGGTAGGTGTCTCCCAAATAAAAGACCCTCATACACGTGTTTTTGAAGGATCTCGTAGCGGTATATGATGTGTCCCCGCTCTATGTTACACGTGTTTGTGCGGAATCCTTGGGTCAGTTTTTTGTATGCACCCTCCGCCAGGAGGTTTTACCTTTGGTTAAAACAGTAGTGATCGTGCATGGTGGGTAGTGAATTAAGTGAAAAAATAAAAATAAAAATAAAGGGAAGGATATTAAAATACCCGGACAGCCAGAGATTCGGCTTTAATAGGTCTGGATTCGGGCAAGAAGAATTATATTTGTGCAGCTGTGGAATTGGTTATGAATTCGAGTGCACTTAATTAGTGGAATTAAAATGTGGTCGACATGTTTCAGCCTTGGTTGCCATGTGGTCGGTAGGCTTTCTTCAGGACCATTAGGTGATATAGTGAACGTGAAAGAATAGGTAAAATTAGAACCTGATTCTTCTGATAGTGGAAGGTCACACTGTACCTGTAATGAAAAGGAAAAGAAGTACACACAACATGTAGGGGAAAGGGTAAGGGAGAACGCACAATTATGTACATTTGTACTATCTCAAAATGAGTTGATTTTAGAAAAGAAACTAAAAAATGGCAATACTTTACGCAGAATCACGGTCACATCAGGAGTCAACTCTCTCATCCTCATGCTTCAGTGAAAAGTAATCAACATATGTCGCAGTGCTATGTTCTAAGGATTACTGCCCTCTTGTGTACGTTAGATGAGTGATCTCTGTATTTAAAACACAATCATTCCTGGTGATGTTAAGGTCTGATGACCTGCTAGTTATCCATACGGTTTTCCTGACTGGTCTGTGAGCCCATCGTGGTGTTCTAATTGGCGTAAAAATGCATGCGGTTATCATTATGCTCTAAATACTAATAACAGCGCGCGCTCGTGATGGGCGGTGGCCCTCCGTATACTGGAGGTCTTCTTTTTTTACGTATATCACTCCCTAGTGTTATAACACGATTTCAAGAGTGCCGACTTTGTTAGCAGCTGTGTCAAAAAAGTGAATAGACAATTATTATAGTTTAATGTGATGGGGCTGTTCGGCGGGTTGAGCAGCTGTGCGTACCTCCAATTTATCGAAGTATTACTTCTTCAGGGAGTACGGTAAATGGGGGGAGGCTCAACTGTTGGAAATGGGAGACATAGTTAATAAAAGAGTGTTGTATACTTGCGGTATTCTCCAGCTCCTAGAGGACAGTAGTTCTCTATACCTCTAGCCTTCTCCGCCCCTCACGCAGCATGTGCTGTCTTTGCCCGTAGTCACCCGGAATAGCTCGCGGGTGTGTTTCCGGGCTAGTTAAGTTTCGAGATCATAGAAAGAGAGACGAGTTCTTTCGTCGTATGTGCTGATGTTCAGGTATATTTTCCAAACTTTTGGAAAATTTACTGGCAGTGTATCTGTGTAATGTTAACAATTATCTGCTTAAGTCATGGAAAAGTTTCATCGGTTAGGGAAACTACATGGCATTTCTTCAAACTTGTAATCACACTGTGTTGACACGTATCAATGGACTCTGTGGTCTGTCACGTTATTGGTCCAGCTCAAAGGTTACATAGAAAGTCCTTATTGATTTGACAGGCAAGTCTAAGTGGAGTAGACGTTACTGGGGACATCTGGTCACGGTGTATTGATTTATCTGTTGAGGGATAACCACGGGATGGCATCGTTCAGCCCAGTACTATCTGTTTTGAGCCTGTGGGCCCAACGTTGCTCTTTTTCAAAAAGGATTTTGGCTACATTCCTGTGTATTCTGCCGAGGGTTTCTAGGATAACCCACTGCAGGTCGTTCACTGTGTGACCTAATTCCATGAAATGGGTGGACAGCTTTGTGGTTGCTCTTTTGCAGTTGACATTACTGCGGTGTTCGCATAGCCTTTGTTTCGCCTTTCGGCATGTCATGCCAATATATCTCATTTGGCATGGACAAGTGACCATGTAAATGACATGGCTTGTATTACAGTTAGTATGTCTTTTTAGTTTCCAATTGAAATCCGGAAGTAACTGTAATTCTTTTGTAGGTTTTGTGATGTCACAGACTGAACATGCCCCGCATGGGTAATGTCCCGTTACTGGGGGATTGTTCCACAATCCTGGTTGATCCTTCTTTTTCTTTGGCGGTGGTCGTGTATGTACCAATAGGTCCTTCAAGTTTCGACTTCTCTTATTCACGAACCTTGGTTTCGGCCAATTCAGGGTGTTAGATGTAACAATTCTCCAGTTTCTATTGATTATTTTCTTCACTTGATTCATGACCGGGCTATAGGTGGTTACACATGTGATCCTCTCCTCCTTTGGTCGAGGGCAAGTCTCTAGTAAGGCTTCTCTTGGCTGATTGCGGGCTCGTTTTTTACATGAATTGATCACTTTTTTGGGGTACTGACGGGCCAGTAGCTTGTCACACAGATCACTTGCTTGGTTCTTATAATCAGAGACTGTGCTACAATTCCTCCTTAGGCGGAGGAATTGACTGTACGGGAGACGGGTATGGAAGCTCTGAAAGGATAACAAACTGTTCTTGGCCGTTGGTTTAAAGAAAGTACGGGTTTGTAGTGTGTTGTTCTCCGCAAAGATGGTAATATCTAGAAAGTCCAAGGTGTTTTTGTTGGCAGTGTATGTGAATTTCAAACATTCATCTTGTGTGTTTAGCCAGCAATGGAAATCTTTCAGAGTTGTGTGATCTCCCCTCCATATTAGTAAGATATTGTCTATATATCTCTTCCAAAAGAGAATATGACGAAGGAAGGGGTTGTTCTCATTGTGTACAAAGGTATGTTCAAAGGTAGTAACATACAGGCCTGCCACACTTGGGGCAAATGTGCTGCCCATCGATGTTCCATGGCGTTGGAGAAAGAGGGTGTCTTTATACTGGAAAAAGTTTTCTGTTAAGGCTAATCTGCAACATTCTAGGACGAAGTGCCTGGGGGTTTTATACGGCCACTCCATGTCAAAAAGTATTGTCTCTAAGGTGTCTAGAGTTTTTTTCTGGGGCAGGCTTGTATAAAGGCTCTCTACGTCTAGCCCTACTAAGAGCATTGTCTCTTCTGAGTATTCAAAGTTTTGTAACATATTCAGAAGGTCACGTGTGTCTTTCAGATAGGTGGGTGTTTTTTGGACCAGTGGTCTCAGATACTGGTCTGCAAATTCTGAGAGTGGCTCCAAGATCGAATTTATTCCAGAGACAATTGGTCTCCCTCGGGGTGGCATTCTCCCCTTGTGTGTTTTCGGCAAGGAATAAAAATATGGTGTTCTTGGTGCTCTTGTTTCCAAATATTCTGCCTCTTTCTTTGACACCCAATTGTTAGTTTCCGCTTCCTCGACCATCATGGATATGGTTCTTTGTAAACGTGCAGTAGGGTCTATTGTCAGTACCTCGTAGAATTTTGTGTCTGCGAGGAGGTCCATACATTGCTTGTCATATCCGGCTGTTGATAATAGGACTATTCCTCCCCCTTTGTCCGCCGGTTTTATTACAATCCCATTGTCGCTCTGGAGTTCAGTGAGGGCCAATTGTTCCGCCCTGGTGATGTTTTGAAAGGGTTTGTGTGGTTGTTGGTTCAATTGGTCCACTTCTTTCATTATCGCCTGCTCAAAGGTGCATATTACAACATAACAAACAAACATTATATACAAACAGTAAAAATTTAGTTTCTATGTTTTTCATAACTGAAGTTAGAGGAATAGGATTCAGGGCAAATTGTTACTTGACTAGTGTAAAATGTACTAAACATGACTTCTAAATCCTTGTTAATGTTTGTTTCCAATGTGGGCAAACATTTCCTTTTCATATTTACACACTAATCAGCTGTGCATAACTGTCTTTTGAATGTGAACACACCTTTCTTCACTAAAACACATGTCTATAAGCTGTGCTGACATGATCCAGACATTAGAGGGCATAGTACAAAATATCAACGAGGACATGAGAAAATATCCACAGTTGAGTTGGCATTGCAGCATGCTGAATCTCAAATGAGATAGGACAGGGCTATTTTTTATGTGCGGAGTCTCCTGCACAATTGCGAAGCCTCTGCAGCTGGAAAATTACTATTTGTAAAATTAAACTTGTAGTTTGTGAATACCAAATAAATAGCACACTTATACAAAAGTGTAAGTTTACATTTGTGAATCAGGCCCACAGTCTGTTAAGCCTCTGAATTTCAGAAAAATATCATGCATGGAATTAGGAATTTGGTAGAATATTTCCATTTACTTTTTCCTCTTGTGGAAAACATTTATTCATGGCGGTAATCATGAGTTCATGATGGTTTTCACCATGGCAGCGCGTACACATCCTAATTTATGTAGTTTATTATTTTTATTGAATGTATGCTCAAGTCAATTGCAACGGGATTATCTCTTCTAAAATTGAATTTTATACTTTTCTTTCACAATGCATTTTTATTATTTTAATTCTATGACATGATGTGTAATACAAGATTTATACTCTCACTCTAATTTTATTAGGAACAAGCAATCATGACTTTAAAGAACCAACACCATATTAAAATGAACAATTTGAAATCCAGGTTGGAGACATATCAGAATCAAATCGATAAGAAAAACAACATTTATAAAAATGTGATTAAGGTAAGAGAAAGTGCATTTGGAGACTTCAATATACTGATCGTACAATGTATTGATAGACGCTGTTAACCAATAGAGGTGAAGAGTTGGGGGAAAGGGTATAATATGATATACTCAAAGCGATTTGTGCACCAGTATTACACATTGGTGCACAATTTAGTTTGTAATTCACATAGGACCTCATGTATCAATGGGCTTGTTGCAAATAGTGGATGCAAATTGAGCACGGACATTTTGCAATCTGCATGTTATGAGGCTAATACGATATTAATTAGTTGCATCACAAAATGTATATTTGTAGACGTTTGCAAAACCTCCTCCCTCATGAATATAAATGAAATGTTGCATTTTGTGACCTTGTACGGGCGACAGAGAACAAATCGAGGGGAGCATGCATTTGTAATGGGTAACAACATTGGTTTTTCAAGTTGGGAAGATCTGTCCGATGCAAAAATGACTTTTGTCCATAGCAAATACATTTTTCACAGACACAAAACCTGTGGTTTTGCAATTTGCAGGCTTTGCAATCATAAAGGTGTTTTCTACTTGAGGCCCAAAGCGTCACATGTAGGGGCGCTATGGCGGAGGAGTGTCACCCCCCCCCACCTACCAGTCGCCTGAAAAAAGAAAAAGAAAGCGATAAGAAACCTGGGTTTATGATCGTTTTATTTTGTATGCCGGCAGAGTCTTTAGGGGTGGGGCCAGGGGGGGATGAGAGGCACTGAGGGGAGCGGTTGCACACACTGCCTTCAGTGTGCATGTGGGTTTGGCCGGCCGTCTTAGGATGGCCAAACCCGCATGCGCCCTAAAGCTGTCTCCAACCAGAGCAGCGTTGCCAAGTTAGAGCCAGCAGGCCCAGGCACCCAGTCTCACTGGGAGCGCAAATTAAGGGCGCTCAGGCCAATCCTGATGCTGCTCTCATGCTGCCAGCAGAAATAGAGAAGAGTCAGGACTGGATGCAGGGAGTTCAGTAGCTGGTGCCTGCAATGGGCTGGAGCTGGACAGAAGTGGAAAACTGGTGATGCAGGAGGTAATTTTCTTTTTATCCGTCATTCCCCGGTCTTTGACCGCTCCCCCAGCTCCGCCACTTTGCCCAGACAGTGACTGCTATTGCTCACATGAAATAGTATACAATTAACTATAATGTTAGATGGGAGTAATCTGCTTCCAAGGTGTGTGGAGTGGACTTTACGATTGGGAAAGTTTTTGCACAGTTGGTGAACACTCACAAACCCGAGAATTTGTGGGTGTTGCCAAACAATCGCAAAACATTTTCACTAAGAGATATACTATTGTTTTGGGAAGAACTAAACCGGTTATCAAGGTGGAAATAGGTTGTAACTTCCCCCCAAAAGTCTAGGGAAGGGGTTCTCTATGTGGAAAAGAAGGTTGTTACTTTCTATTCACATTGGCATATTGGAGTATTTGAAGGAATATTTCAGTAGTGCTCTTTTACGAAGTTTTACATGCCTTAATAAATTGGCCCAAAACACCTAAATGGGAATAAGATAAGAATAATCAGGGAATATTCACATAAAAATAGTACAAATAAAAATCACTATGCCTTCTTTGGACTTTACTAATTAGAAGTTGGACGTTTCAGGGCTGAGCACAAAAGCATGTAGGAGCACATAACTGATTACACTTGTAGTGTAACTTCCCATAGTCCTAAATGCTTTAAGAATTAAGCAGCACACATAGAAGTTACAAACGCCATTTAAAGATTGTTAATGTGCAGGAAGGGAGACCTTCCTGCACATAAACAATCTTCTCCTCAACGTGGACTCTGCGTTGGCGCTAGGCTTCAAAATTTAGTGCCAGCGCAGGGGTAAATGCAGAGCTGCACCATGTTGTTGTAAATATGGTGCTGCCCTGCGCTTCAGAAGTGGCGGAGTGCGGCATTAAGCCAGGAAGGCTAATGCTGCACTCTGCCACTTCTTAGTAAATATGCCCCTATGTGCTTTATAAGCAGGGTCACTGGAATTATGCGCCAGTGGATGACCAAATTATGAGGCTGGTTTGACTAAATTATGTGGTAAGAAAAGGCAAATCATTCATTGTAATGCAAGCACCTGCCAAAGGAGGTTCAATCTCATCCATAACATTTTCTTTGCTATAAACATCTTGAAATGCAAGAAATGCATCGATTAAAGAACCTCTAGTTTCCTGGGAATTTACTGCAAGGTCTGTCAAGAAGCTTTTTTAATGGTGTTCTTAGAGAAACCCGCTGACGCATTTGGGGTACTCCACAGGGTTACAAACCCAATTTCTCACATACCTGATCCAAGGAATTTGACTCATTATTTCTCTATGCCTGTTAACTCCCCCAGATCTGTAAGATCTTAGACTAGGGTCTTCCTGACAGAGGAAATATAGGATATGATGGAAAATATAAAAGTGAAAAATTGTACACCAATTATGGGACCTGCAGAATTAATCAGAGCTGGCAGTATAATACAAACTAAAAAAATGTATGCCTACCTTAGACAAAGTCAAAGTACTTACCTACATAGCTCTGCCCCATGACATAGGAGTGCTGAGATCATTCCTATAAACAAAAAACAATTCCCAACAGGTATTATTTAAAAGACGGTTTCAATTGAGTATGCCACAGGCATTACTGAGAACAGAAGACAAGGAGTCAAAAGGTTTTGAAGGAGGGGTGGTATTATTCACCAAGGACAAAGGGGCATTCAATATGCATTTACAGTTAAGACAGCACTGTAAAGATTAGATCTTGTGACAACCCAGTGGCACTTGGTGCAAGGTGCTATATACAGTTTTAAGTGAGGTAAAAAGTGCAAGTGCTTTTAAAAATTGATGTGTATACTTTCATTTATGCGCCACTTATGCTGTTTTTAAAAGCACTTGCACTTTTTACCTCACTTAAAACTGTATATAGCACCTTGCACCAAGTGCCACTGGGTTGTCACAAGATCTAATCTTTACAGTGCTGTCTTAACTGTAAATGCATATTGAATGCCCCTTTGTCCTTGGTGAATAATACCACCCCTCCTTCAAAACCTTTTGACTCCTTGTCTTCTGTTCTCAGTAATGCCTGTGGCATACTCAATTGAAACCGTCTTTTAAATAATACCTGTTGGGAATTGTTTTTTGTTTACATGATACACCCATCCCAACGTGGTCTATGGGTTCCCTCCTGTCTTTCCTATAACTATTAGGTGCAGCCTGCTCGCTGCGAGAGGAGTACCTCTGTGTACTCGATCCAATCTACCTCATTTAATTAGGTACACATCTGTCCAGGACCCTCCGGCCTGCACAAGATGTCCAAGGAGTCCCTCACTTATTCAGAGGAATATATCCAATCTAGACTTACTGGGCCCTCATTGTTGTCAGGCCCCCAACAGTCAACATCCACCTCCACTGCCCCCAACACGTCCCGAGTCCTTTTGGATCAACTCGAGAAACTAAAGAAAAAGCAGATCAGAACGGATCTACATGCCCGTATGCTCACAGATTACCTACGGTCTGGTGTCATCCCTCTAGGTCTTCAAATCCGGAACACCCCGGCTATTTTCACACAGGACCCCAAGTTTCGAGTCAGCTTCAGCCACCTAGCGACGACTTGTTCTCGCCACTGGATGGTCTTGGGAATTGACACAGCGATAGAACATAGCCGCCAAGAGCTTCAAGAAATTGAAGAATTAGAGAAACGTATCCTAGAAGACACCACCATCACTGACGCCAAAAACCTCCTAGAAAAAATAAACAACTCTATTGCCACTTTCAACACCTTTGAGGTCAATAAGAAGATCAATAAAATTGAGAAAGACATCAAGAACTACAAGAATGAGAATACGTATCCTTATCTAAACGAGGAATTCTACAACACACATCAGAACCAGCCAAGATCACAAAATTGGGGCCGTTACAGAAACAACCAGCGCGTCACTTTCTCTGTCTCGTCAAACAGCTCAGGAGACGATACCGACGCCACTACCTCTGGTCCACAGCCACTACTCCCACCCGGTTTTTTAGGACGAGGCCGAGGCCGCGGCCAACACCCACAACCACAGAATCGTCAGACGAGGGCGAAACAATACCAACCACCAGTACCAGGCAACAGACAAACTCGCAACCGATACTACCAGTGGGGTCAACCCCAATAATGGACAAAGAAACTACAAATGCCGTAACGTCCATTCCTATCTTCAACTTGTCGGACCACAATCTGACATCCACAGAAACAAAACTTCTGTCGCGTGGTCTTTCTTTTGTGCCAACGGTTAGAACCAACTTCTTGGATCTCCAGTCCAACCTCCTGAAATTCTTCAGAAGAATCCGACTAAAATACTTTTTCTCCGACAAACCAGATACCAGCTGGCTAGAGATTTCCCCATTTCGGCCACCCTCTACCTTCAACCCTCCCTCGCACCAAATGCCACCGGAAATTCTGACTTTTGAAAGACTTGTCCTGAAAGAAGTAATGGAACTCAAGACCACTCCACGCTACGTCCCCTACAACCTGCCCTGGGAAGAGAAAGAAGCACTTGCCACCCTGCAAAATAACCCGGGAATAGTCATCAAACCCGCGGACAAGGGAGGTGGGATTGTTGTCCTCAATAACACTGAATACGACAGAGAGGTGGAGCGACAACTAACTAACCACGACCATTACCGTGCTCTAACAAAAGATCCTCTTGCAGACATAAGACAAAAGATTCTCTCTATAACAACTGCAGCAAGAGATAACAACGTCATCAATAAAAAAGAATTTGAGTTTTTGAACAATCCACACCCCAGGACTCCTATCCTTTATGTACTTCCCAAAATACATAAAGACGCCAGAAATCCACCTGGACGCCCGATCGTATCGGGGTGCGGTTCCATCTTGGAACCCCTTGGCAAGTATGTGGACTCCGTGATAAAAGAGTTTGTGCCCATCACGGACACCTACATCCGTGACACTATGGATCTAATTAACACCATTGAAGATCAACCCTTCGATATGGACAACCAAATAATGGCAAGTTTGGACATTGAGTCCCTCTACACAAACATTCCCCACTGTGAAGGACTCAACGTAATCAAAAATCTACTGATCACTAGACCACAACCATCCAAGATTCCGACTGATTTCATTATGGACCTTTTAAGAGTGGCCCTACAAAACAACTACTTTCTGTACAAGAACACATACTACCTGCAAATCAAGGGAGTAGCAATGGGGGCTTGCTTTGCTCCAAATTTTGCCATTCTATATGTACATGCCCTTGAAAAGTCATTGTTCCTTAACCCAATCAACCCGTATCGACCCCAAATCCATCTGTGGCGTCGATACATCGATGACATTTTACTAATCTGGAATGGCACAGCTAACTCTTTACAGCCGTGCATTGATTGGTTAAACTCTTCCCAGGAACACCTTAAATTCACACATGAAACCAAGTCAAATGACCTACACTTCCTTGATGTCACGATACATGCGGAGGAAGGCAAAATTGGAACTGTGCTCTATCGCAAGCCAACTGAACGGAACACGTTGCTGCACTATTCGAGCAACCACCCCAGAGGTCTACGCGATGGTCTCCCGTTTGGCCAATTCCTCCGCATCCGGAGGAATTGCAAATGGCGTAAGGATTACTTCAGGGAGGCGGACATCCTAGTCTCCAAATTGATCAACAGAGGTTATCCACGACGTCTGGTTAAACAGGCTAAGAAACGGGCATGGTATAACCACCGGGAGGACTTACTAAGGCCAAACCAAAACCAAAAAACTTTGAAAAGGATCCCCTTTGTCTCAGTCTTCAGCCCGGACAGTAACAGAGTTGCTAAAATAATTAAAAAGAACTGGACTGTGCTACGATCAGAAGAACAATTCAACGCACCTCCATTGTTCTCCTACCAGAGAGGGAGCAACATCGCTAACCACCTCGTTCGTGCCATCACCTGGCCGACCACCAGTACTGAGAAAAACACCATCACAGCAGCATGGGGCATGCCCCCTGTCATTGGACATTTCAAATGCCAGTCTTGCAGTGTATGTGAATTGACACTAAACACTAAAGAATTTAAATTCAGGGGACAAACACACCAGCTCACTCATCAAACCAATTGCAAAACTCAAAACGTGATTTATGCTATCCGATGCCCGTGTGACCTGATCTACATCGGCCAGACAACGCAAATGGTGAAACAGCGGATCATACAACATAAAAGCAGAATCAACTGCAAGGTACTCACAGCACCTCTGGTCTCACACTTCATTGAGCATTCTCATACGGACACGGACCTCAGATGGCAGGTCATTGAGAAACCTACCCTACCCCTCAGAGGGGGTAGCATGACTGCTCTGCTCAACAGAGCTGAATGCAAATGGGTCGCCAGGGTTGACTCGGTCAACCACGGGCTCAACACCCTTGATGAATGGACCAGTACCATCTCCATCTAATTCTCTCCCTTATTCCCTGTTTTTCATTTCACGCCATGCTACATACACTAAATGTATGACATTTGTACTGTTGTTAAAATGATCCTTAATCCAGACCAGGACTATAGACTGGTCCCAATGTACCTCCCAAGCCTTAATGCCTTCCTGTAAGCTAACCACCCGGTTTTATACCTCAAACCCCCCCCCTTTTTTCCATGTTAAATACATGCTCGATTGTGATCCGCTCTCATCTTACAGTGCAGTAGTATTATTATCCTTATTGTATTGTGGTAATTATTGTAATACTTTTACTTGTACCCTTTGGCCCAAGATGTTGTCCACAGCGTCACTACAGGTATGTGACTATTACACATGCCTCCAATTGGTTGGACATCTCTCTCCGTGCTTCCCCTAGCGCGACCGCCCGCCTTCACTGCGTTCTGATACTGACATTTCCTGTTTACTTCGGTCTCCATAGGAACCCAAGCCCTCGCCCTCCTTCCCCTCCCCAGCCTTTCCAACTCCCGCCCCCCGCTCTCACACTCGCCAATCGCCTTGCGACACCTCCCCAACACTCCCTAACCCCGCCCCTGGCATGCGTCCTAACTCCGCCTCCCCCTCGCGGCAGCCTGGACATATTCCAGGACACAGGGAAGACGCGGTCTGCTCCCGCATTCATTGCCGAACAGCCACGCCAGATGAGCTCTTGCCTTCTGTGCCCTTCCTTCCTTCAGGTAAGAGCCTCCCCTAGAGACTGCACGCCTAGATCCCGCGCAGGAGTAAATGCCTGCTCGATCACGGAGCTATAATTAGCTGACTGACCGCTCGCTCTCTCTCTTCCTTTACCCAGACGCTGCCCAACTACGTGAGCAGTCCTAGGACGAACCACTACCAGGTATTGACACATCTAGACCCTCCCTCGTAATCACTATATACACTTGCGTTTCTGTACTAATGTTAGTATTTTTATCTCCAGCAACTGGCCTTAATAACCGCCGTGTGCCGCCAGCCACGCATCCTTGCTTGGCTGCTTGTAAGTGTACATCCCAATCCTTATGTGTGGATCACCATTCCACTGAGAGGTTCCTTGGACTCCTTGCCAACCCTCCACACTAGCCACCCCCAAGCTGCACTCTCCCTCCCTTTCTGGCCACCACTACAGTCACCCTCCCCTTTTCACGATATACCTGATGCGATTCAGTCCGAATGCATGTTCCTCCACCCCTCACCCCCCTCCCCCCGCCCCTACAGATTGCCCCGCTCACTACTCCCCTCCTTTGTCCACAGCACTGTACTCATCGACAACCTCGTCCTGATGACGATCCCGACCCAAGGGGATCGAAACGCCGTCGACCACACAGCCTGAATCATATGACGCATATCGCACTTAAAGCTCTTACCAGAAAATAATTGTTTTTCCAAGTGATTGTAACTTGTTTTGTAATTGAAGCTTTAATTGATGTATATACTTTCATTTATGCGCCACTTATGCTGTTTTTAAAAGCACTTGCACTTTTTACCTCACTTAAAACTGTATATAGCACCTTGCACCAAGTGCCACTGGGTTGTCACAAGATCTAATCTTTACAGTGCTGTCTTAACTGTAAATGCATATTGAATGCCCCTTTGTCCTTGGTGAATAATACCACCCCTCCTTCAAAACCTTTTGACTCCTTGTCTTCTGTTCTCAGTAATGCCTGTGGCATACTCAATTGAAACCGTCTTTTAAATAATACCTGTTGGGAATTGTTATTTGTTTACATGATACACCCATCCCAACGTGGTCTATGGGTTCCCTCCTGTCTTTCCTATAACTAGAGATCATTCCTAGGCATGCCCAGCTACTGAGCCAGATACATCGAAGATTATGCCAGCATTAGCTCACCCATCAGACATCTAATGAACCAGAACTCAGACTTCAAATGGTAGCCTGAGTTTGAGAGGAGCTCCAGAACCATCATCAAAGGAGCAATAGACGAGGCAACAGTCATGATATACATTCACAAAAAACTGCACACAGAGGTGAGAGTGTATGCGAGCCCAGTGGGACTGGGGGCCATTCTGGCGCAGCACGTAGAAGGACTAGAACCCCATCAGCAAGTAGTAGCATATGCCAGATGGCTCACTTCTAGAATATCGATGACAAAAATATCGATGTTAAAAATATCGGAAACAAAATATAGACTAAACAAACATTGACTCCCATACCTACACAGGTAAGTACAAAAATAGCAAATCAAAAATATCGATGCAAAAAATATAGATGTAAAAAATATAGATTTAAATAAGTATATAGAATTACAACAATATATATTAAATAGGAAAATTGATTTAACAAAATTTATTACATTTAATATACATTTTAACAAAATGTTACAAATGAACTTAATTAAGAAAAGATAAACACACAAGCATAATATTTATACATGAATATATTTAAATTAAAATAATTAATAAACTATTATCTTTAATGCATTTTAAAACTTTAAAATTATATAAAAATTAATTTAAAATATAAAAAAAGATTATATAATGAATTAAAACATTAAAGTACTAAAAAATATTTAAACTTATATTTCCTGATATAATCAGTGCAACAGTAAGGAAAGTGTTGGACAGCAAAATAATTAAATTTACTATTCCAACTCCAGTGAGGGCAACATTATGGAAAGTGTTGGATAGTGGAGCGGCACAAAATAATATTCCCACTCAAAGAATGCAACAGTAGGGAAAGTGTGGGATAGCGGAGAGGTAAAAATAACTATTCCCACTCCAGTGAGTGCAACATTAGGGAAAGTGTTGGATAGCGATGAGACAAAAATTACTATTCACACTCAAACAGTTAAAACAAAAATAAAAAAAATAACATAAATTATAGAAAATCATAAAAATAAATAAACAATATTTAGAAATAAAGAATCAAATGTATTAAATAAATAAAAAAAATATATTAATTACATATAAAAAAATGTACACATAATATATAAAATAATAAATACATTTAAAAAAAGATAATATTTTAAACTAGAAAATGTTTACAAATATATTAATTAATACATACATGCATTTATTGTATTTTCTACCCTATAACACCACACCAATAACAAAACACTTCAACATTTTTAAAAACTTTTTTTTACGAAATCAATTTAGAAAATATTATTAATTAAAAAAAATTAATAAACATTGATTGACTACACACTCTTTAACACTGATATCCACAACACACACCTAAATGTAACTCTAAAATAATAAAGCCCAATTAAAATGTATTTATAAATTAAAACACATTACTATTAACAACCAATAATAAAGTAATTCAATTGTATTTAATACCCACCCTTTACCCACTTAAAAGTAAATACATCAAACAAAAAAATAAACAATTACCCAAAATACATATCAAATAATTAACAACTATATATTAATTAATTAAATACAAACTACTTTCCACCCTTAACACCTATAAACACCACAACACACACCTAAACTTAATTACACAATTACCATAATTAATTACCAATTAATTAACATCCTATTGGTAATTCATCAATTAAAAGTAAATTACTTAACACCTACAAATTCCACAACACACACCTACAATTCATTACACAATTACCATAATTAATTATCCATTAAATATTCAAAATGTATTAACAGCCAATTAATATTCCATCAATTAGACACAAATTACTTCCCACCCTTAACACTTATAAACACCTAAGATTAATTACACAATTACCATAATTAATTACCAATTAATTAAAATTAATCATTAGCCAACTATTAATCCATTAATGAAAAATGAATTACTTCCCACTGAAAAGACATACTCACTGCTGGAAGAAGAGACCCTGGTGGTAGCATGGGCATTTGAACACTTCCACATGTTCCTTTATGGCAACAGATTCCCTCACCAGGCAATTCACCAACCAGATTGTCTCTTCCCTTACTCCACCAACCCCATGACCCACTCCCAATATTAACATTCTTTTACTTTCAGAGCTCACTAAATCCCTCAGCCTAGCACCCTCATCTGTGGGTCTTCCTTATCTCATTTCCTCTCAAGCCACTTTCCCCCCTCACCTTGCTCTTGTCCCTTTCCTACCCTGCCCTAAACTCTCTCTCACCCACACCCACACTGCCACCTTTCCCTATGCCCTAATCTCACAAGACAGAAAAAAACTTTACCCCTACCAGTTTTCTTATCTTAAACTTTCTAACAATACCCCTTCTCCAACCCCTTGTCCCCTCACCCTTCCCTATCCCCACATTCCAATATATCTCCCTCAAGGATCTGATATTAACCAGCCAACCTACCCCTCTTTCACGAAATTACCCCACCACCTCTCCCTCCACCTTGATCCCTCTATTATTCTGGTCTCTTCCTATGATCCCCCATCAGTTTTCCTTCCTCATTGAAAGCCTATTGCGAGACCTGTTCTGGAAGTACAACACAACACAAGCCCCTACCCTCTCCTGAACCTCAAATACATCCTCTTATGGAACTCCTGTCCTTTTTATCATACTTCATGAAAATCCAAATTCTTAAACAAGCATTCTATCTGTTTAGTAACTTGCACACAATTTATAAATGTTGCGTACAACAACCTCAATTGCTCCTCAGAATAATATACCACATCAGTATCCCCAAGGACGATCGCTCACCTAGACCCTAATGGGTGTATTGTCTCCTCAATGAAAATCACCTATGCCATCTCATTGGAATTTACAAAAACACAAAGCTATCTAAGACTTATGTAATCGGATAACAACTACAAAAACGGGGGCCAAGCTAGGTACCTGGCGCTGCGTCCTCTGTCTCATAGGCCAGAATCTAATAGATGCTTTCCGGCATCCCAGCACCATCCATGCCGGCAGTTACCTGTGCCCTCTCTCATTTCTTCTCACCTGACATGGTGCAGCAGGCTGAACACCGACAATGGGGGCCTGGGGTGCACTGCCAACCTGTACTTGCTGCAGTGCAACCGATACTGTAAACACTCAGGTGCCCCAGGTACCACTAGTCCTGTTCACTTGGTGGGGTTTCCAGGCAACCCACTACTAGGCCTACAATCGTGGTCTTCCTCCTCTGCCACTTTGCCTTCTTCCCAACATGTTGAAACCTTCCAGGTAGCTCTTGTTAATGGAGGCGGTTACTGGGAAATGGAACAAGTCTGGGAAAGATACAGACCAGTCACCGGACTCTGCCTTGGACGTTATCCTGAGGGAACTCGGAAGGCTTAAGAGTCAATACCACCCTTTCGGAAGTGGCAGAAAATACTTCCAAAACCTCAGCAGACAAACAAAGTATCCACCAGGATATTGCCTCCTTCAATGCTATCTATCTATGGCTGAATATTGATTTGACCACATCAATAAAAAGTTAGCAGCCTCAATAGACTGAGAACAGGATCATTGGCACCTCCAAAAGAAGCTTGTAGGATTTGAGGGCTTGTTCAGCAGGGACAACTTCCCAATCTCAGGGATGCTGGCAAAGATGCAAGGATATGACACCATGGGCTTTCTGGCCTGATTTCTACCAGCAATCACCAAACTGACCTTTCATTTACATCTGGAGTTTCAAAGGGTACATAGGATACAACAGCGCCCACAAACACTTAGCGATGGCCCAAGCCAGATTACCACATGGTTCCTCAGACACCAACACGCCAGGCAGGTGATTCTGGCGGAGAATAAGAATGGCCCTTTACTGTCTGATGGGAATAAGATATTCATATTACAGACTTTCCTCCAGAAACCCAGGGCACCTACATAAGATTTCTTGAGCTGTGTCCACACCTCAAACAACTCACCATTTACTATGGGCTCCTGGTTCCAGAGGTAATGCTAATCACCCATGCCAACAAGGCGACAGAGTTCCATGGCCCCAGCCAACAGAAGGGTGATTTGAGCATGGGCTCATCAACTGACATGGAACTGGGAAATGCCACTGGCCACATGACTTAATCAAGCCCTGAATGAGCAAGCAGGCCCTTTGGGGACCCCATTTGATAAATGACAGTGGCTGGAGGAAGTCACTAGGTAGTGGTCTGTAGGTCCCAAGCCTCACTACACACGCAAACAACCCCTAACAAGAACAAGTCCCAATCCCCCTAGAAGGCAGCTTTTCCTGCGGATGCTGCACCTTGCCCATGAAACACTGCTGCAGCTGCTCAGGATGCCATGCCACGTATCATCACACACACACACTGGAGACCACAGGCACTCAGTTAGCCACACATTCTTCACCTTCACCCATTACCTACACTGATATGCTGCTGCCACTCTAGCCCTCCACTTACACTGCACATCTGATGGACCTTGGTGGCTGCACCCTAACACCTAGGTCATCCCCTCCGCCGACCATATGTAATATTTATTTCACAGACCGCATGTCGCACCATTCCTAGGCCTGTCCCACACTTTCTACCCCATCAGTTCCCTCTGATTTTATTGGCTTAATGCCCACTCGCCCCCTGGACAAGTAACAGACAGTGCCTCTCAAGGGGCCATTGCACAGAGGCACCTTCTACAGTGATATGGCTGAATGTAAATGGTCTCACCCACTACACAAAGTGACAGAAGATTTTTAGTTCTACTAAATCATTGAGACCAACATTGCTCTCCTACAGGAGAGTCATCTCTCTGAAACAGAAAGTCAAAAGCTCTGGTAGAAATCGGTGTAGGGGTATTACCATGCTTGTAACATTGATCCAGAGATGGGAGAAGCTTACACCGACAAACTTTTACGGTAAAGATGGTGTCTACACATTATTGGACAAGCAGCCTTCGTCAAAACCCCCAAGGTCTGACGAGACTCACATGACCATATCATACTCATTAAAGTCTCCATACACAACCAAGTGCTCCTTATAGGCTTCATATATGCCAAGCCCACTCCAAGAATGCCAACTAAGCTGCCCTAGTACGGATCCTTCACCAGCAACCCAAAATGAAACTTCTCCTTGGAAGAGGGCCTTTTTTGTGACCTAGAATCAGACTTCTCTTTGACTGATACCTGGAGGCTGCTTCAAACAACTACAAGGTGCTATACTTATACCTCCTGTGTGAACTGCACCCAGACTTGAATAAACTAATTTATGTTATTGTTCCACTACTCGGTCATCTGGTAGATGCCAATATAGCCCCCTCTGGGGTCTCAGAACATGATGCAATCCAACTCTGGTTAAATTTGGGCATGCTGTGCTCTCCACCTTCCTGCTGGAGACTAAACCTCTCTACTACAAGACTCCTGCAGACAGGGAAAGATTGCACTCCTATCTCTACACCTACTTGCACCTCAGTGAAAGGTCAATTGGGTATCCTAGGGGTGGCCGGAAAAGTCTTGGTAAGGGGGGACTTGGTGTGTGACACCTCCCAGTGGAAACATGAGGTCGCACACAAACAAGGCCGAATTGAATGCACCTCTATCAGAGTCTATATTACTCTCGCTCCCATTCACATTCCACGTATGAACTCTTCTGCAAGACAAATATGAACACAATCCACACGGAAAATGCACTGTTTTGCCTTAAACAGCAACACTATGAGTGTAGCAATAAGGTGGTTCGTCTTTTGGCACTACAATGAATGAATGAATAAAATATTTAATAAAGCGCGCGATGGCCAAGCGGCTTCCTGGCGCTGGGGACCTGATCAGAAACTCGGCAGAGGGGACCCAGGAAAGATTTAAGAGGGAAATGCCTGAAGGAAGAGGAAGGTTTTAAGGGCTTTGCGAAAGTGGGAGTAGATGGGAATGGAGCGAATAGAGAGAGGAAGGCTATTCCAAAACTGGGGGGCAAGGACTGAGAATCGGGTTCCCCCGGTTCTGGATTTGCGGAAACGAGGGGTGTGAAGAAGAGAGAGAGAGGAAGAACGGAGGGTGCGGACAGGGGCATGGGAAGAGACAAGAGAGTTGATGAACAGGGGTGCGGAGCGAGAGTGAGCCAAGAATGCTAGACAGGCCAGTTTGAAAAAGGATCTGAGACGAACAGGGAGCCAGTGAAGTGATTTAAGAGCCGGGGTGATATGAGAGGATTTGGGGAGGGAGAGAATGAGACGAGCGGCTTGGTTTTGAATGGCCTGTAGGCGGCGAGATTCGTAAGCAGGTATGCCCACATACAAGCCATTCCCGTAGTCAAGGCGAGAGATGACGAGGGCCATGACTATGGATTTGAGAGCATCAGAGGAGAAGAAGCGGGAGATTTTCCGGATTAAACGGAGAGAAAGAAAGCAGGAGGACACAACCGAGCTGATCTGACTGTGCATGGATAAGTCATGACTGACTTTGATGCCAAGAGTGCGGACAGAAGAAGAGGGAACAGGGGGGGGACCAAAAGAGAGGGGCCAATGTGCGGGAGTCCAGGGGTTAGAAGAGCCACCGGTGAGAACAAGTTCGGTTTTATCTGGATTGAGCTTCAGTTGGTTAGCGCACATCCAGTCAGAAATGAAAACTAAAGTGGAACAGAACTTGGGAAGAGAGTCAGGGGAGGAAGAAAGATCGAAGACGAGCTGAAGGTCATCTGCGTAGTTATACACAGAGACCCCCAGCTCAAGAAGAGAAGTGATGAGGGGGTGAATATAGAGATTGAAGAGGAGAGGGGAGAGAGAAGAGCCTTGGGGAACTCCACAAGTGACAGGACGGGGAGGAGCGGAAAAACCGGAGAGATGAACTGCCTGGGACCTATCCTGAAGGAAGGACGCCAGCCAGGAAAAGGCCACGCCCCGAATGCCCGCTGCGCTGACACGGTCGAGAAGGATGGCATGGTCGACCGTGTCAAACGCAGCGGACAAATCGAGAAGGACCAGAGCCTGGGGGAGATTGGAGTCAGCCTTCCCCTTAAGCTCATCCAAGACTGCGAGGACCACCATCTCCGTGGAGTGGCCCGGGCGAAATCCTGCCTGATGGGATGCAAGGAGGCTGTTCTCCTCAATGTAAGAGGAGAGGCAAGAAGTGACATGAGCCTCGAGGATCTTGCCCAGGTAGGGAAGGAGAGAGATGGGACGGAAATTGGAGGGAAGAGAGGGATCTAAACCAGTTTTCTTTAAAATCGGAAGGACTATGGCAGATTTGAAAGAGGAGGGGACAGATCCAAGAGCCAGAGAGGAGTTAAGGAGGGCAAGAGGAGGTCCAGAGCAAGTGGTGAAGAGGGTTTTAAGGATGCGTGCTGGCGCGCAATCCAAGGGGGAACCGGACTTGATTTTGATCAGTAGATTTAGAAATAGTTCAGTAGAAAGAGGAGGGAAAGAGGAGAAAGAGAAGGGAGGATAGATGGGAAGACAGGTGGGGCGGGGTTGTGGCAGTGTGGGAATGTTAGCTTTGATCTTAACGATCTTATCAATAAAAAAATCGTTAAGTGAAGAACAGAGGGACTGTGAGGGAACCGGACTGGGGGTGGAGCGATCAGAGGTGGCAAGATTGTAGACCAGAGAGAAGATTTCACGGGATTTGTTATTCGCGAGAGCTACTCTCTCAGAGAAATAGGCGGTTTTTGCCGCCAGGATCGCATTTTTATATTCAGCAAGGAGTGATTTGTATTTGGCGCGCAACAAGGGGCAATAGTTCCGTCTCCAGTGGCGTTCCGACCGCCTTAGGTCGAGTTTAAGAGTTTTAAGTTCTGGAGAGAACCATTTGTGCGCGTCATGAGGACGCATCGCCTTGACCTTTTTAAGCGGAGCGACAAGGTCGCAGGAGGAGGAAAGCCATGTGCCAATGGCATTGACCTGAGAATCAAGAGAAAGATTGGTGAGGGTAGGGACAGATGAAGCCAAAGTGAGCGAGAGAGAGTCAAGGTCCGTTCGATTCCAATTGCGGGCTGAGATGTTCTTAGGGAGGGGAGGCTTGTCAACCACTCCCAGGAGGATGGCAAAAGAGATGGAAAAATGATCCGACCAGACGCAAGGGGAAACAAGAGGGGGTGAAACAATAGGGCGAGAGGACCAGATTTGGTCCAAGATGTGACCCTGGACATGAGTGGGAACTGAGATATGAGAAGTGAAATTTAGGCATTGGAGAGTGCCTGAGAAATCTTTCGAGGGAAGGTCTTCCCTGGGGTCGCCCGGCCAATAATTAAAGTCGCCGAGCAATAGGACGGAAGAATTATTGACCACAAGGGTGGCCATAAGGTCCTGAATGGAGGCTACAAAAGAGGGCATAGATTGAGGAGGACGGTACACAAGGACAACAGTGAGGGGGACAGGTAGATTGAGAGAGCGGGCCACTAGGTAGTCCACATTAGAGATAGGGGGGTAATTAAGAAGTTGAAATTTAAGGGTTGACCGAATGATCATCGCCACCCCTCCCCCCACCTTGCCGTCCGGACGATCAGCCCGGAGGGCATAATAGGAGTCGGGAAGAATGGCTAAGAGGTCGGGAAGGGAGTCAGCGGTGAACCAAGTTTCGGTCAAAAAAAGGAAGTCTGGGGAGTCGGAGGTAAGAAGATTAAAGAGAGCCGTCTGATGTTTGGCCGCTGAGCGGGTGTTAAGCAGTATGGCAGAAGCGGCGGCAGCGGCAGAGGCAGAGAGGGAGGTGGAAAAGGAGGCAGAGGGGGGATCAGTAGCTAGGGGGGAAGTGCTATTGGGGCTAGAAAGAAGCGGAGTCAAGTGAGGGGAAGGAGGGACGAGAATACCAAGTGTGTCAAGGTGGCGCAAGAGTGGGGGTGAAAGTGGGGAAACAGCATTGAAAGCTAGGAGTTGTGCGGAGGTATAAGCTAAAGAAAGGGCAGGGGGTGTGGCCCCTGGTCCCGGCCTGTCGCGGACGGGCGCAGACGGGCTTAACTTAGGCGCAACTTCGGCGCGCCTTCGACAGCAGGACCCCTCCCCCATCATACCAGCCATTCGGTGGAATAGTGGATGGTGATTGATAGCTTACAGTGATGTTCTCTCCTGTGGTTTCCTCCTTCCCCTTTAAACTATGTCATCCTCCCCTTCATTCCAAGTTCTGAGAACGCATTTTACCTGTAAGATTCTTCTTGTGGCAGTTACTTGTGGCTGTGCTTGGCTGAGGTTGTAATACACCCACTTTGCTACTCGACTACCTATCTACTCGTTTTATTGGCTTCTTCAACAACATTATACTGGCGACGAGGATGGGATAAGAAATAAAACAACCTCAACAGGACAACACAGAAGTTTTTCCCGTCCTACCTTCTCCTCCAGCGGCTGTCCGAATTTCTGTGAAGTGAAGCGAAGACTTCCCAGCGGCCGATTTCATACTAACATGTTGGTGAGGAGAGCGGGAGGTGTTTAACAAGGGATTTATTTAAAAAAAAAAAAGAAACTTTGCGTAGAGAAACGAAAGCCGTTTTAAGCTCGCGCTCTGCTTACGTTTGCACTCCGCACTCAATTTCTGTGACGTCAATCTGCGTTTCACGTGTGCGTTCCACACAATGGAAAGAACGCGCTAACTCAAAAGAGCAGTGACGCATTGTCTCATCAACGCTGCGTTTCAGGAGTTCTGCGCTGCGTGTCAACAGAACGCCCAAGGCATTATTTCTTCAACACTGCGCCTTAAGAATTCAGCATTCTGTGTAAACAGAACGTTATCTAAACCTGCACAATAAGCAAATAGAATTGCCTGTGTTCAATTGTCCTGTTAAAGTGACCTTAAAAAAAAAAAAAAAAAAAAAAAAAAAGGAAGAATAAGTAATAGAGTCTTCCCATTGTTTTTTTTCTGATGCATCTGTTCTACTCCAACACTGCAGAATATAACTAATGAACATGAATAATCAATCCACAGATGAAAAGGATTAAAACTTAAGGATACATACATATATAAAAAAAAAAAGGGGAGAGAAGGACTCACATTTAATTTAAAAAAAAAAAAAAAAAAAATATATATATTTTTATTCATCTTACTTGCTTTAATTCAAAATGCAAAATGTAACTCAACCTGCATTTTTTCTGACGAGTCCAGGCGAGCCTAATGTTAAATGGAAAAAATGGAAAAAAATATTCGCAAATTATGCCAGAGTTTGTGGAACCAACTTAAGTGCTGAAAGAAAGCACTCACTTCTACTACATTGTCTTGGTGGTGAAGGACAAGATGTTCTCGAACACTTACCTGATCTGTCGGCTGCTGAACAAAGAAATCTTAATGAATACGAAATAGCCATAGTTCAACTTGACAGACATTATTTACCAAGACTTAGCACCATCATGGAAAGATACCATTTTGGTTTGCGTGAACAAAAAAGGGATGAAACAGTAGAGGAATACGTATCTTCATTGAGAAAACTAGCTTCGTCATGCAACTTTGGACAGACACTGGATGAACGTATACGTGATCAGTTTGTTTTAAGATGTGCGCATGATGATATAAGAAAGGAACTCTGGCTAAAAGATGAACCTCCCTTAGATGAAGTCCTAACTATCGCAAGTAGAACACATGACGAGATGTGTTGGTGAACTAAAGAAAGAGAAAGAAAAACCATCCACTGTTGAATCTAAGGATGAAGTAAAAGTTGATGAGACTGTTTATCAATTAAAGAAAGTAGAAAATGTAATTAATGATGAAAAACACATTAGGACAACTAATCCTTCTTCCTCTTTCTCCGGAAACAGATTTTCTTGTTTTAGATGTGGTCAAATTAATCATTTGGCTAATTCACCTATGTGTCCTGCATTGAAAGTAACATGTAATGTATGTAATAAGAAGGGTCATTTTGCAAAACTGTGCAGGAGCAAAACGTATAATGGTGACAACTCAAGAAGGAGGTGGCCTCAACCTCAAGTGAGGTCAATTTGTTTTGAAGTTAAGGATGACAAATCTGATCATCCCTCTCATTTGGTTAGTGTGGAAGGCTCAATGATAAATTTAAAATTTGATTCTTGCTCAAAAATAACTATAATTGATGAAAAGTTGTATAATGAGCTATTTAAAGGCAAAGTTAAACTGTTTAAATGTGACATTTTACCATTGGGGTATAGCGAAAAACCCATTGGGATGGTGGGTTATTTCATGGCAGAGATAGAACTTGGTTCAAGAATCACTGTTGGTAAAGTCTACGTGTCAAAGAAAGGTGATGCACTTTTAGGTTGGTTACATCAACGCTATTTAGGTGTGACACTTGATCCAAATGCCACTCCCCAAGTCAGAATTCAAGAAATATCTAACCCTGTACGAAACAACAAGAGCGATGAAGAGTTATCTTTGTCTTTGGCTAAACAATTTCCAGGTGTTTTTAAAGAGGAGTTAGGCTGTCTGCGTGGTTACAAACACCATATTAAATTAAAAGCCAATGCTCTTCCGGTAGTGGCTAAAGTAAGGAGGATTCCCCTGGTAGAACAAGCAAAGGTACAAGAGGAACTTGACAAACTTGTGAAAAATGATATTATTGAACCCGTGGAGGCAACTGAGTGGCTTGCTCCTGTAGTTATCGCAAAGAAACCTACTGGCGAAATTCGTCTTTGCATTGATTTAAGGGCTCTAAATAGGGAGGTAGTTGTTGATAGGTTTCCCCTTCCTAACATAGATGAGATAGTCAGCACGTTAGAAGGTGCAAAGTATTTCACCACTCTCGATTTAGCTTCCGCTTACCATCAGGTTGAGCTAGACACTTCTTCGCAAGACCTTACCGCCTTTATTACACCAATGGGCACGTTTAGATTTAAGAGAATGCCCTTTGGCCTCGTCTCAGCTGCCTCGGTGTTCCAACGAATCATGGCCAAGATCTTAAGAGGGTTGTCAGGGGTTAAGTGCTATCAAGATGATTTGTTAATCTATGGAAGTAGTGTTCTTGAACATGATGGTCGTGTGTCAGATGTTTTGAAACGGTTAGATAGTGCTGGTATGACTTTGAAAAGAACCAAATGCAAATTTAGGGTTCAAGAGGTTAACTACCTAGGCCATTGTATCACTGGAGTTGGTGTCTTCCCAAAGAAAGAACTTGTTGAGTCTATAAGTAAAGTTAAAGAACCAACTTGTAAGGAAGAACTTCTCTCATTCTTAGGCATGGTAGAATTTTATGGGAAGTTCATTCCCAATTTTGCAAACAAAACACACAATTTGAGGAAGTTAACTGCAAAGAATGTTATATATGACTGGTCTCTGGAATGTAAGGATGAATTTGAGTGTATTAAGAAAGAGTTGAGCAAGGCCCCTTCTCTTCATGCGTTTGTTCCGGGACTACCCACTGTGATGTTCACTGATGCTAGTGATAAAGGCCTAGGTGCCATTTTGGTCCAGAAGAGGGATGGTAAAGATTACCTCATTTGTTGTTCTTCCCGTTGCCTTAGAGGGTCGGAGTCTAATTACTCCGTAATAGAGAAGGAATCTCTTGCTATATTCTGGGCCTTGAGAAAGTTCAAGAATCTTATTTGGGGAACAAAAGTGTGTGTACTATCTGATCACAAGCCTTTGAAAGAAGTTTTTTCAAAGAAAGGTCTAGATGCCATTTCCTCCAGAATCAGGAAATGGATTGTTTCTCTACAGGAATTTGAGTTTGAAGTTGATTATATTCCTGGTATTGCTAACAGATCGGCTGATTGTTTGTCTAGATTGGTTGACTGTGAGAATGATGACCAGGATGACCTTTGTGAACCGGATGAGTGTACTAATGTCTGTGAAATTACTGATGGTGCAATTGATGAAACTGAATGGAGGTTGGAGTTGGGAAAAGATGATGAAATTTCGCAAGTAATTCTTGCTTTGATGAGTAAATCTCGTCTATCTAAACCATGGTGTTTGGTTTCAGATGAGCTCTCCGTAAATGATGGTTTGTTGACTCGAGGCACTAAACTTGTTCCTCCATCTTCTCTTAGAGGAAAGTTGTTGTCTCTTGCTCATTGTGGTCACATGAGGATTGTGAAAACCAAAGAGTTTCTGCGTATGCAATTTTGGTGGCCAGGTATGGATCTTGATATTGAAAGAATGGTTAGAGAATGTTCTGAGTGTTGTTCTAGCGATAAGATTCTTAAAACCAAACAAATGCCCATGGTAAAAAGAGCCTTGCCTGGTCATCCTTGGGATGAGGTTGCCATTGACATCCTGGGTCCTTTATCTGGTGTTTCTGATACTCCTTACCTCATCGTACTTATTGATCTCTACTCTAGATGGATTGAGGTTTCTGCTGTCAGGGATATCACTTCTAATACCATCATTAAGTTCTTGGAACCTCTGTTTTATAAGGAAGGTTTCCCGAATAGTATTCTGTCCGATAATGGTCCCCAGTTCTGTTCCTCTATTTTTGTTGATTTTCTAAAAAGATGTGGTGTTACCCATAAGAGATGTTCACTCTATCATCCAGAGACTAATGGTGCTGTAGAGAGGGTCAATAAAACACTAAAAGAGTCAATCCAACTTGCTCGTGCTTCAGGTCTAAATTGGAAAACCACTCTCCAGGACAGGATAAATACATATCGCTTTGTTCCCCATTCCACTACTGGGAGGTCTCCATTTGAACTGTTCAAAGGGAGGATTCCCAATACTTTGTTGTGTCCAGGGTGGATGTGTTTAAACAAAGGCCTGGTGAACAATGACTTAGGTGATTGGAGAGAAAGGGAGTTATCCAAGCAGGACGCTCGCAAATCTTACTTTGATAAAAGGAAGAGCGTAAATTTTCAAGATGTCAAAATTGGTGATTTAGTAAAAATAAAGACTCCTGTAGGACGCAAACCATGGTCTAAATATACCAATGTTAGATCTGTTATTAAAGTGTTCAAAAATGCTGTTAAGACTGATGATGGGAGAATCTGGAACAAGAGTCGTGTTGTAGTTGTTAATCCTAATTTGTCTGTTGACACAACTCAAAATGGTATGGGCTTGTGCAATAATTCATCCCTTTTTTCCAACTCTTCGTTTGACAGGTTGTCGTCTTCTTCTTCTTTAAGAAGTCAAAGGATTCGTAGTGCACCCTACTACTTGAAGGATTACGTTTAAGTTGTTTTTCTTTTGTTTATTTCTCTTTACTTGTTTTATTATAGAAGGGAGATGTGTGATGTTTTTTTTTAATTTTTTTTGTAAAGGAAGGGAGATGTGTGATGTTCTCTCCTGTGGTTTCCTCCTTCCCCTTTAAACTATGTCATCCTCCCCTTCATTCCAAGTTCTGAGAACGCATTTTACCTGTAAGATTCTTCTTGTGGCAGTTACTTGTGGCTGTGCTTGGCTGAGGTTGTAATAAACCCACTTTGCTACTCGACTACCTATCTACTCGTTTTATTGGCTTCTTCAACAACATTATACTTACCGTATGGCAAAGCCCCGGGACTGGAAGGCTATCCATCTTTGTGCAGAGTCATGCCAGCCTCACCAACAGGCAAAATATCTCTCTTAAGACGTGGTTATGTTCCCAAATACTAAAATATCAACTTAGAAACAAACTACATTTCAGGTGTCTTTTAAAATTCCACTCATCATGTGCTAGAAAACACTAACAGCAGATGCCAAACTGAAGAGTAACCTCTTAAATTGAAACATTCCCTCTGGTGTGATGAACAGTGGCAAGAATTTAGATTTGAGATGCAGTTGAATTTGGTGATAGACATTTTTCAAATCGAGTTCTGTAAACTACTTTCCCCCATATAGTAACAACACCATTTTGTTGATGTTTGGCAAGGGATAAGATTCCAATACTACATTTTAATGAAGGCTGCCATCAGCTTTTTTGGTATTACAATTGGAGATAACCATTCAGATGCCTCTGTGTGCTCAATAACATCATCCCTTACCATTTGTTCTAGTATTGTCTTTACTTCCTTCCTAACTTTGTGTCTTTTCCTTTCTTTAACATTATTTACTGCATATAGGGCCATATGTATCAAGCCTTTTTCCCGTTTGCAAATGGGCAGATTCTCAGAATCGGCCAGTTTGCGAATTGGAAAAAGCCTTTTAGGATGTATCATCCCAAAAGGCCATCGCAAAATAGAGAATTGCAAAACATGCGATTCTCTATTTTGCGAATGCAATTAAGGAATTGCAAATTGCGATTCCTTAAATGCAATTCTGGAAGCTCCAGAAATTTACTATTTGGCCTAAGGAATTGCAAATTACCACCATCTTCAAGTTAGTGGCAATTTTAAAAAAAATTTAAAGTGCCATATGTTGCACATACTGTGAGCAAAATGTACACACATGCATATTTCAGGGGTGCAACAGGGTGTTTTTTTGGCACCCTTGCAACCTTGAAATTTCATTCTCAATTTGCGATTCTCTAATTGGTAATCGCAAATTGAGAATGTCTTCCCATTCATTCCTATGGGCATGCTAGCCAATAGGAATGAATGGGGAGGTATTCCTTATTTGCGAATCTCAATTTGCGATTCGCAAATAAGGAATATGTAGGATTCGCAAAATTTTTAGCAATCCCTCCATACATTGCATTTTGCGATTCTCTAATTGCAATTTGCAAAAAATCGCAATTTGAGAATCGCAAAACTCTTTTTGATACATATGGCCCTTACACTGTGCCTAGATCACTTACACTGTGCCTAGATCACTTTGATAAACAAACTGAAAGTCATTGAGAGCTTCATCCAAACTAGCATTAGTAACCACCATAATCTGGTCCTGTGCCCTTGAGTTGATTATTATACTCAAATCGTACTGATACACCCATCCTACAATTGGTGGCATGACTGAGCCACATACACCTTTCCTTTCACACTGCTGTCTCTGAATTTTGCTTTCGCCCACCTATAGCCTATCACATCAATGAAACTTCCTTGGTAACCACGTGGGTTTCTATCTTTTTTCAATTAATATTTTTATTGGCATTTTGTAAATAACAAAACATGGTTTTAATAATAACATTTTCAGTGGTGCAAACATGTTGTTTCTTTACGGTACTTATCAAGCAAGCAACAATCAGTTTATCAGCTAGATTACACAGTCCATTGGGAGACAACAGAAGGTATTGGCGCTGTACATATCATTTTGTATTAGTTACATCAATCACTTATATCCAACTGTAAGTCCATACGTGGGGGCTCACAGATATGTCCACGATAAGCGTTCCACCTGCCCCATATTCAAGTGCATTTCTTGGGGCATCCTCTATAGATGTATACCGACTTTTCAACTACCATTATACTGACCATGTCGCGACACCATTGGGAAAGGGCAGGGGCTTGTCTGGTTCTCCAGCGTTGAGCTAAGTTTCGCTTTGCCACTGTCATACCGATTGTCACCTATTCCTGAGTCATGTGATTGAGGTCTGTGGGCTCCCAAATGTTTAGAATGCATCTCTTTGGTTCTGGTAGAACCGTGATTTCCGTGACTAGTGAGACTGTACGCATAACCGCCCCCCAGTACCTTACTATCTTCAGACATTGCCAGATCATATGGAAGAATGTGCCTGATTGACCACATTGACGGAGGCAGAATGGTGTGTCCGATCTATGTGTAGTATGTACGATGTATAATTTTTAGTTGTACTAATTTGAATTCAGAAGATATCGCCACGTCCTGGGGGACACAAGTGCCTCCTGCCAGTCTGTATCATCTAAGTCGACTAGTTCTGATTCCCACTTTGCCTTTAGGGCTGTTACGGTGTCTGGTTGGTTATTTATTATTTTCCAATATGTGTGGGAGATGGCCTTTTTTGCCAGATGGTCCGTCAGGAGTCTATCCTCCCAGGATGATGCTTCCGTGAGTTGTGCGCCTGGTGTGATCTTCTCAGTGAGTGCGTGCCTTATCTGTATATAACGGAACATTTACTTTTGTGCTAGACCGTAAGTTTGTTGTAGTTGGGCAAATGAGATTACTTCACCTTTCTTCCACATGTCTCCTACCTTCGAGATGCCTATCAGATACCATTGTTTAAAGCCTTTAGTGTTCCGCAGCATGCCTAGTTTCTTCGTGTCCCATAGCGGCGTGGCTTGTGTTATGACCCATTCCCAGCCAGTGCTCGCTGCGCCTCGAACCAAACCTATATAGTTTGTGCTGTTGGGCCCGTGAGGGCGGTCCATTTGACCTTATTATAGAGTGTTCCCATAATCCCATGAGGCTCCAACAGGCGTCTGTCCATGAGGTATGCAGGGTCTTCTTGAGGTGCATGAAGCCATTGATTAATGACAGTTAGTTGTGAGGCCCAGTAGTAGATTTTTATATTGGGGAGGCTAATACCTCCATCATACCAACTCTGTACTAGTTTATTTGTCGCAATACGGGTCGCCTTTCCGTCCCACAGTAGGACGGTCACTTCAGCGTTCATTGCTGTGAAATATGACGAGGGGACTGGAAACGGTGTATTCTGGAGAGCATATAAAAATCTGGAGAAAGCCATCATTTTAAAGAGGTTTGTCCTTCTCTGGAGTGTGAGTGGTAGGGAGTGGTAGGGAGCACCAGTGTTTGACATCATGTCTGAATCTCATTAGTGGCTGTGTGAGGTTCTCAGCTGTGAACCGTGTGTTGTCGTGTGTTACGTAATTCCCCAAATATTTGAAGCCTCTGCTTGTAATTTGAATTTCGCAACCTCTTGGGAGTCGTGGTAGGGGATCGTGTAGTAAATATAGGAGCGATTTCCCCCAATTTTTTGGTGTACCCAGAGCCCCACCCATAGGAGGCAAAGATATCTAGCAAACAGTTAATGGAGCGCGCCGGGGTTGTGAGATACAACAATACATCATCCGCATGGAGAGAAATGTGGTCTTCCTATCCATGCGCCCATTTCATGCCACGAATATCCACGCCGCCAAGGGCTCCAGCACTAACGCAAAGAGGAGCGAGGATAGGGGGCACCTTTGCTTTGTCCCTCTGCCCAGGGGGAAGTCAGTTGAGATATGGACATTTACAGCAACATGTGCTGAGGGCTGCGTGTACAACAACTGTATTCAAGCGCAGAACTTGGGACCGAAACCCATATGTTGGAGGACCGCGAAGAGGAAAGGCCATTCAACGAGGTCAAAAGCCACACGTGCATCTAGTGATAGGATAACTGCGTCTTCCTCAACAGTGGACTTACGCGCAATGACGCTGTGTAGTCTTCTTAAATTAAGTGCAGTGTTGCGATTGGGCATAAAGCCGGATTGATCCGGGTGAATGAATGTGGTGAGATAGGGTTGCAGTCTCATGGCTAAAACCTTCGCTAGTATTTTGGGTTCTGCATTTATGAGAGAGATCGGCCTCTAGGACATGCAGGTCTGTGGCGGTTGGCCTGGTTTGTGAATTGTCACTATCGTTGCAAGGCGTTGGTCACTCGGTAGGATCCCTTTCTCTAAGCAATCAATGTACATACTAAGTAAGTGTGGTACCAGTTGAGACCAGGCCTTCTTGAAAAAATCCACCGGAACCCCATTGGGCCCCACAGCCTTGCCTGTGTGTAGTGCGCCAATTGCTAGGGCAATTTCGTCGGAGGACAAATCACCGTCAAGAGCTTCAGACGTGTCCGGGGACAATGTAGGCATCTTTATGTCTCTAAGAAAATCGAGATTCTCTAAGACAGTGTTGGTGGCTTTGGGCATGTATATTTTTTCGTAATGGGCTGCAAATGCCTCTGCTATTTGGTGAGGCTCTGTCATAGTAGTGCCATCTTCAAATTAGATCTGCGCAACCCATTTACTAGCTAGTTATCATTTATCAAGCCATGCTAAAAGCTTGCCTGCCTTATCACCTAGTTCATAAACCGTATGCTGCGTTTTGGTGAGTATGGCTTTAGCTTCCTGCCACGTGTAAGCCTTGTATTCTTGCTGTGGTAAGTGTACCTTATGTTGTGACTCCTCACTCGCGTCTGCAGCATGATTGGCCTCTGCCTGGGACACCCCCTGCTCTAAGATGTATATCTGTTGTCCCTGAGTTTGCTTGTGTCCCGTGATCAGGGAGATGGCCTGCCCAAGGAGCCCAGTTTTATACGCTTCCCACAACATCAAAGGGGACGAGACTGAGGATTGTTTTTCAGTGCTCGGTTGCCTGTAGGAGGCCCTTCCCAGCCTTCTAGTTTTTGAGGTAGCCAGGATAAATCGGAAAAAAACGGTGTCTAACCGGAGAGGTGGACGTGTATGTAAGGATCACCGGAGAGTGATCCGAGATGCCCTGGGTAAATGTGAGATCTCCGAGACTCGTTCTAAACCGTCAGCTAGTGTAAATACGTAGTCCAACCTGTGAACTGTCGGTCCATTGGATACCTGGTCTGCCATACATCCACGAGGCCGAGGGTCTCGATAAATTCTACTAATCTGAGGTGTGCGCTATTGGGGTATCTAGGTGGTTTTCAATCAATGGATGGGTCCATTGTCGAGTTGAAATCTCCCCCTATTATTAAGTCACCTTGTGGGAGCAATATAGAAACATTCCCAGAGCTGGAAAGGTCGCTTGGTGTAGTGCTGGAGGGATGTAGACTGTCACCAAAGTATAAGGTCACCCCTTCCATTGGCATGTTATCGCCGCAAATTGTCCAAAATCATCCGTCCAGGACCCGGTCACTATCAGTGGGAAGCGTTTATTAACTAAAATCCCCCCTCACGAGAACCTGACGTAAAGGCGGAGTGTGCAATCATTTTCAAACTCCACCTATCTGGAGCCTTATAGGCTGAGCCCATCAGTTGTGATTCCTGCAGCAATACTACGTTTGAGGTATTGGAGAACCAGTCCTCATTTTATTTTGTCTCTGAGACCATTCACATTCCAGGGCAACACCTTAAAGGGAAGATTTGATGTCTGGGCAGTCTGTGTCTGTGCCTCTAGAACGTCAGATGTCATGCGGTTTAGGTTGGATTCCATCTACGTCAGGGTGAGAAACTTTTCTGTGATGCGTCTAGGATAGTGGTATTATGTATACACTCAGATAACGTGTAATAGATCAATACCAAACTGAGAAATGTCCCATAAAACTATACCCATTCCCCCACCCCCCTCCCTGCCTCCCTGCACTGCGGACTTAAAAATACCCACCACCCCAACTTAGCAGAGTGCTTTTTTCTCATTACATGTACTTGCGTAAGGGAGGGAGTTGCTCATTACCCTCCATCGGGTTCCCCAGTAATCATAGTTCACTGCGATCATAGTGCCTCATTCAGTGTCCCGGTGTCAACGGCAAGAGTCTATGTTGGCACCAGGCAGGATCTTCAGCGTAGATTGCGGCAAGTCTCGTATGGTAGGGCCTCTAGAGTCAGTCTGAGTTTTCCAGGTGTTCTGTAGTTGTCAGCTGTTGTTGTTTAGGTCCCTGCCTCTTAGGGCCTCCGGCAGGCCGCCAGCCTTCCAGCCAGTCGGCCGCCACAGACGGTGTTTCAAAGAACCATGTTTTACCCTCTGCCTCCGCTCTTAATTTTGCCAGGTATAACATTGCATATTTGAGTTCTCTGTTCCTGAGTTCTTTGTTGATGTCCAGAAAATTGCGGCATTGTTTGGTCACTGTCACTGTGTAATGAGGGAACATGGACACCGTGCCGTTGTCCACATGGATAGGGGGTGCTATGCATGCTGCCTGTAGAATAATGTCTCGGTCTCGGAAGTTAAACATGCAAGCCAAAATCAGTCTGTGGGAGCCCCCAGCCGGGTCCTACCCCCTGGCACCCTGTGAGCTTGTTCCACTGAGAAGAAGCTGGAGAGTCCACGTGGCTGAGTCGGGTTTTGATGAGGTCCTCCACGAAGAGGTCCAGGGCCGGTCCTTTTATGCTCTCTGGAACTCCAACTAGGCGTATGTTGCTCCTCCGTGAGCGCCCTTCCGGTCATCCAGTTTATCAGCCATCTGTTTCTGCGCCAGTTCTAGCTTTTGGATTTGTCTCTGCAGCGCTGCCGTGTCCGTGGAGAGCTCCATTGTACTCAACTTTAGTGAGCCGAGTGCTCTTTTTTGAGACGTCCACACGGAGCAGTGTAATATTTGTGGAGATCGTTCCTATTGATGCTTGCATTTGATGCAGAGCAGCCATCACATCCTGAATAGTGACCTCCTTAGGTTGCTCACTTGGACGGTCTTTGTCGCTTGGTGCAGGCAATTGTTGTGCAGCTGTCTGGTGCTTTTGATAGGCATACTTCTCAAGCTTAGTTCTGAGCGTTGTGCGTTGTCCTCGGCCCCCCATGGTGTTTTAGGTCCAGTGGGTCACTCCGGCGGGGGATAGAGATGGGGAGTCGGTAATCACCGCTGCCTGCCATGGGGACAACGCCCACGCTCGGCCTTTTGGTTTTCCCGCTCACTGTAGTACTCCCCAGGTGGAGAGTGTGGCTGATTTCTACAGTTCTCCCTGGTGGACGCCACTGCCCACGCATCAGGGTGTCCCCTTAGTCTGAGCCAAGTAAAAGTGGTCGGTGCGGGCCTGCCTGTAGTCGGCACCCAGACGGGCACTTGCAGTCTATCAGGGGGCCGGAGTGTACGCAATGCTAAGCTGTGGTCGGCTTCATAAGGCTGCGGGGCAAACAACGCACTTTGCGGATAATTAAGCACGTTCATCCATCGTGCGTTCTGTCGCAGTTTTGTTTTTTGAGGGGCCTTCACTTCGCCACCATCCCAAAAGCATCCAGCAGAAAAGACCTCCCGCAATGCCTGCCTTGGGAGGTCTGGGTCGCCGCAATCTCCGTAGGGCTGCACTGGCGCCCGGAAGGCCCCGACTGCTCAGTGTCCAAGTAAGCTCACCTACGCCGCCTAACCGGTCTCTCATTGCCGCGGTCCGGTGTTCCATGCAGATTCAAGATGCTGCCATCGGATTTTTACACGCCGGTGCGTCCTTTTGCCATGCACTGCCTCTGGTAATTAGCCTGAGCCTGTAAGATCATTTAGCCAGCTCGGGGGATGTTGCGTTCCCCGCTGTAGCCGGCCTCGTGATCACGCGAGGTCCCGGCTTCACAGTCGCCACTGGGCCTCAGTTGCCCACCACGGCTCCGCTTCACTCTCAGGGGCCAGAGTTTCAGGAACCGTAGCGCAGGTGGGCCGTGGTTATATTACCTGGTTTGGGTGACTTTGATCGACAGATTAAGGTCAGGATTGTCTGGGGCAAACCCTTCAAGCGCGGATCTCCTCTAGGCTATGGCCATCTTCGGCGGCAGCAAGCCACGCTCCGTGGGTTTGTATCTTAGGAAGGAGTTCAAGCTCTGACCAAGTGTTTACAGACATGTATTTAGGAATTATGGTATAGAGGCAGCCAGAGTCCACCATCAAGTCAACTTTCTTTCCTTTGACAGTAAATGTTGCTTTCGCCCTGATCATTCTACAAGTGCTTTTCTTCTTGGGTATCTGCACTTAGGACTATCCTTGTGTGATTATCCAATTACCAAATCTACTGCCCACAAATCTGCTCCTTCCGTTGTAACATGGACGGGCAAATTGACCCCTGTTTCCACACGTTATGCATTCTTTACCAATTGCTTGGCAGTCATTCGATTCATGATTATGATGTAGACGGCCACACCACAGACCATTATGTTGCAGGTATTTTCTTGTTACGGTTTGTCATTATTTGCATCCTTTCTTTTCAGCCGAGTTCCCATTTGTCCATGGAAGTTGCATCTTGCTAACTGCATTTATTACAGAATTCTTGTCATATTCAGCCTCATTGGCCATTCTCACATCTTGTATTTTCAAACACTTAAATGTTGCATTTCTTTCATACAAACTTCTGATTCTTCAACAATCTTTGCTATTGGGATTTGAGTTAGGTAGCTTTGTGTCACAGACACACTTACAATTGAGGTGGTAGATGAAGCAGATAGCGCAAAGCAGTTTTGGCAGAAGTGGGGGGTTGTAATTGCAGTGTCTAAGCCTGTTCCTGTTTCCGTTTGTCTAGCCTCATAAATCATCCACAACTTTGTTATTATAATAAAGGCTCTGTAGTCCAGATGATGGTTCTTAAGTTTATTGGAACACAGGATTCATAAGTGTGTCCGGAGGCCGGCTGGGTTTCATCTGACTCCAGAAGCAGTGATCGAAACACAACATTCTATAAGCTGACATTCTGAGTCAGCTTAACGCTACATCACATAGCAGTGATAAAGTATGCAGAGTCGTAAGGCCAGCAAAAATGAAGTCAGCAAACTAGTAGGGTCGAAGGCAAAAAGTTAGGGGGAAAATCACACCAAGGATTCTAGGTCTTACAGATATCAAAGCACCACCTTAAGCTAAACACTGAAAAGCATAACTCATTCTTATATCACAGAAGAAAGCCAATCTATCTGTACAAGATTGGATGGAATTCTTCCTTGCCTTAGAGTGCCAACCCCACCATTGTTCAACATGCCAAGTCAATTGTCTTCACTCTTGACAGCCTACTCAACCTCTAGAATTATATTGCAGCAATGGCCAGCACCACCCACTTCCACCTAAGTATGCACTGGGGATCAGGCAGCTCATGCCAGAACATGAACCATAATCAGTTTTTTATGTGTTGGTTTTCTCCAGGCTTGACTATGGGGTCTCACTCTTTTTAGGCATTCCCAAAGTTCATTTAGGTTTGGTCAGATCAGTTCTACATGTTGTAGCCTGCTCTGTAACAGGGCACAAGATATATGACCACATCACTCCAATAATGCTTTCCCCCCAGTAGCTAACTGTATAGGCAAGAGCCCAATTTAAAACTACCTGCACCACACACAAGGCACTGCCCTAGTCTGTGTACCTGATTGAAAAATTGAAGCTTTTTGGCACAAAACAGTGTTCAAGAAATGCTCAATCCCTTCTCCTGGCCCCTACACCTTCCAACGAGAGCGATTGATAAACCAGTCATTCTCAGGTAGAGCCACAAGAAATGTCTTGTCTTGAAAAACTTTATTTCGGTCAGTGCGACCATAAAAGTATACTAACAATAAACAATGCATTACAATTCAGAATAGTTTAATTTCTTTTTAAAACAATACCCAGTCCTCTTTCCAGAAATATAGTTACATCACTTCTGCAATTCGAATAAAAAAGAGGGATCTGCACTGACACATGTCTAGGTCCAATAGGTTTGCTAAAATAGATGTATGGGGTGAATGCAAAACAAGAGGCAAAAATCTGGAAAGGCCAGCACCTGCTGAGACCCTTCAGTAGTGGCAATAAGGATACAATTAGTGCAAAACAATTCACAAAATAGTCATACAATGAAAATTCATTATAGTTACGTTGTAGCCATCATAAAAACAAGTAAAACAGACATATTGACCAATAAGAACTTGATTGATTTTAAAGTTAAAAATTATAAAAAAGTTTTAAAAAGTGAGTTGAAAAACCCCTAGAAGATCAGGTATAATGCTCTATTTGTTACCAGACAGGCATATGTACAACAGTCCAGCGCCTACGCCACATTGAGGTAAAGAATCGTGATACAGCAAAGACAACGGGCTTGCAGGTGTCATACTTTAAAACTCTAAATGCCTCTGTACAATGTATGAACCCTAGATTCCTACACAGTGGGACGAGCCAGTGCTTCCTTGCTGGTTTATGGGCAGGGCAGAAAAAGATTACATGAAGCTCTGACTCTTCCTCCCAATTGCAGGGTGGACATTCTCCCCGGCCCGCGTTTGACAATTTTCAGGAAAAAGCACGGAGCGGCAGGGTGCCTAGTCTGAACTGGACACACAATTTTCTTGCTAGGACTAAAAAGGTTTTTACAAACCCGAAATTGGCGATGCTGGGAACACCCAATGGCCGCACTTTCTAGGCAATGTTTATGCAATTCTAATATTGTTACGCTCAACCTCCCGCAGAGGCACCGCCCAATCTCTCTGCCACTCAACAATCAAACCAGTTTAGGAAGGAGCGTAATGGTAATCTAATGCAAATATGATAACTTAAATTCACAATGACATATGTTCACAAAAAGCGTCTTTTGAATATGTTCAATGATGTCTTTATTCTTTCAACTCTGTAGTTTTCATATGATTACAATACAAACTCAACAGCCAACGCGTTTCATCCCTTCATGGGACGTCCTCAGGGCTGTAAAGAAAAAAATAAAGAACAAAAAAATATCACAAGCATGTTCATCTCCTTCAAAATGTAGAACTATACAGCTCATTCCTATCCATATAATTGTTAAATAATAAGTAACGTGAGCAGAATACTTAGTCATTTCAGTGTACTAGATAAATTAAAAAAAAGTACCAATTACAAATACAGCAAGCTATTCCTTAACAGATTAATCAGCACTACTGCCTGCAGAGTACAACAAGTATTGCTACCTATTGAACATTCTAAAAATACATTAGGGCTATGTATTCCCTCCTACTTCTAATGGTTCTCTTCAACCTAGGTTCCTCTTGAGCTTCAAATTAATAAGAACTACCTTTCTAGTCTGCCGTCTAAATATTGAGTGATGGCTCACCTTCGATATGTGTGGTTACAGCCAATATGTCACTTTAGCAAGAATCCTATCTCTTCGCAGGTATTCTGAAGGCGACTCAAAATATTTTGTGAAGCAAATCTAAAATATAAAGATAAGTAAAAAATGGACTTAACAAACATATCAGGTACTTCCCAGGGAACTTTTCCTTTCATAACAATCGTTACCTGCGAAGAGATAGGATTCTTGCTAAAGTGACATATTGGCTGTAATCACACATATCGAAGGTGAGCCATCACTCAATATTTAGACGGCAGACTAGAAAGGTAGTTCTTATTAATTTGAAGCTCAAGAGGAATCTAGGTTGAAGAGAACCATTAGAAGTTGGAGGGAATACATAGCCCTAATGTATTTTTAGAATGTTCAATAGGTAGCAATACTTGTACTCTGCAGGCAGTAGTGCTGATTAATATGTTAAGGAATAGCTTGCTGTATTTGTAATTGATACGTTTTTTTTTATTTATCTAGTACACTGAAATGACTAAGTATTCTGCTCACGTTACTACATTTTGAAGGAGATGAACATGCTTGTGATATTTTTTTGTTCTTTATTTTTTTTCTTTACAGCCCTGAGGACGTCCCATTAAGGGACGAAACGCGTTGGCTGTTGAGTTTGTATTGTAATCATATGAAAACTACAGAGTTGAAAGAATAAAGACATCATTGAACATATTCAGAAGACTTTTTGTGAACATATGTCATTGTGAATTTAAGTTATCATATTTGCATTAGATTACAATTACGCTCCTTCCTAAACTGGTTTGATCATCTAAAAAGGGTTCAAACAGATACTCGTCCTTCAAGGATAAAAATGTAATCATCAGGTGTCCTGTGGACGGGCTCCCTTGCACCTCTGCTATCTTACTTATTAGGTAGGCTTTTGCTATTTCGGAACGGGACACTGCAGGACACACTTCCTCTAGGTTACTCCACAGGCTTGGTATTCCCAGCCTGCTACATTATTTTTTTATAAGGGTAAACCGGTGGTCAGTCAAAATATCGATTTTTAAATATCAATCTACTTTAATATCGAGGTTTTAATATCTTACGGAATAGTATTTTTTACCCCTACTCTATCCAACACTTTCCCTACTGTTGCACTCACTGGAGTGGAAATAGTAATTTTTACCCCTACGCTATCCAGTGCTTTCCATACTGTTGCAATCACTGGAGTGGGAATAGTAAAACATTTTCCCCTTTGCTATCCAGCGCTTTCCCTACTGTTGCACGCTCTGGAGTGGGAATAGTAAGTTTTTACCCCTACACTATCGAACGCTTTCCATCCTGTTGCACTCACTGGAGTGGGAATAGTAATTTTTACCCCTACGTCATCCAGCGCTTTCCCTACTGTTGCACTCTCTGGAGTGGGAATAGTAATTTTTACCCCTAGGCTATCCAGCGCTTTCCCTACTGTTGCACTCACTGGAGTGGGAATAGTACTTTTTACGGCTACTCTATCCAGCGCTTTCCCTACTGTTGCACTCACTGGAGTGGGAATAGTTATTTTTACCCCTACGCTATCCAGCGCTTTCCCTACTGTTGCACTCTCTGGAGTTGGAGTAGTAATTTGTACCCCTACACTATCCAGCAATTTCCCTACTGGTGCACTCTCTGGAGTTGAAATAGTAATTTTTACCCCTACGCTATCCAAAGCTTTCCCTACTGTTGCACTCACTGGAGTGAAAACAGTAATTTTTACCCCTACGCTAGTCAGCGTTTTCCCTACTATTGCACCATCTGGAGTGGGAATAGCAATTTTTTACCCTGACACTATCCAACGCTTTCCCTAATGTTGCAATATGCGGAGTAAGTATATATATTAATTTATATGTAGATGTTAATTTTAACATTTATTTGTATTAGTTTTTTAAACATGTTTTAATATTTATATCTATAATTTATTTTATTATATGTATTATTTACCTATTTTTACATTATTATTAAACCATTTAAAAAAACGATATTATTAACATCAATATTTTTGACAACGATATTTTCTTCCATATATTTTTGTACTTACCTTTACGTAGATAGGACTTCGATATTTTTGACTTGCATATTTCTGTGTCGATTTTTTTGTAGGACGGTTTTCTGTCTGTCGATATTTTGTTAGACATTCGGGTAAACCAAGGGATTTTTGCTGCTCCTGGGAAGCTCAATATCTCTTTTAATTCCGCTCTGTAAACTGCTAGTTCCTGTGTCACCCATAGTCTGCGCCAAAAGGTTAGGGGTCTGAGACCTATCTCTCCTCCAATTGGTCAAGTTCCTAGGTCCAGCCGTAGAGGAATGAGCGGGGTACTGGAGGGTAGACTCAAAATCTGTCTCATAAAACTGCTTTCTACTTTGCTCACGTATCCACAGCAACAGTGCCCCAATACTTCAGCTCCATACCTTGTCTCACCCCTGGCTTGCACCTTGTAGATCTCCACTAAAGGCCCAGCGAGTTTGGAGGAAGAGTTTCTCAATAGTTTAATAATTCCTCCAGTAGTCTGGGCTAACTTAAGCTTGGCTTTAGCAATTTGTGGGCCCCACTCCATGTTTTCTAAGGGTGGGCGTAGTTTGCGAAGTAGAGCTACGCGAAGTGCACTTGGCACTACGCGAACTTCACGTAGCACTACGGGAGCTGCGTAGTAGCATGTTCGCACTGTGCAAGATGCATTTTCAATGATTGCACAGTGTGAACAAGTATCCGGCACTGTGCAATCTTTGAAAACGGCATCTTGCACAGTGCGAGCTGTAGTTTTCTGCCGCTCGAGTAGATTTTTACTCGAGCGGCAGCTTTCTCAACGCGAACTGGTAGTTTCTCATCGCGAGCGGTCGGGAGCATGCACGACCACTCGCAATGAGAAACCTGACCTCCCCGCGTTGAGAGTCTAGCCGGGATGTCATTTTGCTTGCTAGCGGTCGCGAACATGACGTTGAGGACCGCGAACAAGCAAAAAATGACCGCTGCACCACGCTACGCTGCGCTACGCGTGTTCGCACTGTGCTACGTGCAGCTCGCGTAGTGCGAAGTTGCGCAAACTTCGCAAACTATGCGAGCGTAGCATAGTGCTTCGCCCAGGGTTAATGTTTTCTGTCAGGGTGACCCCTAGGTACTCAAAAACTGTCACCCTGTCCAACATGATGCCAGCTAGACTGTGGTTGGGGCACAGTGTATTAGGTGGATTGAAGACCATAAACTTTGTCTTCTGGGTATTGCTCTCCAACCCCCTGCTATTGCAAAAGATGACAAAGCTGTCCAAGACTCTCTGGATGCCCATAGAGGATTTCAACATTAGGAGGGTATCATCAGCAAACATCATTGGTGGTACCTACCAATTTTGGGGCAACATTATCCCTTACCTCAGTAAGTTGGGCTATCAATGCGTGGACACAGAGGCAAAACAGGGTTGGTGGGAGCACACAGCCCTGCCTTACTCCTCTATCAACTGGGAATGGTGTGGTTAGGTCACCTCTTTTCCCACACCTTACCTGCACAAAATTGCCTTCATGCAGTCTTGTAAGTATGTGCAACAGGTAAGGGGGTATTCCCATTTCTCTGAGTACCTCCCATAACTTTGCCCCAGGCTCCAGATCAAAGGCCGTCTTAAGATCCACGAAGATCAAATAGAGGCTGCCACCCTCCATTCTCACAGTTTTCCAAAATATAAGTTGGAGTCTATATATTTGGTCAACGGAGGAAGTGTTCTTCCTGAATCTGGCCGGATATGGGCTTCATAAGCGCTGCGAGGCCTCCGGGTAGTTACGCGCTATACAAGTGCAATTTTCATTTTATTCATTCATTTCATTTCATTCATTTCATATCTCATGATCGTCCATCCATCCCTGAAGGCGGTCAAGAAGTACATGTGCAAATAGTTTTTGTGTTACTTCGATCAGGCTGATTGATCTATAGTTGGCTGGCCGGAGAGGTGACCCTTTTTTAAACATTTGAACTATTTCTGCCCCTGCCCAGGTTTTGGGGATCAACATGCCCTTCAAGAGTGCATTGAACAGAACTTGTAGATAGGGCCCCCAGAATTTCGGTTCATGTCGGAAGAGATCCCCCGGAATCTTGTCCAATCCCCATGCTTTGTCTGGGGGCGAGCTTATTTATTGCTTTTACCACCTCTAGCAGAGTAAACTCTATGGCTTCTACATGATTGGCCCTAAGCAGAATTACAGGTGGATCAACATAGGGGCCAGGAATTTTTTTGTAGTGTACAGGGCCTGGAAGTGCACTTTCCAAGCTTCCGCTGCTATATTGGGTTCTACTGCTGGCTTGCCCTCGCTACTTGCCGTACTAACTATGGACCAAAACTCCTTTAGTTCTCTAGTGGATAGGGCAATTTTTAGGGCATCCCATCTATTCATTTCCCACGTCTCTTTCGCTAAGCATGTGGTCTCTTTATACAGCTCCCTCATTTGTTCAATTAGTGGCTTGTCTTTGGCTTTGATGGCCTCCAATAGACCCCGTTTGGCCTTATGGCAACTATTGTTAATCCATGATTGAGAGGCCATTTTTTTACCCTTAGTACGCATCTCTGGGTAAAATACATCAGCCTGCTTGGATATCAGCCCTGCATGTAAATCTGTGAATTTGCTAGTTGGAACATCGGTGTCCACCGATACCGCTGCTTCTCTTAGTTCTATTAGGGCCGAGACTACTACTGCATATAGTGCAGACAGCTTTCCTGGTGACTGCTGTATTGCCCCCAATATGCTCGTTTCCCTATTGTTTGAGAGTGTTAATCTATTGTCTACAGTTGTACTGGTGGTCGTAGCACTTCCTAGGTCCGACAATTACAGTACCAAAGATAGAGCATTTTGATGATTGTCGTGGTGTGAGAGGACATCAAAGTCAAGAACTCTATGCCATAACCTCATCTCCACTAGAATATAGTCAAGGCGGGAGGCTTGGCCAACTTTGTTCAATGTTAGGTTCCCTGGCGTATCCGTGACTGTACGACCATTACATGCTCTCAAGGACTGGGTCAGTGTGAATGCATTAATCTGGGTTACCAGCGGGGACCAGGCCTTTATTGGGGGAATTAGTAGCCCAGGAATTAGCCAGTATACATCCTCCTCACTAGGGATTGTGTCAGTCATATCTGGTAGAGGCTCAGATTGGCAATTAAAGTCCCCCCCACTATCACCCATTTATTTGGGGGGACGGTGCCAATGAAAGAACTCAATTAGTCAAAAGTTGGAGATTCCTTGCTCGGACTAACAGGGCGGGAGTACATGTTAATAAGAGCCAGTTCCAGCTTGGTGGGGAAGCTGAGTGCTACACATTGGATATCATTAGACCGGGAGTCCAACTGCCTGGCTGTGCAGCCAACATGTGAGCCCACTCAAGTGCATAGACCGCCGATCGGTATGCCCCTTCCTCCCGAGGTAGCTGGGATGGTAAATGACGCAAACCCCACCCTGAAAGAATCTTGCTGTGCCCATGTTTCCTGATACAAGCAAATATCAAACTAATCCACATAAAGTCCACAGTCAGGACAAGACAATTTATTTTTCAGACCAGCAAAATTCCAGGATAGGACCTTTAGCACCCTGCCTAAAATCTGTTTATCAAAAGAGTGGTCATCAGCATGGCTGGCAGATGTTTGTGTCCCCCCTGTTACAACCAAGGGGAAATTGCCCTGTCTCCTGGTAGGTTGTTTTGTCACCATGTCACTAGTTGGAGAATCGTGGAATGGAGAGGCTGATAGACCTAGGGGTTTACCCTTGGCCTTATCATGTCTCCATCTGCCTGCCGGGTTATCACGCCACAGCCCGTGTAGCTGTCCCTACCCCATAACTACTGGACTGACCTGATTGGTCCCCGCCTGGCTCTTCTGATTCACCGTTAAACCCCATAGTTCTCATACCCAGATCCGTTCCCTTACTCTCTGTTTCTCAATCCCCCTCTTCCAGACCCTCATATCTATTCCTTACAGGTATATTGAAAAGCAAGGGTCTAAAAGGGGGATACCTGCAACCGTTATTCTGGTGGTTCAGTGGTCATCTGGCATACTGCAGTGTGGATAAAAATAGTCTAGTGATAACGCTTGAATCTCAGTGTGAGACTCTCGGGGATTATGCTCCTTAATAGCCAGCATACCATCTTGGGGTTTCTGAAATGTATGACTACACAGTCTCCCTGCTACGACTTGGGGCTATTTCCTACCCAACCAACTCTACGGACCAATACAATTTCTCCAGTCCTATCATAGGAAAACTGTCTGTGCCTTGCCAGCCAGAACAGGCTTTTATTCCTTAGATCCAAATATGACTCTTGCTGATCAATTTTGAGCACTGGTACCCCTGTCAACATGATCACATAAGGAGATGCGGCTGGGGGTAAATGTATAGCGGGTTGATTTGTTACTACTGTACTACCCACTGTGCTCTCTCCCCCCCCCACCCTTCTCTGGACTCGCTAGGTCCTGGTAAGGTAGTAACATTTTTGTTTTCACTCTGCCTATTATTAGCTAAGATTTCGCTCCTGGCCTCGGGTGGGAATTCCTATTTATTGTATGGGTCGCGTGAGCTTGTGCCTGCAATTGACCTAATCTTGGTGAAGGTGACTTGGCCGTTTTGTCACTCCTGTTAGCTTGATTGTTTGTCCAATTAGGGCCACATGAACTAGTGTAGACCTCGCTCCTTTGGAAACCTGGATTATCTGGTTTCAGGTCTAAAGTGTGTGCCTGGCGGCTAAAATCAGCCCCCCTCAACATGGGTCGAGTTGTTAACTAACCTAATTTCCCCCAGCATTTCTAGTTTATGTATATGATCTACTAGTGGGGTAACCCGTTCCTTTACGATAGTTTTGAATTGGGCGAATAAATCTCCAACCATATTCTGTACCCAAAATAGATAAACCAAATCAGTTTGGGTGTTGACAGTACGATCTCCTATTTGGTTAGAGGTAGCCATGCTAGTTGCAGGCCCTCCATTAGCTTTCTTGCTCAAAGGTGCCCCCCCACTTGTTTGCTTACGCTTCCCAATTTTACGTGAAGTAAGAGTAGCCCCTTCCTTGCGATTTTCCTTTTCAGAGGCGGCTTCTTGTCGTGGGGATGACCAGGGTACATCTTGTAAAGGAGATGATGCTGGAGTGGGGGTTTGAGCAGAGGATTGATCAATCAACAGAGGGCAAAGATCTGGGGTTAAAGACAGGCGTCTTTCGGTAAGTTCGATTTCTGAGGTTACCACACCTATCCCCCTCTGTAACATTCTATCAATAGTGGTCAGGGGTAGTAGGGAAGGGGTGGTGGTTTGTGGGCAGGACTGTTTGGCAGCGCAAGTACGTTTCCCCATTGTTGAACTAGGGCACGCCTAAAGTGTCCCTCTATCTACGACCCACAACACTCACACTTAAGCCTAGTCTGCCGCCGATCTATTAAAGCATTCAGAAATACAGTTATTGATTATGTGGCTATAAACCTAAACATGGAAAAATCAGTAAAGAGTTTATCAAAGGTGGGGCAGGAGATCCAGCCATTCCGTATTAAAATAAAAGGTGGGATGGAGGGCTCTTCCTAGGTGCTGATTAAAACAGTCTGAAAGTCCTTACTACATATGCTCGCCCTGGTTTGCTTCCAGGGAACCCACCGGAGTAGATCACATAGTTCGGTACAAAGCTGGCATTAGATCATAGGAAGTGACCAGCAGTGTCTTACCCGAAAGTGAACCTGGGAGGCAAAACCAAGAGAGGTGGTCCTGCCCTGCCTATTCCTGGCAATGACAGGCAAGGACGGGCCCGCCCTTGGCCTGGGCTTCGCCCGGCGCTGCCCTTGCATGTCCCACGCCGCGGGAGAAGTGGCAGCCCTTTTGAGCGCGTGTTGGGCTCCTCCCCCGCAACTGTTTCAGCAACAAAGCCACATAGGCCACCCTGGGACTTGGATTCCCACCAGGGTTTGGTGTGGCCCTGCGGGAGTGTCAATTGGGATGGTGTAGCACCCTGGGATAGAAATCCCACCAGGGTGTTGCTGGTTGTGCAAGGTGCCCCCGACAAACAGAAGAAACTGCAGTCCGTGTCCCGCGCCGCGGGAGAAGTGTCAGCGCTTTTGAGAATGTGTTGGGCTCCTTCACCACACCTGTGTCAGCAACGTGGCCATGCAGGGCACCCTGGGACTTGGAGTCCCAGCAGGGTTTGGTGCGGCCCTGCAGGAGTGTCAATTGGGCTGGTGTAGCACCCTGGTATATAAATCCCACCTGGGTGTTGCTGGTTGCGCAAGGTGCCCCCGCCAAACAGAACCAGTCATTCTCAGGAAGAGCCACAAGAATTGGGAACTCCCTCCCTTCAACCAAATGCCATTCTTCTTTTTAAAAAGTTCTCAAAGCTCTGCCGCTGACCGGTGACACGCAGGGGAGCATGGGCGGACAGCGCCCTAGTCCCACACGATGGGCGAGAGAGCCCCCAGCACGGCACCCCTCCCCCTGAGCTACCTTCCCACGCAAGTAGCCAATAGGGAGGGCTCACCGGGGAGAAGGGGGGCGTTCCTTCAGGTATCAGGTATTTAGCGCCGCAGCAACTGTGCTCGGCCTCTCTTCCCGCCGGGCGCCCCCTTCGGCTCTGCGCTGTTCCCACCCTGAACCCTTACCCAGCTGCAGAGCGGCGGTGGATATGTTGAGAATTGTGTAATGGTCTTGTTTTGTGTTGCAGGCGGAGTCACAGGGCGATCTGTAAGCAGATGGACAGTAAGGGTACCTCTGCGGCAGAAGGATACAGTCAAGATACCTCTGCCTGGCACAGTAAGGGTGCCTGAGCCAAGCACCTGGAGCCGAAGGAGGTTCCGGGAAACAGCGTCGGCGCCCCGTTAGTCCTTCGGGCGGTCGGGGGCCTGAACCGACCGGGGGTGTGCCTCATCTCTCCGCCCTGACAGGGGGGGCGGGAGGATAACGAAATGGTAATATGCAGCACCGTCAGAGCATAGTCTCGCCGTGCAAGATGGCTCCTTAGGCATGCGGGTCAGCGAGGGGCTGCAGCTTTGGATCGCCTGTAAGATGACCCACCTAACGCTATACCTGTGTTGTACGAAATAAACCTGCAGCGCTTCTTTCCCACAAATATGTCTCATGAGTTTCCTTGGTATGTAAGTGGAATTGGCATTGCGGGGCGAGCGCTGGCGGTGTGGGCACTATTCTCTTTGAAAGACATTTGGGTGAAATAATTTTTCTCACACTCTCTCTTGGATGTCTGCTTTTATTTCTTCCTAAATTGTAACTTTGATGTATTGCGGCTGCAATTGTTTCATACCTGTACTCCTCGTAGCCTCCATGCCGTTTCTTCGCTATAAAAAAATGTAAAATAGACTTTAAACACTACCGCATTTATCAGACCCTCAAGCAGTGAACCCCAAAACATATCCCTTTCTACGTAGTTTCAAAGCAAAGGCAGCAAACTTCCAATAACACACCCCACCCCGTGTAGCTTGCTATCTGTGCTGATAGGCACCCCATATATGGGTAGCAAGCAGTTTACAAATGCTATAATCCAATACATCACAACTCCGGTTAATCATGTGCATGTGTGACTTGAAAGTTCAAGTACTCCTTCTACTCCTGCGAAACCTATGTGGGAGGATTGCTGATTTACAAATCAGAAGTAAAGGATTTACCTTCAAATGTGTCAATCATACAACACTTGCATCATACAGAAAAGAAGAACTCATTCATGCAGGGCAATTTTGCAGGAAATTTGCTCTGTTCAAAGACAGCAACAACACTGCTTTAATGTCAAGAAAAAGACCGCGGACGTGGTTTCTCACTAAAAGGTTTTGAAATACGTTGGTGAATAAAACGAGAGGAAGAAAATACATTTATAATGCAGTAATGCAAAACAGAGGAAGCACAAATTAGATTTTTTTTTTTAACTACTTTACCCCTAACGTGACCAAATAAAGGAGAAGGTTCCTTTTTTTAGCTCAAACAAAAATACCAGTTCTGGGATTGGGGGACCATTATTGCATTGTGATTGAACTTTGAAAATAAAATAAATGAACATTCTTTTTAGTTTTGCTGCTTTCAGCCGAGAATGTGGTAAAGGATCTCAACTTCCAAAAACGGATGAAAACTCTAAATTGCAGCTTTCTATTGTTTAGGACTGCAACTTCAGCTACTGTTCCAAATTCCAGATCAAACATAAACTAGATTTTACTTTAATGAATTGTATTAATTACACTGACTGCCTACACTATAGCAGAGCGATACTTAGTGAAAATAGACTTTAATGATTCAAGTGATTCACAACACAGTGAGTGGGCTGCACCACACTGTTATTTATGACATGTTACCACACGATGGCGATATTTGCCTTTCTTTTAATGATTGCACAGTGTCGATATATTCAATATGGAAAAGGAATTCTACAGAATTTGTTTATAATTTTCTGGCCCGCGAAAGCACGGGAGCAACAGAAAAGCAGTTGGTGGTGTTCGGTTTTATCTAATCTTTGCACTATTTCTTTACCGTGAAAAAGTCCCTGCCTGCCTGCATCAAAAATTGCCTTGAAAGCGAGCTTTGGGCTGAAATAAACCGCAAAATGACGTATTTGCACTTTTTTTATACTGCTGAAATTTCGCGTAATTATATGCAAGTACATTTGGCACAATCAAAGTAGAAACCTTCAAATCATAAAGAAAACGCAACACAAATGATGATTTGCAATGATTCATTACATTTAATTTCTATGCAAGTGTATTTGATAACGTCTGTATTTGGAAACATTAACATTCAGATGCCATCCATAAATGCACATAACTCAGGCATAATATCGCACGTTATGACTAATCTTAAAAATGTTCGCACACGCACACACACATACACACACACCAACAACATACATTAAATACATTCTCTCTCTCTCTTTTGCAGGAGTATGAACGATTAAGAGAATGAAACATTATCTACCGTAATGTGACCATATAAAAGGGCAGCATTGTTTGATGAAATGTTCATTCATCAATATAAGCATTGTGCAGAAATGATATTCATGTGAGCACGCTGAATACAACAGACGTATGATGTGTCATAAGCACAGTTTGCATCGTTGTAAAAGGACACAATCATCTTTTTCAAACCTGCGTTGGTCAGTCAACATATTTATTTATTTAATCCTTGCATATTTTTTTTTTATCAAAATCAAATAGACTATAGGGTCTCAGGATGAATGTATAGCAGATGTTAAAATCACATCCACATTGGCTCAACACTACTGTGTGAGTGTGGCAGACTTCCAAGAATGGGGACTCAGGCGAGGTATGAGCAGTGCTTTAAATGGGAAAAAATAAGTGCAGGTACTCATCAAATTGAGCTAGGGGCCGGGCAAGGGGCGCGCCAAAGGCAAGTCCGTCTGCGCCCATCCGCGCCAGACCCGCGCTTAGCGCCAGTCCCCCTGGTCGGATCATCTAAGGTAAAGATAGAATCCAATACTCAAATATTACACGTAAAGCCCTCAATCCTATTACCTCATCTCAGAGGTGCTCGACATCGTACACAGACTTTTCACTCCCTCGGGGCAAGGAGCATTGTTCAGAGTGTAATACCATGCTGCCAGAGATTCGTCTGGAATCTATAGCGACCCCACCACTGCTAAATAGAAACGGGGCCCATAATACCGCTCATTTGGCTCACAAATGTACCCTGTTCAATGCCAGATCCCTGGTCAAACATAGTGTGGAGTGTGCCTCCTTAATCGAAGAGAAAGGAATTCTGGTCGCATTTATCACAGAATCATGGACAGATGATTCCTCTGGTCCAGACCTAGTTAAAGCCACGCCTCCCAATTACCTCTGCCACACTTTAAATCGACCCCACAAAAAGGGTGGGGGGGGTGGGGGGGGCTGGCAATCCTATATCATGAAGCCATCTCCGCTTCCTTCAGTCCTATTCTTATGGAGGATTGTGAAGCCTTGGAGTTCTGTCTCAATTTCTCACACCACTATTCTTTTAGAGGAGCCCTTATCTACAGGCCCCCGGGCCCAAGAGGGCTATTTCTGGCACAGATAGGATGCATACTGGAAAGAGGGATTAGCCTCGATTCCTACACCATTTTGGGGGACTTTAACTTTCACCTAGAGGCCTCCCTAGACCCAGATACCCTCCGGTTGCTGGAATTAATTTAAGGCGCAAATCTAAAACAACTAGTGAGAAAATCCACTCATGGAGCCGGCCACACCCTAGACGGCATTTTTTCAAATAACTCCCTACTGGAAACCCTTAAGGTCCTCCCCCTGACATGGTCAGGTCACCCAGCAGTCTTTTACCAGGTCACCTTGCCTGACCGTATGACCCCTAAACCACTAAGAAAACAATCAGTGACTAGAGCCTGGAATAAGATAGATAATAAGGAACTACACCAACTTCTCACATCAACCATGCCGTTGATGTCTAGAGACTTAGATGAGGCCACCAATACTTATTCCAATTGGCTAGCCGAAGCAGGTAAGGAACTAGCACCTTTAAAACATCTCCATCAAACAAGACAAAACCCCTCCGCCCCATGGTACTCTCCCGAACTCAGAGATCAGAAGTTAGTCTGTAAACATCTAGAAAGAAAATGGAGGAAGGGCTATAGCGACAAGGATAAACAGGACCACAAAACAAGCCTTGTAGTATACAAACAGCTGCTCCTCAAAGCAAAACAAGAATATTTTGCCAACAGAATTATTCAGGCTAGAAACTCCTCTAAAGAGATTTTTAAAATAGTAAAGCAACTATCTGCTCCACGCACGCCACCCCCTACAGCTAACCAAGAGTTGTGTAATAAAATTGCCAACTACTTTTTTGAGAAAGTAAACAACATTTTTGTCACCTTCACTAAATCATGTAATGAAACTGCACATGACTTGGCACCATCTCCTTTAGAAAATAACAAAACTAACCGGCTTTTAATCAGTTTTACCCCATTAACAGAACTAGACACCTGCAACTTACTACAGAAGGTAAAATCGGGTTCTCCAATGGATCCATGCCCCCCTTCTGTAGTTATTTCAGCTGCAGAGCCTGTCTCTAAAATACTGACCCCGATCTTCAATACTATGTATTCTGTAGGGTACTTCCCTAAAGACTGGAAGCAGGCCTCAATTCTACCACTGCTTAAAAAAAATATTCTGGATGTCACCGATCCCAACAATTTTAGACCTATTTCCATTGTCCCATTCCCTGCAAAAGTCATAGAAAGGAACATTAATGCCCAATTCAACACCTTTCTACAAGACACTCAGGCCTTGGACCCAACCCAGTTTGGGTTTAGAGGAGGTCACAGTACTGAAGCTGCACTGATAAAATCCACAGAAGAGATTAGAATGATTTTAGACCAAGGAGGCAATGCGGCACTGATAATGCTGGATCTCTCTGCGGCATTTGACACGGTCCATCATGCGGTATTGATGGACCGTCTACAGGAGATAGGAGTGAGGGGTTCGGCATGGAAACTCCTTAAATCGTTTTTAACGGATAGAGTACAAACCGTAGCTCTTGAAGAATTCAAAGCAGAGCCATTTTCTCTACCCTGTGGTGTTCCTCAGGGTTCATCTCTGAGCCCGACCCTTTTTAATATTTACGTCTCCACGCTGGCCCCACTTATAGAATCATTTGGATTCACATTAACATCCTATGCCGACGACACTCAGATAGTTGTGAACCTTCTTCTGGGCGGTTCTCAGACTGCCCCCCGGAGGCTACAGAATTGTATGAGTGCCGTGGGGGATTGGATGGCCCAAAACTGCTTAAAGTTGAATTCCAACAAGGCAGAGGTGGTTTTGTTTGGAAATAATCCCAACCTCTGGACACCAGACTGCTGGCCATTAGACCTAAGCCAGCTCCCCACACCAGTAAAAAAAGTGAAAAACCTCGGTTTTTGGATCGATGAGAAACTGAACTGTAGGGACCAGATCAATAAAGTGGGCTCGACTACCACCTATATTCTTCAATCCTGCAAAAAAATATTGCCATCTCTCCCTAAAGCAGCACAAAAAAACTATTGTTACTGCCTTAATCATGCCCAGGCTATATTACTGCAACAGCTTGTACCTAAAGATACATGAGGGATCTTTGAATAAATTACAAGTTCTGCAGAACGCAGCGGCCAGATTACTCACTCGCATACCTAGAGCCGAATCGATCTCCGCCCAAATTAAAGCCTTACACTGGCTTCCGGTAAGGAAACGCACCCAATTTAAAGCCTTGTGCTTGGTTTTCAAAGCCCTCCATGGAATAGGTCCAGAATTCCTTAAACAACTCATCCAATGGTACACCCCTACCAGAACGCTACGTTCCTCTGATGCCAAGATGGTAACAATGACTACAATGTGTGACGAGGATGCACAGCGGGTAGTTCGATGAGGGGATAGTTCTGGGAAGGGTGCACTCCTTGGTGTCGTTTCCGTCTCAAAACGCCCAATTGATTACTGAAAAGTCGTGTACGCATGGACCATGCAAGTACATCCCAGGGAGGCACTCCGGGGTGGCTCAAAACATGATGATTCCACTATTTGTTTGAATGTATTTATTTGTTCCTTTCAATGATATTGAGATTCATATCAAAGTGTTTTTAGAAAACTGATGAACATATCGTTTCACGCATATAGCTCCGATGCATTTCGGGCTAAAGGCGCCCTTTTTCAAGGAGCGCTGAAAGAAGAAGAGATTAGCGCGTATTAGGAATGTGAAAAAAGCGGGACTCGCGATTTAAATGAAAAAGTCACCGGTGTGGGGGTTTGTGGAGTTACAGTGATTATAGGGTAAAAGCCGATAATAGCAGAAATTTGTGAGTCGCTTTAAATAAAGTGAGCGGTCAAAGTAAAACTATCATGCGCTTCGTGTTGGAATAACCAAGTGACTGTGAGGAGCTTAAAGTTATACCCGTCTATATCAAGTGGTTCAGATACAACATGATATAGGCTAAAAAACGGATCAAAACATGCTTCCGAGGATGAGTGACTGAAGATTGAGATTAATCAAATGTACAGGCTAGCGGGGTTAGTTACTTACTGTTATGCGGAGAAAAGCATGCGTCTCGCTGTCAGCGTGCTCGGTGAGTTAGGGTCGGCGAGTGAAAGCGGGTTAAGTGAGGGGAAGATGTAATCAACATAAAAAAAGGGTTAAGACGCGGGTGGTGGCGGCCATCTTGGAGTGGGGAACGTGAAAAGTGGGATGGTAAGTACAAATTGTTAGCGAACAATGCATGAGAAAACAACAACAATGTATGACAGATATATTTACAATATACGACAGATATATTTACAAGTAGCAACTGTATTCTGCCCGGTCATTAAGACCGTTAGGTTTCAGGCTTTGTAATCTATAAATCCATTCTAATTCTCTTTGTAGAAGGAATTTGCGAATGTCAATGCCCTCTTTTTTGGACAATGTCTCTAGTACGATGAACTGTAGTTGGGCGATGGTATGGCGGAATTCATTGAAATGTACAGCTAGATTTGACTTCTCATTTTTTGTACGAATGTTTGACTTATGTTCAGTTATGCGTGTTTTCACTTTCCTTTCTGTTTTGCCAACATATAGTTGACCACATGGACATTTTATGGCATAAATCAGATTCATTGAGTCGCAGGTGGCGTTGACATGAAGTTTGATGGGGTGACCTTTCATTGGATGTTGTATGATGTTGCCTTTAATAATACAGTTGCAATTGCTGCAATTTTTGCATGGGATTGTTCCTTTATATTCAACATGGTTTTTCAGTGCTTTTGACAAAATTTCTTTCAAGTTCTTGCTGCGTGAATATGCAAATAACGGTAAATCTTGAAAACATCCCCTGAAATCAGGTTTCATTTGGAGAATAGGCCAAAATTTAAGGATGATTTTTTTGAAAGTGTGACTGGTGGTGGAGTATTTGGATACAAGGACCATACGTTTAGTGGTGTCAGTTGATGTTTTTTTTTGCAAGCTGTCTTGTCTACTGATGGCTGCGACACGTGTTAGGGCATCATTCAGAATTGAAGGAGGGTAACCCCTTTCGGTGAATCGGTTTTGCATTTCTATCATTCTGATTGTGCAAGTAGATTCTTCTGAAACTATACGTTTGACACGTAGCATTTGAGAAAAAGAAAGGTGTTTTTTTAATGATTCTTGATGCAAACTTGAATAGTGCAAGGTGTTGTTGCGGTCAGTGCTTTTTCGGTATAAGTCTGTAATGATTTTTTTGTTGATGATTTTTATGTTAACATCCAAAAATGAGATTTCATTCTCACTGATCATCCATGATAGTTTAATGCGTTCTTCCTTGGTGTTGAGAATGCTCAAAGCTGAATTGAGAGATTCCTTGGTGTCTGTCCATACAAAGAACAGGTCGTCGATGTATCTGACGTACATTTGGATTTTGTCATAAAAGTCAGGGTTGTCGTAGATGTATTGCTGTTCATAATTGTGCATGTAAATGTTAGCGTACGTAGGAGTCGCACAGTTTCCCATCGCCATTCCTGAGCGTTGTAATTACCATTTCTTATCATACTGGAAGTAACTGTGGTACAAGGTATATACCATGAGTTCCATTAAGAAGGATTGCATGGATGGTTCAATGTCGCTTTGCAGTAGGGTTTGTTCAATCGCTTCTATCCCACCCTGGTGGGGTATCGAAGTGTACAATGCACTAACGTCCGCTGTGCATAATGTGACGGATTCGAGGGTACTGATATCCATTTGTTGTAATTTCAATAGAAATTCGGTGGTATCTTTGATATAACTCCGCATCATTTTTGGATGTTAACATAAAAATCATCAACAAAAAAAATCATTACAGACTTATACCGAAAAAGCACTGACCGCAACAACACCTTGCACTATTCAAGTTTTCATCAAGAATCATTAAAAAAACACCTTTCTTTTTCTCAAATGCTACGTGTCAAACGTATAGTTTCAGAAGAATCTACTTGCACAACCAGAATGATAGAAATGCAAAACCGATTCACCGAAAGGGGTTACCCTCCTTCAATTCTGAATGATGCCCTAACACGTGTCGCAGCCATCAGTAGACAAGACAGCTTGCAAAAAAACCCATCAACTGACACCACTAAACGTATGGTCCTTGTATCCAAATACTCCACCACCAGTCACACTTTCAAAAAAATCATCCTTAAATTTTGGCCTATTCTCCAAATGGAACCTGATTTCAGGGGATGTTTTCAAGATTTACCGTTATTTGCATGTTCACGCAGCAAGAACTTGAAAGAAATTTTGTCAAAAGCACTGGAAAACCATGTTGAATATAAAGGAACAATCCCATGCAAAAATTGCAGCAATTGCAACTGTATTATTAAAGGCAACATCATACAACATCCAATGAAAGGTCACCCCATCAAACTTCATGTCAACGCCACCTGCGACTCAAGGAATCTGATTTATGCCATAAAATGTCCATGTGGTCAACTATATGTTGGCAAAACAGAAAGGAAAGTGAAAACACGCATAACTGAACATAAGTCAAACATTCGTACAAAAAATGAGAAGTCAAATCTAGCTGTACATTTCAATGAATTCCGCCATACCATCGCCCAACTACAGTTCATCGTACTAGAGACATTGTCCAAAAAAGAGGGCATTGACATTCGCAAATTCCTTCTACAAAGAGAATTAGAATGGATTTATAGATTACAAAGCCTGAAACCTAACGGTCTTAATGACCGGGCAGAATACAGTTGCTACTTGTAAATATATCTGTCGTATATTGTAAATATATCTGTCATACATTGTTGTTGTTTTCTCATGCATTGTTCGCTAACAATTTGTACTTACCATCCCACTTTTCACGTTCCCCACTCCAAGATGGCCGCCACCACCCGTGTCTTAACCCTTTTTTTATGTTGATTACATCTTCCCCTCACTTAACCCGCTTTCACTCGCCGACCCTAACTCACCGAGCACGCTGACAGCGAGACGCATGCTTTTCTCCGCATAACAGTAAGTAACTAACCCCGCTAGCCTGTACATTTGATTAATCTCAATCTTCAGTCACTCATCCTCGGAAGCATGTTTTGATCCGTTTTTTAGCCTATTTCATGTTGTATCTGAACCACTTGATATAGACGGGTATAACTTTAAGCTCCTCACAGTCACTTGGTTATTCCAACACGAAGCGCATGATAGTTTTACTTTGACCGCTCACTTTATTTAAAGCGACTCACAAATTTCTGCTATTATCGGCTTTTACCCTATAATCACTGTAACTCCACAAACCCCCACACCGGTGACTTTTTCATTTAAATCGCGAGTCCCGCTTTTTTCACATTCCTAATACGCGCTAATCTCTTCTTCTTTCAGCGCTCCTTGAAAAAAGATGGTAACAATACCTAGGGTGAAGAAGGCCAACTGGGGAGGCAGAAGCTTCACAGTTAATGCAGCTAAGGCCTGGAATGCACTTCCCCTCTCCTTGAGAAACATGACCAACCTTCTCGCTTTCAGAAAGACACTAAAAACTTGGCTTTTCACAAACTGATCCAAAAAATCCCAATATTTCTCTTTCATCTGATTCCTCTTCAGAAACTTCTCTTAGCGCCAGGACACCTTTTTGGTAACAGATGCGCTCTACAAATAGCCTTAACATTAACATTAACATTAACAGCTGAGGGCAAGACATGATTATATAAAGACACTACTGCCATCTGTCAAGTAATCATTTTGCCCTTGAATTACACTTATCAATAGTCTCAAATTGCCTGCATGTGCAAATTACCTCTGCACATGTGGGCATGGCATATGTAGACAATTAATAACCAGTCTCCTACTCTGCCCCTTTCAACTCTGTAAGTCGCCCATTGCATTTAAAGGGACATGTTAGTTACAGCAGTTTCAGCACACACCAAAACACATGATAAATGTATGAACATAAAGTGGTTAACTCCTCACAAAAAAATTAATGAAGGCCAAACAATGTGTAATGCTTTAGTTTCTGCGTATTTTTTATATTTGCAGCTTCAGTTCTTATGTTTTTTTAGATACAGCATTCATACATTCTCTTGCCCATGAGCAGGCGCTCACACACAGGCACAAGAACAAGCAGACATGCACACACAAAACATTTCTCACATATTCTTTAAAATACCTTTACATACTGTCCCGATGCTCTCTCTGTCGCTTCCGCACTCACACACAAAAGCAGACATTCACTGGCACAAAAGGCTCACAGCAGAATTAAAGATGTTGTTTGCAATTCCTTCCTCCCACTGCTTTCCACTTGCAGACTCCCAGCCAGTTGTCTGGACTTTCAGTGGCCGGACAATTTCACACCTTTGATTTACAGTGCAGGGTCTGATCGGACACTGTCACTCACAGCGTGATACTGAGCTTTCTCCCCTGCCACATTAACAAAATGTAAATGAGCCGCTGCTGAATGATTCAGCAGCGGCTCTGCACAGGGCTACGGTGGCGATTTGGCAGAGAGTGGCGCTCAGCAACACAAGTACCACGGAGCCTACCAACCATGAGTACCGGTACGCTCCTTGGCAATGAAAAAGTGGCGGTACTAAGGAGGTTAAAAATAAAAAGTGCTGGTACCAGTTAAAGCACTGAGTATGAGTCCATAAGTTTGTTCCCAACATGCATCTCGTGTGCGTAGGAGATGGGGCCAACATTGGGACGAAGGGTAGGGATGAGGTCAATATGCTTGGCGTGACTCAATGTGATATTGTAGCAGGTCTGGATTATTACACACATCGCTTCTCAGTTCTAGGGTAGCACCCTACTCCTCTGTGATGCAGATATCTGAAGTGTGACTTCAGGAGACCAGAAGTATGCTCTATGATGCCTTGTGCTTTTAAGTGTACGAGGTTTAGCCTCATTTAAGCTACATTGATGGTCCTGTGCAGAATCAGTTATGTACAGAAGAGATAGTTTGTGAGAGCAAGACAGTATGAAAAATCTCGGCATGTTGGGTTCCACATATATGTTAGTGGAAGAACCCGTGAATGGACACAATGCATGTGGAAATGTGTCTTTAACTATTATTGTGTACAGTATCAGGGAAATCTCCAGGTTTTTGGGAGCTTGAGCCAAACGTATTTTTTTGGGCCCCTGTTCTGAACAGCCTTGAATTTATGATCCAATTTGAGAGCTTTCATGCTACTTTTGGCCAGGTAATTGACAGTACACAGGCACACTTGTCTAAATTCTAAATGTGTTTACATTTAATAATCAGGGATAATGATGTGTGTTTTCAATATTGTAACACAGCAGCAGCTCACTAATACTGTAAATAATGTCTGTGACATTCTCCCATTTCTCATATGTGAGGTTCTGTTTTGATCTGAGAGAAACGTATTTCTCATGGCTGTTGCATGATACATAAACCCATTTCTCTGCAAAATATCTGTATTGGGTTCTCACACATCACACATCACCCACATTACACATACATTAAAGGAAAACTGTATTTAAAACACTCTTGGGCATATTTACAAGTCTGTATCATCACCACAAAATCACTGTAGCTTAATGCAAATAAGGCACCCTTTCACGCTATACTTAGCGTGAAAGGGGAGGTTAATGGGTCTTGCAGTGGGCATTCTCCTAACCTCAAATTCAGCTGAAAGATTCAAAATGTCCTCACATTTCTGTGTTGGTTTGTTGTGGGAGTACCGGGCTGACACACATTTCCTACCACTCAGCATTCCCCCAGGGACTAAAATCGCCTTTGCCTCCCTTGCACTACCAGGTATTTTTGTGATGGATCAATTTGATATCTTCACAATACGTTTTAGGCATTTGTCTGCTGCGAGTACTCGGCCCACCCACACATGTGAAGTTTCATTTTGATCGAGAGACCTGGGGGAATGGTGGGTGGTAGGAAAGTTGTGTCAGCCCAGTGATCGCACAACTTTCCCACACAAAATGTGGGGGAAATTTGATCTTTGCAGGGGATTCCGGGTAGGAAAATGTTAGGGGGCTCATGCAAGTCAGACCTCCTGGACCTCCCTGGACTCCCTGGGTGTCTAGTTTTCAGAAATGTTTGGGATTGGTAGGTTTACCTGGATAGCCACCAAGCACAGGATCAAAAATGCAGGTGACTCTCGCAAAACAAGGTCTTTTTGTCATCAATAATTTTGAAGTCTCCACAGTATGTTTTGGGCCGTTTCCTCCTGTGGGCACTAGGTCTACCCACACAAGTGGGATACCATTTTTATTGGGAGACTTTACGGAATGCTGGGTGGGTAAAAGTGTGTACCTCCCCACAGATTCCAGAACTTTTCATCACAGAAATGTGAGGAAAATGTGGGTTTTTTTGGGACAAAGTTTGAGGTTTGCAAGGGATTCTGGGTAACAAAACCTAGTGAGAGCCACACAAGTCCCCCCATCCTGGATTCCCGTGTGTCTAGGTTTCAAAAATGTATAGGTTTGCTAGGTTTACCTAGGTGCTTGCTGAGCTAGGATCCAAATACCACAGCTGCACACATTGCCAAAAAAGGGTCAGTTTTCACTGAAAAAATGGATGTGTCCATGTCGCATGTTGGGCCTACCCACACAAGTGATGTACCATTGTTACCGGGAGCTTTAGGGGAACACAAGATAATAGAGACTTTCTTTTTATTTCTGCCTTCAAAATGTAAGACAATGTGTAAAAAAGTAGTCATTTTAAAAAATGTACTCTAATTCACATGGTTGTACAGGTACCCAAATTTCAGAGATGTGCAAATAACCAATGCTTCTAAACTCAATATTTTGTTCCCACTTCAGGAATATATAGGTTTCCTTATGACCTATTTTTCACTCTACATATTTTACCAAATTAATTTCTATATACCCAGTACGGTAAACAGACATAATATCGATTCCAAAATATCGTTTGGACAAAATATCGAGTAAAAAATATAGACTAGCCAAAATATCGACCAGACATAATATAGACCACAAAAATATCGAGTAATATCGATAATAATAGCCAAAATATCGAATCAAAAATATAGCCTAGACATAATATCGACTAGATAGAAAATAGGGTAAGTTTTTAATATTTTTTAATAATTGTGTAATATAAATCTGTAGCGGGTTGTGGGTTTATAGGGGAATAGGGTGGGAAGTAATTTAATTATAATTAATTAATCATGTAACGTAATTGTAATTGTTAATTAATTAATAAATGTTAATTAATTAAAATTTAATTGGTAATTAATTATAATAGAATAATTGATAAATAAATAATTTTTAGTGCATTATTTTCAGTAGCGGGTTGTGGGTTTATAGGGGAATAGGGTGGGAAGTAATTTAATTATAATTAATTAAATATGTACAATAATAATTATTGTTAATTAAGTATTAATTTGTAAATAATTGTAAAATAATGGGTCATTAATTTTAATTGATTAATTGATAAAAAAAAGTTTTTTAGTACATTGTTTTATATAGCGGGTTGTGGGTTTACAGGGGAATAGGGTGGGAGGTCATTTAATTATAATTAATTAATTATGTAAATTAATTATAATTGTTAAATAATTATTAATTGCTAATTAAATAAAATATAATTGGTAATTAATTATAATTGAATAATTGATAAAAAATTTATTTTTTGTAAATAATTTGCTGTAGTGGGTTGTGGGTTTTTAGTGGAATAGGGTGGGAAGTAATTTAATTATAATTAATTAAATAAGTAAATTAATTATAACTGTTAATTAATTATTAATTGTTAATTAAATAAAATATAATTGGTAATACAAATTAATTGGTATTGGTAATTAATTTTAATTGCAATTTATATTTCTATTAATTATATATATATATGAAGTATTTACTTTCCCTACTGTTGCACCCACTGGAGTGGGAATAGTAATTTTTAACCTTACGCTATCCAACGCTTTCCCTACTGTTGCACCCACTGGAGTGGGAATAGTAATTTTTACCCCTACGCTATCCAACGCTTTCCCTACTGTTGCACTCTCTGGAGTGGGAATAGTAATTTTTACCCCTACGCTATCCAGCGCTTTCCCTACTGTTGCACCCACAGGAGTGGGAATAGTAATTTTTACCCCTACGCTATCCAACGTTTTCCATACCGTTGCAGCCACTGGAGTGGGAATAGTAATTTTTACCCCTACGCTATACAGCGCTTTCCCTACTGTTGCACCCACTGGAGTGGGAATAGTAATTTTTACCCCTACGCTATCCACTGCTTTCCCTACTGTTGCACTCTTTGGAGTGGGAATAGTAATTTTAACCCCTACGCTATCCAGCGCTTTCCCTACTGATGCACCCACTGGAGTGGGAATAGTAATTTTTACCCCTACGCTATCCAGCGCTTTCTCTTCTGTTGCACCCACTGGAGTGGGAATAGTAATTTTTACGCCTACGCTATCCACTGTTTTCCCTACTGTTGCACACTTTGGAGTGGGAATAGTAATTTTAACCCCTACGCTATCCAGCGCTTTCCCTACTGTTGCACCCACTGGAGTGCGAATAGTAATTTTTACCCACTCGTGGAGCTTACTTTTCTGCCACGGACCCTGTGAAGCCTGTTCCTGTCGTCCCCGCTACAGGAGTAGCACAGCCTACTGCCCAAGTGCCGCTGGGAGTCTGAGACCACCGCGAGGCCGCAGAGGAGGACGAGGCGCCGGCCCCGGGACTGCGAGGACCAGCATACACCATCTCCAGCTGGTCCTCTTCCCGTGAGAGCCGCGCCCCCTTCCAGTGCCCCGCCCCCAGTGAAGCGCTACAACTTCTCGCGGCACCCGCTTCGCGGGTGCCACTCGTGGAGCTTACTTTTCTGCCACGGACCCTGTGAAGCCTGTTCCTGTCGTCCCCGCTACAGGAGTAGCACAGCCTACTGCCCAAGTGCCGCTGGGAGTCTGAGACCACCGCGAGGCCGCAGAGGAGGACGAGGCGCCGGCCCCGGGACTGCGAGGACCAGCATACACCATCTCCAGCTGGTCCTCTTCCCGTGAGAGCCGCGCCCCCTTCCAGTGCCCCGCCCCCAGTGAAGCGCTACAACTTCTCGCGGCACCCGCTTCGCGGGTGCCACTCGTGGAGCTTACTTTTCTGCCACGGACCCTGTGAAGCCTGTTCCTGTCGTCCCCGCTACAGGAGTAGCACAGCCTACTGCCCAAGTGCCGCTGGGAGTCTGAGACCACCGCGAGGCCGCAGAGGAGGACGAGGCGCCGGCCCCGGGACTGCGAGGACCAGCATACACCATCTCCAGCTGGTCCTCTTCCCGTGAGAGCCGCGCCCCCTTCCAGTGCCCCGCCCCCAGTGAAGCGCTACAACTTCTCGCGGCACCCGCTTCGCGGGTGCCACTCGTGGAGCTTACTTTTCTGCCACGGACCCTGTGAAGCCTGTTCCTGTTGTCCCCGCTACAGGAGTAGCACAGCCTACTGCCCAAGTGCCGCTGGGAGTCTGAGACCACCGCGAGGCCGCAGAGGAGGACGAGGCGCCGGCCCCGGGACTGCGAGGACCAGCATACACCATCTCCAGCTGGTCCTCTTCCTGTGAGAGCCGCGCCCCCTTCCAGTGCCCCGCCCCTAACAAAACTTCTCACTCCTTAAAAGCGCTACCTGGACCGCGCATCGCGGGACGCGCGCGGGGCGAAGCCCGGGCGAAGGGCGGGCCCGTTGTTGCCCGTTAGTGCCCGATAGAGACCGGACCGGGCCACCTCCCCTTCATTATAGAATTCGCAGCCAGATAACACCATGCCACCAAAAACTAGGAGTACCACAAAGACTAAATCCAAAAATGCACAGGAGGTAGCTCAAATAACGGGTCCTATTGACCTATTCATCTCACGGACCCACGAGGCAATAAATCAGAGTATCGCCTTGATGGAAAAGAGAGTGTCACTAGACCTTATGAACGCGAATGCAAAGCGTTCCTCTCTAGGCGCCATAGCAAACGCCACCTCTCCCATCCATCTTAACTCACAAAACTGTTCCCTCCCCGTGACCCTGTCAGCACCAGACATAAACACAGTACCATCGATAGTAAACCTTTCTGTAACACAGACCGAGTCTGACCTCTCATTAACGTCTGACGACCTGGAAGTCACCCCCGACTTGGCGATTTGTCAAACTCAGGAGGACGCCCAGACACACGTCAACCTCCTCCAACAAGGCGAAAGGGAAGGAGCAATTCCAAAACGAAACCTAATAACTGCCGAAAAAGCAGTAACCATGGCTCCGTGTTCAGATCATGCGATAACTCATTCAAATTCCACAATGCCGCAAAGTATAATACTCCCTTCTGCAACCAATTTATCTCACATGGCAATATCAAATGAGTCCTCTGATAACCAATGCAGAACATGCAAAGTCACCTCCCAAGTTCTCACCACGACAAAAGATCTGCTATTTCAATATTTGAAGCCCATACAACTTAGTATCAGGAACTTAGAAGCCCAGCTAACTATAATCTCTGCTACCCTTCTCGATACCAACACTCGTATAGAAATAAAGGGTCAGCGGAATTCTTCGCAGCCATTCAAAAAACAACTCCAAGCACAATCACAGAAAGTACCTCAACATCCAAATCCAACTATCCCAGTCCATAAAAGTCATAAACAAGACACCACACAGCACAAGCCACTACCCACAACGCCTCAATTACAGCGGAATAAAATCCCTGCTGTACCTAATCAACAAACGGAAAACCCGGTCCCAGTTACTGCGGATACTCCAGGTCCAGCGATAAATATAGACACCAGTAGAGCCCCTCCGGGAAAAAAGCCCGCACCCCTCCCATCGAAATTAGCGGCCTCTCAGTCGTCTCCTAAAAACATCACTAAAAAACCACTAGCAGCTAGACGCCCTGCTCACTTGCCCCCAGAAGCCACTCCCTACACGATAGTCCTTACAGGTGTACCAGAACTAACCGACGATACACCTGAAACTGCATGGTCACTTAAATACAAGGTAATGCAGTGGTTAAGCATTAATAGACCTCTTGAATCCCATCTATCCGGAGGGATCACCACAGCCCGCAGGGTAGCCTGGATAGGCAAAACAACAAAATCAATCCGCGGAGACTGTATTATAGTGACATGCAGAGACCCCTCCGCAGTGGATTACATCTGTGCCTGGCCCTTGCTCGAAAAAAAAGGGGGGATCGATGCTTGCCATCTTTCCTTCTTCTATCCCCCAGTAAAATGTGGAAAAGTAAATTTTGTCATGTTCTGTGTCCCTACGAGTCCTCCATCATATGTTATCTGTGCATGATTAATATGCCTATGTATTCCCTATGTTCGATTAATGACGCAATTACAGTTGTGTCCACCTCTAGTATGCCAGTTTCCAGTTCTCGTGAATGCTACGAATATCAGGCCCATGTGAAGTTACGTTGCCACGTTTCTCAGTGTGCACGTTATTCCATTGTAAAGTCCCCGTTTCTAGGCCTCAGAAGGGCCTGGACACCAGATTCAGCTCCTGTCTCCTGTCTCCTGAAGCCTCGCTGAGGAGCGATACAGCCCCCACCTGTATCCTCGACCCTTCACTTACTTCCTGTCTCGCAGTGCCCGGCTCAGCCTGGCTCTGCCTCTGAGTCTGCCAAGAGTATGTTGTGATTCCAGTTATCAGTTCAGTCCTCCTTCTCTGCATTCCTAAAGCTACTGAATCGCATCAATAGTTTCCGTCATTGTCTAGCCTTTACGTCTCCACGTTAGAGAAATACTGCATTTTAATGGTCATTTAATATTCTTATATATAGAATAATGCATGCTCCAGTCTTAGAGTCCGTTAGCCTCTCCCCTCCTGACTCTTAGTTCATATCAACATGTTCTCTAAACATCAGATACTAGATACTGCTTAGGTACATGTCGCCCTGACTCTCCAGACTTCAGTCTCCGCTCCTAGCACAGAGTTCGAAGCCCCCAGCTTCTCCTAGTAACACGTCATCGCCAGTTTGCGCGCACCATTAGGTCAGAGGTCCCGGCTCCTTAGGTAGCCCCCTCCATGTCTCCGCCCCATTCATGACATATTCTGTTACGTTTGCATCACATGTCTATGTATACGCCTCTGTTACACCTACTTTCACCCTTATCTTTCGCGACTGCTATTGACCACACCCACTGCTCCGCCTATCATATGTATTGTAATGCAACTGTTTTAGTATATATGATCATGTCTTGTTATTTAATGTTGCGCCGACCCCGATTCTGCCCCAGGCAGCGCTGCCATCCTATTCCTGTGCAGGTTGTCCTGTTCCTGTCCTTTATGCTGTAATAAACCTGCAAACTCCTACTACCTCGAATCTTGACTCTTATTTTATTGAGCTATCTGTTATTCATTTATGCATTCAAAAAGAGAGGTATTATTTATTTATTTACCACATAATGGCGCCCGAACAGGGACTTGCCCTTCCCCACGCGCCGGTGAAGCCACGCCGGCCCCCTGACCCTCTGCAGCCGTGACGGAACCATACCGTGCACGTGCAGATATTTCTGCTTCAAGTATCCCTCAGGCCCACGGAGGAGACGGAGGAGGCGGTCCAGCATCCAGACGAGGCGGTGGAGGAACGCGGCGAGTCCCGACCAGAGCCCAAGCCGAGAGTCCAAGGTCCGAGGTATCCGGAGGCCCACCCGTAACAGAAGTCCGAAGTTCGTCCGTCCGGCGTCGAAGCAGTCCAGTCCAGTCCGAGGCCTTCCGTTCTTGCTGCCCGGTGAGTACCGTTGCTGGGGTAGTATCTAGACAGGGTCAATCTAATTGACTCTGGTCCGTGGGTTGGTGGTACACAGACCCACAAACGAAGTGTCCACTTCGGTGGATGCGGGTCCTGACGTGTCTCTGTATGAGACCGGTAAGTTTCGTACTGTTTCAGCAGTGCATCTAGTTTCTGTTCCAGTCAGTTCTGTTCTCGAGAAAATTCATGTATTCTGTTTTCCGTATTCCAGGTAGTATTCTGTTCGAACTGTTATTCTGAATGTTATTCATGTATTTTAATGTCGTGGTATGAGTGCGAAGTGATTCTCGTGTTCATTGTGTATTGTATTGTGTCCAGATTATAGTTCAGTCATGCCACTCTTTTCAAAACTGAGTCAGTTAAAAACCAGAAAAAGTCTGCTAGAAGCAGCAGTTCCTGTCCCTCCTAGGGACAGTCCAGGTCATTTTATGTATCAGAAGCATGGCATAAGTGCCATACTATATCTAGATTTATGGGTAGAGTATACCAAACAGTTAGAAGAAAAGTATAGATGGCCCGTATCGGGTACATGGGATGCCGAGTGCATCATGAGAGTAGAAGAAGCATTATGGAAAAAGAAAGCCAGACAGTCACAGAAAGATGCCATCGAGTTATGGCGCAAAGAATCTCATAGAAGAACCGAAAAAGAAATCAGAAAGTCAGAATTAAGTAGAGAATCCTTGGAACGAGCCCAGGAAAGGGAACTAATCGAGATTGGTGAACGAGTTAAAACTGAACAGTCAGACAGACAGAGGCATGCTCTTATTAAGGGTATGTATCCTCTTCTTGCCGAGGGCTTGCCAAAAGCGACCCCGGAGGCATCCAGTAATTTCCCGCCACCATTAGTTCCGACCAAGCTACGTCACAAACCGACCGCAGCTGATATTTTCATTTCGTCCTATTTGGACGACACAGTCCCAGAATATGCAAATCCTGCTCCGCCAGTCCCTGTAAATCAGGCACTTCCCGCTCCTCCAGACACCGGAGTACCTGTTACGGTACCCCCGGTCCAGCCCGCTATACAAGTCCAGCCTGCATTTCCATTTCCCACTCTGCCAGGACGAAGAGCATCAGTAGACGACTCTAGTTTAGGGGCCGCAGGGGGAGGTACTCCTCAAACCCCGCCGCCACACAAGCGTTTAACGTTAGCCGAATTACATGCACAAGCATCACAGCGTACGCCCAGGCATCAGTCTGTTGCAGAAATAAGAAAAGCCCTTAATGAATGTGGCTATGATCCAGTCCCAGGCGAGGATAGTATGGTTTTATATTCATTACGCGTAAGAAAGGTGACCGAGTATCTAGTCACCCTACCAGATATGAAAGAAGATCTAGACAGAATATATCGTTTCATCCGTACCGGGAATGATCCAGAAAGTATTAGTGATGTCATGTGCCAAAGAAAAGCTGAAGTCCAGCTCATGCTATTAAAGTTTCTGATTAATTGTCTAATACGAGAACAAGATTATCCGACGAAAGATCAAGCCGAAATGAGAACCCTGACAAAGTGGAGTGATAATATAGCCGAGGGTAAGCACAGAACCATCAGTAGTATAGAGAGTATGTATAAGAAGATTCGTAAAGAAATAATAAGGATACACGAACAACGTAAAGCAGCACAAGTAAGCGAGAAAGAAAGTAACTCTGATACTGAAGAGGTAGAGGACGAGAATCCCGACAGAATAGCGTATGTAGGAAAATCTAGATTTCCAGATCGCCATTTGCGCCTAGAACACAAGTCAATTTTTCACCATCCAGCACCAGAACAAGGTTCTCTAGAACAAGTATTTCAAGCTACCGATCACATTCTGAAATCACGAATCGGTTATAGTGAGTTAAGTACTATGCATGAACAAGAACTGGTCCGATCAGCAGTCCGATGGATTACTGATTCTACCACTTTTCCAGACGAAATAGTGGCACAAATGTTTCTGAAAATGCCCCCAGCCGAGCAACGACTGGCGGGTATGTATATGATCCAGCACCTCATTACATTGTATGAGGGTCAACATTCTGATCCAGGTCCGTTACACGATGTCCTGAATGAGTTACTCCAGTATAAATGGAAAGGTTTAGGTACCGATTTAATTAGTGTCATTCTAGAACAGCGCCACAAATACAGAACGTTTTTGAACCCGCATTTTGTTCATGTCTCACCCCCAGAAAGTAAACCCTTTTACATAGACAGACAGAATCCGTTAAGAGAAGTACATCCAGTTAAGACAGACGGTGGTGAAATGCAACGAGTGTTTGTTTACACCCCGATCACAAAGATGGAACTCTTAGAGATGAAAAAATTAATTCCCTGTCATGATAAAGATCCAGCAGGGTTCCACCGAGAATTAAAGGACATGCTCCGTATGGGAGAATACACGTATCCAGATATCATTAAAATGTTAAAAGTCTTGTTGCCCGCAGGGGTATATGAGAAACTCAAGGAAAAAGAATAGGAGGTGGGAGAGAAAAAGATCGATTGGGCAGTTCTAGAAGCTGAAGACAAGGCACGAGTACCAGGTACCGGTCTTGGAGATAAATGTAAGGAATTACCAGAATTGTTAATACAAGTTTTACCCAGATTATTGACGACTAGAAAGGAAGACTGGGATGCAATCTCAGCCTGTAAACAGAAACAAGACGAAGATATTAGTGATTATTATTCCAGATTTGAGAAATGTTTTACCATAAACAGTGGCCTCAAGACAAGTAGTGAGTCATACCCTCATCTTTTTGTTACTAAATTAGTCGAGAATTCAAGTCCGCAAATTAAAAACCGAGTTTTGAAAGTCGAAAGTACCTGGCAAGCTAATACCCCGTCCCAAATGTTACAGATGCTTCAATATCACCAGAATAGAATCAGAGAAGAACAAGAACACGAAAGGAAACGTATGAAAGACACGAAAATGAAAGTACTAGTTGCACAATCCGTTCCTCAAGACAGTCAGAAGAGGGGTCCGAATCAAGCCAGTCATCCTGCAGCTCCCGTTAAAGGAAACTGCAATTATTGTAAACAGCCAGGTCATTTTATAAACGAGTGTGCAGTTCTGAAACACAACATAGCTACCGGTAAGACTAAAGAAAGACCACGTCCGCCGAGACAAGAACAAGTTTCACAGACTCCTCAGCCACAGAATGCACCACAGACAGTTACAGCACCGCAGCCTATCGCTGCAACGCAGCATGTTACACAGCAGATGTACCAGTATGCACAGTCTGAGTATCCAGAGTATCAGCCATATTCATGAAACAGCCTAGAGAGGGAGGTAGGCTTGCCTCTCATCGAGATACCTGTAGATCAAGAAGGTCCCTATGTTCACAGTCAAGTATTAGGGAAAGACAGAAAGTTTTTGATTGATACAGGGGCAAGTAGGACCACCATCAGTCACGCCGAAGTTCCAGGGGCTCCGCTCTCAGGCTCTAGAAATGTTTCCCTTGGATTTTCAGGAAAACCTATCGTAAATGAGATATCAAAGCCAGTTACTTGAGAAGTAGGTCCATTGTCCCGCACTACTGATCTGTTACTTACTAAGTCATGTCCAGAAAATCTATTAGGCATTAAAACACTGAAAGAGTTAGGTGCAGTTATATGCTGTTCCCCAGAGGGAATACGATTGTTCCTACGTGACTTCAAGGGTCACTATGTATTACGAGATTTTGATCCAAGATTGTCTAATGTTCCGCAGCATCTATGGGCGCAAGGTCCAACTGATGTCGGCTTTATGCAAATCACACCCCATCGTGTGACTCTCAAGCCAGGTGTAGTGTTACCACGAATCAGACAGTACAGATTGCCACCTGAGGCTGTAGCAGCCTTATCCAAAATTATTGACGAGCTCATGGCTCAAGGAGTAGTTGTAGAAACTGACTCCAATGTATGCAATTCTCCGATCATTCCAGTCATGAAACGTACTGATCCGGATGCACCTCCAGTATATCGATTAGTGATTGATCTCCGAGAACTTAATAAATGTATTATTCCGCAGTATCCAGTTGTCCCAGATATCTCTTCCCTGTTGACAGCCATTGATTCCGAAGCCTCATTTTTTACAGTCATAGACCTCAAGAACGCATTTTTCAGTGTTCCCATTCATCCAGACAGCCAGTTCCTTTTCGGATTTTGTTTAAATGGAAGGAGCTATATGTTCACACGAGCTCCTCAAGGTTTCACAGAGAGTCCTAGTATTTACAGTCAAGCACTCAAGAGACAACTAGACAACATTCACATGCCAACTGACACTGCCCTGCTCCAGTATGTCGATGATCTACTGATCACAGCCCGTTCTGAATGTGCTTGCGAGCGAGCATCCCTTACGGTCTTGTATTTCTTAGCCGAGATGGGACACAAGGTGTCCCCTTCGAAGCTTCAATTCTGTGTCCAGCAAGTGGTCTACTTAGGACACTTACTGTCCAAGAGGGGTAGGCAGTTGACACCAGACCGTATTCAGTTAATAGCGAGTCTTCCTCAGCCCAAGACCCAGAAGGAGGTACGTGCTTTTATCGGCCTTACTTCTTATTGCAGACAATGGATTCCTCAGTATGCACTTCTAGCTAAACCGCTGATACAGTTAACGACACAGGAGGCAGCCGTATCGACTGTCCTCCCTTGGACATCTGAACATACACTTAGTTTCAATGAGTTAAAGAAAGCCCTATGTCAAGCTCCAGTTCTAGCTACACCGAACTACAGTAAGTCTTTTACACTTTTCGTCACTGAACGCGAAGGTACAGCATTATCTGTCCTCACACAAGATCAAGCAGGACAATACAAGCCCTGTGCTTATTTTTCGAGCACATTAGATCCTGTAGCCCAGGCTCTGCCTGCGTGCCTCAAGTCAGTTGCAGCCACAGCACTAGCTATCAGACAAAGTGATTCCATAGTATTAGGACACTCCCTGACAGTACAGGTTCCACACTCCGTGGAAGTTCTTTTAAACCGAACACAAACTCAGCACTTGACAATTGCACGTTTAACAGGTTATGAATTGACACTATTCCAGCCACACATAGAAATCAGACGCTGCAATATTTTAAATCCTGCTACACTATTACCATCAGTTACTTCGAATTCTGCCACACACGACTGTGTGGAAATAGTTAACATCATGACAAAGCCAAGACAAGATTTGACAGATATTCCATTTCCAGATCCAGACCTGACACTTTATGTGGATGGTTCATGTATGAGAACAAGTACAGGAGAACTAGTCGCCGCGTATGCAGTGACTACTGACACTGAAGTTATTGAAACACACCGCATTGACACCCTGTCTGCTCAAGCAGCGGAGCTAGTTGCTCTGACACAAGCCTGCATACACGCCAAGAACTTGAAAGTTAATATTTACACCGATTCACGTTACGCATTTGGAGTTGTACACGACTTCGGAGTGCTCTGGCAAGAGAGAGGTTTCATGACTTCTCATGGAACCAAGATTCAGCATGGTCTCCTTATTCAGGCTCTGTTAGATGCCATACATTTACCGACATCTATCGCTATCATGAAGTGCAAAGCACATACGAAAGTTACTGACATTATTTCCCAGGGTAATGATCTAGCAGATCGCACAGCCAAGCTTACAGCTCAGACACCAGACATTCCAGTAAATAAGACACCGACACACATTCCAGATCCGACTACATGTATGACAGTTAAAGACCCTACTCAAGATGTCATAGATATCCAGTTACATGCTACTCCCGATGAAATCAAGAAATGGTCTGAACAAGGAGGGGTCCAGACAGGTCAGGGATGGGTAACAAAGGGTAGAGCCACATGGTTTCTCCCCGACTCTATGGTTCAAGTCATTATTAATACCGCACATAGTCCAGCACATTTAGGAGAAAAAGCTATGTTAGATAGTATCCAGAACATTTGGTTCAACAAGCATTTACGAGCTGCAGCCAAGCAGAAAGTCCGTACCTGTATGATATGTTGCCAGTTTAATCCAGGTAAAAGTGTCCCGGTGGAACAAGGTGGATTCCAGCCCCCTGACCACCCTTTTGAAGTCCTCCAGATGGATTACATTCAGATGGAGCGATGTCGAGGTTTCAAGTATGTCCTTGTAGTTGTATGCGCTTTGTCCAGGTGGACAGAAGCATATCCAGTCCCAGATTACACAGCCGCGACCACTGCCAAGCAGTTGGTTCGTGAATTCTTCCCCCGTTATGGACTCCCTAGAGTCGTATATTCTGACAACGGCCAGCCATTCTCATCTGAACTCATGAAACATGTGTCCCTTTTGTTAGGGTACCAGTGGAAGTTCCATTGTGTACGCCATCCTGAAGCAGCCGGTCTCGTAGAGAGACATAACCAGACTTTGAAAATCCGTATCGCAAAAGTTTGTCAAGAGAAAGGTGTAGACTGGCTAGTAGCTCTGCCAGTTGCTCTGTTCTACATGCGCATGGTCGCACATTCTAGATCAGGTCTGTCCCCGTATGAGGTCGTATTCGGCCGCCCCCCTAACATGTGGGGTACACCTAGACCCCGAAGTATTACCGATGTTTCAAGTAATATGCTGACAGATTACCTAGCTTCCTTGATGTCTGCCCTCAACTCTTGTCGTTCACAGGTTGCCGCCGCATTTCCAGACAATACCGAGGTGGCACCGCATGAAATCGTTCCAGGATCCATGGTCCTAGTGCGTAATTTTGACCGCTCAAGTCCACTGGAGCCTCGCTGAAAGGAGCCCCGACAGGTCCTCCTCGCCACCCGTACAGCCGTGAAGTTGGAGGGACGCAAAGGCTGGGTGCATCTTTCGCATATAAAGAAGTTTTATGGACTGAAGCCAGTCTTAAAGAACATTTCCCAGGATTCAAAGGACTGCCAAAGTACTATTCTTAAGGATTGTCCCGCAAAAGACATTGCTACGAACCCTTCCCTGTTAGAGAAAACTCCGCAACAGGAATATAAACTCAAGTTAAGGTCTAGTAAAATAAGTCAGCCAGTTTGATTGTCTAAGTCCTCCCCTAGGTGAAACGGTTAGACTGTTTCTGACATGTATAAAATAGACCCCCATAGTGAGAGAGTTAGTCAAAACTCAATTCGATGTATCGTTTTTCTATGTTTCATATTATTTCTCAGTATTATGATTTCCTGCACTAGTTATGCATTTTACCTGTATTTTCCAGTTTCTCATGTAAATAAGTCTTCCAATGCTACAGTAGAGCACACGTTTAGTGATCTACCTCCTCATGAACTCTCTTACCGCCTCGCTATGCGTAATAACTCTTTCATCCGCATGTTACATTATTCACACCAGACCAGCAATGCCACTAATTGTTGGGTGTGTGGTCGACTCCCCCCTTTCCAGACACCGAAGGGAGTTCTGCCACTCTTTCCTTATCCATTTTCACATAATGGTTCGTGTGGAGCATGGTCCACGTTAACGTCATCCTCAACAGATATGTCTTTTCTTAACAGTACATGTTTTCCAGACAAGCAAGGTCTTCCCCACAGAACAGGGTTAAATCTAGAAAACGAAGTTTACAATTTAGGTAATTATTCTTCGAATTTTATGGTCCTAAATGTTCAGTCTGATTCCACTCCAGACTTACCTGCTATTTCAGTACTACCAGTCAAAGGCGAATTATGTGTCCGAAATAATGGTTCTGTACATGTAGGACATAGCGATTGTACTACTATTGTCAAATATAGTGACAGTGGGAAATCTATTTTCAAAGCTTCACGCCATTCTTATTTTATTTGTGGTCAAACTGCATATGTTCGTCTGCCCCTCGATTGGGAGGGAACCTGTTACATTGCCTTCCTACTGCCACCAGTTTTCCTAGCCCCATCTGATTATCATAGAAATACACATCTAGTACACATTAGACATAAAAGGGAGATCGAGTCCCCCATTGTCGATTATACTGAAACTGCTCTAGAACAGTATACAGATTTCAATAGAGGTTTCTTCTTCTTTATAGGACCTATCCAGAACAGTAAGCTAATCCGTAGGTTAACCAGAACCCTTGAAGCTGTAGTCAATGAGACTGCCTCTGCTCTAGGTAACTTAACCGAAGAGCAATCTGCTATGAGATTTGTCGTTTTACAGAATCGTCTCGTCCTTGACGTCATATTGGCCGATAGGGGCGGGGCCTGTAGAGTCATCGGATCTAGTTGCTGCATTTTCATTCCAAATAACGCGCCGTCTGTTTATTCAGCTATAACCAGACTCCATAAAATTGCCCATCTGTTACACCAAGATCCAGGCACCTGGACGTGGTCCGGTTGGTTCTGGAATATAGTTTCCGCCTGGGGATGGAAAGTCTTGTCCTTTCTAGGTATTGCAGTAGCGATCATATTCAGCTGCTGCCTCTGTATACAATGTGGCCCTGCGATTTGCGGCATGTGTGCTACCTCTTGTATTCCTAGTCCCAAGCCCCGTTCTAAATCCCGTTCCCAGAAAATTCGAGACGAGCAAATGATACTGTATGAAATGATAGATGGTATCATGAATATTGATGTTTCCTGATGGAAACGTAGTGACAAGGAGGGAATGTGGAAAAGTAAATTTTGTCATGTTCTGTGTCCCTACGAGTCCTCCATCATATGTTATCTGTGCATGATTAATATGCCTATGTATTCCCTATGTTCGATTAATGACGCAATTACAGTTGTGTCCACCTCTAGTATGCCAGTTTCCAGTTCTCGTGAATGCTACGAATATCAGGCCCATGTGAAGTTACGTTGCCACGTTTCTCAGTGTGCACGTTATTCCATTGTAAAGTCCCCGTTTCTAGGCCTCAGAAGGGCCTGGACACCAGATTCAGCTCCTGTCTCCTGTCTCCTGAAGCCTCGCTGAGGAGCGATACAGCCCCCACCTGTATCCTCGACCCTTCACTTACTTCCTGTCTCAGCCTGGCTCTGCCTCTGAGTCTGCCAAGAGTATGTTGTGATTCCAGTTATCAGTTCAGTCCTCCTTCTCTGCATTCCTAAAGCTACTGAATCGCATCAATAGTTTCCGTCATTGTCTAGCCTTTACGTCTCCACGTTAGAGAAATACTGCATTTTAATGGTCATTTAATATTCTTACATATAGAATAATGCATGCTCCAGTCTTAGAGTCCGTTAGCCTCTCCCCTCCTGACTCTTAGTTCATATCAACATGTTCTCTAAACATCAGATACTAGATACTGCTTAGGTACATGTCGCCCTGACTCTCCAGACTTCAGTCTCCGCTCCTAGCACAGAGTTCGAAGCCCCCAGCTTCTCCTAGTAACACGTCATCGCCAGTTTGCGCGCACCATTAGGTCAGAGGTCCCGGCTCCTTAGGTAGCCCCCTCCATGTCTCCGCCCCATTCATGACATATTCTGTTACGTTTGCATCACATGTCTATGTATACGCCTCTGTTACACCTACTTTCACCCTTATCTTTCGCGACTGCTATTGACCACACCCACTGCTCCGCCTATCATATGTATTGTAATGCAACTGTTTTAGTATATATGATCATGTCTTGTTATTTAATGTTGCGCCGACCCCGATTCTGCCCCAGGCAGCGCTGCCATCCTATTCCTGTGCAGGTTGTCCTGTTCCTGTCCTTTATGCTGTAATAAACCTGCAAACTCCTACTACCTCGAATCTTGACTCTTATTTTATTGAGCTATCTGTTATTCATTTATGCATTCAAAAAGAGAGGTATTATTTATTTATTTACCACAAAAACACCATCGTAATACCGCACCCTGGTCATGGCACCAGTTCCCTAAAGAACCATGGAACCAGGAGCCATGGAACCAAGAGCCATGGAACCAGCTGGAATACACATATGACTATACAGGTAGGAATGGACCGAGAGAAAGGCCAAGAGAACGGCCGAGGCACTATTGGCAAGAAAGACCCTATCAAACCTATGAAGGATGGCAGGGCCTCTCTACGCAAAACCGTTTCGACTGTCTAGAGATGGTCGATTGACCACTCAGGGATGAACCAGGACATTCAAAACTCGTTACCACACTGCAACTAGTTAACTCTATGCAGCATTCAGCACCCCCTGACCCCCCCCCGATAAACACGAAAATCCATCCCAAGAACCTTCCAATACTCATTTTAACATTCCTAAAAAAGTTACCCACACGACCCAGGAACCATTTAACGTGTTTCTCAATATATCAAAAAAAGCTACCCCTATCATTCCCTCATCAGAAGTTGACATTATCTCAGGAATGTCCTACCAGCTAGCCGTAGTCCCTAAAGTTTCAGTTGAACCCCTCTGGGTTATACCGCGGCAACTATTAGTAGTAGAGGCTGCTAACAACCCGACAAATCCACCTCATACCTCGATGGAACTCCCAAACCTGAGTTTTTCCATCGCATACTGGAATATCGCAGGCCTAACCACAAAAATAACATCTTCTACGTGGCTCGACACAGCAAAGCGACATCAAATTCTGTGTCTGCAAGAAACCTGGTGCACAACCCACTGCATCTACCGGGTTACAAAACTCTTTTCACCCAAGCAGTACCTGGAAATATGGGCAGACCAAAGGGGGGCCTCACGACCTATATAGCCAACACCCTCCCTCTTAGAGTGAAACTATTAAAGGAGTCACCCATCTTTCAAATCATACTAATCACGCAGTCAACAGTAGTTAAAGGAAATTATCATATACTCATAAATTATTACAATAACTCAGGCACTCTGGAATGCTGCTCATATCTAGACGAAATAGCCATATTTCTAACTTCATTTCAAAAAGACAATAATAAATCCCCAATTTATTTCATCTGGGGTGGCGATTTCAACCTCACACTGTGCCCAAAGCATAAAAGCGGGAACTGCGGGCTCCAAAATGAACTTGGGAATCCCATCCCTCACTTCGCGCATACGCCATGTGGCAATAAGTTAAATGAAATCCTTTTTACCTTAGACCTCGACTTTGTCAACGAACTAGTCAATCCGCAGCAGGATTATCTACCCACCTTTCATGGGCGAGGTTGTTCTACAACTATTGACTACATCATAGCCTCAAACTCTTACAAAGGGCAACTAACCAACTACGAAATTGGGTCAAACCCAATAAGCGACCACTACTCACTCAGCGTGGAAATCCACATGGAACAAGCAGGCGCATTTCCCGCAAAACTTAGTTCCCTTGATCAACACTCGATGTCCATGAACAAACTGAATGGGTATTCAATAAAATGGTCAAAGATTGATCCGGAAGAGATGTCACAGAGGATCCTCGGAAAAACACACCACTGGCTAGCCAAATGCATGACCCTGGAGACACCACCAGAAACAATTGTCACCTCTTTCCAAAGCATCCAGGAAGTAATAAAGGATGAGTTATTTGTCAACTTAAAAAACAAGTCCAGGCTCCCTACCACGAGATGGTTTGACACCGCCTGCCGGAAGGCACTTACATCCCTTAAAGAAGCTCTATGCAAGCTACCGAGAGACCCCCAAAAAATCTCGCAATTGAGGAAAACCTATAACACTACTCGGAAAAGCCGTAAAAAGCAGATCAAACAAGAACTTTGGCTGCGTCTACATGACAGTGCTCAAAGGAAAGATAGCACTGCATTTTGGCAGACCGTAAGATCACCCTTCTTGGCCAACAGCAGTGACCCTGACCATCTTGATGTGGCAATAACCGAGGAGGATTGGGTCTCCCATTTTTCAAAAATTTTTGGAACACCAATAGACGCTGTACCAAACAACCAAACACAAGAACTTGAACTGGTGAAGAATAACATCTACCCGATTAATTTACGTTTCACCCTTAATGAAATTATAAAGGCAATCAAGGCCTCAAAAACTGGTAAAGCCCCTGGCCCCGACGGGGTCCCAATGGATCTGTTCCTACATGACGTCGACTATTGGTCAAAAATAATCACACGGGTCATGTCAGCAGTAGTTTCATCTGGTCTCTTTCATTCATGGTCAACCTCAACACTATTACCCATTTTCAAAAAAGGTGACCGCAACGACCCTGCTTGCTATAGACCGATCTCCCTTCTGGATTCCACGGGCAAGATTGCAGGTCGAATACTCCTGGACCGATTACAATCTTGGGCCCGGGAGAACAACATCATAACCGACCTGCAATACGGTTTCCAGAAGGGGCTCGGGACCGTGGAACAGGCCCTCAATCTCGTCCTCCTGGTTGGAAAATATGCTCGCGCTAAAGGAGGCAACATCTTCCTTGTTTACGTAGATCTAAGCGCGGCATTCGACTGTGTCCAACATGCAAAGCTTTGGCAAATACTAGCTGCCTTGGGAGTGGATCCCCCGATATTAATCTTTCTAAGAGAACTTTACAGTAACGCAGAAGGTCGAGTACGATTTGGCACCAGAGGCGAACTGTCACGACCCTTCCAAATAACGAAAGGAGTAAGGCAGGGTTGTGTACTGGCTCCCTTCCTGTTCAACCTCTACACAAATGGGCTTGAACAGGCGATGCTGGAAGGGAGCCAGGACCTGCCCCAGATAAATCATCGCCCGATTCCCACCCTCCTGTATACTGATGATTCTGTAATCCTAGCACGGACCCCAAACCAACTTCAACGGCAGCTGAACAAATATGTAACATTTATGGACTCACTCGGCCTCAAAGTTAACATTAAAAAAACGTTTACAATGAATATTGGCCCCAGGACAAAAGCTTCCAAATCCATACTGATTAATAACAACAGTCTTGAAAGAACCACGGTGTATCCATATCTGGGCATCTTAGTGGATGATGCAATGAACTGGCATAAGGCAGTGGAAGCCAGAAACCTTCATTTCCGCCGTGCAACCTCAGCACTAATTTCTTTCTCAAGGAAACTGGGCAAACCAGCCCCACTCGAACTGTTAGCCATATACTACGCAAAATGTCATAGTGTGGCTACCTATGGAGCTGGAATCTGGGGACATGGATGTATCGATCAGCTTCAGGTTACCGAAAACGCCTTTATTAAATACACCCTAGCCCTCCCCCAAAGTTCCCCGATATTAGCCTCGCACCGGGAGCTCGGTATGGAATACGTCACCGACACCATTCGATGCCAGCCCATCCTACTGTGGCATCGAATATGGTGTAATACCGAAAGTCACCTAACCCGCTCCCTTATTACTGACTGTCTTGGTCTAACAAACTGGCGGAAAATCCCTTGGCTTAATTACATACATAATTTCTTTAAAGATCTGGACTGTGAGCACTATTTTCACGAACCACCCTCAGTCGAAGACATTTCAAGGAAACAACTAAAGCAAATGTGTATGGGCCATTTGAGAGAACTCCGGAATCAGGCAGAGATTACCAAAACGCAAAGCGAAAAAATCTGTTCAGTGCAGCCAGGAAAAGTTATCCAGCCCTATTTGACATATTTCCTATCGAATCATGAAAAGTTTTTACTCACTAGACTACGTTTCGATCTATTTTACCGTCTGGTTTCATTCCCAGAAATGAAGAACTGGTCCCGCAACCTGACGAGATGCCCCTGTGATGGAGTCGCCTTACAATCTACGATTCATGTCGTCCTTTTTTGCAAATATTACAAACTAGCAAGGAAAACATGGATTATCCCTATTCTCCGATCCAGTGGACTCAGACAATCTTATCCAGCACTCTACTACTTACAATCCCCGAAATCCCCTTATGAAGCCAAACTCATAGCAACTTTTCTTAAAGCAGTAATATCAACACGCCGTAATCTCTTTAGCTAAATCAATATTTTCTTTAACCTGTAAAAACTTTTCCATTGTTTCAAAAAAGTTTTACTATATAGTGATTTAACCATCCTGTGATCTTATTGCTTTTTCTTTGTATTAAATGTACTTTTTATGATTTTCAATTCGATAATCGAATAAAAGTTGATGAAACGAAATTTTTACCCCTACGCTATCCAGCGCTTTCCCTAATGTTGCACCCACCGGAGTGGGAATAGTAATTGTTACCCCTACGCTATCCAACGCTTTCCCTACTAATGCACCCACTGGAGTGGGAATAGTAATTTTTACCCCTACGCTATCCAACGCTTTCCCTACTCTTGCACCCACTGGAGGGGGAATAGTAATTTTTACCCCTACGCTGTCCAACGCTTTCCCTACTGTTGCACCCACTGGAGTGGGAATAGTAATTTTTACCCCTACGCTATCCAACGCTTTCCCTACTCTTGCACCCACTGGAGTGGGAATAGTAATTTTTACTCCTACGCTGTCCAATGATCTCCCTAATTTAGCACCCACTGGAGTGGTTACAATAAATTTAAACCTTTTGCTATGCTACAGTACATTTATTATATATGTTTTATTAATTAATATGTATTTATATATATATGTATTGATTTTTTTATATATATTTTTTAAAGTTACGTTAATTATTTAATAATGTTACATGTATTTAATAATGTTAATAATGTTTATATTAAATATATTTATTAATATATTAGTTGTAATTTAATTTAAAGGCATATAAATATGTATTTATATATATATATCACAAACACAACAGGGTCCTGCTGAGATCCTCTCTCCCAAGCCAGGTGGCGCAAAAATATCGGCGGACCACACAAAGCCGATTCAATATTCCATTTAAAGTCTGCTTCACAGCAAAAAGGTTGCGCACTCAGGATTCCGTATTACCAGATGATTTATTGTTTACAGGTTTACACGCTACGCGTTTCGACACTAAGAGTGTCTTGATCACACGTGAGTTGTCCCGGCATTATGGCACATATAAGCATACAACAAGTGAAATAAACATAGAGAAGGTGACAAGTAAATTCACTTAATTAGAGCGTACACATGGGGGCCATTTTGTAGTGGTGTATTAGTCAGATAGGAAATCAATTATATTTCCTCCACAGCCAATTACTTCAAAGGCCATGGGAAATTATCACGAGTTCTACTACATGATTTTAAATATATTCATCTTCCTAAGTAGGAAACGAATTATGTAAGAATTTGTATATACATAGTAAGCATAGGTGCCTTTTGTAGATATACCTAAATTTCATACCTTCAGTATGTGGTGGAATCCCTTCCATTCGGTCTAGTGCCCAAATTAAACCACACACCTGTAACCACTGGCCCTCAGAGATTTCATTCTTCTCTTCGTATTCTAACCGTATGCTGATAGCCAGCCATTCTGTCCCAGGATTAGAGTGCACATCTATTAATTCAAATCTTGCATACAAGTGAAGGTGTCTTTCATTCCAGTGAAGAAAAATTGAGGATAAAGGACCGTGAAGTGAAGGTGACGGGACCAGTTTCTTGCCTCAATTCTATCCTACAAAAACAAATAAACATACAATTAAAATCTCTTCATAAAAACTTACTTATAAAAGAGGTTACAATGTAAAGTTTCATAACACATAGGAGCAATATTCTATACTGGGTCAGACTTAGTCATAATCATCAACTTTTTAGTCCTCATATAAGTGTGTACTAAGTTCCTCATCGAGGTTGTGTCCCCCGGGGAACTTTGTCTCGAGTTCCATGATCCATTTTGACTCTTTCTTTCTCAGGGCCAGCTCTCGATTCCCACCCCTTCTTCCTACGTTGACTTGTTCCACCGCAAAGTAACGCAACAAGGAATTATTGGATTTATGGAACTTTTGAAAGTGTCGTGCAATGGGGTATTTAGCATCTTCATGGGTGATAGCTCTGAGATGTTCCAGCACTCGTTTCTTTGCCATACAGGTGGTGCTCCCTACATACCGAAGTTTGCATGGACACTCGAGAACGTACACTACAAAATTGGTGTTACAGGTCAGGAACTGTTTGATAACTCTAGGTTCCTTTCTCCCCGGTACATCAATGGTCTTGACCATAGTGCTAGCCCTACAGGCTTTGCAATGGCCACATGGGTAAAAGCCCTTGAGGCTTTTACCCATGTGGCCATTGCCACATGGCCACTCTTTTCTGTGATGTCCGCTTTGACCAGAATATCTCGTAGATTTCTCCCTCTTCTATATGTAATTTGAGGTCTATCATCTAGAAGAGGACCAACAATATTGTCTACTTTCAAAATATTCCAGTTATCGACCAGTATTTTCTGTACCTTTTTGGATTTACTGTTAAAGGTAGTTATGACTCGAGTCTTATTATTGGTGTCATCACTCTTCTCTCTGGGTGTTAGAGTTTCAGTTCTATTGATAAGGGCGATTTTTTGAACAGCTTTTTCCAGGACTTCCTCTGGATAGCCTCTATTTCTGAATCTATCCAGCATAGTCTCATGTTCCTTAGCAAAGCCCTCATCACTGCTACAGTTTCTCCTCGCCCTTAGAAGCTCACCATAAGGAATATTCCATTTGAGGGGATATGGGTGAGCACTAAGGGCGTGAAGTAAACTGTTGCCAGCTGTATCTTTCCTGTGGAGTCTGGAGATCAGTTTACCTTCGGTTACATTGATTTCTGTATCGAGAAATTCAACAGTCTTAGAACTGATGTTATATGTCAACTTGATATTATATTCGTTGATATTTAGTTTCTCTATAAATCGGACTGCCTCTTCCTCTGTCCCTGTCCAGATAAGGAACAGATCATCTATATATCTGATCCATGTAGTTACCTTGGTCAGTTCTTCGGAAAAGTTCGGATTGCTACCTAATTCCTCCTCCCACTTGCCCAGGAAGAGGTTCGCAAAACTGGGAGAAAATGCCGAACCCATTGCCACACCCCGTATCTGCTTATACATTACACCATCAAACATAAAGATGTTATTGCGTAAGCATATCTTCATCATTTCGATGAGCATGCATGTATGTTCTATAAAGCAGTTGTCTCGATTTTTTAGGTAATGTAGACTGGCTTCCATGCCCTGCACATGGTCAATGATCGTGTACAGGGCACTGACATCCATGGTAATTAGAAAGGACCCTTCCACCCACGATAGGTTGTTGACCCTAGTCAGGAAATCAGTGGTATCCCTAATATACGAGGGTAACCTACTTACATATTCCCTTAAAAAGTGATCAACGTATTGTGATAGACATTCAGTCACGCTACCTATCGATGATATGATGGGCCTACCTGGAGGGACCCTAGCATCTTTGTGTACCTTAGGCAACAGATAAAAAATAGGTAACTTCGGATAGTCCTTTTTGAGAAAGCAAAACTCCTGCTTTCTCAAAAAGGACTATCCGAAGTTACCTATTTTTTATCTGTTGCCTAAGGTACACAAAGATGCTAGGGTCCCTCCAGGTAGGCCCATCATATCATCGATAGGTAGCGTGAATGAATGTCTATCACAATACGTTGATCACTTTTTAAGGGAATATGTAAGTAGGTTACCCTCGTATATTAGGGATACCACTGATTTCCTGACTAGGGTCAACAACCTATCGTGGGTGGAAGGGTCCTTTCTAATTACCATGGATGTCAGTGCCCTGTACACGATCATTGACCATGTGCAGGGCATGGAAGCCAGTCTACATTACCTAAAAAATCGAGACAACTGCTTTATAGAACATACATGCATGCTCATCGAAATGATGAAGATATGCTTACGCAATAACATCTTTATGTTTGATGGTGTAATGTATAAGCAGATACGGGGTGTGGCAATGGGTTCGGCATTTTCTCCCAGTTTTGCGAACCTCTTCCTGGGCAAGTGGGAGGAGGAATTAGGTAGCAATCCGAACTTTTCCGAAGAACTGACCAAGGTAACTACATGGATCAGATATATAGATGATCTGTTCCTTATCTGGACAGGGACAGAGGAAGAGGCAGTCCGATTTATAGAGAAACTAAATATCAACGAATATAATATCAAGTTGACATATAACATCAGTTCTAAGACTGTTGAATTTCTCGATACAGAAATCAATGTAACCGAAGGTAAACTGATCTCCAGACTCCACAGGAAAGATACAGCTGGCAACAGTTTACTTCACGCCCTTAGTGCTCACCCATATCCCCTCAAATGGAATATTCCTTATGGTGAGCTTCTAAGGGCGAGGAGAAACTGTAGCAGTGATGAGGGCTTTGCTAAGGAACAAGAGACTATGCTGGATAGATTCAGAAATAGAGGCTATCCAGAGGAAGTCCTGGAAAAAGCTGTTCAAAAAATCGCCCTTATCAATAGAACTGAAACTCTAACACCCAGAGAGAAGAGTGATGACACCAATAATAAGACTCGAGTCATAACTACCTTTAACAGTAAATCCAAAAAGGTACAGAAAATACTGGTCGATAACTGGAATATTTTGAAAGTAGACAATATTGTTGGTCCTCTTCTAGATGATAGACCTCAAATTACATATAGAAGAGGGAGAAATCTACGAGATATTCTGGTCAAAGCGGACATCACAGAAAAGAGAACCCAGGTAGAAGGCCTCAAGGGCTTTTACCCATGTGGCCATTGCAAAGCCTGTAGGGCTAGCACTATGGTCAAGACCATTGATGTACCGGGGAGAAAGGAACCTAGAGTTATCAAACAGTTCCTGACCTGTAACACCAATTTTGTAGTGTACGTTCTCGAGTGTCCATGCAAACTTCGGTATGTAGGGAGCACCACCTGTATGGCAAAGAAACGAGTGCTGGAACATCTCAGAGCTATCACCCATGAAGATGCTAAATACCCCATTGCACGACACTTTCAAAAGTTCCATAAATCCAATAATTCCTTGTTGCGTTACTTTGCGGTGGAACAAGTCAACGTAGGAAGAAGGGGTGGGAATCGAGAGCTGGCCCTGAGAAAGAAAGAGTCAAAATGGATCATGGAACTCGAGACAAAGTTCCCCGGGGGACACAACCTCGATGAGGAACTTAGTACACACTTATATGAGGACTAAAAAGTTGATGATTATGACTAAGTCTGACCCAGTATAGAATATTGCTCCTATGTGTTATGAAACTTTACATTGTAACCTCTTTTATAAGTAAGTTTTTATGAAGAGATTTTAATTGTATGTTTATTTGTTTTTGTAGGATAGAATTGAGGCAAGAAACTGGTCCCGTCACCTTCACTTCACGGTCCTTTATCCTCAATTTTTCTTCACTGGAATGAAAGACACCTTCACTTGTATGCAAGATTTGAATTAATAGATGTGCACTCTAATCCTGGGACAGAATGGCTGGCTATCAGCATACGGTTAGAATACGAAGAGAAGAATGAAATCTCTGAGGGCCAGTGGTTACAGGTGTGTGGTTTAATTTGGGCACTAGACCGAATGGAAGGGATTCCACCACATACTGAAGGTATGAAATTTAGGTATATCTACAAAAGGCACCTATGCTTACTATGTATATACAAATTCTTACATAATTCGTTTCCTACTTAGGAAGATGAATATATTTAAAATCATGTAGTAGAACTCGTGATAATTTCCCATGGCCTTTGAAGTAATTGGCTGTGGAGGAAATATAATTGATTTCCTATCTGACTAATACACCACTACAAAATGGCCCCCATGTGTACGCTCTATCTAATTAAGTGAATTTACTTGTCACCTTCTCTATGTTTATTTCACTTGTTGTATGCTTATATGTGCCATAATGCCGGGACAACTCACGTGTGATCAAGACACTCTTAGTGTCGAAACGCGTAGCGTGTAAACCTGTAAACAATAAATCATCTGGTAATACGGAATCCTGAGTGCGCAACCTTTTTGCTGTGAAGCAGACTTTAAATGGATTATATATATATATATATATGTATTATATTTTTTTAAAGTTACATTAAATATTTAATAATGTTACATTTCTTTAATAATTTTAATAATGTTTATATTAAATATATTTATTATTATAATACTGTTCAAATTATTTTAAAGACATAAAAAAAACGATATTTTGACAGTCTATATTTTTAATACTCGATATTTTAAACTCGATATTTTTGTACTTACCTTTGTAAAGATAGGAACTCGATATTATGTCCCTCGATATTTTTTACTCGATATTTTAGGTACTCGATATTTTGGTAGTCGATATAATTTCAGTGATCCACCCAGTACACAATGAAAAGCCATTGAAAGACGCAGCTCAGTTATCGGCTCTGGCTTCCTTGGGTTCTTGGTGAACCTGCAAGTCCTATATATCCCAGCAACCGGAAGAGGCCAGCAGGCATAACTGTATATTGCTTTTAAAAAATCAGCCATACTTAGAAGAAGTTACAGGTAAAAATGTTGCCAAGAATGGCTGTTTTGTTAAACTCAATCTCAATTCTGTTTTATTTCAATTGTTAGTTTCAATAGGAAAACCTTGAAGGATCTACACAAATGACCCCTGGCTGACTTCATAATTTTGTCCATGTTTTAGAAATGTATAGTTTTCTGGGATCCATTATTGTTTTCACACCCATTACTACCACTAACTTGAAGGAGATTGAAAGCACAAAAAAACGATAAAATAGGCTATGTCCTAGTAAAATGTCAAATATGTGTAGAAAATTTTAGTTTTCTGTCAAAAGTCTGCCTGTTCCTGAAAGCTGGGAAGATGGTGATTGTAACACCACAAACCATTTGTTGATACCTTTTTGAGGGAATAAATCAGATGCTTTTTTCTGCAGTACTTTTTCCCTGTTTTTCTAAAAACAAAAGCAGTATTTTGGCCAATTTCTCAGTTCCCTCCTCTAGGGGAAACCACAAACCCTAGGTATCTTTAGAATTCTCAAGATGTTGGAAGAAAAGGACGCAAATTTGGCGTGGATACCTTATGTGGACAAAAAGGTACAGGGGCCGAAGCGCAAACTGCCCCAAATAGCCCAAAAAAGGCTTAGCATGGTGGTGGGGGGAGGGGGGTCAAAGGTCTAGCAGCAAAGCGGTGAATGTTTTACAAATGCACTACGATAACCGGAAGGACTTGCAACATGGGTAGTGAAAGAAGGACTATTCAAAGAGTGCGGAAAATGGAGAGGTTAGTGATTGCGATAAAGACTATGGTCGACATACTTAATTACTTTTGCTTGCTGCCAATATAATAAATAGAACAGTTGGATACTAAAAGTCCTGAAGTGACACCACACTATTTCTAATTTACATACCCCAGTAACCCGTAAAGGAGAGGCACTGGTGTGATAGCACAGCTTCACTGTAGTCGAATCTCCACGTTCTATTCATTCACAAAGACTCATAATGATGACAATAGTTATGATTTGATGAAAAGTCTAATTATGGTATTTTAGAAGGTTACGAAGGTTGTGAAGGCGATGAGGCGGAAAAAGTGTATTGGTTAATGAATATTGAAGTGTCTTAGATTGTGCAGCAAAATAGTGCAGACAGGAGGGATTGTTAACATTTTAAGATCCTTTTGCCTGTCACAATGTAATCATTACCTCCTTCCGTCATGTTTTCGTGTTCATGCTTACAGTGCCCAGAAGATGCTGTCATCTCGTGTTGAGGCTCACTGTGTTTACCCCTTGAGACAAAAATTTGTAGATTAGATTGATCAGGGAAATACTGTTTACATTTTTTTTTTGTTATTTGTGAAGGATAACTTAAAATTATCATGAGCTCAGCTAGGTAGCTTCATTGTCAGAATTCGGTCATGTGATCAATGTTAAAAACCAATGTGTATTAGGGTGTAATTTGAATCTTGCCTTTACTGTGATAGCTTATATCCAACCAAGGATTTCAGGAAAATGCCTAGTCAGACGACTCTGTAACTCACATACTCCTTATTTTCCATGTCAATAAAAGCGTTCAGACTCATCCAAAATCTGGAGTGAAGTTTTCTTTGACAGATAGCTGGATGAACAAGTAACAGTGGCCAATGGAAAGAAATACAATACTTCACCTACCAGCATGTTACGTATGGAAATTATAGTGCTTGAGGAAAGCAGTGTTGTTAAAAGACCATCAGGGTGATGCTCTTTTATTTATTGTTTTTTTATCCCATTTTCAAACTGTGTCTCATCTCTTTGTGTTTAGGCTCTAGAAGAGGAAAATAGCAAGCTGATGCAAGCAAAGACAGACCTTCAAAATCAAGTAAAAGAGATGGAGGAGAAATCCAGGAATGAAAGGGTAATACTATTGTAAATTTCTGCGGGACTTAGAATCCATTATCAATTTTCTAATACATTTATAACTGGGAAGTGTTTTCCTTTTTTTATCAAGGTCACCAGAAAATGTCAGCGGCACCAATATCAGTGTACATGAGTATTTGTTTGGTTTATACGATCTACAGGACTTTCTCGGTGGTGGGGGGTCTTCAAACACAGGACAAGAGATGAGACTCAATGCATCACAGCACCTACACCCTTACAAAATACTCATCCTCTCCAATTTAAAGCATTGTTCTACTATTCAAAAATGTGTGTTCACTTCCCTTGAAAAAATAAGTGTGGGTACTGGGGGTACTGCTGTGGTGAGGGAGTGAGCGGCCTGCTGTAAATTGTAATTATTTTGTTTAATTTATGGTATTTATGCATATACATACAGTAAACAGGGTCTTACTTCACTTTTAGAAGCCCACCGGCGAGCATACCGGGTAGGCCATGCATGGTAAGTTTATGTCGGGCCCCCTCTTGTTGTTCATAGGAGTAATGTAGGGAAAAGAAAAGAGAAAGATGTGAATAAGTAAAGAGAGAGAGAAATTATAGCTTAGGTCTGGTAACAGCATGGTATTGTTATGGCATTGGGGTACACTTTTGCTGGCTAAGAGTTCATGTAAAATGTAATTATAAAAGAATTCTCAGTAAACGAAATATAGTTTGTATAGTGGTATTTTTGAAAACTCAACCGTATTTTACGCTTCAAGTGGTCAATTGTCCCAGTCCTATTAAGTTCATCAACTCATTCCAAATCTAGGACTCTCTCCTTCTGATGGATTTACCAGAGGCCCTCAAGAAACTACAGGGGTTTAATAATGCGATAAAACAAATTCCTATGAATAGCTGAGAACAGTGTGTGTGTTCATTGTATTTAATTATAAAAGAAAATTAGATATTCATTGCATCTTCTATCTCTCAGTGAACTTTATTCTTACTTTGCTGCTTGTATGTATTCGTATATAGTTTACATTCTAGAATGTCTGACTTCTAAATATGTTCACCTGGCTATGAGATTTAAAATAATTTCTTCCTCAGACTATCACCACGGCCAGTTCAGCTTTGTATACCACATGCAATTCCTTTGTTGCTATGTCCCCTGTGCAAATGCCCTCCTCAGTGGAACATGTCCATTTACCCAGCAATGTTAGCAGAAACAAGACCTGGCTGCTTGAGGCCTAAACTCTATTCCAAGGGGCCTATTTTCAAAGGCATTTTAAGGTACTTAATGAAGTACTCATGCTGTACTCTTTTACATACTCCTAAATAATTGCCTTTGTGACAAGCCCCAACACATATAGAACTTGTTAAAATATGAATACTCAAGAAATATTCATATACAATTAGTACAAATAGAAAGGACTGTGCCCTCTTTGTGCTTTTAATAATAGGGGGTTGGACGTTTCGGGGCCTAATTCACAAAGGCATTTAAGAGTACAAAGTCCTATACTCAGAATGCTTTCGTGAATCAATCCTTTGATATTGTTTCATACAATTCTTTTTACAGTATCCTCTAGAACTGTCATGTATCTTACACGCTAAGAAGGTTATAAAGCATATTAATAATCCAGTGGCAAATATATATACGTGTTGTAAAAGATTTACATGTAGTGTTTCAAAATAGTCCCAAATAAACAAAATAAGAAATATGTAAATAAAAAATGAGTGAACAAGTTCCTTTAAGGCATGAGATTGCCAATTAGTTTATGGTGCACATTCTCTAAAATTGTCTCCGAGATTATTTACACTCACACAATGCTTGGTTGACATTCTGACTAATATTACTGTTTTTAAAAGATAATAGAAATCGGAGCTAAAATACATTTATCTCTCAAGTGATAACAATACATTGCTCTCAGACAGTGTCTTCTTACATAATTCTGCCTGGCCTTTCTATTTGTCACAGTGTAAACACAGTACTGCTCCATTTAAGGAAGCACCTACGGAAAGATGGAATTGGTTAAGATCATCGGAAGAATAGTGTTCTCATATCACTCATCAGCAAATCATCAACAACTCTGAAAGGCCACTCAATTTCAAGAATATTATTGAGATAGAAGTTAGTGGCTCTGTAATCCCACCCATTGAATGTGTATAAAGTGGTAAGTTCCATCAGCAGGCATCACAATTGAGGCTGCCAAAAAAGACTATCATGGCGAAAGAATTAGGGAGGCCAGCCAGTCCACAAATGAGCTGTTCTGAATTTTGACAGAAGTTAGTAAAGTGACTATGTGTCAAGAGTCCAAAATTGCTACCAAAGTGACTCCCTGTCAGATTGAAAACTTTGGAGCTGATTTATTGTTTGGTGGCATGTATATTTTGTCGCAGCGGCGAGGAAGTATACACACCACCAACACAGTGATCCCCCGCCAAATTTATATACAGGCGGACTTTAGGTTCGCCTATGGCGGTGACAACTCTTTCACCGTTTTAACCAAGCCTCTCCATCAGAGAATGGCTATATGTCCAAACACCAAATTAGGATAGACGGACATATAGCCATTTTTATACTGTCCATCACTGCCAGGCAAACTCTAGCTGTGAGGGCCAGCAAAATGCATATAATGCTCCCCCTGCAATGAGAGATGACTCTCATGGTGAGAGGAGGATTACTTTATTTTATTTTCAAAAAGAAAATCCTATTTAAAGTTTAAAGTGTGATGGTTAGTAGATAATGCTCAGCAGGGGCAGCAAATGCAGCTGGCTCCATCTGAAGGGGAATACTTTGATCACTGGCAAGGGGCACATCTTCATTGAAGTGTCTTACCTGGAATGTCCGGGGGTTAAATTATTTTAGGGAAGTGCGCAAGGTGGTGGCTTATTTGCAGAGGCATGAAATAGATGTTGCTATACTGCAAGAGATGCACCTGGATCCTGGTAGGGGGCTGCTCATGCAGTGTCGCATGAAAAAGGACTGCTACTCATGTGGGCTTCACTGCATATGTGCAGGGGTACTGTTTGGGGTGAGAAGGAACTCTGGCATTAAATTGCGGAAGGTATGTGCTGGCCCAGGAAGCAAGTACTTGTTGGCGGGCTTTTATAAAGACAACTTGACAGCACTGGTGGTTGGTGTTTATGGTCCCAGTTATGATGATCTGCAGTTTTATCATAGTCTGCATGCCTGCTTTGCCCAGTATGGGGACATGCCTCAGATATGGGGCAATAATTATAACTGTGTCTTGGGCCCGGATAGTGACCGTTCTAGGGGCCCTCCGAGGGCATGTGAGCTGGAGCACAATGTATGTTTGCCCATTATCGGGTACATGGCCCAAGGGACCTCCCACTTAGGAAGTTATTTGATAAGCCTACACAGCATTATAATAATTTTAATTTGCTCATCACCACAGCATATTCTTGGAAGTGGCTAGCTGAGCTCCAGATTAGGCCTCTTTTTTATTCACCACTATTGCCAGTAGATTAGTGCATGTGGTTTCTCCTGGGGCAAGAGAAGGACCGTCAAGAGTACTGCAAGCCTTGCACTTGAGACACATGGGCAATTTCTTCCAGGGTGGAAACAGAAGGATGCATCAGGTGACTCCTACATGATGTTGGGTATGTTCCAGCACTTTATGGTACAACACATGTTGCACGAGGTGTACAACCTTTACAACGCAACTTTTACCACGCAGTGCCCTTACGATGCAACTTTTACAACGCAAACCGATACAACGCATTGCTCTGGGGGGCGCTCTAGGATAGGGAATATATTTAATTTACTATCCAACACCTTCCCTACTATCCACGGGGACTGGAGTTGGAATAGTAAATTAAATAATTCACTATCCAACACCCAAAAGCACTATGCGTTGTAATGGTATTCGTTGTAAATACCGCGTTGTAAAGGCATGCGATGTAAAAGTATGCGTTGTAACGTCATACATCTGTTGCACGATTTTCTAGGGGAGGGACTGAAGGTGCCTTATGAGTTGCTCGCCCTGACGTATTTGCTGCAGAGTGCAACCGCCCAGCACCTCATCATGAAATTCATGCTCGTTCTTAGGAGGCACTAAAGTTCAGTTGGACTGGCAAGAAGAGTTGGGGGAAGCTATTAGTGATCCCTGAATAGCCGACATCGCTTGATACATTTTAAATATTTTAACAAAGTGTATTACACTATTGCCTGCCTGTTCTGCTGAGGATTGCAGGACAGCTCTGGATGTTTCAGATGTGGAGAGGAGGAGGCAGGGTTTGCCCATGTGCTATGGTTCCGCCCTGAGTTATAGCGCTATTGGGATGCAATATTGTTGGAATTGCATGAGAACAAGAGAGCATATCGAGCCATCTTCCTTTTTGGCACTAATGGGTTATGACAAGGAACTCCGAAAGTCTGTTAGCTGTCTGGTGGTATTGGGGCTACTGCTGGTGAAGCGGGAAATAGAAATGCAATGGGAGAGGGGACTGCTCCCAGCGGTATGGGAGTGGCATGTCAACATAGCATACTGTAACACCCAATCCAATGCATATTACAAACTAATACCTATTCATAATTGGCCAAAATATATTTGGAGACCTCACAAGGCAAACCTAGCCCAGACAGTGAATGCTGCGAATGAGAGTGCTGAGAGTGGTGTTGTGACGATGAGTAGTCCTGCTACGGAGTGCAAGGAATCAGCGCCTGGGGCATTCATAGTCAGTTGAGCGCTTTGGTGACTTGCTTGTATTCAGGGGATGTGTGTGTGTGTGATTGCGGGCACACTTGAATACAGGAATAGAGATATTTGAAAGTGTATCTAGCACCCCTTACGTGTGTGGGGAGAAACTGTAGTAATCGGTCACGGAATATGTATATCGTGGCTGTGTTCTTCGGGTTCTAATTAGCTGAAACTTTGCTTGTGCATTACGTAGACATGTACTTTGAATTAATTCCAATGTACTCTGTATGTGCTACTGTTGGAAAACGGCCCTCTCTGAAGGGGAATCCCAAACTTTATTCCTGCTTACTACCACGTTTTGCTATATTTTTTCGTAGGCCTTAGGACTCCGAGTACTTTATCACAGCTGACCAGTGGTAAAGTGCATGTGCCTCTCCCCTAAACACGGTGACATTGGTATATATAGCTGATTTACATTTTTTCGTTACCTTTAAGTCCCTTGTAAAGTGGTTTACCATATACCCAGAGCCTGTGATATAAATGCTACTAGTGGGCCTGTAGTACTGGTTGTGCCACCTACACAAGTGGCCTTTCAAACCTGTCCCAGGTCTGCCATTGCAAGGACTGTGTGTGCAGTTTACTGGCACCTCGATTTGGCATTTATAACCACTTGCCTAGCTTGAAACTCCCCTTTTATGACACATACATCACCCCTAAGGTAGGCCCTAGGAAGCCCTAATGCATGGTGCTGTGTAAGTAAAAGTTATAAACACAAAAAGATGATGGACGTAATGGGTTAAATCCATCCTTTTTTTGATCACCATACCACCCCAGTTTAGACCCAGACATATGCATATCAGTCTTGACTCTGTTCCCATGGGAACCGTTGTGCCTGAACTGCCAAGCCAGATCCTCCCGGGACTGAAAGACAAGCATCCTGGGACCAGTTTTGGGGTTGCTGATTGTTGCTGATTGTGAGTGGAGGGGACCTTGATGCCTAATTGTCTTTCTATTGCTACTTTTTGTTTAACACACACTTTGTCAGCTGGACCTGCCGGAGTTCTGTAGCTGACCGGTCCTCCATCACGGTCAGCCTGAACTCTAGCGTGACTTCAAGTACCCTTTTAGCACTATTTTTGGTTTATTCTTTAAAAAGTCACATCTCTGATTCTACTCATTGGATTTTTGTCATTTTGGTCTTGAGTTTCTCATAAAAATAATCTCTATTTTTCTAAACCTGTGAAGTGTTTTTGTGGTGTTTTCTTTGTGTTACTGTGTTGGTCTGTGTGTGTGTGTGTTGCACAAATACTTTACACCTTACCTCTTTAGATAAGCCTGACTGCTTTGTGCTAATCTGCCAGAGGTTGAGCACAGTTTTATTTAGTGTGCATCTAGTTTACCCTGAACAGGATTGTGGTCCCTTCTTGGGAAGGATGCACACCTCGACCAACTAGGACCCAATTTATAGCAGCTGTGTTTTAGGCAATTTAAAATTGCATTTTGTATGGTTGTCTGAAATTAAAATAAAGTGTTAAAAAAATATACAATGTCTTTTATATACAAAAGTGAGATACCAAAGATTTAAGCAGTGTGTTGGAACGGGGAAGGTGCAACTATTTTTTTTTAGGAATAAAATAACCTCTGATGTGCATTTTAAGAGTCATTCAAGTGTCCTCAGAGTGCCATGACCTCATAAATGTACTCGGCTTCAGACTTGTTCCTCTCTATGGTCAAGAAACTCCTCAGAGACTTGAAATATCCTTATAATCAATGGCAGGGGGTATTTTATCTCATATATTCAGTCCTTTCCACACCAAGTAGAACAATGTTGATTTTAGTTTTTTTTATTATTAGATGTTGAGACTAAAGTCTTTGGCATGGCAGCTGTGCCATTGTCCCTGATCGTGAATTAAGGGGCTGATTACGATGGCGGAGTGACCGAAATGCAGTTTTCTGCCTGCCATTTTACAATGGCTGGCGGAAGTGTGGCAGTCGGAAAGACTGACGACCATTGTCCAGATGGGCGGATTCAATCCAACCGCCCATAGAAACGACTGCTAGTCCCTGCATTGCAACAGTGCCTTCTAGGCACTGCCGTAGCGATTATGATATCTCTTTCCGTCTGTTGCTCTGCGGCAGTCAACCTGCCGGGAAACGGTTGTCAGAAATGGATTTGGGGGCCTGTAGCGGGCCCCTCTTTATCCCCGGGGCTAGGACATGTGCTCTGGTGCCACCCCCTACATATCCCAGCACCATGTGGCAGGCACCACATGGTGGCTGCAACGTAGTGCACTGATATGTGAACTGTCTTTGTTTTGTACTGCGGAGGGTGCTGCAGACTGAAGCACCAGGCGCAATACAAAACATAGGCAATGCGACCACCTCGGTGGCAGTTGTATCATAATGTATACTGTGGGACTGCCACCTTGTAGGCGGGCAGTCCCAAATACGAAACGATGGCGGATGGACTGAAGTCCATCTCTCATCGTAATCAGCCCCTATGTTTTTCTTAAAGTTGACTTTAGAAATATATGAGGGCCACAGAGGATCCCCACTATAACTTGGAGACCCTTAGAAGTAACTTCCCCAAACAAAAAATTAGTTGATTAAGTCCTTCATTTTAAACATAGCAATACTAATCCAGAAAGGAAATAAATACTTGTTTATCAGGAGTCTGGACATTAGTTCATCCCGGAAACATTTTTAAAATATGAGTAATTTACCAGGAGATGATGCAGTACCCTATGGTGCTGTCCCAGTAAAACTGCACATCTCCCACAAAATTTCATAAAGAAGTCTTTTGTCCTTGGCAGCCATTGAATGCTGGGCTTTTGTGGAAACAAAGACAGAAGTAAGATTTTCACTGGCTCTTTCCCAGGTGTCATAATCCTGAAAGAGGCTGTCTATAATTCTAATACCCAGTCACCTTTTCCTGCCTATTTTCTGTCAAGAATGACATCAGGACCTAGGTGAGGTAATGCCTCTAGCTGGATCCGGACCCAATCCGCTAATGGATTTTTTTCTTTTTTCTACAGACTGGAATCCTTGAAACATATGCTACGGAAATGGATATTTTTCATTGCCTTCAGGCGTCAAGTAAGTTTAGAGACAAGACAACATTCATAAGGAACAAGGAAAACTTTTGGTGAGCTTGTATGAGAGACAGTTGTACCCCTGAAGCTGTGCTTTGCGAGTGTGCTCCCAGCAGAAATGGAGTTTCTTTCCCGTTCTGCTGTTCCCTGCCTTCCATTCTTACTGTTCTTGTCTTCCCCAATCTGTGCATTTCCTCTTGCATTCTGTTTCTTTGCCACATCCTGTTGCTGCAAGTTGTCCTTTTTATTTTTTATTTTATTTAATGCGATTTTATATAGCACAAACTTTATCCAAAGGTGTCAGAGCGCTTTACAAAAGGACCAGTTACATTACATAAGGACTTAAGAGTCCATGAGTTACATAAAAGATATAAACAGAAAATCTCTACATTCAAAAAAGAAAGGTAGTAAGTACATACGTCTACTACAGATATTAGTGGTAAGAATTCCATATCTACAAGTTGAAAATTAACTCAAGGAAAAGATACAAACAGAAAAACTCTAAATTCACAAAAGAATGGTATTAAGTACATACGTCTACTACAGATACTAGTGGTCAGAGTTACATATATACTAATTGCATATCACTCAAGATTACATTTTAAAAAGTGATTAGGGTTGGACAATTATATATTACATATTTACAGAGCATGACATTTTTACCATTGTTCAGCCAGGAGTTCAGGTGGTGTTGCACTTAGGGGCGGTGGTCTTGGGTCTGTAGGGATCCCCGAGGTGGAGGTGGATATAGCAGTAGGGGTAGAAGGCAGGGTGGTGGTAGGCGGAAGCAGCATGTTGGATCCCCAGGCTGATGTTGGTGTTGATTGGTGTCGTGGCTGAGGCCCCGCTCCTTTGCCAGTCCCTGCATTGCGTACCTTCTGTCCCGGGGAAGGTCCTCAACCCCGGGATCCTCCAAGGGCACAGCACTTCTTGCTTTGGGCCCAGGCATGCAGAAACAGACTGCCCCATCGCACAGCTCTAGTTCAGTCCTGGGGGATACAGACTTCTTTGCAGGCCTTCCCAACTAGCCCAGCCCTCCGCAAGGCGTCCTCGTCAGGCCAGGGTGCCTCGTTACTTGTTGACCACTGTACTCCGCTTGGATGCTGCCTGTCCATCACATATTACGCCCAATTTGCTTGGGAACCTCTATATCGCCGATCGGGAGACTCTCTCAGCGGCCAGGACTCGAGCACCCGGGTTTTTATTTGCGTCTGGGCCTCAGTGTAAACGTCAGTCCGCCGGGATTTTTGCCTGTCTAAGCTCGGGGTCTCGTCATAATTTTGGGCCTCACGGGTCAGGATACAAGTTCAGACACCCTCTGAGCGCTGAATTACCATCCATGTCAAGTGTGAACTATGGATATTCGAAAGGATATTTCAGTCGAGTCGGGAGCTCTGCACGGCACATCTAGCCGGCCATCTAGCTCGGCCGGAAATTTTCTGCATGTCTTTAGATGGTGTTAGCTCTTCTCCATGCTTGCCTCTGAGGTTTTTTTTACCTTAAATTACTTTGCATCCCTAGGCTGCGCCCACATTACAGTCTCCATGTCTCTCTTGTATTATTTATACATTCAATGAAAAAACACACATTTATAAACAAAGTTATTATCTCGACCACACATTAAAAACTACTGAACTTTGCCAAGATTGGTTTGCAGGGAAAATGATAACTAGCACAACCCCCTTGCATCATGCTTGACATAACACGTGACATAATTGATGACGCTCAGGATCATGCACCATATCAACTCAGACATACCCATAAATCAGCACAACCAACAATTCATTGATTCAAGGTTGAACTTAGTTGCTATCTTGATACATTTGGCCATTAATGCCCAGTGGTCCCCTAAGTTAGTTCCTATGTTGCATTTTTATTATTTTGCATGTACAGCATGGGATGCTTTTCCCAGTAAGCATTGACTTTATATATTATATATAGGGCTTCCAGTTTTATGGTATTTATTTTTTTCGACATTTCCATCTGTCTTTATCCATATTTATTTTTTGCTCATATTTTCTGTATTTATTCATTTTTTGGGGGGTTTTCTGTATAAATGAAGCTGCAATGAGTATTTTTCCACATTTATTTGACTGTTAATATATACTCACATTTGAATGCCCAAAAGGTTTCAGCAGTTTACACTGCAATAGCATTATGTGAAAACACTTACATTGTAGAATAGCATAAATAACTGTAAATCTGCACTTAATTAAGCTTAATTAACAAATCTGTTTTTTTTATCTTCACTACCTCTCAAAATGTACGCCTCCTGGACTGGCACTCATGATTGAAAAGTAGAAATATTCATCCAAAGTGGACCTATTTTATATATTTTTCAGTACTTACAAATGAATACAGACAGGAAAAGAAACAGTTTTATGTCTGTATTTATCAGTAAAAATGGAAAGCTGGGAGCAGAATTATAAAGACTGCAGAGAGTGCCAGACAGCAGGCAGCATGACCGAGGAGGAAAATCACGGATTGTCTGCAATACACAAAATGGACCCCACCCACTAACTAAACAGAGGAGGGGCTTTTTTTTATATAGCACTGTTTTGACCGTTCCTTTCTGCAAAAAGAAATAGGTAAAAGCATTTATAATGCATACTCATGGAAGCCAGGTCTCTTGGCTCAGTGACTCTTGAACCCACTATAGAGATTCTATGTGGGACCCCTTGGCCACAGTTTACAATCCTGGTGGATTCAGCCAGCCTTTCATTCTCTTAAGGTCGATATTAAGGTATCATTCAGCTGGGTGACAATAAAAATCTGTTGTTCAGCACTACAGTACCCCCTTCGAGCGTGCGCATTACATATTTACAGAATGCTTTGCTATGATGAACACAGTGGCCTCGAACACAGAGGCTATGTTGAAAAATCTGATAAATCAATTTCATGTATAGGAGCGATAAAAGTTGAGAGCAGGAATTAAGGTGTAGACTCCGGAACAGCTGCACCGATAAAAGTGAGTTGGAAGAACTGGGATTTCAAGTACCCAGCGGCGCCAGGGACACACCCGAAGTCCTCTAGGTTCCCTTGCCTTGGTATACAGAGACACGGAATACTTCTAGGTGGTGTCAGAGATCAAATTTATTAGCTGCAGCTAGTAGCAGAAATCCCAGCAATACAACACGGTGTACAACTCAAGAAACTGCTCAATTTTCATAGAGCAAGACATCACCTTTTTATACACAATATTCTCATTATAAATGTACACCCACTGCACCAAATTCTAACCGATAGGACACATTTTCTAACTGAGTATCACATTACCAAAAACCCAATTTACAGTAACCCAACCCAAAAGTTAATTATTAGGACTGCCCCATATTCAATTTCCACAAGCCGGACAAACCCATAATTGAAAGCACTACCCATGTAATGAAAAGTCGTAAGGAAAGAAACAATTTAGATGCTGATTAGGATAAGATATGTGCAAGGAAAGTAAAGGTTAACAAGGTCCTGAACAGTGATTGCCAATTTCAGACAACGATCAGCTAGTGAAACTGGTTCTGCAAAAGGTCGGTTTCAGGTGAAAAGGGTCACTCTCTCTGCAGTTCATTCAGAGTCAGAAAAACCCAAGTTAATATATGCATGAACTCAGAAGGCCAGGCCACTTGTTCGTTGGGCCTACTTCACAGGCCTACGTGAGGGCAAGACTAAAATGGAGTCAGGTTTGAGAATTACAGAACCACAGACCTCCTTTTGCCATTACGTAGGCAATAACCTAAACTCCCGTCAATCTGAATCTAGGTCTATATCTATTCTCATCAGGTCATCAAGGTGTTGCTGTAACATCATCCTATTATCCTCTACTTCTCTCGGGACGGGCCTTCTCACACAGATTGTAGCACAAAGACTACAAATGGCGGGACCACACTGGATGCATAAACAACACAAGAAAAGGATAGCTAACGCCATACCAAAGAACATCAGAATCTTCCATCCCCATTTGGACAGCGATTCCCATAACCATCCCATCAACGACCAGTTACCTTCGTCCACATGAATAGACTCAGAGATCTTATGTAGTCTAGAGATGGCTTGGTACACTGTCGGGGCATTATCTGGTATGAAAACGCAGCAACTAGATCTAATCAATTTGCATACCCCACCTCTATCTGCACTTATAATATCTAAAACAAAGGGGTTTTGTAATGTCATAAGGCAATCCGCTTGAAGCTCAGCTGTAATATTACTAAGGGCACCTGCAGTCTCATTTATAGTGGCCTCAACCACTCTCGTAAGCTGACGAATATTCCTACTATTAGCCATAGGACCCCAAAAGGGTAGGAAACCCTTAAAGAAGTCTCCAGCTTCTTGTGCGACAGTATCTTTCGCATCGATTACACCTCTACCATATCTTGTCTTATGGTAATCGGAAACAGCAGTGTATGTAGGGGGAAGCAAAAATGCCACGTAACATGTGCCGGAAAAATCAGATGGCAACCATGTGTATGGTCTATCGTGACAAACAAAATACCTGCCTTTAGCTGGCACGAACGGAGGAGATTTCTGGGACGTATAAACATATGTGTGAACACACACACTCTTACCAAGCTGAGCTCTCGGATTCTGACCATTACCTTGCAAACAAAGATGACCTCGGTGGGGTATAATCCAAATAGGAGGAGACCTTCGCTGCCTTTCTTTCTCCGTCAAGCTAACACTATATGTCGTCTTATTCCAACCGACATATGCTCGTACCTCATCTTTAGGGATAGCATTATACGCGTCAATATCTCTAATCATATCGACTGTTCCCCGTATCAAAGCATTCTTGCTCATGTTATCGTTAACAGAACGCACTGGAGAGGCTTCGTTCGCATAGATAAACATCGATTGGAGTGCCCAAACTGACCCATTAGGTGAAAAAGGCAAAACCAAATATGGCATTCCCTTGTCTGTAGTATGTGGCATAAGACCACACACCCAACAATTCGTGGTATTTATGACTAGCTGATGCTGATGCAACATCTGTATAAACAAATTGTTCACAAATTCTGATCTTCGTGTCTGTTCATGTTCAGGTAACGTATGAAACTCATGTGGAGAAACAGTAGAAAAAGAAAGAGTAGGTTGGGAGGTAGATGTGAGTGGCAGTTGTGTGACATAGAAAATCCAACCCACACAAGCTAATGTAATATTCACAAGCATAAGAAAACACATTATTAAAAAACATTTGCTACGAATCAATATACATATTCGGACTTTAGAATCCACTTTCCTAACACTCTGGTCAGCATAAAAAAACTCCATCCTCTAACGTGCTGCTCACGGTCGTTACCTTCTTCACTTAAGTGTGTGCCAAGATCGTACTAACGACCCTGGACCACGGACCTTGTGTCACTGCACGGTTCACCCCTTAAGAACTTCCTACCGTGACTCTGCAGCGGAGTCCGGATGGTGACTCGAAAAAGGAAAAAGCAAAAAAAAAGTTTCTTGATCTGCCAAAGTGTAAATTCACTATCTAAAAAATATTTCAGTTTCACTTTATTTGTCCATATGTACAAGCTTTCTTGGTCTCAAACCATAGCGTTCTTTATCAGGTACAGTCTGGTCCTTGAATAGAAGATCCGGATTGGTGGTGTCAATCTTTAGATGAGGAGGCACGGCAGCTTGCAGAACATCATCATCCTCGCGTTCTGACCGTGACCATGTCAAATGAGCATCACTAAAGGGCACGAATCTAGGGACTGTCTCACAATCTGTGTCAGCTATACCATCCCTCACCCACTGATCATACGGTAAAGGCAAAGGAACTTTTTTACAATGGGTGGCATGCACCCAGTTCTTTTTGCCAGCTACTCTAACAGCGGTTCTAGTAACCAAAAGGACTAAGTAAAGACCAGTCCATCTAGGTTCCAAGTTCTTGGTACGCTGAAAGTTCTTGACTAGGACGTATTGACCAGGTTGGATTGAATGTCCTGGATCTGGTTTAGCTGTCGGCAAACTGTCATGGACCTGTTGGTGGAGAACACATAATTTAGCAGTCAAGTCATGTAAGTAATCCACCAACATGGGGTACTCAATACTGCTGTATTCTTTAGGACGAGGCACACCCCAAACATTGGCCGGACGACCAAACACAATTTCATACGGACTAAGTCCCACTCGAGAATGCACAGTCATCCTTGTTGACAAAAGAGCCAACGGCAAGGCATCCGGCCATGTAAGACCAGTGCTCGCTTGTACCTTAGCTAATTTCAGCTTCAAGGTACCATTGTAACATTCAACAAGTCCAGCAGACTGGGGGTGATTCGCTGCATGGAACCTCTGATTTATCCCCAAACCAGAGCATACTTTCTTCATGATTTGACCCACAAATTCACTCCCATTGTCCGACCATACAATTCTGGGCAAACCATACCTAGGGAAATATTCTTTCAGCAAAACCTTGGCTGTAGACAAGGCAGTATTATCCTTTAGGGGGTAGGCCTCTATCCACCTGGAAAAGGCACAAACAACCACAAGGACATACTTCAAATTATTGCATCTCTCCATATGTATATAATCTAGCTGTATTACCTCAAACGGATACGTCGGAGGAGCAAAATGACCAGCTGGAGTTGGAGTTCCCTTACCAGGATTATACTTCAGACAAATCATACAATGTTTCACCACGTTCTCTGCACATTTCGGAATTCCAGCATTCTGCCAAACTGGAGCCAACAACTTGCATATTCCCTTCGAACTAATGTGAGCCATTCCATGAGCCATAGTAACCACTGGGAGCACATACGCATCTGGCAACAGCCATCGCTGGTGTTCTGACAACTCCACCCAACAACCTGTCGAATCCAACATACCCGTAGTTTCTCTCCAAACACTCACTTCTTTCTCAGTCGCTTCAGCCTGAATCATTTTCACACTTTCTATTGTGTCTTCTCACATTCCACCAGCCATAACCCAATTAGCTGGGCCTGCAACATACATACGGCTCAACATGTCTTTCGCCGTTTCCTTGGCAACTTCATCCGCAAACGCATTCCCTCGACCAACATCATCCACAACTTTCTCATGCGCACTACACTTCACAATTGCAATCTACTTTGGGAGAGTGAGAGATTCCAAAAGTTCATTCACCAACTGCCCATGCTGTATTTTTGTCCCATGCGAAGTAAGGAACCCACGCTCTCTCCACAAACACCCAAAACTATGGGCAACACCAAACGCATACTGGCTATCGGTGTAAACATTCACTCGCTTTCCTTCTGACAACACGCACGCTCTAGTCAGTGCAATCAACTCTGCTGCTTGCGCAGAATTCTGTGGTATGCGTGCTGTCTCAACAACTGTATGTAAAGTTGTAATAGCATACGCTGCAGTCGTTTCACCATTCGGAAGCTTAAAACACGAACCATCTACCCATAGGGTACCATCAACATCTGTAAGGGGAGTATCCCTCAGGTCAACTCTAGCTTTCGTTTCTTCCTCTGTACAAAGAAAACAATCATGCTGTTCCTGAGTATCCGTCTCTGTAGAGATCGGTAACAACGTAGCTGGATTCAGCACATTACATCTTTTAATGTGAACATGACTAGCCAACAATGTCAACTCGTAACCTGACAGACGTGCACTAGTAAGGTGCTGTGTCTTAGTCCTGTTTAATAAGGTATCTACTGCATGTGGGACCATCACAATCAACGTATTATCCAATACCAAACCAGCAGACTGTCGGATAGAAACAGCCGCTGCAGCTGTAGCTCTCAGACAACTCGGCAACGCTCTAGCAACTGGGTCTAACGTACCTGACAAATACGCACATGGACGCTGCTTGTCCCCAAATGGTTGTGTCAACACTGACAACGCACAACCTTCTCTCTCGTGCACGTACAACATGAAAGGCTTACTATAGTCTGGAGTACCCAACACAGGAGCCAAACACAATGCATCGCGTAGTTCAGAAAAACTTTTCTGACATTCGTCAGACCAAGGAAGAGGACGCGGAGTATCTTTCAGAGTCAATGCTAACAGAGGTTTCGCTAGCAAGGAAAAATTGGGAATCCACTGTCTACAATACGATGTAATACCTAAAAAGGCACGCACTTCTCTCTGTGTGGACGGTACATTCATTTGCGCAATCGCCTGAATTCGTTCTGGGGTCAATCTCCTTCCCTCCTTCGACAAGAGATGACCTAAGTAGGTCACTTCTTGGCGACAATATTGCAACTTTGAAAGTGACACTTTATGATGAAGGTCAGACAAATACCGCAACAAAGAAAGAGTAGCCTCTTTACAAATCTTTTCATCATCAGCAGTAATCAACAAATCATCGACGTACTGAATAAGAGTAGCACCAACAGGTAACACAAAACCGTCAAGCTGAGTTTTCAACGCCTGACTATAGATGGAGGGACTTTCACAATAACCTTGGGGAGCTCTCTTAAACCGGATGCTTCGGCCTCCTAATGAGAAGCCAAAAATATCCCTGCTCTCCTCAGCAATAGGAATACTGAAGAAAGCATTCTTTAAATCGATGACAGAAAACCAAGCTGCCGAAGCAGGAATCAAAGTCAACAAAGCAGTGATATCAGGTACCACAGGAAACTGTGGCACGACTATCTTATTGACCTCTCGAAGGTCGATCACAAACCTGTACACAGGTGGCTGAGAAGCATCAGTACATTTAAGGACAGGCAAAACAGGACTGTTACACACATTACCTCTCGTTTCCTCAACTACACCCTTCTCAACCAAATCATAGACAATCGCTAAAAGAGCTCTCTCACCATCGCTTGAAATCTTGTATCGTGGAATACGAGGTAGCCTAGCATTCGACCTAAGGGTAACAACATACGGAGGAATCTGCAAAAGACCAACATCATTTGGACCTGTGGCCCAAAGTGTATCAGGAAGCGAACACAATTCCAGTGGCAAACAATCCTTAGACAAATACATTGGAGAAATCACTTTCTTACCGAGGGTAAGTTGTACTCCTGAAGGAGAACAATGCAATGTCGCATACAATCTTTTCAGCAAGTCCAAACCCAACAGATTCTCACCACAACCAGTCATTAAAATAAGTGGAGCTTCCAATTCACAAGGGCCAATGGTAAGGGACAAAGGACTAGAAACCGGATTACGAACTGGGGCGCCTGAAAATCCTACTGAAACATTGGTCAAGCCAGACAAAGGTGCGCCAGGAAGTTTAGAGTGCATAATAGAACTCTTCATCGCACCAGTATCCAAAAGAAAAGGTTCTACCACACCTGATGTAAACACTTCAACATAAGGTCCACTCTGATCTACTTGAACTGACACTACTCCATCACTTTGTCCTTGGCTGTCCTAGTTATCATTATAACCAGAACTCTCACCTTCGACATAGTAATCCTCAACATAGTACTGGGCAGACTGACCGCTCGGAACATTCTGTCTGTCAAAATAATTCGCAGAAGTCTGTAGGGAAGAGGAACGCTCATTCTGGGGAAACACACCACGTCCCCTACCCCTAGGATCTTGCTGAAAACTACAACGACCTCTCTGACCAGATACATCATTCGCACGCTGTAACAAAGCCGGGCAACTATGCTTGTAATGACCTTCCTCTCTGCAATAAGCACACTGATTAGGGCCAGGAAAGAATCGCTGAACATAAGGCTCAGGCTTCTGTAACAATCTCTGAAATTGCGGAGGTTGCTGAAACTGAGGCTGATTCTGACGAGGCGGATAAGCTTGCTGCAAAAGAACTTTTGTCTTTAACTCTTTAGTTTTCTTCTCCACTTTATCCTTCTCATCTTTATCCCTATTCTCGTAATATTGCGCAGTAGCCAATATCTGGGCCGACGAAGAGACAGCCATGAACTCTCAGAGTCCTTTAATTTATTAGAAAGTTCGGGAAGCAAATTAAAGACAAATTTATCCACAAACAACCTTTGACCACCTTCCGTACTCATATCCTGACCACTATGATCAATAAACGTCTCTTCAAACCTAGTGAAGAAATCAGATACACTCTCGTCTTTCTTCTGCTTACATGCTGCTAACTTATCCCAATTCACTCGTAAAGCGGGCATCATCGTTTTCATCAAATTATTAATCCTACCTGGTAATTCTGAAACCAGAGGTTCAGGTTTAGCACCTCCCTCCTGTCTACCATCTGCAGCAACAATATTCGCCCAGGTATCACCTAATTCAGCAGCATGATTCTCATGACGAATCTTCGCCCACAAAGGTTGAGATACTACATTACCCATCAACATATCGATGTCAGCTAAATTCATAATACATGCTTCAACTGTCTGGGACAACTCCTTGTAATAACCAGCAGGATTCCTACGAGGATCAGGTAAGGTCTGCTTAAGAGCCAAGACCTCTGCTCTCTTCCAAGGGACATGTACCCATACTCGTTGAAAATGAGGCGGAGCGGCCTGAATACCCTGATTTGCATTAGCCTGAACTGCTTCTTTCCATACAGGAGGAACTTCTCTCATAGGGTACTGTTTCACTTTCCTCCTAACAGAGGAATCAGGTTCATACAATGTCTGAGGCGGAAGTCTAGATCTGATAGCAAGTATTGTCTCTACGGCATCTGTAACATCAGATTCCACTATCATCCCTTTAGCAAAATCTGACTGAACATCGAGCACATCCTGCGGAATCGGACCCAACTCATTATCTTCCCATTCCTGATGCAGAAAAGTACACATTACATATAAAACATACCTTTGCTTAGGCGGTTCCCACTGAAAGAAAACATCCATAACTGCTGGCAAATCATACCTCGGAGCATTTAATATCCACCTACTAGCCAACAAAGCCAACACTGTCCGTTTTTCAGAACTAGGAAGCTGACTACGACTCTGCTTACGTTCCGAAACAGGGGTCATATTCAGTGACTCAAACAATGGTGACAACAAATTAACAACAGTCTCGGTCATTAGGGACAAGAACAGTAGAAGTCGAAAATGCAGAATCAGAAGGCAAATGAGTTTGAGGCAAATCTGGTAGCAAGGCTGGCGACCCTAGAATGGGTTGCGCAGGAGGAGGCAAAACCATCTGAGGACAACCGGGTGGCTGAACAACAGCAGGAGGTTGAACAACAAAGGGTGGAACAACCGGGGGTAATGGAGGTGCAGTAGCACCCTGTACATAGGGAGGTGGCAATCTCAGTAAATGAGAGATCCAATGTTCTTTTTCAAGTTCTTCAATCACTTTTGGAGGAGAAGACGGCAAGGCCGGTTAACATTTATCTATGGCCATACAATGCTGCCTATCTGAGACTTCATTCACACTCTCTTCTCCATCTTCCTTAAACTGCCTAGCAGCTTGTAATACTGACATATTCTTATCTTTCCTATCTCTTTTTGCTGTTTGGCTTCCTTACGCCAAAGGCGGAAAGAGTCAAACATTGCCGGCCGGGCTTTTTTCTTAAATAGCCTAACTTCTAGATTGTCTAAAATCTCTGTTTCAAAACTACCATGTGGGGGCCATTGCAAAACACCATCTTTTTTTGTGTAGCGGACCGATACTTCATTATAAGTAATAGGGCCCACTCCGTGTTTAGAATAGAGCTCATAAGTCGGAGTTCCAACCGGAGGTATCGGACACAAATCCTCCAATCAGGAATCCCTGTTACTACCACAAACAAACCAATTACCAAATTTACCAAGACCAGGCATCTTACTCACTAGTCTGGTTTCAAACTTCAAAGGGAATCAAAAAATGATACACTCGTAAATATACAAGCCCTTCGGCTTTGGGTACTGCAGCAACCAAATCAAAACCAAGGAACCAAACAAAGTCGTGGGAGCGACCCACTTATACTTAACCAAATATCTGTCACGCCACCAGAAGACCGTCTATCGTCTCGCTTTACAAACATCAATCGGAGGGTCCAAGACAAGGCAACAGTCAGGGCAGCAGTCCTTCGTAGCCGTTGGAAAGCGGGAAGCCTCGCAGAAAAGACCTTCGGTCCACGTCGACATGCAGGAGTCGATGAAGTGGGGGCCCTCCTCCAGAGTTTCCTCACGTGGCTCCTCGCAATCTTAGGGCTTGGACCGGTACCACTGAAGTCGCCCCACGTTGGCCGCGGCAACTGAAGAACTGGGATTTCAAGTACCCAGCGGCGCCAGGGACACGCCCGAAGTCCTCTGGGTTCCCTTGCCTTGGTATACAGAGACACGGAATACTTCTAGGTGGCGTCAGAGATCAAATTTATTAGCTGCAGCTAGTAGCAGAAATCCCAGCAATACAACACGGTGTACAACTCAAGAAACTGCTCAATTTTCATAGAGCAAGACATCACCTTTTATACACAATATTCTCATTATAAATGTACACCCACTGCACCAAATTCTGACCAATAGGACACATTTTCTAACTGAGTATCACATTAACAAAAACCCAATTTACAGTAACCCAACCCAAAAGTTAATTATTAGGACTGTCCCAAATTCAATTTCCACAAGCCGGACAAACCCATAATTGAAAGCACTACCCATGTAATGAAAAGTCGTAAGGAAAGAAACAATTTAGATGCTGATTAGGATAAGATATGTGCAAGGAAAGTAAAGGTTAACAAGGTCCTGAACAGTGATTGCCAATTTCAGACAACGATCAGCTAGTGAAACTGGTTCTGCAAAAAGTCGGTTTCAGGTGAAAAGGGTCACTCTCTCTGCAGTTCATTCAGAGTCAGAAAAACCCAAGTTAATATATGCACGAACTCAGAAGGCCAGGCCATTTGTTCGTTGGGCCTACTTCACAGGCCTACGTGAGGGCAAGACTAAAATGGAGTCAGGTTTGAGAATTACAGAACCACAAGTTGCATATGGCAGCATTATTTTCGAGTTGTATAAACCATATGAAACACAGAGCATATTGTGGGTGCCATGTCTGGAATGTTTACCTGGCAGGGTATTTCTATCTAAAAGGTGCACGCCCCTCACTTATATTGTTACCAACTGGCTTTTACAGGCCTGGAAACCCCAAATGCATATTTTCAGGGGCTGTAGCTTTTTTTTAACGTGCCAGGGCAACTGACAATATGCTGATGGGACGCCCTGGGCTAGAGTGGTGGGAGGAGTTGTCATTGACACCCGAATAGAATGTGGCTGCTCCTCACAATTCTGTCTCCACCTCCTGTGGTAAAACTGGAGCAGGGAGGACAGAACTGGGTTTACTGAGCAAGAGAGTCTTTCTGAACAAAGACATCAAAGGGAAAAAGGGGTATAAGTTTTAGATCTAAAGCCCAGAGATTTAGATTACTTCAGAAATCAAGAGGAACGTCTGCCAAGGAGAAGAGCTGAAGAGCTGTGAGGAGCAGACTGACCCTTTGCTGTGTGTTGTTTTGCTGGGTTAGCCTGCAGTTGCTGCTTCTGTCACGGAGAGGACAAAGACTGGACTTTGCTGTGAAACCTGCTTGAGAAGAATCTCCAAGGGCTTGTGTGTGCGTGCCTCCTGTTCCGAAATCTCAGGGACACAAAGACTTCACCTACAGCCTTCTTGAACTCCACTACTGGCAGTCCTGACCTGCTTCGGGGTGCCTAATCCAGGTCTTGGACTCTGAAGGCTGTTCCTGCAACAGAAAGCTGTGAAAAACTGAAGATATATACAAAATTGTCGCTTTGCTCTTCTTGTGGCTAATTTTTCTGATGCAGCAAAGCCGTGAGGAAAAAATTCCTGACTCATAGCCCCGTGCGGCTGAAGAAATAGATGCAGCATCTGCCCGTGGCCTGAGAAATGACCACACACCGACTCCAGTGCAGGCCCCGTTGTGCAGCTTAAAAAGAATCAACGTATCACCGGTCAGTGGCTATGAAAATCAACGCAGCACCTGTGGCACCTGAATCTTTTCACGCATCGCATCTGTATGGCAAGTTTTCCGATGCAACACCTTCAGACCAGAATTGCCTGGGAAATCGATGAATCACTTCCCCCTACAGTCCAGATTTGATGCATCACTGTTGCATCGCCTCCCCAAGGACTCAGGAATTGATTAATCGCTGTGTTTTTCTATGCTTTCCTCCTCTGAAGCTGTTTTGCCTTGTGGATTTTGATGGAGATGAGGTACTTTGTGTAAGAAATCACGCATCCATAGATTTCTATGGACTGAATTGCTTGAAACCTTTTAAAGTCATATTTTGAGATGTGTATGTTAGATTTTTGTTATTTTCATCTTATTTGGTTTAGATAAAGATATGTTATATTTCTAAACTGGTGTGGTGTCCTTTTGTAGTGTTTTCACTGTGTTACTGTGTGTGATATGTACAATACTTTACACATTGCCTCCGAGATCAGCCTGTCCGCTCGTGCCAATCCACCAAGATCATGAGCAGGGGTTATCTAGGTGTGTAAATCCCTTATCCTGACTAGAAGGAGGGATCACTACTTGGACAGGGTGCATACCACTGCCAACTAGAGACCCTCATTTCTAACAATAACCTTCATCATAGGGGAGCAAGTACTAATAGATTTATTGATATGAGATTCAAAGTGCGTTTAATAAAAAAAAGAATACCTGTACATTTAATGCATTAGAAGAGGGCATCAGGCATGCACCTACAGGTCTGGAACATTAGTTTGATGGAGTTTATTGCCAGGGATCAAGACCTCAGTCTTATCTGTGTAGCCCTGAAAAGCTGGAATTCATCCAGTTTACTACTCAGCACAGGCAGCTTTTAAAGTGGTTCCTGAAATGTTTAGGCTCTCCTTTCAGTCCTAGGATGATTTGAGTGTCATCCGTGTATGAATAAAAACTGGCAATCATAGTATTAAATGAGATCAGCTACAGGAGGCACATAAAGATTGCCGAGTGCATGGCTTACTGATGAGCCTTGTGGAACCCAGCAATTTTCATTTTAGAAAGAATCCTATTTTATTTAAGCATGGGCGGATTTTGCGAATTGGCGATCCGCGAAATTGCGTATTTACGGATTCGCAATCCGCAAAATCCGCGAACTCGCGAATTTTGCAGATTCCTTTTTTTTGTGTTCGCAAGTGTTTCTGCCATTTCTCAAGGGTTTTTTACCAGTTCGCAAACGCGAACTTACTTGTCGGGTAGCAACGGTCGCGACCATGTTGTTTCTACGTCTGGTTCATCACAGCACCCTCTGTTTCACCACTGCCACCCTCTGTTTCACCACTGCCACCCTCTGGCTCACCCATGCACCCTCTGGCTTACCCATGCCACCCTCTAGTTCATCACTGTAGATTATGGGGGGGAAAGCACACCTGCCCTGCCTCAACTGGCATGAATGAATTAGGGGCTGATTAATGTGTCACAGAATTTGAACTTCCAGGCTGGCACCTGCTTCCTTATCTGTAATTGCTTTCTGTTGCAGTGTAATTTTTTTAACAGGACCTTTGTTGTATACTTGTAGCTATTCTCTGAGCCTGCTGTGAGGGTCAGAGCAGGGTCATAGAATAGTTGCAAGTAGGCAACTGAACTCTGAAGGGGCCCCTCAGGAAGCACTACAGGGAATGGTTACTAATGATAAGATTGAACTTTTGCACCTGCTGAGTGCTTTCAGTTTTGCAAAAATCCAAATATCCAGCAGCATCCACAAAAAGTAATCCTTCCAGGTCAAGATCCAAATCAAAGTGACCAGCACATGAAGAAAGCACTGGGAGGAGCCTGCTGGACAGGAACAGGAAGTTGGAGACTGTGGGGCACTTCCTTCCTCCCACCCCCGCCCCCCAAAATGGACTCCTTGCAAAAAAAAGTCCAGGCAAATGTCAACCTGAGGAGTTATTCTGATAAAAATCATAATTTTCAAGGTTTATGCTGCCTGCTGGTGGATTTCTTGTGCGAAATTGCAAATTTTGCAATCTCGCAATTGCGAGATTGTCGCTGCCAGCCGCATCTACGTGTTCGCAAGTGTTTACTCCCGCGATGCGTGATCACGGGCCTTTATGACGTACTCGCGTTGAAAAACTCTCGCTGTGCAAGGTGGCAAGCCGCGATGACGTCGACAAACTCCCGTGGGATCCCGCAGCAAGATCCAAAATGGCGCAGCACACGCAAACATGGAGAAAAACAACTCTGCAAACGCTGAATGACGGTAAGTGAACGCTGCGCACCGCAAAATTGTATAGTATTCTAGTTGGCAAGTGCGACCAAGCAAAAAATCAGCTTCGCACAGATTTATGAATTTTCGGCAAATTCGCGAGAGTTCGCGGATTGCGAATTTGCTGAAAATCCGCAAAATCCGCGAGCGGAACGGATTTTACGCCCATGCTTAATTTTATTCATAGCAACTTACAAAGTTCATGGCTGCCCAGAAGGGCCTTCCAGTGCTACAACAGCTATGGAAAAATTTCAATGCTGACCATTCTGGTAGAACTAAGTGGTTTTCAAACATTTCCTGAATATTGATTCTGATTCAATCTGTTTTATATGCTATGGAAGCGCATTCCAGAGCTTAGAGACAAGCAAGGTGAAGGACTGACTTCCACTCCTAGCTCTCATTATCCTGGGGACTTCAAAGAGTTACTGATAAGTGGAACGCAGTGTTCTGGAGGGGTTGTAAGGAGTAGGTAATTTTTAGATCAATTTAGGAGCCTTTTTATGCAAGAAGAGCGATATTGAGCCATAGAGACTGCTTGAGTGCATCAGACTTACAGCTGAGGTGATTGAATGATTACTTAGGGGCTAAATCCAATGTTGGTGGGACTGCCACTGACAAGCCATCGGTGTCAGTCCCACCAACATCTATGCCATTGATCCAATTGCCAGATTACGACTTTGTCGGTCAGAGCGAGTTAGGCTGGGGGAAAGACCACCACCTCCGACAGGCTCAAGGAGCCCGTCGAGACAGTCGTCAAATTCCATATCACTAGAATGGGTGGTGCCATTGCAGGCACCGCTGAAGGGATTAGGATATCCCTTTCGGATGGCCTGTTCATTGCGGTCCCACTTCCTTCAACAGGCAGCTGAAAAGGGACTTTGATGGCCCACATCAGGCCCCTGTCCCTGGTGGGCATCCGCTATGGGGGCAGGGGGGCACATGTGGTGCCCCCCAAACATCCATGTGCCAGGCACCATATAGTGTCTGACACACGGTGCATAGATGTTTGAAAACTGCCCTTTTGCATTGTGAAATCTGCTCCAGCCCTTTTCTAGGGCCGCAGCACAAGCCGCAATGCAAAAGAGCAGTTTTCTGACTGCCTGTATGGTGGTCACATTGTAATTGGGCAGGTGTAACTGCCAGCATGTAGTCAGTCGGACACCCGCCTGATACGATGGCAGTCGGATGCTCATTTGACTGCCATCGTAATAGACCCTTAGTTATTACTTATTCCTTCACAAATTGTTGATTATATTTCATAAAAAAGGATTGAACCACTAGAAATACATGAGGAAATTGTGTTGTAACTAACCTAATCTGAGAACTAATTATGAAGCTGATAACTCCAGTTTAATATTCCCTATCTAAATTTTCAGAAACCATCCTATTAGTAATGGCTAATGCTGAGGAGTCTGTATGAAAGTTAAAAGCAATGTTTGCTCTTACACAGCAAATAGGTGGACAAGGTGGGGTGTTGTTTTTTGGATTATTATGTGTGTGACTTTATTTACAAAGGTTTTAATTTGCCACTTATAGCCTTCTTTAGAGTTGGGACAGGGATCAACTGCCAGTCATTGTGCCAATGATTTCTCCTCTGCCAAAATGGCAAACGAAAATCACCCACATTTTGGCCAATGTTCCCGTGTTTGGGAGGACATATCACTAAATTGTCTATATTTGCCAAAGGAATAGATCACTCTGGTGGGAAAACATCCAGCCTAAAATCCGTCAAATGCCTATGTTAACCAGTCTAATCTCTGCAACCAAAAGTGGACACTGGAAAGATATCCACAATTAGTACACCATAGGCCTAGTTTCTCTAGCTTGCTAAGGGCGTTTCTGAGTACACGACAGAAATATTACTTACCTTTATGTGAAAATGTGTCAACATTTCTGTTGTAGTCTCTCATGGAGGTAACTGCACCAGCCAAGATCAGGCCCCTGGACAAGGTTCCTTCGTACATTGGTGGAAATGGAAAGATTTTTACTAACACTTAACACCGGGAATATATTGCTGGAAGCATAGCCAGTGATTCATATGGTTTTAGGGTAGATTCTCCATGACCCCTCACTTCCGTGTATTTTCAAAAATAAATCATTTGAACCAGTGTCATCCTTTTTTTGAAAACTTTAGATACATTTTTGCAATGCTGACAACAGATTGCTGGGTAATAATTCACTTGATGGCACAATTAAAGTCGTCAGAACAGGAAGACACTGATATTTTCAATTATTTTCCATGCATTATATTTGATGATTGGTTACCCTCCATAACATTCAAATGGATCTTTTGTTTTAGCACTGAAAGAACTTCAGCTGGTTAGAGAGGATCTCTTAACAGCACAGAAACTCTTGAACCCAGAAGTCGGCCTCCTTCGAAACGCGGAAAGAGTACCAGATACCCCACAAAACAACTCGAGCTGCCTGAAAGAAGAGAGTGAATACAGACATCAGGAGAGCACATATATCCAGGTAATTAAAGCAAACAAGTTAAAACATAGATTCAGGTCAGTAGGATTTACTCAAAGAAAGGCATGTTTGTCAAAGAAAACACGGTAATGCTATGCTCTCAGCGAATTTGCATCTAATTTACTGAATATATAGTGGAAAAGTTGTGTTATGATTTAATTTCTGGAAAAGAAATGGAATTAAATTAAGCTAAAAGAGAATATTTGGGAGTTCGATCCGACGCCGATGTGATTGGTGTATATTTATGTTGGAAAGCAATAGATTAAAATGTTCATAAGATCGAAGTTCGCACTGTGTCTGTGTAATTTCCAAAAGCTTTAGTAGAAAGTTAGCGCAATTTTATTTATTTATTTATTTTTTTTTGGTTAAAAACTTTTATTGAGCAACAGAATCATGTGTACAGAGATGGGCCCACAACCGCACGGGCCAGCCGCTAAGATCGGAGCATAATATGAGACGAAACAGTAGTCGCCACTCCGGCGGTCAGGCACAAACTGGACACACAATGTCGCCCACAAAATGGAACAGGAGAAGTTAATTTTCTTATTTTAAAACACACCAAAACGACAAACATAAACACCAAGGCGGAGGAATAATACACAGAGAGTCAGCCCTGGAGGGGTGGGAAACCCACTAATCAGGAACACGAAGTCACAATCAGTAGGACAAGTTAAGGCGGGGGGACAGCGGGGAGGTCAATCAAGCCAAAGGACAGTACGTGAAATTTCAGGAACATCAACCTAGGGTGATAAGAGAACATCAGAGGCCTCCACCAAGGGAGGAGCACAAATGTCTCCGCGATAGGCGTTCCACTGACACCAGATCTTCGTCCATGCCCTAGGTCTGCCCCTAGCCGTGTAGACGGTTTTTTCGCGGAACATAGACCAGTCCATGTTGTCTTCCCACACAGAGACAGTGGGGGGCCTGTGTGAGCCCCAAAGTTGCGCTATGTCTCGCTTCGCAACCATATACCCCAGGGTCGCCCATCTGGTTTGGGCCACCGAACAGTCGGTAGGTTCCCACACGTTCAACAAGCATCTCCGGGCCTCCGGCACCAGTGCAACTCCAGTCACGTCAGCCATCACCGCAAGCACCGCAGTCCAATAGGCAGCCACCCTCGGACACTCCCAAATAATGTGAAGGAACGTAGCACTCATCCCACACCCACGCTTGCATAGGCCATCCGGGGAAAAACCCATCGCAACCAAACGAGGACCAGTAACATACACCCGGTGGAGGATCTTGAGCTGAACCAGACGGAGACGGGCAGGAATGGCAACCTCTTTCGGAGAAGATAACGCCGATTGCCAATCCTCATCATCTAATTCCAGCCCGTCGCCGACCCACGCTTCTCTAAGTCGAACGAGCAAGTTAGCGCGGTTGTGAATCAGCTTCTTATAAATCAAGGAGATGGTGCTATCAGGGAGATAGCCATCCAGTATACGATCTTCGAGGGGGGAGGACTCAGGGACGGCGGCACCGGAAGCCAGAACCGAGGTGAGGGCATGACGAACCTGTAAATATCTAAAAAATTCCCTATCACTCAGGTCATACTCATTTCGAAGGGCCTCGAAGGACTTCACCGCCCCATTCGCACACACGTCACCCACTCTACAAATTTCAATCATGTCCCAACGGTCAAACCCTTTCGTAGTCCAAAGACATCCCAGACGCTCAGATGCAAAAAGCGGAGTAGCCAGCGTCACTCGGTCATCCCACCCCAGGCTCACATTCGCAGCGCGCCACACACTAACAGCTATCCTAGTTGGTCCCGTAAGGCGGAGCCCAGCCGACCTGGAGTAAAGCGCTCTATTAAAGTTACCACCCGGCAGTTGGAGTCTGTCCATTGCAAAGGCCGGATCCGGACCCGGGGAGTACATCGAGTGGTTAATAGCAGACAGCTGCGCAGCCCAATAATATCTCCTGATATCAGGAAGCGCTACGCCCCCGTCATACCAAGGGATGGTGAGCTTCGCAAGTGCGATACGTGGGCGTCCGTCCCAAATCAGTTGCCTTTGTAGACTCTCGACCTCTCGGAAATAAGTAGCGGGGATATCATCATAGGAATTCTGGAGTGCGTAAAGGAATCGCGGTAAGGACATCATCTTGAAAAGGGCAGCCCTGCCCAGCGGCGACAAGGGTAATTTACGCCAGCGAGCCACGTCCAGCCGCAATCTATGAAGCGGGGGAAGGAGATTACGTTCGAACCGGAGCGACGAATCCAATGTAATAAAAAAACCCAAATATTTAAAACCGGACTGAACAACCTGGATAGGAAATCTATTCGGCAATGGGGGTAGGTCACCCGAAATAGCATAGACACAGGATTTAGCCCAGTTTATAGTCAAACCAGAATTCTTACCAAACGAGGCGAGAACGTCAAATAAGACATTCAGAGATTTACACGGGGAAGTAAGATAAAGAAGAATGTCGTCCGCGTAAAGCGAAACACGGTCCTCGAAATCTGGGGACCAACGTATACCCTTGAGGGAAGGCTCCCAGCGAATCCACGCAGCTAGCGGCTCCAATGCGAGAGCAAAAAGTAGTGGAGACAAGGGGCACCCCTGTCTGGTCCCCCTACCAAGGGGAAAGGGAGCCGACACTCGACCATTAACCACAACCTGTGCCAGGGGATCGGTATACAGTAGCTTCACCCATCCGATGAACCCCGGGCCAAAACCAAACTTCTCAAGAGCCGCCCAAAGGTAGGGCCACTCTATCGTGTCGAAGGCCATCGTGGCGTCCAACGAGGCCAAAATGGCCGGCTCCGTCAGAAGCCCCGCCCTCGCGATGGCTCCATGAAGGCGACGTAGATTAAGGGCCGTGTTACGGTGCGGGATAAATCCGGATTGGTCCGGATGAATCAGGTCACTAACAACCGTGAGGAGGCGGGTAGCCAAGAGTTTGGCAAGAACCTTAGGCTCGACATTTAACAGGGAGATGGGTCTATAAGACGAACAAAGATCCCGGGGCTTACCATCTTTAGGAATTACCACAATCGTAGCCAGGCGCTGGTCATAGGAGAGAACACCCCGCTCCCGGGACTCCGAAAACATTGTCCGAAGATAGGGCGCAATCTTATCAGGACGCAGTTTGTATAACTCGATTGGCAAACCGTTCGGGCCCAAAGCCTTGCCCGAACGGAGAGAGCGAATTGCAGTCGCGATTTCGTCCGTAGAGAACGGGGCCTCCATAAAGGATCGCTCCAAATCGGAAAGGCAGGGCAAAGCTATGTCGCGCAGCATGAGGCGAGAGTCGTCTTCATCCCTTTCCGACACTGGGGAGTAAACCGCACGGAAATAGTCCGCAAAACATTCCACTAATTCAACCGGGTCCGTCACTTTCACACCATTCAAAGTCTGAATCACAGGCACCACTCGATTCGCCCTCTCCCTCTTGTCCAACCAGGCAAGCAATTTCCCCGCTTTGTCTCCGACATCATACAGACGACCCTGTTGCTCTCTAAACATCATTTTGGCCGCATCCGTGACCAGAGACTTATAGGCTAATTGCTTCAGACCCAGGGCATGGAGTTTGTCACGAGTAACACTCGATTCCAGGTCAGCCTCCATCTCAAGTATTTCCATCTCAAGCTCCACCACCTCCCGATTCCTTGCCTTTTTGGTTTCAGCAATGAGAGACAGGGCCTGCCCACGAATCACAGTCTTAAAGGCCTCCCATAGGGACACCGCAGAAGAGACAGACCCCTCGTTCTCCAGAAAGTAGTTGTCCAAGGACGTAATCAATTGACCACGGGTCTCAGGGGAGGTCAGGTACCAAGGGTTGATAGGAGCCACCCGGCCCGCCGCCTCCACCCCCACATCAAACCAGAGCCAGAGCGGAGAATGATCTGAGATGCCCCGGGGGAGGTGCCTAATCTCGCGGACAGCCGATGACTGTTCAGCTGGCATGAGGAAGTAATCTAGTCTAGACAAGCTCCCATGGGCCCCAGAGTGGAAAGTATATTGAAGTTGAGTGGGGTGCATAAGTCTCCAGCAGTCAACCAAACCAAAAGTATCCAAAAAGCCACCCATCCATAGTTGGGTCGAAGGAGTATCCCTAGGGGGGTAACGATCACTGAGACCAGAGAGAACAGAATTAAAGTCACCAGCCAGAAAGAGAGCACCATCAGGGAGGCCCAACAGAACTCGGCCCAAATCAAAAAAGGTAGCGGTCTGCAAGCCGGGGGGCACATAGACGGTAAACAGGGAAAGGGGTTTGCCCTCATATCGACCCACGAGGACGGCATAGCGCCCCCGATCATCAAGGATTACATCATCTATCGCAAGGGGAAGGGAAGCCCGGACTAGGATGCCCACCCCCCTGGAACCCGTTGTAAACCCAGAGTGCGCAACAAGACGATAGCCCCACCTATTCATCGCGTGACAAGTATTGCCCACTAGGTGCGTCTCCTGCAGAAAGACAATATCGGGAGACAAACGTCGCAGGCATCGCAGCACTACCCCCCGCTTTATACGATCCCCTAGACCATTGACATTCCATGAAATAAACCTCAACCCGCTACCCCCCATCCCACGAAGTAATGCAGGAACCCTCCCCCAATGAGCATGACACTGAAAATACCTTCATCAAATTAGAATCGCGTTGAAAAAACAAAACACAAACTACAAACCCCCAAACAACCCACCCCCCAACACCCAAGGAAACACCCCCCACCCTGCACCCCTGCAGTAGACAAAGAAGCCACCCCAACATGCAGTGTGCCTGTCGCCCAAAAAACCCCGTTCTACAAAAAGACCCCGGAGGAGGAAAAGGCTCTGTCCCACCCGCCACCCCGACAGAAGAAAGGGAGAGGAGAATACATAGAAAAAGAAGCGCTCAAGTACAGAACCCAGGAAGGGAGAACATGATACGGAATCAGGGGCCCAGATATCAAGTTCAGCTCTCCACGCCACCCTCGGCACCACCCGGGTACTCGGTGGGATCAGTCAAATTAGGCCTGTCCGGCAGAGAGTCCAGCCAGTCATTTACCGAATCAGGTCAGTCAAAGAAAAGGGTCCGTTCATTGTACTCCACTCGTAGCCTGGTAGGAAAAAGCATGGCGTATTTCAGACCCAGGTCCCGAAGACGCTTCTTAACTCCACGGAAACCCATTAGCTGTCTCTGCACAAGCTGTGAGAAATCCGGGTAAAAGTTCACCGTGGCATTTTCGAAAGCCACCGGGCCCTTAACTCTCGAGGCCTGCAGGATAGCGTCTCGGTCCCTGTAATGAAAAAGTTTAGCGACAATGGGCCTCGGCGGGGCGCCCGGCTTACCCTGGCCACCCGGAACACGATGGGCACGTTCCACCGCAAGGAATTTGCTCAATCCGGATGGAGAAAGGTAGTTTTGTATCAAGTCCTCAACCAGAAGATCAACAGAATGAGGATCAGGATTTTCCGGAACACCGATCACACGCACGTTACAACGCCGTGCCCTGTTTTCAAAATCCTCCAGGCGCTGAGTCATGAAATCATTTACCTTTCTGAGGTTGCCGATCTCCGTCTGCATCTCCGAGACGTCGGCCGTGAGGCTAGATGACTTGAGGTCCAATGACTTCACCCTCTCATTGGTTTTAGATAAGTCGGCCTGAATAAGGTTCACATCGATAGCCACAGTATCGATTTTGTGGGCCAGAGCTTCATACTGTTGGCCGATGGTTTCTCTCATGCCAGAGATGGCGCCCATGATGTCTTGCAGGGACGGCTCCGCCGAAGCCTCCAGAGGGGGCCCCACTGCATTCGGGCCAGGCAAGGTGGCACCGGGGGACACCTTCGGTTGTGTGCACCGGTCCATGATGTTAGACTGGACCGGGCCTCCGCGAAGGGGCGTCTTGGTCTTTCGCCTCTCCTGGTCCCCCTTGCCCGTCATAGTGGAGACCGCGTCCCCGAGGGACCCACACGACCTGGTGAAAATGGCCGCAGGGAGACAGGGCGCCGGAGCCAAAAAAGTCAGCAGCGAGGGCAAGTCGAGGTATGAACCGGCCCAGAAGGATACGGAGCAGGCAAAAGGGGCAACTGTAGCCTCGCGCCGCTGTACTCAGCACCGACCAGACACCTCCGGTGGAAGCCGTAGTCTGAGTCAGAATCGAAACCGAAAGTTAAGAGGGGGGCCCATGGGTCGAGTCCCCCTGCCGCTGTTGTTCAACTCAGACACGGCAACAGAGCCTCACCAAGACCCGGGCGCGCCACCAAGGTGGGCCCCGAAAGTTTGAGTCAACGTAGCTTCGGTGCCCCCGGTCCAATTCGAAATCCAGAAACAATATTAGGATCAGCCCAGGTTCCTCTTCATTAACCCTTGTAAGGAATCAGGATAAGTTCAGGATATCATGTCGGGAGTGGCGGGGGTCCGGGGAGCGCTGTGCTCACGCGGCCATCACGGATGCCCGCCAAGCTCCTCCCCTGTTAGCGCAATTTTTAAAACATTTCACAGCATCTTTTGCAACACAATCTTCTTCGTTACCATCATACACAACTTTCTAGAGCTGCTGTGTGGTTACTTGATTCATTCAGTAGCTAGCAAGGCGGGGTTGGACCGTGACACAAGTTTTTGGGGCAGCGACCTCCACCATCCCCCCACCCGTACCAGCGGCCGTCGCAGGGTGGCAGATGGGGGGATTCATGGGATTCCCCCCCCCCCACTCTTACCTGCGGCCGTCACGGGGAATCCGCCCCCCCCCTTAAATGCCACCACGGCCTGCAAACGCCAGGGCCGCCATGAGCGCCAAAGGTCTAGCCACGACACTGTATTTATTTGAGGGGATTGGGGTATTACTCTTGACCTGCATTGACAGGCTCATCTGTTCATTTGTTTCTACTTCTAAAGGCCTCATAATAATATCGTCCTCTTGCACAGGCCCCTGTACAAGTCAATCGTTGCAGTGTTTGACAGTGACTTATGGTTCAGAGCAGGATTCCAGCTCCTGCTGCCACCCCCTGCAGGTGCAGTGTACTGTCAGTTCGGATACACATATGCAGGGTCGGATTGGGATCACAATTTGGCCCGGGCACTGACGAAAAAAGTGGCCCACATTTAAGGGGCTTGGCTCACATTTAAGGGGCTTGGCCCACATTTAAGGGGCGTGGTCCACATTTAAGGGGCGTGGACCACATTCAAGGGGCGTGGCCCACATTCATGGGGCGTGCCCTTTCGTTATACCAGTCGGGAGCCCCTGCTCCCGACTGGTATTACGGTGCTTCTGTCATTGCATCCAGATATATAAAATAAGTAACATTACACCTACAAGCAGCCAGGACTATTGGCTTTGTCAATGGTTGTTAGTTGCATAAGAAAAATCAAACACCATTTGCACAGACAAGGATTGAAAGTAGGAGGATACTGTTCTTTTGCAGGACACAGGGCCAAGGTGACAATGGCCTACATGCTGAGCAACTAAAAAAAACAGCAAGGCCCCTTTCTGTCACAAAATTATTCGAGCCCTCCAGCAGGAGCACCTGAAAAGCAGCGAAGCCTCTGCTATTACTAACCTACTTAGCCCTCCCCAGAACTTCAGCTGATGAGCACATGAACAGAGGTAAGGCCCTTGCAATTAGTAAATTAATCAGCCCTCCCCAGCCCTCCAGGCCTCAGGGCAATGTCGTGGCAGGGGAGCACAAAACACAGCTGCTGGGTCATCCATGGTAGCCAGGTAGCCAGGGGGAGGCTGAGGTGAAGATGGTGCGAGTTCCAAACATCATCTGGCCCCCACAGCGAGACCCATTCTTCCTCGCCCACTATGCCCTGAATGTGAAGGGCTGTGGGCGAGGTGTTAAGACTAACACTGTGTCTGGGCTGCATGGGCCCCAGGGGGCCTGAGGTAAAAATTGCTCTAAGGCCAGAGCAACACCTGGCCACCTGGGAGGCCGATTCTTGCAAACAATCACCCCTCCCCACCCCACCTTCAGCGTGATTGCTTGGCAGGGCAGGGGTGAAGTAGAGGCCACAGCTGATGATTGCTGTACGGCCCCACAGCGAGGCTGCTTTCATTTCTCTGTCTCTGTCTCCGTGCCCTCTGTGGGAAGGTTTTTTTCTCCCCTTTCCCAGTCCACTCTCTGTGGAATGGGAAAGGAGAGAAAAAAAACGGCCCACAGAGGGCACTGAGACACCGGCCCTTCGGCCGATGCCCGATTGCCCGCATTGCCAATCCTTCCCTGCACATATGCATCATAATGAGGAAATAAGAATGTAGAACAAGGCAGTTTGAAGATGCAAAATGATGTCAGGAAAGACCTGGAGGCTTATTATCAACGGTGCCACTGGAGTGCTCTGGTGAATTGCAGCAATTTCCAAGCTCTAAGAACAATTATGTATTTAAAAAGAACACCAGTTTATGCAGCCATTTTTTCCATTTAAATTGTGTGAATGACAAGTGGGGTTCCTTCTGTTTCAAGGGAAACCATTCCAAAGGTCGTTCATCCCCAGCATCATCAAAGCATTTACATATAAATCAATTGGGGCTGAACTAATTGTGCCTTGTCTGGGAGGTGAAATATGTTTAGAGTATCCCAATGTAGGATAAATGAGAAGGGTCTCAGGCACCTTTTTTGCCTCTGTTCTTTTGCAGTCAAAGACTGAATGTGTCTGTGGAGCCATTTAGAAAAACAGGTCTTTTGCACACTGGACAATGGAGCAGCTCTGGGCTGGTATAAGCTTTTTGCTCCAACATTACAATGTTTATCTTAATGTTACTCCTTTTTAGGTCTTGCTGAGCCAGCGCGCATGCGCTGCACGGAGAGACATTTAGTAGCAGCTTTTGGAAGTGCTCCCAAAGCGGCCACCAGCTTGCGCTTACTCGCACAAGCATGCGCCCTACTGCACGTGCATCCCTTGCGTGCTTAAGCGCGTCATCGCGATCACTTTTGCTTTTACAGCGATTGTGATCGCGATGACTTTCTCTTTCACGGCCGTGCGACGTTACAATTACTGCAGCGCAGCCAATGCTTGTTAAATAGGATGTTAAGATTTGGCCATCCTTTTTGTGCCAAGATGTGGTTTCAGCTGAGCGAGGCCCTGGATCTCTGGCACACCAACATTTTCTATTTGGGATTTTGGAATTCATGCATGTCTCATGCCAGAGAGAATGCTCGCAGATTCTGACAAAGCATAAAACCGGCTTTCTCAACTACGTTTCACAGAGTACTATCCGCTTCCTATCGAGAACTGTGTCTTGGGAAGGTAAGTTGTTCATACAATAAGGGTAGCATACTAGATTTACAATTAGTGATTACATTCCAACAGAATACAGAAAACTGAAAGGAAGCTTAAAAAATGTATTATATAGTATGCTGGATTCTGATTTAAAAAAATGTCTAGTATCGCCTTTTGTTTCTGCTCTCGTTTTAGTTTATGGCCAAAGAATTTAATTCTGTCCATTTAGTGTACGTGTGTCAAGCTGTGTCTGTGGAGTGAGTGCGAGTGGCATAAAGTGCCAAACTTAGGCCAGTCACCGCCGAGTGGAATTGAATTCTGTCCATTTAGTATACGTGTGTCAAGCTGTGTTTGTGGAGTGAGTGCGAGTGGCATAAAGTGCCAAACTTAGGCCAGTCACCGCAGAGTGTGTCACTGTCGTCCACACGTTGGGGCCAGTCTTTTTCAGGGAACATTGGTGTTAGAGGCCCCGGGCCTCAGCAGGTGCAAGCACTACACATGAAGGTCGTCTTTCTCTCTCTCTCTCTCTCTCTCTCTCTCTCTTCGCCCGCCCCATCTCTCTCTCTCTCTCTCTCACTCTCTCTCCCCCCTCCGCCACATCTCTCTCTCTCTCTCTCTCTCTCTCTCTCTCTCTTTTCCCCCCTCCGCCTCATCGCTCACTGTCTCACCCTCTCTCTCTCCCCATCTCTCTCTCTCAATCTCTCTCTCCTCCCCCTCCGTCCCATCTCACTCTCACTCTCTCTCTCTTTCCCCTCTCCGCCCCATCTCTCTCTCTCCCACCCTTCACTCTCTCTGTCTGTTTCACATGTGTGTGTCTGTGGATGGATGAAGTTTTTCACAGCGTACAGTTGTTTGAATTTCACAGTGTTAAAGGGCCATGCCTCTAGGGCAGGCATGGCCATGCTATCACATTTCAACCATATTGCTTCAAAATGCATGTTATCCTCTAGTCCTGAAGTATGGCATAGACTAGAAGAGGCCCTTTATGTGTTACTGGCAAGATGCATCAGTAAATCAGAAGCTCACTCCTGACATTGGGTTTTACCTGCGGTTCCTACACGTAAATGATGCCTAGGCAAGCGCACTCTTTCATCCTTCCAAGGTCGGTATATTACACACCCTTAAAAATTAGGTGATAGTAACGCTCGCCACCGCACAAAAAGGCTGCTCTGCATTGCTGTTCACTACCAGTAGGTGAGGTTGCCTGTTATAGAATTCTCGGTGCTTCAAAACTCACCAGTCCTCTTATAGCTCATTACTCGTCTCAAGCACCTATGACCTAGGACACTGAGATTACATGTTACTATGTTATGTTGCGTCATGATGGTACCTTGACTCTACAACTTGATAGAAAAGCATGCTGTTCCGTCTCACAGCCCTCATATCCCACTATGCGATTGCTTCTCTTTCTTCTATACTGTGCCTGTACTTTTTGTTTGAAATATCTCAATTAAAAAGATGCTGAAGCCCTTTAGACCCAATGGGTAACGTGCCTGATCCTGAGTGAACACTGCTGTAGGTGCTGGGCTTCCTGGTGCAAGGTCGGCGATCTTTGGACCAATCTATGTAATTTTCTCTTTCAAAGTAAAACCAGCAGAATCAAAAAGTGTTAACTTGTCAGAAGAGCCATGGGCCAGATGTTCAAAGCATTTTTGTGGTCACAAGCGATCAGGTTTGGAGTTTGTGACCTCGCTGCATTTTGCCACAAGCATTGGCATAGCCAATAGGTCCCGCCTTTGTGACCTTATAAGTGTTTAGCCATGCAACAGTTGATGTTGTTGCACCAAGGATATTGTGCTGGATAACTAAACACTTATAAGATCCCAACGGCGAGATCTATTGGCTATGCCAATGCTTGTTTAGTATGTGAGGTAGCAGCAGAGGCACATCAACAGATGTATGCTGAGCAACAGAGAAAGCTCTGCTGCATCCTCTCCTCATGGACTGCAGCCATATAGACATGTTCTGTGACCCATTCCTCTCCTACCAGTGTCACTGTTTCCCCAAGTGTGTGTACCATCTGTCCTTAAACCTCCCCCGAAGTCTTCAGATCCACAGGTGGTGTACAGTCCTGCCCCATAGCCATAGATACCTATATCTGTGGAGGGAGGAGCTTCAAACTCTCCTGGTATCTGAAGAAAAGGAAAGAATGGCTATCATCATTTGAGGAAATCATTTCTCAAATCCCATCTGGGTGGGAGTCTGACTTTCCATGGAATATGGAATTTTTAATTTTATGTTGAAATTGAACAGAACCTTCACTCTCTCTGTTGCTCAGCATGCTTCTGTTGATGTGCCTCCCCTGCTACCTCTTGAAGGCCTAAAGAGAGCACAGTTGCCCAGCAATTATCTGCTTCATAGCTTTCTGTAAGACAACCATAGCCACATACTCAGGGGGTGGGTGAGGTACACCAAGATAAGAATAAGTGGTGTGAAGGGGGAATTTCCCACTCATCTCTGCTTTTCTGGTCATGTACTTGGCAGAGGAAGAGGGAATGCAGTGGACATAGCTGTAGGCCGAATTCTTGTGGGGTCCTCTTGATTAGAAGAGAGGATGGCTTTAGGCCCAGAAGATGGAGAGGTCTGCTTCTTGGACGTTGCAGATGGCATTTCTAGGTGGAGCCCCATTGCTTGCCTTCTCCTGGCCAGTCGTATCCACATCCTGCTTAGTATTCTCCCAGCCTCAGCCCAGAGTCTCTTGAATTGTGATTGAGTGGCTCTACGGATGGGTCTCTTGAATTGTGATTGAGTGGCTCTATGGATGGGTATATGTGGCCTGTTGGTGGATGCTCCCTCCGCCTCTGTAGTGATTAGGCTATGTTCATCCTGTGCCAGTCTATTGGCTGAGGTTCTCCTTCTACACTTCCCCTGGTCCCTTTGTTCATCACTTGCTCGTTGGCTGCCTGCTTCAAACTAACCTAAAAAAATATACACGCATGAATGACAATATCCACTTATTCATTTAAATCAAACATTAATGTTTAATAAAAGTAATGATGCATGGCAATGTCACATAAGTACATTTCCTTTGCCCTTCAAGTTTCTATTATGAAACTGCGACTTTTGCCAGTGGACAGGTGTCAGGCCTGGCACACAACCCGTAGTGTGTGATCAACCCACACATCGCAAAACTCTCTGCCACGTGCAGCAGGTATTTGACGTTGAGAATGGCCATTGGCTAGGCCTTGCCGCCAATCCTGCTGCACACACTCTTTAGCTTGTGTCCTAGCCCTGCACATTATCTGCCACTAACAATCAACCACTACAGAACACAGTCATGCGCTATTTGCAGGAGGGTTGGATAAGCAGAACTGCAGCGTAGTAAAATCTTTTTTGATATTTATTCAGGATTTGCAAATCCTTGGCCCGATTTATAAATCCTTTGACCCCAGATAGATTCGAGGGATCCAGGAAGGGTCTAGGATCTGGGAATTCTGTGCCATGTTAAAACTGTGTTTAACATCAGTTGTAGTGCCTTCGAGTCCCTTTGAGCTCTCTGTGTGGGCCTGGGAATAAGGGTATGGATTTTGTGTTTGTTTTTCATAATACAGTGTTCAGCGCACCATGTTGAGTAGCAGCAGCTGCAACAGAAATTATTCTGTGATGGACAGCCCATCAAAGCGCAGCAGATTTACAAATTCGCAGACAGATTTTTGAATCTGAAATGGATGATGGGAAATAAAATTCCCTAACCCAATGAGGTATCTTCATTTTTAAATTAAATCCACAAATCCAGAGATGACCCACTAAGTAACCGTCCAAATAGCTCTTAAGTTTAACCTCTTCACACCCAGAATTAACATTTTTAAATGCAAATTTCTCCAAAATTGCTGAACAGATTTACACCAAACTGAGCCCAGGCACTGTAGTGTGTAAAGTACTAATTTCATGCATTTTTGGTATGATTCTGTTCAGCTATTTTTTGTAAGAAGGAGCAAATAACTATAGGAGTTAAAATGGGAAATTTCACCTCTAGGACACCTCTCTTTTTTGGTTCCCGCTTGACAGATCTATGTGAATCTTGCCATGATGAACCAGATGTAGATGAATCTTTCTCTTAAAAGGTTTACAGGCATTTGTCAAATACCACCAAAAGTTTTTAAGTAAATCAACATTCTTCTTGCTTTCTGAGATGTGCAACGAGCATACAGACGCAAATTTATAATTAAACTGGGCATTGTGTCATCCACACCACACTAACTCATCTTCATCTATAGACAAAAGCTCAGAATATGATGCTTCTGCTGCCGAGAGGACACTTATAAAGAACATGTATAGGAGCTGGTTAGATTACCCAAATGTGTGGCTATCTTTTGTCTTTCATATAGCATGAAATTAACAAGTCTTCACAGTTACCAGGGAAGCTCTTATTTGGTACATGTTAAGTAGTTGTTGGGAGAGGCTATGGCGAATCCGGCCTGCATGTAGCCTTAGGTGACCATCGCCCGCCCCGTGTTTGATACTGCCCACCGTTGGTGTGGATCTGTGGCTGTGCAAAGTTCTCTGGGTCGAGGGAGGCGGAATGCGGCGTGTTTTTTGGGGGGGAAAAAGCGCACCGGACCACGGCTGTGACGGATCGGCTCTTCATGCTCTGCATGAGCCTGGTCCTGTATCTGCTGTGGGCTCCGGGCACCAGGCACATTCAGTGGCGGCTGGTGACATTTGAAAGTGGGGGGCGGTAACTGATAATCATACTGCACCGTAGCGAGTGAGCGTAGCGAGCGACCCCGAACCCCCTAAGGAGGTTCCCCGCCGAGAACATTTTGAAAAAATAGTGGAAAAATGGTGCATTTTCAAGCAAATTTGAGAAAGCAGGAAGGTTACTAAAGCAATTGTGAAAGTGCAGGTATTACACTATTAAAGAGCTGTCATATAACGTAGGTAGCTGCTTATTCAGTATAACCACAGAGCTTTATAACAGACTTCAAGATACAATGCTGAGAACCTCACAGATTGTTTTTATTTAAACTGCAAACAACAAAACAAACAACTTTTTCGATTTAAACTGCAAACAACAAAAGAACCAACTAAACAGGTCACAAACTATCACCATTCAACATATTTACTTTTTGTATCTAAATTCAGCACGTCTGTCTTTAAGCGCAGCAAATTTTTCAATTACTTGAACATTAAAGTCAGCAATATTTTGAACAAGCTTGCTCTCTATAGAGAACATTGCCAACGCATTGAGTCTTTCCTGAAGCATGGTGTTCCTCAGGAATGTCTTAATCCTCTTTAAGGCGGAAAAAGATCGTTCTGCCTCTGAGGTTGTCATAGGAGTGGTAATTACTATTTTTAGTAAAGCTACTGTCTCTGTAAATGTCTTTTCCATATTAAGTTCATGAATTAAAGACAGCAAAGACCTGGCATCTTTGGCCTTCTGGTACACAGGCATTGAGTACATTACTGTCAACTCACTTTTCAGGTCCTCTTGGTTGAGCATCGGATAAGCTTCCACAGCCTCATGCAGAGCATGCTCAGGGAAGGATTCATTATATTTTGCAAAGTATTTACTTTCCAATAATGCAGCACTCGCCAAATGTTTTGTGAAAGCAAAACGCTCTTGTGCATGCACAATTACAATGTCACATATCTCTTTTGCACTTCGGACCAGAGTGGTGATGTTTTTCCTGTAGTTTGAAAAAGTTGAAGCCGCTGGCAGTTGGCTGTCTAAATTGTCAACCTCATCTCTCACTTTGTTTATGCTTGCGACAAAGTCAGTGGTATATCTTTTCACAGAGACAGTATCTATGTCTCGTCCTTGTAACTAATTGTATAAAGTCTCGACATTTGACATTATCTTTTCAAATAAAAACAGAAAGAACTGAAACTCTCTATCTTTTAGTGTTCTAGCAAAGCCACGGGCTTCACTGTGACTTTTGAAATCAAAGGTTTCATTGGCTTCTATGGCTTCAAAACAATTCACAAGGTCCTCCCTATATTGAAATATTAGTTGGACTGTGCGTATGTTATAGTTCCAACGAGTTGAGGCTCCCCTCGGAACCCTTTTGTCCACAATCTCCTGAAGTGCTTCCATTCTTTTTGGGGAACGTGAGAAGAATGCTGCCATGCCTCCTACATCCTGAAAGAAAATTTGTGTCTCGGAGATCTTTGATACTGCCTGTTGCATGATAAGATTAAGTTGGTGGGCGTGACAGTGCACATAATGAGCATACGGGTAGACATCTCTAATTCTTTTCTGTACGCCACCATGGCTTCCACTCATTACGGACGCACCATCATAGCTTTGTGCAATAAGTTTTTTTCTTTGATGCACCTCTGGAAAAATGAAGTTGAGTTGATGCAGTATAGCTGCAGTAATGGTTTCTGCAGTGGAGTTTTTTAAATGAGTGAAACCATAGAACCTCTCCACAACATTATAGCCATTGTCCAGGTACCGAAAGACTAATACGGACTGCGTTTGTGTGGCCACATCAGTGGTGTCATCAGCCTGAATAGCCACAAAGTCTGTGTTTTGCAACTCTTGGACAATATGGCTTCTCATAATTTCTAGCATACACTCCAGGAGTTCATTTTGTATCGTTTTAGAGGTGCCCTTAAAGACTGTAGCACTTGCTAAATGTGCTTCCATTTTCTTGTCTATGCTTGCTACTAAATCTACAAGACCCATGAATATTCCAGGATTTGTGGAACCTTCCGTTTCATCATGGCCTCGCAATGCCAGTTCGAAAGCACCACAGAAACGAATGCAATCAATTATTTTTGATAGTATGTGTCTATTCCTATCAACTGTTTCATTGTGTTTCTGTATTGTTTGGCGATATGCATCGCTGATGTGCTGCTCAATCGGTGTGTCTCCCAACATTCCCAGTCTCGTCACGTTTTCCATATGCTTTCTTGTGTGTGCATGCTTCTTTATTTTTTCAGACAGATGCTTCAAGTCTAACACTCCTTCTCTTGTCCAAGGAAAGTCACCATTAAACAGCAAGCAGGGGAAGCAGAACAGTCTGTGTTTTGAAGGGCACCCTGTAAGCCAATCAGCTTTTGTGTACCAGGTGTTTGAGAATGTACGATCGTAAGATTTTCCTCTGTCCTTGGTAACTTGTTGGAGTTGAAGGTCAGGCCGATCAGGTCCTAACCTCTTTATCTGTAGTTTATCTTCTAGTGGGCGTGCATGGAATGACCGTGTAATTAATTGTTGAACTGTATTCATCTTGCCGATGCTGTCCGTACCAATATGAAAGAAGCCTGTCAATAGTCAAAGTACAACGTATAAGATTTGGTGCAATATTATCAAATTTCAGTACAAATACATATATCTTGTGCATGACAGCAATATAGCTCCAACAGCTCATTTGAATGGCCAGCCAGGGGTGGCATAATACATGCTGCAGCCCCTGGTAGGCCTTGGGTGCACCTATGCCCTGGGTACCTATGGTACACTATACAGGGACTCTCAAGAGTGACTCAATACCCAATTGGTAATGCACCTAAAGTACATTGTGTGAATTTAGAGAGAGAACAGCTGGGCTGTGGGTCTGATTAGCAGGCCCACAGCCTTTCTAAGTCGTAAACCAGTAAAGCAAAAAGCAAAAAAATGGGGTGACCATAGGAAAGAAGACCCTACTCTCCTACATAACGCTCCCCTTTGGACAACAGGATAGGTAAAAAATACAGCCTGACTGCCTGCTTCCTCTGTGTGCCATAGTGGCACTGAAACAGACACTGTTTGATGGCCTTTAACAAGGCAAGGATAGATAGTGCCTTTAACAACCGTTATTGCCCAAAGCACAGGGCTAAGGGCAGGCTCAGTATTAGTAAATTCCATCCAGTGAGGGTACAATGTTCAGAATGTGCACCCACCCCAACCACCATGTAGAGTGAGTGACCACAAACATAGCCCTAACTCCAAGCTACAAAAAATATCATCAGTTTCCTTACCTTGAACACGGTTGTTTGCTGGGTCGTAGCCGGGATGAAAGAGCAGCAAGGAGGTTGGGGCATCTTGTTCTTTCTCCAAAAATTGCCCAAAAAGTTAGGTAAAGGTTCAGGTTGTCAGGCTTTACCAGGTGCTGGAAATAAAAATATAACAAATTATTTTTGAGACATTAGGGTAATCAAACAAAGACTGGGGGGGGGGGGACATAACGGTACAATTTTAACCTTGCAGTTTTCAATAGTTCACTGTTGTATGTGAGGATTTTTACGTACGAACTGCATGTGTCAAAATGATTTATCTGAGAAATGCAGTGACTCACTGACCTATTTACAGCATTTTGTGTTCTGCATCAGGTACATGTTCTTTGCAGCAGGCACATTAACTTTCTCTGCTACCTTTCCATGAGTCAAAACTTCCATTAGACAAAACTCTGATCTCTCTCTAGGAAAAACATTAACAATATCCTTGGTGCAACAACAAGTGTTGCATGGCTAAACATTTATAAGGTCCCAAAGGCGCGACCTGTAGGCTATGCCAATGCTTGTTCTGTTGTTTACACTGGCAATACTTAGTTTTTTCAGTACTATAGAAATTACGTGTTTGAGGTCAATAGAAAATATAAGCCAATCATGATTGAAGTGTGATCAGAGACATACGGTAAGGCTATTTCTCCCTGAGCGGCTGCAGCATTTCTTTATAAAAATACGTCCGTCCCCCTGACACTGCTGGTTTAGCTTCATGGACACCGTCAGGCTGAAGGGTCAGTGCCCTTCAACAGGACGCCTTGAATTGAATACTGTTACATTGGGTAGTAAAACATGGTATTTACAGTGTGAAAAGACAGAAGTGTGATAAATTAAAGCACACTATTACGCGGATAAATCAGGCAAAATTAGTTATTTAACATAGCGCCACAAATATCAGGGATGAATTTGAGCTGATTAACAGAACACCCTGATCACTAGGGCACAACCTGCTGTTCAGCCATCCATTCGGCTAAATAATGCTTTATGGAATGTATTTCACAGACAGGCCAGATAAAAAACAACTCATTGCATCTGTGGTATTTAACATGACGCAGACAGCTAATTTTGAACCTACACAATTTTAGAGGGTATTGGAAGAATACACTAATATTTAGCCGACTCTCCGGACACAGAGTGCAGAATATGCGCTATTTAACAGTACATCTGGAAGAATAAGGCACAACGCTGCTCTTTTTAATAGGACATTACGATACATAGATGCTACTATTTTAAGGGGTAATTGGGTGTCAGGAATGGATGCGTCATGTTTATGTGGATTTTAAGTGCTACGCATCTCTCTCTCTCTCTCTCTCTCTCTCTCTCTTTTCCCCCCTCCGCCCCATCGCTCACTGTCTCACCCTCTCTCTCTCCCCATCTCTCTCTCTCAATCTCTCTCTCCTCCCCCTCCGTCCCATCTCACTCTCACTCTCTCTCTCTTTCCCCTCTCCGCCCCATCTCTCTCTCTCCCACCCTTCACTCTCTCTGTCTGTTTCACATGTGTGTGTCTGTGGATGGATGAAGTTTTTCACAGCGTACAGTTGTTTGAATTTCACAGTGTTAAAGGGCCATGCCTCTAGGGCAGGCATGGCCATGCTATCACATTTCAACCATATTGCTTCAAAATGCATGTTATCCTCTAGTCCTGAAGTATGGCATAGACTAGAAGAGGCCCTTTATGTGTTACTGGCAAGATGCATCAGTAAATCAGAAGCTCACTCCTGACATTGGGTTTTACCTGCGGTTCCTACACGTAAATGATGCCTAGGCAAGCGCACTCTTTCATCCTTCCAAGGTCGGTATATTACACACCCTTAAAAATTAGGTGATAGTAACGCTCGCCACCGCACAAAAAGGCTGCTCTGCATTGCTGTTCACTACCAGTAGGTGAGGTTGCCTGTTATAGAATTCTCGGTGCTTCAAAACTCACCAGTCCTCTTATAGCTCATTACTCGTCTCAAGCACCTATGACCTAGGACACTGAGATTACATGTTACTATGTTATGTTGCGTCATGATGGTACCTTGACTCTACAACTTGATAGAAAAGCATGCTGTTCCGTCTCACAGCCCTCATATCCCACTATGCGATTGCTTCTCTTTCTTCTATACTGTGCCTGTACTTTTTGTTTGAAATATCTCAATTAAAAAGATGCTGAAGCCCTTTAGACCCAATGGGTAACGTGCCTGATCCTGAGTGAACACTGCTGTAGGTGCTGGGCTTCCTGGTGCAAGGTCGGCGATCTTTGGACCAATCTATGTAATTTTCTCTTTCAAAGTAAAACCAGCAGAATCAAAAAGTGTTAACTTGTCAGAAGAGCCATGGGCCAGATGTTCAAAGCATTTTTGTGGTCACAAGCGATCAGGTTTGGAGTTTGTGACCTCGCTGCATTTTGCCACAAGCATTGGCATAGCCAATAGGTCCCGCCTTTGTGACCTTATAAGTGTTTAGCCATGCAACAGTTGATGTTGTTGCACCAAGGATATTGTGCTGGATAACTAAACACTTATAAGATCCCAACGGCGAGATCTATTGGCTATGCCAATGCTTGTTTAGTATGTGAGGTAGCAGCAGAGGCACATCAACAGATGTATGCTGAGCAACAGAGAAAGCTCTGCTGCATCCTCTCCTCATGGACTGCAGCCATATAGACATGTTCTGTGACCCATTCCTCTCCTACCAGTGTCACTGTTTCCCCAAGTGTGTGTACCATCTGTCCTTAAACCTCCCCCGAAGTCTTCAGATCCACAGGTGGTGTACAGTCCTGCCCCATAGCCATAGATACCTATATCTGTGGAGGGAGGAGCTTCAAACTCTCCTGGTATCTGAAGAAAAGGAAAGAATGGCTATCATCATTTGAGGAAATCATTTCTCAAATCCCATCTGGGTGGGAGTCTGACTTTCCATGGAATATGGAATTTTTAATTTTATGTTGAAATTGAACAGAACCTTCACTCTCTCTGTTGCTCAGCATGCTTCTGTTGATGTGCCTCCCCTGCTACCTCTTGAAGGCCTAAAGAGAGCACAGTTGCCCAGCAATTATCTGCTTCATAGCTTTCTGTAAGACAACCATAGCCACATACTCAGGGGGTGGGTGAGGTACACCAAGATAAGAATAAGTGGTGTGAAGGGGGAATTTCCCACTCATCTCTGCTTTTCTGGTCATGTACTTGGCAGAGGAAGAGGGAATGCAGTGGACATAGCTGTAGGCCGAATTCTTGTGGGGTCCTCTTGATTAGAAGAGAGGATGGCTTTAGGCCCAGAAGATGGAGAGGTCTGCTTCTTGGACGTTGCAGATGGCATTTCTAGGTGGAGCCCCATTGCTTGCCTTCTCCTGGCCAGTCGTATCCACATCCTGCTTAGTATTCTCCCAGCCTCAGCCCAGAGTCTCTTGAATTGTGATTGAGTGGCTCTACGGATGGGTCTCTTGAATTGTGATTGAGTGGCTCTATGGATGGGTATATGTGGCCTGTTGGTGGATGCTCCCTCCGCCTCTGTAGTGATTAGGCTATGTTCATCCTGTGCCAGCCTATTGGCTGAGGTTCTCCTTCTACACTTCCCCTGGTCCCTTTGTTCATCACTTGCTCGTTGGCTGCCTGCTTCAAACTAACCTAAAAAAATATACACGCATGAATGACAATATCCACTTATTCATTTAAATCAAACATTAATGTTTAATAAAAGTAATGATGCATGGCAATGTCACATAAGTACATTTCCTTTGCCCTTCAAGTTTCTATTATGAAACTGCGACTTTTGCCAGTGGACAGGTGTCAGGCCTGGCACACAACCCGTAGTGTGTGATCAACCCACACATCGCAAAACTCTCTGCCACGTGCAGCAGGTATTTGACGTTGAGAATGGCCATTGGCTAGGCCTTGCCGCCAATCCTGCTGCACACACTCTTTAGCTTGTGTCCTAGCCCTGCACATTATCTGCCACTAACAATCAACCACTACAGAACACAGTCATGCGCTATTTGCAGGAGGGTTGGATAAGCAGAACTGCAGCGTAGTAAAATCTTTTTTGATATTTATTCAGGATTTGCAAATCCTTGGCCCGATTTATAAATCCTTTGACCCCAGATAGATTCGAGGGATCCAGGAAGGGTCTAGGATCTGGGAATTCTGTGCCATGTTAAAACTGTGTTTAACATCAGTTGTAGTGCCTTCGAGTCCCTTTGAGCTCTCTGTGTGGGCCTGGGAATAAGGGTATGGATTTTGTGTTTGTTTTTCATAATACAGTGTTCAGCGCACCATGTTGAGTAGCAGCAGCTGCAACAGAAATTATTCTGTGATGGACAGCCCATCAAAGCGCAGCAGATTTACAAATTCGCAGACAGATTTTTGAATCTGAAATGGATGATGGGAAATAAAATTCCCTAACCCAATGAGGTATCTTCATTTTTAAATTAAATCCACAAATCCAGAGATGACCCACTAAGTAACCGTCCAAATAGCTCTTAAGTTTAACCTCTTCACACCCAGAATTAACATTTTTAAATGCAAATTTCTCCAAAATTGCTGAACAGATTTACACCAAACTGAGCCCAGGCACTGTAGTGTGTAAAGTACTAATTTCATGCATTTTTGGTATGATTCTGTTCAGCTATTTTTTGTAAGAAGGAGCAAATAACTATAGGAGTTAAAATGGGAAATTTCACCTCTAGGACACCTCTCTTTTTTGGTTCCCGCTTGACAGATCTATGTGAATCTTGCCATGATGAACCAGATGTAGATGAATCTTTCTCTTAAAAGGTTTACAGGCATTTGTCAAATACCACCAAAAGTTTTTAAGTAAATCAACATTCTTCTTGCTTTCTGAGATGTGCAACGAGCATACAGACGCTAATTTATAATTAAACTGGGCATTGTGTCATCCACACCACACTAACTCATCTTCATCTATAGACAAAAGCTCAGAATATGATGCTTCTGCTGCCGAGAGGACACTTATAAAGAACATGTATAGGAGCTGGTTAGATTACCCAAATGTGTGGCTATCTTTTGTCTTTCATATAGCATGAAATTAACAAGTCTTCACAGTTACCAGGGAAGCTCTTATTTGGTACATGTTAAGTAGTTGTTGGGAGAGGCTATGGCGAATCCGGCCTGCATGTAGCCTTAGGTGACCATCGCCCGCCCCGTGTTTGATACTGCCCACCGTTGGTGTGGATCTGTGGCTGTGCAAAGTTCTCTGGGTCGAGGGAGGCGGAATGCGGCGTGTTTTTTGGGGGGGAAAAAGCGCACCGGACCACGGCTGTGACGGATCGGCTCTTCATGCTCTGCATGAGCCTGGTCCTGTATCTGCTGTGGGCTCCGGGCACCAGGCACATTCAGTGGCGGCTGGTGACATTTGAAAGTGGGGGGCGGTAACTGATAATCATACTGCACCGTAGCGAGTGAGCGTAGCGAGCGACCCCGAACCCCCTAAGGAGGTTCCCCGCCGAGAACATTTTGAAAAAATAGTGGAAAAATGGTGCATTTTCAAGCAAATTTGAGAAAGCAGGAAGGTTACTAAAGCAATTGTGAAAGTGCAGGTATTACACTATTAAAGAGCTGTCATATAACGTAGGTAGCTGCTTATTCAGTATAACCACAGAGCTTTATAACAGACTTCAAGATACAATGCTGAGAACCTCACAGATTGTTTTTATTTAAACTGCAAACAACAAAACAAACAACTTTTTCGATTTAAACTGCAAACAACAAAAGAACCAACTAAACAGGTCACAAACTATCACCATTCAACATATTTACTTTTTGTATCTAAATTCAGCACGTCTGTCTTTAAGCGCAGCAAATTTTTCAATTACTTGAACATTAAAGTCAGCAATATTTTGAACAAGCTTGCTCTCTATAGAGAACATTGCCAACGCATTGAGTCTTTCCTGAAGCATGGTGTTCCTCAGGAATGTCTTAATCCTCTTTAAGGCGGAAAAAGATCGTTCTGCCTCTGAGGTTGTCATAGGAGTGGTAATTACTATTTTTAGTAAAGCTACTGTCTCTGTAAATGTCTTTTCCATATTAAGTTCATGAATTAAAGACAGCAAAGACCTGGCATCTTTGGCCTTCTGGTACACAGGCATTGAGTACATTACTGTCAACTCACTTTTCAGGTCCTCTTGGTTGAGCATCGGATAAGCTTCCACAGCCTCATGCAGAGCATGCTCAGGGAAGGATTCATTATATTTTGCAAAGTATTTACTTTCCAATAATGCAGCACTCGCCAAATGTTTTGTGAAAGCAAAACGCTCTTGTGCATGCACAATTACAATGTCACATATCTCTTTTGCACTTCGGACCAGAGTGGTGATGTTTTTCCTGTAGTTTGAAAAAGTTGAAGCCGCTGGCAGTTGGCTGTCTAAATTGGCAACCTCATCTCTCACTTTGTTTATGCTTGCGACAAAGTCAGTGGTATATCTTTTCACAGAGACAGTATCTATGTCTCGTCCTTGTAACTAATTGTATAAAGTCTCGACATTTGACATTATCTTTTCAAATAAAAACAGAAAGAACTGAAACTCTCTATCTTTTAGTGTTCTAGCAAAGCCACGGGCTTCACTGTGACTTTTGAAATCAAAGGTTTCATTGGCTTCTATGGCTTCAAAACAATTCACAAGGTCCTCCCTATATTGAAATATTAGTTGGACTGTGCGTATGTTATAGTTCCAACGAGTTGAGGCTCCCCTCGGAACCCTTTTGTCCACAATCTCCTGAAGTGCTTCCATTCTTTTTGGGGAACGTGAGAAGAATGCTGCCATGCCTCCTACATCCTGAAAGAAAATTTGTGTCTCGGAGATCTTTGATACTGCCTGTTGCATGATAAGATTAAGTTGGTGGGCGTGACAGTGCACATAATGAGCATACGGGTAGACATCTCTAATTCTTTTCTGTACGCCACCATGGCTTCCACTCATTACGGACGCACCATCATAGCTTTGTGCAATAAGTTTTTTTCTTTGATGCACCTCTGGAAAAATGAAGTTGAGTTGATGCAGTATAGCTGCAGTAATGGTTTCTGCAGTGGAGTTTTTTAAATGAGTGAAACCATAGAACCTCTCCACAACATTATAGCCATTGTCCAGGTACCGAAAGACTAATACGGACTGCGTTTGTGTGGCCACATCAGTGGTGTCATCAGCCTGAATAGCCACAAAGTCTGTGTTTTGCAACTCTTGGACAATATGGCTTCTCATAATTTCTAGCATACACTCCAGGAGTTCATTTTGTATCGTTTTAGAGGTGCCCTTAAAGACTGTAGCACTTGCTAAATGTGCTTCCATTTTCTTGTCTATGCTTGCTACTAAATCTACAAGACCCATGAATATTCCAGGATTTGTGGAACCTTCCGTTTCATCATGGCCTCGCAATGCCAGTTCGAAAGCACCACAGAAACGAATGCAATCAATTATTTTTGATAGTATGTGTCTATTCCTATCAACTGTTTCATTGTGTTTCTGTATTGTTTGGCGATATGCATCGCTGATGTGCTGCTCAATCGGTGTGTCTCCCAACATTCCCAGTCTCGTCACGTTTTCCATATGCTTTCTTGTGTGTGCATGCTTCTTTATTTTTTCAGACAGATGCTTCAAGTCTAACACTCCTTCTCTTGTCCAAGGAAAGTCACCATTAAACAGCAAGCAGGGGAAGCAGAACAGTCTGTGTTTTGAAGGGCACCCTGTAAGCCAATCAGCTTTTGTGTACCAGGTGTTTGAGAATGTACGATCGTAAGATTTTCCTCTGTCCTTGGTAACTTGTTGGAGTTGAAGGTCAGGCCGATCAGGTCCTAACCTCTTTATCTGTAGTTTATCTTCTAGTGGGCGTGCATGGAATGACCGTGTAATTAATTGTTGAACTGTATTCATCTTGCCGATGCTGTCCGTACCAATATGAAAGAAGCCTGTCAATAGTCAAAGTACAACGTATAAGATTTGGTGCAATATTATCAAATTTCAGTACAAATACATATATCTTGTGCATGACAGCAATATAGCTCCAACAGCTCATTTGAATGGCCAGCCAGGGGTGGCATAATACATGCTGCAGCCCCTGGTAGGCCTTGGGTGCACCTATGCCCTGGGTACCTATGGTACACTATACAGGGACTCTCAAGAGTGACTCAATACCCAATTGGTAATGCACCTAAAGTACATTGTGTGAATTTAGAGAGAGAACAGCTGGGCTGTGGGTCTGATTAGCAGGCCCACAGCCTTTCTAAGTCGTAAACCAGTAAAGCAAAAAGCAAAAAAATGGGGTGACCATAGGAAAGAAGACCCTACTCTCCTACATAACGCTCCCCTTTGGACAACAGGATAGGTAAAAAATACAGCCTGACTGCCTGCTTCCTCTGTGTGCCATAGTGGCACTGAAACAGACACTGTTTGATGGCCTTTAACAAGGCAAGGATAGATAGTGCCTTTAACAACCGTTATTGCCCAAAGCACAGGGCTAAGGGCAGGCTCAGTATTAGTAAATTCCATCCAGTGAGGGTACAATGTTCAGAATGTGCACCCACCCCAACCACCATGTAGAGTGAGTGACCACAAACATAGCCCTAACTCCAAGCTACAAAAAATATCATCAGTTTCCTTACCTTGAACACGGTTGTTTGCTGGGTCGTAGCCGGGATGAAAGAGCAGCAAGGAGGTTGGGGCCTCTTGTTCTTTCTCCAAAAATTGCCCAAAAAGTTAGGTAAAGGTTCAGGTTGTCAGGCTTTACCAGGTGCTGGAAATAAAAATATAACAAATTATTTTTGAGACATTAGGGTAATCAAACAAAGACTGGGGGGGGGGGGGACATAACGGTACAATTTTAACCTTGCAGTTTTCAATAGTTCACTGTTGTATGTTAGGATTTTTACGTACGAACTGCATGTGTCAAAATGATTTATCTGAGAAATGCAGTGACTCACTGACCTATTTACAGCATTTTGTGTTCTGCATCAGGTACATGTTCTTTGCAGCAGGCACATTAACTTTCTCTGCTACCTTTCCATGAGTCAAAACTTCCATTAGACAAAACTCTGATCTCTCTCTAGGAAAAACATTAACAATATCCTTGGTGCAACAACAAGTGTTGCATGGCTAAACATTTATAAGGTCCCAAAGGCGCGACCTGTAGGCTATGCCAATGCTTGTTCTGTTGTTTACACTGGCAATACTTAGTTTTTTCAGTACTATAGAAATTACGTGTTTGAGGTCAATAGAAAATATAAGCCAATCATGATTGAAGTGTGATCAGAGACATACGGTAAGGCTATTTCTCCCTGAGCGGCTGCAGCATTTCTTTATAAAAATACGTCCGTCCCCCTGACACTGCTGGTTTAGCTTCATGGACACCGTCAGGCTGAAGGGTCAGTGCCCTTCAACAGGACGCCTTGAATTGAATACTGTTACATTGGGTAGTAAAACATGGTATTTACAGTGTGAAAAGACAGAAGTGTGATAAATTAAAGCACACTATTACGCGGATAAATCAGGCAAAATTAGTTATTTAACATAGCGCCACAAATATCAGGGATGAATTTGAGCTGATTAACAGAACACCCTGATCACTAGGGCACAACCTGCTGTTCAGCCATCCATTCGGCTAAATAATGCTTTATGGAATGTATTTCACAGACAGGCCAGATAAAAAACAACTCATTGCATCTGTGGTATTTAACATGACGCAGACAGCTAATTTTGAACCTACACAATTTTAGAGGGTATTGGAAGAATACACTAATATTTAGCCGACTCTCCGGACACAGAGTGCAGAATATGCGCTATTTAACAGTACATCTGGAAGAATAAGGCACAACGCTGCTCTTTTTAATAGGACATTACGATACATAGATGCTACTATTTTAAGGGGTAATTGGGTGTCAGGAATGGATGCGTCATGTTTATGTGGATTTTAAGTGCTACGCATTATGCAATTACTTATACCAGTTGCCGTCAGTCTAGTTATCCCTACAGCTTTGTGCCTCAGCTCAGCTCGTTCGACGCCTTGATAGACCTACCACCCTTTCCCCATATACTTAAATGCAATGCACTGATGCGGATTAAACATTATTTTAAAAATGTGCCTTATATTAAAACCACACACGTGGAGTTTGACCAGAGACTGTACAGATACACACTACGGCAGGCGTCGAATGAAGAGACTGTCTGACTTCTTGCCAGTTGCCGGAACAACTGTTTGCCTCCAAGCGCCGAGCGTCTGACATCCTCATTGTTTATGTAAAACATGAGAGGCGCCCGCTGTGGACCACGAGCGCACGAAATCATCGTAACTTCGAAGTGCCTGTTTTGAGGAGGCGGTACATGGCTCAATTCGTGCTATTAAGCGGGGCATAGGTCTTCCCTAAGTTTCACATAGTAAAAAACAAAGTACAAGCCGCGAACACTACAAGAACCACTTGGAGCTAAGCAGGCAAGGCGTGGATATGCGCAAAATTACATACTGCCAGAATTTCCATGGTACATGTGAACACAGACGAACTTTAGACAGGGGTGTTACCAGTTCACGCCACGGCCATTACAAATCCCCAAATGAATTATTACAGATACGTAACGTAAATGGGCTTGGCAGGTACTGTCAGCCTTAGTATGTGCAGTTCTTACATTTGAAAAGGACACAGCTGCCACCTTTTAAGATTTCTTATGTGTCATTTGTTTGGGTTTCACTGTACTCATGAGTGACATTCAGCTTCCAAATCTGTGACACTTTCTCGTGAGTAAACCCAAGCAATAAAGTCCACGGAAAAAGACACATATCAGAAATTACACGCTTTTGAGCAATGAGCAGCTCTTGAAACCGCTATAAAACATGAACGATAAAGGCACTGACCATCTCCCTCTTTTAAAATAATGACTTGCATATTCACAGTGCTTTTTGTTGCATTCAGGGGCCTTGTAGCACTACTAATACATGATACCCTACTTCACCAACCAGGATTCAAATCTGTCTCTATACATGCATGCACATTCAATACAGAGGCCCCTACGCGGTGATTTAATAAACTAACTGAGATTTCATATTGTAACATTTCCACAGATGTTATTTAATATTCAATTACTTTTGTGTATTATGTATATATGAAAATGAGCTATTTAATATTAAACACTAGGGTCCAGATGTAGGTAATTCATATTTACCGACTCTTAAATACCGAATTTTACCGATTCGGTATTTAAGAGTCGGTAAATATGAAGGGGGGAGATGTAGGTATTACAGAATCTGTAAATACCGAATCTTTAATATTCGGTATTTACCGATTCTGTAAATACCGAATCGGTATAGCCCATTGATTCCTATGGGCCTTGAAGCCCATAGGAATCAATGGGCATTACCGATTCTGTAATTACAGAATCGGTAAATACCGATTTTAGCAAGGGTGCAGGGGGTGTCACTTTGACACCCTCTAGCACCCCAAAGACGGGCATATGAGCCATGTGGCACACAGACATGCCCTAAGGGCATGTCTGTCTGTCACATGGCTAGGGTGTGCATGCACACATGTGCATGCACACCTGGATTCGGTATTTTACCACACAATTGGATTGTGTGGTAAAATACCGAATCTGTAAGTCCTGTGGCACTCTCAGGAGTGCCACCTACATTTGGATATACCGAATCGGTAAAAAATACCGATTCGGTATTTTACAGAATCGGTAAATTTACCGAATCGGTAAATTTACAGATTCTGTAAAAATATGCCCCTACATACCAATTATTACATACCGGTCGGTAACGGCCGAAAATACCGATTTTCGGCCGTTACCGACCGACCTACATCTGGCCCTAAATCTCTGTGCCTTTTGCGGCAGCCAATCTCAGACTGTGTGCAATACCGTTTTGAAATAATGGCTTGCATATTGACAATTCTTTCAACCGCAGGCTAGAACCTTGTACCACAATAAATATACAAGTCCGTGTTCGCCACTGCGCCACGCAGGATTCAATTCTGTTTCTTTCTGTTAATGCACACACGGTTATCTGCACTGATTGTGTTACCAATCGGACTGAGAGAAAATCATGCAAAGGTGTCCTAGCAGGCTCCTCTGGAAGTCCAAGGGCAGCCCTTCAAACCATGCCCTCTAGCACGCACCTGAGCCAATAGAGCAGTGGTTTTGCCTGTGGAACTCAACAGCACCACATGGCTACGCGTGCTCAAATGAGGCTTATTACAAATAAAAATGATGGTGAGTGGTGGTAAATTTAGAAGTCTGATGTCTGAAAATTAGAAAGTTGACCCGTAGTTAAGGGGCAGACTATACTTAAGGAAGCATGGCACCAACGCGCAGATGAAACCAAGTAGAGGCTGATCCACGCTGCCAATACTTACTGCCACCTGCCATTAATCTGTTGCTAGCGCACTTGCTTCAGCGCCATTGCGCACTTTCACGTACTGTCATTTTTAAAAAAATCAATAGCTTGTTGTTACTTTTGGAGGCTTGTAATTCACTTTGTGACTCCCCAGTCCACCACAGCTTTTACAGCTGCTTGTTGTGGAGGGAGGATCACTTCCCGACTTCTGGGTGGCCATGGAGGAACGGCCATCTTGAAGCGGCGTTCCCCGTTGTTAAGGGGCAGACTATACTTAAGGAAGCATGGCGACAAAAAAAAAGCTATAGTGTTGCCATACATCTATATCAAAAAAGTGTCAGGAAAGCGCTAGCCGCCTTCTATGAAGAAAATGCTCCAACTCGGCCAGGGAACTCTTTAAAATTGTGAAATCACGAACCACCACAGACCAAGGGCCTAGCAGTCCCTAATACTCCAAAGATAGGTGCAATGATCTGGCCACTTTCTTTAAAAATAAAGTAGAAATCATCTATAACTCCCTCCAACCCATGCCCGCAAGAATTTCAGGAAAACCCCCATCTCACAAATCGAACTTCAAATCAAAGCCCCCATAATCTCACCAGCCCTCATGACCATCCCCACCACTAACCCAGACCACATCTCTGTACTATTAAAGAAAATCAAATCAGGATCTCCCTTGGACCCCACCCCCTCACATTCTTCTTCAAGGAGGGGAACCCTTCCTCACTCAACTTGGGAACCTTATTAATCTTTCACTTGAAAAAGGCAGAGTACCCAAGGAATGGAAACACGCCATTGTTAAACCCTTGCTGAAAAAGCCACACATGGACCCGGCAGAGGTATCAAACTACCGCCCAATATCGCCTCCTGCCAATAGTGGGCAAGATGGCAGAAAAACATGTTAACACCTCAATTTCTGCCTTTCTCAAAAATAACAACGTCATCCATCAGACACAGATGGGGTTTAGACCCAAACACAGCACTGAGTCAGCGCTGCTAGTGGTCACGGAAAAAACTTAAAGCTATCCTCGACCAAGGAAAAACTGCAGCATTGGTGCTCCTAGATCTGAGCGCCGCTTTTGACACCGTAGACCACACAGTGCTGATCCAGAGGTTGGAATGGGCAGGAATAGGTGGAACAGCGAAGGAATGGGTTGCCTCCTTTCTGAGTGATATGACCTTCCAATGCATGGATGCCGGGTTCAAGTCACACCCTTTTCCTGCATCCTGGGGGGTGCGTCAGGGCTCCTCCCTGAGCCCAACCCTTTTTAACATTTACCTCAGTTCTCTAGCTCATATCACCCAGGAATTTGGTATTTCCATCGTGTCATACGCTGACGACACGCAACTAGTTTTCTCAATCTCAGACACCATTAACTCAGACCATCGGCAACTCGTACCCTGCCTTGAGAAAATAGGATCCTGGATGGCGGAATGCAGACTTAAGTTGAATGGCGACAAGACGGAATTAATGATCCTGGGAAATAACTTTAACCCTCGCTCACAAATTCCGTGGCCAATCAGCTGGGGATCTCCCCCCTCTCCTAAGCCAGCTATAAAGAATCTTGGTATGTGGCTGGACCAAAATCTCACAATGGAGATACAGGCCAAAAAACTATCCGGGACCTGCTTTGGGATATTACGCCTGATCAGGAAAATCATCTCCCTACTCCCAGAAGATGCTAGGAGGACAGTAGTCCAGGCCTTGGTAATCTCAAGGCTGGGTTACGGGAACTCCCTCTTTCTAGGCTCTCCCAAATTTGTAATAAACCGTCTACAAATTGTCCAGAACGCAGCAGCGCGACTACTACTGAACATACCTAGACGCCACTCAGTAAAATCAGGACTAAAGAAACTACACTGGCTCCCGATTAAAGCCAGAATTAAATTTAAGTCACTCAACCTAGCTCACCGTGCTATGCACGGAAGGGGTCCAGCACTCATTCAAAATCTGGTTGCTCATTATACCCCCCATCGTCAGCTTAGATTGAGCTCAAAATTCCTCATGAAAGATACCACAATAAAAAGAGCCAGATGGGGTGGAAGGTCTTTCACCCATCTGATACCCACGCTCTGGAACAGTCTAGATCCAGACATCCAATTCACCCAAAATGAAGCACAATTCAGAAAAAAACTTAAGACCTGGCTCTTTCCACAAGAGTAAGCGCTCAGCTCCTCTATCTGATTCATGCAGCGCTGAGATGCCCTAGGGTAGTCACACGCTCTATAAATCCCATAAACATAAACATAAACAACATAGAGAGAAAAAGAGACAAACAGGCATGAGAGCGAAAAAGAAAAAGAGAAAGTTGGGGTGAAAGAAAAAAGATTGGTCAATAAAAGGGCCAGAAATATTGGTAGTAGGAAGGGATGGCGGCCAGAAGGAAGAAAATGTGAAAGGATATAATTTGAAATGAATGGATAAACAAAAGGATTGATAGGTTGAAGGGTGGATGGAACACCAGAAGAATGAACAGATGGAGTAGAGAATGGGTGGATCAGTGAAAGATCAATGGATGGATGGATGGGTGGATGCAAAGGTGAATGAATGTACAAATTGATGGAGGAGCAGATGGAAGTGTGAATGAATGGATGGATAGATGGATGGAAGGAGGAGGAAAGGGTGTAGGGAACTCTTCTAAGGAGGGTCTGGTTTGCTTGGTTTGCATGTTTGGTGTTATTAGAAGTATGCTTCACGTGGGGGATATTTTGACTTTCTGGCTACTGTCTTATTGGAGGAATATAGCTCTCTTCACATCACCTTTTCACAAAATAGACAATCCTTTTTCTTCCACTTTTCTTTTTCCTGGTTACAATTTCCTGCACGTCAGACTAGAAGTAGGTGCTTCCCCTAAAGGCCACTAACTCCAGATAATACGTACTAACGGGGATAAAAAAGGCACCAACATGGCGTTTTTCATTTAGTTGGGAAGGGGCGGGTTGGAAGGGCTTCTGCATTCTTGGAACATTGAAAACAGTATGTTGCAATTTTGTACTTAATATTCCTCTTGGAAATGTATGTGCCTTAGCTTTAAAACTCTTGGAAAGTGAATGCATTTAATAACACTGACACCATGTGGCCGAATATGGGAGTTTATTGAAGGTTGCGCCCTCAGGAAAAGATGAAGAACGTTTATTGGTTTTACTCAAGCATTTTAATATGAATATTTTTTCCCGTAACATAAATAATTATGCGGAGCCGAAAGTAACCTAAAAACGTCTACAATTCTATTTTTGCACGCCTTTTGTTCATGTAGTAGCTGCATAGGCATCTCTTGCTTTTTTTTTGAAGAGCTATAAAAAAGAACCTAGAAAAAGTCCACAAATGTCCGAAGTATGCACCACAACAAGCAACATCTTTCCACTAATGTTCCAGTACTCGGAACGAGCTACATACAACACAGTAAGCCCAGTACAAATCTGTGATCTTGATTATGCCATCAAACAATGTACACCGAACTCTACATAAAATACGAAGTGGCTGAAAGGAGACATTATGGCATTTTTCAAAACTACTACTTATAATTGCCCACATTGTTGAACCAAGGTGCTGAGTTTGTCAGCGGCAAATGTTTTTAGATTATACCTCATCAGTTCCTGCATGTCCTGTCACGAAACTTATAAGCTGTCAAAGAAAACATTAAATCATTAAGGGGCATATTTACAAGCCCCTAGCGCCACCGGAGCTTCACTTTTTTTGATACTCCAGTGGCGCTCTGTGCTGGCCCATATTTACATGGCCAAGCAAAGCCACCCCGTGTGGCTTTTTATGGCCTTGTAAATACAGCCCCTTTTCACACATCACTTTGCGTGCAATGGGTGTTGCTGTGGGCGTTCCACAGCAGCACCCATTGGTTTTTAACGCTGCCCCGGATTTACAATCATCCGTAGATCTGAGGCAGCGCCAAAAGACCATTGAAAAGCCTGTCTTAGAGTGGTGCAACGAGGAGAAATACATTTATTTCTCCTCGTATTTTGCTTTTTCTATGTATGCAGCACACATAGAAGGAGCAAATCGCCTTTAATGATTGTTTATGTGCAGGAAGATGCCTTTAATGCATATAAACAATCATCCCTGCAACACAGGCACCTTTACAACATGTCGCCAGGGTGTCTGCGCTGGTGCTATTCAGCTTTTTTAGCACCGGTGCAAGGGAAAACTCAGGGATGTGCCGTATCCCGGTAAATACAGCTCATCCCTGCGTTCTTTAAATGACACGGCGCTGCTAAATTGCTTGCAGCGCCGCAGTGCGTCATTACTTTGTAAATGCTATTAATATCATAGGTCTTTTTTTCCTGCTAGCTAATTTTTAATTTGCGCAACATGTCAAATGCGATTTAAACATCTATAATATTGAGAGATATTCTATTCTCACATTGTTTAGCATCTCAAAGGAACAAGTCAAAATTGCTATAAGTAGAACTCTCTGCATGTGCACAGTTTGGGGCTTATTTACCAGCCCCTTGTACCGCTGGTCCGTCACTTTTTAAGTGATAAAACGTGACACACCGGCAATGCAAGGGGCTTGTAAATAAGCCCCTTTATGCTTTAGTGAGTCAATCTGTTTGAGGTCTTGATCATTTCTTTCAGACTAGAGGACTTATTTACAAGCCCCTTGCGCCGCTGGTGCGTTACTTTTTCCCATATTAAAAGTGACGCGCTGGTAGCGCAAGGGCCTTGTAAATAGGCCCTTAGGTTTTACCACTTTCCATTTACTTCTGATTCTAAACACATGAACATTAGTTCTTTAAGCTCAGTGAAGACTTGTGGAAACCATAATTACACCATCTATTATCCTAGGAAACAATTTTGGGAATGATAATATAATTGTGAAATTCAAGTTACATTGTTGACGGAAAAAAGAAGTGAGAATCAATTTAAGTGCTACATATGGTATAACATATTCAAACATGAGATACAGTGGAGCAAGTACTAGTACTATAGATGGCAGGAGGATATACAATATCGCAAATAATGTTACATATGAATTTTAATTTAGGAGTGCTTGGTATGTAGATGAGAAGTATCACTGAGCCTTAAGTCAGATGTTCTTGCATAAAGTTGAATATTTTGTGTTTGTTTGAAACGTAAAAAGTGTGACAGACTCAATATTTTCAGAAAAATGAAGACAAGGCAATTCTGGAGAAGTTTGCAACTGAAAGAAGAGCAACAGTCATAGTCCAGACATTAGAACTACCAAAATCAAGTAAATGTTCTGGAATTGTTGAGGTATGTCACTCTATACCATTGGGTGAAAAGAAAATGTAACTTCTCTCTGTTTTATTTTCTCTCCTCTGCCCCTCTTGATATCTACCAATCACTTGCTCTCTTAACTCTGATCTGCTATTTGCTTCTTCGCTTTTCTCTACTCACTTCTCTATTCCCCCCAACTCCCTTCAATCTGAATTCATCTTCTACATTTTATACTCCTTTTCCCTTCCCTTGTCTCTCTTGCTTATATTTTGTACTCTCATCTACATTTTGCTTGTCCTATCTTCTTTCATCTAATGTTTTCTGTCTCTCCTTACTGTCTCCTCTCCCCTCCTTGGCACATGCGTTGTACTTCTCTCCTACGGTCCATGAATTTGTTCTGTATTGTTGGTCTTGTGAGCCCCGTCCAGGTCTTCCAATAACCAGCTTGCTGGGCCGTGATGGTTGGCATCTACAGGGGTGTGTGGGGGTGCGTACTGATGAGCGCGAGTGCAAATAATTTAAAAATAAATATTAGACACCTCTGCTCCGAACCTCTTCTTTCATCACTGTAACTTGGCCACCAGGAAACTCCCTTGACCAATCCTGGAGCTGCTCTCACGCGCCCTGATTGGAGGGAGCAGCCTCACTAGTTGCTCCACAGCACTCTGGAGGCCTGCACTTGCTCTAGCCCAAGTGTCTTAAGATAGCTAGGGTAGAGCTGTTTAAAGAACACTTGTAGCTGGCCATCACAAAACGGTCGGCCAAAAAGACATGTACATTTTAAACAGTGCATGGACAGCCCGCTCTCCTCCCTGCTGCTGTCACTCACCAGTGGCCACCCCCGTCCTGACGCTCTGTTCCAGATGGGGGATGAAAAATAAAATAATAATGAAATACCATTATATTTTTCATCTCTGGGGCTTTTTGGTGAATTATTTTCTTCCATTATCTCTCATCACCAACTTTAGCCCTATTAATGAGATTCTCTTCACTTCCCTGACGTCTAGTCAGAGAGTGTGCAGACCCCAACAGGGAGAAGGTGGGATTGGCATTGCTGTGGAGTAATTGTTAACTCCAGAGACATGAAACCCACCTTTACTCATCCCTTTCATGTGCACTCTGACTTTTCTCTCTCCTCCCTCCCTTGTCCTGCCCGCAAGATATGATATTTCACACTCTTCCTATCTTCCCTTTGCTCTCTCCTTCCAACCTACTTTAGATCCTATTCTAATCTTTGTATTTCCATTCTCATCCCATTCCCCTCCTGCACTCAGCTTTCTCTTTCACACGCTTTATTAACAGACTCTCTAATAGAGATTCCCTCTTGTCATTCTGTCTGCTGCATATTCCTCTTTCTTAACACTTCTCTGTCCCTATTACATGCATTCTTTCATCATCACTGCCTTCTACCTCTCAACTGTTTTCTTCTTTGATCACCCCTTCTTTTCTATTTACTGGCCCTATGGTCACCGGTTTCTCCTCTGCTCAGTCATAATTCCTGTCTCTACTCTCTGTTCAATCTCCATTCTACGCTTCCTTGTTCTCCACTCCTCTTAACTATTCCCTCCTATTTGTTCCATATTCCCATCTTTTCTTCCCAATCAGCATATAGATTTTCACATAGCAGCTCTCTCTTCCTCTCTTTTCTTTCCCTCTCCCTCTTCAATCTTCTGTCCTTCTCCATCTTACCTTTCCTCTTCTCCTCTCCTACCACGCCACTCACTCTTCCCGTTATGCTCTCCTCTTCATTTTCTCTTCCCTCGCTTGCACTTTAATCTTTTCTACAATATAGAAATCTCAGTAAGAGACATTTGCAACTAGCTGGCACTGTCAAATCCACCATAACTGAAACATAAGCCCTATGTCCACACTTATGGGTGTCTTTGTAAAGAAGAACGCTGCTGTAGGGCAGAGAGCCTTGTAACACGAAATACTAAGAGAGACACACAAATAACAAGAAACACAATGAACAAGCATTGATAATATTGGACAATCCGAAATGGGAAATGTGCAAGCAACAGCCTAGACGCAACATGGCAGAAGTCACAAAAAAACTAATGGAAATGTCAACATATTAATGCTGGCTAGTGGAAGATCACACGACGTGGCCACTCCTTACAGCACTAGGCATTAACAAAACCCAGGAAAAGAAAACAGGGAATTTAAACGTAAGGGTGGGAAGCAAATGACGTTCCCTTTTACTGGAATTAAAGGCTATGTTAGATTATTGGAATTGGGCAATATCTAACGCAAAGTGCAATGCCTCACCTGTTGAAATGATCCTCATACGGAAGACAACTTTCTGTCCAATAAGGAGAGAAAACAACGTAACAAACACAAAACACGCACAAACACCCACAATCTAACCATAGCGTAAAACACACTAATCAAAATTGCAAAAATCACATTTGCACTGTTTCTAGGAGCCATAAAGCCATATTGACAACTGGAATAGAAAAAGAAGAAACTGTTGCAGGCTATTCAAAACAATGCATCTGGATTATGTTTATGGGGTGATTCATCAGGTATGGAGTACTGGTGGTCATGGTGTACAAATATTTTATTTGATGCCCTGATGAAGGGAATATATGTCACAAAACACATGCAAAATGTACAAGTTAAAGAGAGAGAGAGTAACCCTCGAACCCACATGAACTGGGTATAATACAGTAAAAAATAAAAGTGTTCCCTGTGTATTTTTGTATTTGTCTATTGGAGCAATCTAACCAGTTGCACTTCTCACATCAAAACTACCACTCACTTTTTTAACCACATCTACTTTACTTTTCTCTCACCCCGCACATATAAGTAGAACCACAAAGGCATAAACTCAAAATGAATCACCCCCTTGGTTTTTAAAAAATGTTTGTGGTTGTATAAATGTTTTTTTGTAAAATTGTTTATTGGCACTAGGCACTGTATTAAATATGAAATGTTGATGTCAAAGAACTTGTAATATGATGAGTTGTTGCTAAAAATCTAAAAGAGCATTCTTCAAGTGACAAACTCCAAATAGAAACTTTTAAACTATTTGTTTTTAATAAAAGTAAATGGAATGTACATCTGGAAATAAAAGTAAATGGAATGTACATCTGGAATTAGTGATTCACTTTGAGTTTATGCCTTCGTGGTTCTACTTATATGTGCGGGGTGAGAGAGAAGTAAAGTAGATGTGGTTAAAAAAGTGAGTGGTTAGTTTAAATGTGAGAAGTACAACTGATTAGATTGCTCTAATAGACAAATACAAAAAATACCCAGGGAACACTTTTATTTTTACAAAACACATGCCAGCAGTGGGTTTATATCAACTTGATTCAATAAAATAAAATATCAATCTGAATATTAGAGTGATCCACTAAATGTACAGTATCTTTGAAATGTGACTGAATCTGTCCCAACCTGTTTAAAAGCCTATTTGCTAAATATGTGACAAGTTGGCCGGTTTCGGCCGTTCCAGTGCATTTCAACATTATAGAAGAAGCCAGTGAGACTCTTATTTATAATATTACGTGCAGCTTTCAAGCATCCACTTGTGCAGTGCTAGAAAGGTGCCAATTTACAAGTGTGAGTCGTTCTACAACCAGCATCAAGGTACACAGAAGACCTATCTAACTGCAATGCACATGCAACAAAAGAATTGGAGGGAGATCAATGTCCCTGTCAACCTCATGATATTCACTCACTCTTAAACGGCCACAGGCTTGTCCAGAATCAGATGTGAAGCTCCTACCTAATTCTCACCACAACTAAGACAGAACTTTTCCTGTTCATCAACAGCACCAAACAACCACATATTCAAGTATATCTGAGCAACATGACCCTAGATGGCTTCACCTTCAAGCTGACACATTGTGCAAAATCACATTTACGGTTTGAGGTATCTGCACCTCAGAACTGAATCACTTTAGCCAACATCCAAATCGGATTTAACCCCTTAAAGAAGCACCTGCGCAAATCAGTTACTTTGGGGCAGATATCTATGCTAGATTTGTGTAGTTATTACTACCTTCACTGTTACGATTCCATTTTTTAACAAATTCCATCTGCCCAAAACACATAAATGTGGATCGCATATAGTCAGTATGAACAAAAGGCCTGAGTGGTTCAAATGCATATCTTTGGGGACCAAAGGGCATATCAGCAAGGAAAAATGCGCTTGGCCCATTTTTTTTTATTGCTGCCTATCGCTGGATATGTTAACTGAGAAATCATGCTTTTAGCAACGTTTTTCTCCATTGTGCTAAAATATCCAGCAATAGCGGCAAAATGTATGAATATCTCTGGAAATCCAGCGATATTCACGCATTAACGCCAATGGGGACTTAACCTGACAACCCACCTCCCATTGGATAAACAGGTAAGTCATGTTTTTAGCAGGCGTTAGATTATAGCGATAATCGCGCTTAGCGCAATTTTTTTTATCGCTTTGCCTGCCTTGCTCGACTTCTTTCAGTTGCTAACAGTTTGGGTACGCCCACTTTGCATGTCATTAGCGATAAATATCGTTGACATGCAAAGCGGGCCCCAAACCGGTCGCTATCGCCTAAAAGCTGTCACTAACTGCTGTTAGCGACAGCTTGCTGATAGGGCGATAAAAATATAGCTGCTTTAGTGGCAAAAAGTGCAGCAAAAGTGGCGATATGGCCCTTGCTAATATGCCCCCAAATTCATTATTTCTCAAATTAAGGGTGCTGTATAATTTTAAGTGCTTAATTTTTCCACTGTTCTCAATAAAGTAAACAATTTAAAGGATTTTTCAACACATTATTCCTAGTCACCTTCACTTTCCAAAAGGCCCTATGTGAACATGCTATTAGCCTTTCTGTGTACTCATAGTTGCATAATGTCATTGTTTGTTCATTATCCCGCTAAACATTTTGCTTGAGTTAGATCAGCAATGAGCCAGTAAATGCCCTTTCTCAATGGTAAATTTGAAAAGCAATAAGTGCTTCGGCCCAAACTATCTTTCGGCATTCTATTGCCAGCGCTACTAAATGTAAATGTTGAACGTACCTCATAACTCTTTTATCAACCTCGCTGCACTCCCTGCTTCTTCATTTCACTCTTGCAAGGTCTTTGTCATCTCTTATTTCTCCCTTTGTCATTGTTTTCTTTTATTTTGCTTCCTCCTTCTTCCTGTCTTATCTCCCTTTCTCTCTCTTGCTCTGGCTCAATGTCTGATGATAAAAAATATAAGGGCCTCATTATGATCTTGGCGAATGGATTACTCTGTCACAAACGTGATGGATATCTCGTCCGCCGTGTCCGTCGTATTACAAGTGCTATACGGTGAACAGGATATCCGTCATGTTTGTGATGGAGTAACCCTGTCCACCAATATCATAATCAGGCCTTAATTCCTGGTGCCCAAAAAAGAAGTGCTGATGGGCTCCACCTGCAATCACCAACACAAATTAAGCACGGTCTTTTCTGAACTAAATCTACACTGGAGGCAAACCAATATGCCACAGTCTATTAAACCACACTTGCATCTGACAAGAGCTTGTTGGGTGGCTTGCCTTAAATAAAACAATGTCTACCTGTAACTGTTTCAATGCTATTCATATTGTCATAAAACTTAACCTCATAAGGAGGAGAAGCATAGAGCAAAATTGATGACAATTTTGCATTAAATGTTATTAAAAGATGCAATACAGAAAGTACACTATAGAGAATACCACACATCTTTAAACTACCATAGACAGTCAACACCATTGATCTTCTAGTGTCCATATGGGGTATCTAAACTAAAATGGTGTTTAAGAAGTCACCCAGATGTGTAAGTGTGCACCGCCTCAATGTATGTGCTATTCATGCTTTTTAAAAACTTACCCCTTCATCAGCCAAACTTAGCAATTTGAGTTTTCTTCAAATTTACGAGTAAGTGTTTATCATTGTTATAAGTTGATAGTTGGCACAAGGGGCAATTCAGGCCAGTCAGGGTCTGGTCTAATATGAACAGATCTTCAGCATACTTTGAAACATAAACCTGCAGGTTACCTTTATGGAGAAAAAAGACTTAACAGCGCTTAAGTTACTTGGAAGGTCATTAAGATACCAAGTAATCAAGGTGGGGACAAGGACTCAGCTTTGTTTTAAAATGTTCTTTGCTTCAATTTTATCAGTATATTGCCTATTCTTGACCATACAACCCTAACCCGTCCATTAGAATAAACTAACTTGCAATGTTTTTAAATTATCACTACCAATTCCTGTGACATTCAGCGTTAGCCTTGACAGTGTGTGACTAAGTGAATCAAATGCACCTGTGCAGCAAAGCAGGGAGGTGCAAAGATTACTTCGGGATCCCAAGGATTTACTTGCCATGCGAATTCCCATCATAATAGTATCCACCGTAATTGAGTATTTTCTAAAAGGAGGTTGATCAATGGGTAGCACACGAGTACTTTCCTCCCAGGTAGTAAGATGGTCAAAATAAGTTCTGCATATATGCCCAAACAGGATTTGCTGCTACGGAGAAGAAGGTAGCTGGAGCAGCCACAATGTCAGATCGACTGGTGAAGCACCATGGTGTGATTAACTAGAAGGCTGGTCCCAGCCTTCCCTCAGTTTTCAAAGCAGTTTATAGTAAAAAATGTTTCCCAAGTGTTATGTTTTGCTTATCTGGGCACCTTTAGCACTGCCACCAAGGGTCCAGGACTAGAAGGGTACCACTTTGGGTTAGGGCTCACTCAATCTGGGTCCAGGTGCAGCC